>NC_035436.2:39131803-39778909 GCF_002127325.2 Helianthus annuus | reverse complement strand
CAAAAAGCCATTTCACATGAGATAAGTCTTCATTTCGCACCAAGCTCCAATTCGTGTGAAACATCATCTCTTTTCGTACGGAATGGTTTAGTTGATTCAGTTTCGTGTGAGAGTAAAGTTCATTTCGTTTGAACAGTTCATTTCGTTTGAAAGTTGCTCCATTCCGTTTGAAAGGTTTACTCCGCGTGAAAGGTTAATTCCGCTTGAAAAGTGTATTTCTCTTGAAGGGTCCATATCGCTTGAAAAGTCCATTCCGCTTGAATAGTTCATTTCGTTTGAAAACCTGTGTTTGAGAATTTTTGATACCCGAATCATGGAGAACGAGTTCTATAATGCCTTTGCTAGCCCGATGACTATTACTCAGAATACAATGCTAGAAAATGAAACGGGAACAATGCAAAAACCGCCTAGGCTTATGAGTATTGAGGAGTATAGTGGATGGGCCAAACGTTTTGAAAATTGGGTTCAAGCATATTACCTAGATGCATGGGATTATACTGAATTTCGATATATTAGACCGGTTAAGGACAACGGAAAGAAGGTTGATATTAAAGATCTGAGTGTTGAGAAGAAACAGAAATACAAAAATGAAAAGTTGATGGTTAGTCTCTTGCAGCAAGCTATTAAGGATGAAATATTGATTTTACTTCAACACAACTGTAGTGCACAATCAATATCGAAAGAACTGAAATCGAAGTTTGGTGGAAGTAAAGAGATGATCAAGAATAAAACGTCGCTTGTGAAGAAAGAATTTGATCTATTTCGTGGATTAAGAAATGAAAGCACCAACCAGATTATAGAAACATACTGCAATTTGGTGAAGAATATGAAAAGATTGAGCATCAATAAAGAAAAAGATGAATTGATTGAAAAGATGGCTGATGCGTTGTGTCACACCCCGACCACGTAAAACAACAAATCGTGGCGGAAACGTCGGGGAGTGTTGTAACAGAATCATTGTTTCACAACCATGGATCAAATAGTTTTGTTTTATTAAATTATTGAACTCAATATTTTGGTACAATTCAGATAAATACAAATAATTGTTTCTTAGTTTTAAAGTCGCTAAGGCACAAGTCCATCCTATGTGTAGCATGCATCAACAATCATCACATAGCAGTACCTGAAACATATATGAAAATAGGGACGTCAGCATAAAAATGCCTGTGAGTAACATAGGATTTTGTGTATTAGATTCGTGGCTTTGAATAATGTGAGAAAAGGTTTTATGTTTTCAAAATAGCCATGAATCTAATGTAAAAGTTTTGTTTCTGAAAACGTGTCGTTTTGGAAAAGAGTTTATAGTATAGACAAAAATATACTTTGGTTTTGAAAAGTTTGTATAAATAGTATATCAAAGTATACTTTAGTTATGAAATAGTTAAATGGATAGTATATCGAAATATACTTTAGTAATTAAAATAAGGAAAATTGGTTTTTAATAAACCAACCTTTGTCCCGTTGGTAAATAATAATCTTACCTACATAATTGGTATACAATAATCCTACCTATCAACATGTTGGTACTCAATGAACTTTCGTTAATTTTTTTTAACTGAAGTTAGTTTTTAAGTTTTATTTATTACACAAACAGTCCCTGTAGTTGTAATTTACTAGTTTTAACTATTTTATAAAACAAAAAAACTAGTAAATTACATCGGAAATCAAAATCGATGACGTTTTTTTGTTTTACAAAATAGTTAAAACTAGTAAATTACAACTACAGGGATTGTTTGTTTAATAAATAAAACTTAAAAACTAACTTCAGTTAAAAAAAATTAACGAAAGTTCATTGAGTACCAACATGTTGATAGGTAGGATCATTGTATACCAATTACGTAGGTAAGATTATTATTTACCAACCGGATAAAGGTTGGTTTATTAAAAACCAATTTTCCTTAAAATAATAGTTTTGGTAGTATATCTCAAATATACTTTGGTTTAAGGATAAAAGTGTTGGTAGTATATCAAATTATACTTCGGTTTGAAAATAGCATATCAAATATGCTTTGGTTTAAAAATAGCATATCAGTTGTGCTTTGGTAGTATATCAAATTATACTTTGGTTTATGAAATAACAAAGTAGGTAGTATATCAAACTATACTTTGGTAAACAGTAGCATACCAAACTATGCTTTGGATAGTATATCAAAATATACTTTAGTTAAAATAAAAAAGTTGGTAGTATATCAAACTTATACTTTGGTAAACAGTAGCATATCAAACTATGCTTTGGGAAATAACAAAGTAGTATGTTAAAACACATGTTGGATTTTGTACTTAGTATATCAAAATATACTTTGGTAGATCACATTTGAGAGCACATCAAACTGTACTTTTGTAGTATATCAACATATACAAAGGGAGTGTGATTTGGTATTCAATCAAGCCTTAGTGTATCAAATTACACTTTGGAGACTATAGAAATACCACAAAGGCAATTTCTATTTGGTTAAAATTTGGTTTCTCACATTCCATACAACAGGAATGGGGTGTCTAGTCCTATAGCGCTATATCATACTACCAATCGGCTGGGTGAATGTATAAAAATAGGTACAATCCAAAAATTAGTTTTATAAGTTTTGGAAAATCAGTGTTTAAACCATAGGAAATCGTTTAATATGTACTAATCATGTGTAATCATGTAGTTTAAAAATCGCGAAAATAACAGATAGGCATATATGTTTCACCCCAAAACAATTGAAAACAGTAAAAGAGGGGACTATGTACTCACTTGAGATTGCAAGTATCCTTGATTAAGTGTCCTAACAAAGCTCGGGAAATCAAGGAATCAAGTGGCACCTAGTATGGATCACTATGTTAAACAATCGGATCCTAAATCGAAAGATAGGATAGAATGAAGTTCTATAAATCAAATGAGTATTGCAACTCATATGGCATGATTTAATAGACCTAACATTCTGATTTGGAAGTCTACCTAAGTGCTTTTGACCCGTTTCGACCCATTATGGTAGTATAAGCCACTATAATGCGTCGTTTGCGTAAAACTATGTTCGGATGATTAACTATGTGCTATGTCAAATCTTACATGCCCAATTATCCCTAAACATGTTACTAAATCAGATTATATGTCAAAAATATGTTCACATAGTCAAAATACGGATTTTAGCTTCAAAAGGGTATTTTGGTCATTTCCTATGGGCATACAAGCTAACTAGCATACGATTAACCAATCCTATGTGATCATAAGGTATAACCTCAGTGGTTATTCCCTATGCAACTATGATTACTAACTAAGCTTGGTCGGATCCTAAAGATCGACCAAACGGGTCAGGTTCGAAAGTCTAAGCGGTTGTTTAGACCGCTTACCTTACGACCCTAAACAAGCACTAAACTAATAGTGTCGAGTTAAACATGTCAAAACATGTTTAACCTACTGATTTGGTATCAAAACAAAGTGTTTTGATACCCTAAAGTAGTTCCGTTGCAAAATGCGTGCCAAAACGCATTTTGACCGAAACTTTGACTCGACACTACAACTAGTTAACGTGGTAATCAGCGGCTATAATCACGAAGGATTATAACTATCGTGATTACAATCACGTTTCAAAGTTCAATTGAACTTTGACTTGACCAATTGATGGTCAAAACCGAAAGTCAAAATGTTGGCCAGACTGTTTGACTTTCTGCACTACATAAGGAAAAAGCAATAAAAAGAATGAAAGAAGCTCACTAAGGGTCCTTGCTATCTTTTCTACAAAGAAGACAAAGTCCCAAATGCTTGAGAGAGCTTCCAAGTCAGATGTAGAGAAGGAATGAGAAGAATGAGCAAGGAATGAGGGAAAAGGCTTGGCTATTTATACTTGTTGGTGAAGAACAAGATCATTCCATGTGTTTGTGTGGCCATCAAGGAATAAATCATAGCCATACATGTGTTAGGAACTGATTAGAAGCCTTGGTGATCACACAAACTTGTTCAACACACAAGAAATTTGCATAAACAGCCCCTGAAGATCAAACAGAATGCTGAGATTCATTTTTTTGTCGCTGGGCATGTCAGGCGGCCCGCGTAAGCATGTAGGGTGGGCTTACGCGCCCCGCCTGGGCTTCCCAGTTCAGCACAAGTTTGATAAATTCTTGTTTAGGTCCCTGCATGCATTCGAGTCCATTTCAGGCCTTTTTGACCCCCATTAAGCCATTTTCAAGGCTCTACAAGGTCAATAAAGTTTAGAGGACTCAAAATATGCTTGGAACACTCTCGGATGTCAGCTCGTCTGGTCGTACGGTCGCGTTGTTCGCTAAATTACGACGAAACTCAAACGGACGCGAAAACGAACCAAATTAAGCGACGGATGGTATTTTTGCATGCCGATCACTAAAATAAAAATATTTTAGTGTGTACAAAAATTTTGGATGTCCAGATGTGTCCAGAACGTAAGATATGCGAGAAAATGCAAACTTACGCTGTTTTTGACACTTTTAGCCCCTATAAGATCATATAAGCATGTTTTCGCATACCGAACCTATCAAAGCTTATTTCTAAGCTATGTTTAGGTTATATGAGGTATGTTTAGCTTATGATCAAGTTCTGGACTATACGTTACCTTACGAATCGGTATAGTTTCGCAGTTTGACGCAAATAGTCCCTGCGATTGAATAAACCTGTTTTTGTCGTACCAAACCTTCCAAAACTTATTTCTAAGTTATGTAAAGGTCATTTAAGGTATGTTAAGCCTATTTCACTATTCCAGAGTGTTTGTCACGCTAAACTGGTTACGTTTACGCACCAGTGCGCGTATAACTTTCTAGAAAGCGATTTAAAGCTCGGAATTGAACAAGAATTGATATGTGCAAAGGATACACATATTTATACAAATCTCAAGTATGAAACACAATGTTTCATAGGTTTGGCATTTGTTTGGTGTTCATGGTGGCACAGGTGTCACACGTTGCCACATGATGTTTGGGGCACATATCTTATGATATTGAGAAATAAACCTAATTTTGACAATCTATCGCTGAGTGATTTTATTGAACAAATCGAAGCTCAAGAGATGGAACAACGAAAGATAGCAAGAATGAAGAAGTATGATGGTGAACAAGATATTGGTCTGTATTACAAAGGTGGTGTTTGTGATAAGACCAACATTGCACCAAAGATTGAAACTGCTTTCAATGCAAAAAGCTCGTCTGGAAGTTCATCTCATGGATCAAGTAGCAAAACTGGATTTTCTTCGTATCCATCGTTCGATCCAAATTTTTCAACAACAAAGAGTGGCAAAGTTCTACAATGCAACATTGCACTAAATCTTGAGAATGACCAAAATTACTCGGAAGAAGTTGCAAAAAGTCGTATGTCTTTGTTGGTAACTGTGTTAGAGTCCTATGGGAGTGTTGTTGCAGGAAGAACCAGAAATCCGATGCTGACAAAAGAGGATGATGATCAGATCGATGATGAGGAGATGGAGTTAATGGATATAAAGTGGTGTTTGGCGAGCGTGTTGAGAAGAGCTGAAAAGTTTAAACAAATTACGGGAAGAGATGATTTCCGTGATGCAAATGTTTCTACTTTAGGATTTGATAAATCTAAAGTTACTTGTTTTCGTTGCAGGGAGAAAGGGCATTTCAAGAGAGAATGCACAAACCGAGAAGCAAGTAGAGCTCAAAATCCATTCAGCAACAATGACTACTATCGAAAAGCGATTTATCATCAAGTTGCTCAACAACCGTATCAACAACAAGAACCACAAACTACACATGCTAAGAAGGGGATCGAAGAGTCATCAAAGAGAGCTTGTTATGGTATAATAGATCAAGATGATGAAAGATTACCAGAAGGTTTTAGCTGGGACAATTACTGTCCAGATAAAGAATTCTTGGCTAAAGCTTTTGTTGCTCAAGTCGTTGAAGATGATGAATATGATTATTGGACAAATAGTATGAAAAAACATTTAAAGTATCTAGCCGAGAGAGATGCTAAAAATGCTCGAATGGCAAAGGAAAAGGAGGTTAAACAACAAGATGATAGTGATGATGATTATTATGCAGAAAAAATGAGAGAGCATTTAAAATTTCTAGCTGAGAGAGATGCAGAAAGAAGGAAAGGTAAGAATGATGAAGAAGAAGTCCGAGTGATAAAAGTCAAAGAAGTTCCAGCTTTCGAGATTAAAAAGGAAGCTATTGCAGAAAAAGTGTCTAAGAATTGTGAAAACTATGAGACTATGAAGAAGCAAAATAATGAGTTGATTCATAACATGAACAGGTTGAAAGAATCATATGATGTCTTAAACAAAGCAATGAATCAATACAATGAGTCAAGCAGTGAACAAGCTACAGCCATGAAGACACTTAATGGAGCGTACATGATAAAGCAAGAAATGATCAATTATTACATTGGGATGTGTGCTGAGCTTGAACAGAAATTGGAAACTCCGAGAATCGAAACTGAGAGAGTAAACAAATTATTGAAAAGTTACTCATGTTCTTCTTATGTGATTGACAGGATTTACCCCATAGCTGAAGGCATGAAGGCATTTGAAGAAGTCAAATCTGAAGTGAAGAATTCCGAAACAAAAGAAGATACTTAAGTGAAAAATTCTGGTAAGAAACAAAGTGTCAGTTACAACAAGTGTCCACCCCCGCTTGAAAATGGATATTCTCCACGAAATCCAAATTCAGAAAGAGTCAAAAAGGCAACCAATTTACAGTGGGAATCTGAACCTTCAGATAAATTGCCAGACAACATTGATGTCACTTTCACATCATCCGACACTGATCATGAGTCCGAGTTAAAAAGAATGTGGTCGATCAGGTGTTGGAAAAAGATGAAACGGAGGAGTCAAAGCACGTGTCAAAGTCTGAGTCTGACACTTCAAGTCCAACAGTCAAAAAGGGCAAACGAGTTTATAATAAAGAATTTCTGTTATCACAAAATAATTTGAATGACGAAACAATCAAAGTAGCATATACTTTGAATGATTCTGACAAATTATATTCTGATGAAGAATTTCCAATAAGAGGTGTTAAAACTAAAATGATCAAAAAGCTTTTCAAACTAACAGAAATTAATATTTCTGAAATAAAAGATGTAAGTCTTTCTGAAAAACCAAAAAAATACTGATGTGGGCCCAAGTGTGGAGGAACGGGCTATTTTGTACTTGGAGGCCCAAGACCGCGTAAGAAAAGGGCCTTCACTAAAATGGCCCTAACTAGGGCTACGAGGGTCCGTTTGGGACGTGCGACCAGGCGATTCGAAGGCGAGAACGAGCTCCATCTTGCTGCAAACGGCCTACGGCGGTTTGGGTCATCGTCCAGGCCAAAAAACGCTTATTTCTATTACTTATTTGCATTTTTATGTTTTTTGAACTATTTTGGGCTTTTTGTTTTAGGCCGTGTGTTTGGCCCTTTATCTTTTTTAGGCCCGTTTCGAATTTCAGTCTTTATTTATATGTTGCTAAAGCTAATGAGAAGATCAGAATTGAATTTTGAGAAAACTGTTTTTTCACTTCAAATTCCGTGGCCTTTGGGGTTAAAATTTGGGGGTTGGGGAAGAGCTACACGGGTATTCGTAGAATCAACGTGTAATCTTCATTTTTTTCGTTTCACACGCTGCATCAAATACACCTCAAGAGTTCAACAAAGATTAAACAAGAAAAAGGGTTACAGTTCTGGTTCAGGTTATCGAAAGAAACCAAACCATAACGGTAATTTCAAAAAGAAGGGATTAGGTTTTATTCCATCAGAAAATTATAAAAATGAGAAAACTTATAAATCAAAAACTGTTTTTGTTTCAGGAACATCAACTGAAGAAGAAAAAGAGCATGTGTTCAGGAAGCAGACAAACAAAGAATTCCTTGCTAAGAGGCAAGAGGGAATGAAGAAGGAGGTTGCTCAGAAGAAGAATGAGACAAGAACTTGTTTTCAATGCAAAACAGTTGGTCATATTGCAAGAAATTGTCCAAAGGCAATCCAAGCAAAACAGGGAGTATATGAAAAACTCAAAGAAAAATTGATTGAGAATGAACCACCAACCAAACAATTTATTGTTTTCAAAAATTCAAAATTTGAGGTTGGTGAATGTTCAAAGAGTGTTTACAAAAGAAAAGCAAAGACCAACAACCGAAGATGGGTTGTTAAGAAATATGATGATAGTTCTAGCAATGATTCTGATTCGTCAAAATCAGAGGAGCTATTTTATGGCGATGAATCTGGCTCGTCAAAGTCAGAAGAGCCACATGTTGAGGTAAAAGGTGAAAATCCAGTGCCGCCATTGGATGATGCAAATTTTCCACCATTGCGGGCTGAAAATTTGAAATAAAAAATTGGAAAAGATGAAATTTCAAATCAATTCTTTTCTGAAAAGAAAAAATTTGATATCGAAATGGCCTTTAACCCCACAGTTCAAAATATTTTTGGAAAAATGATTGACAGGAAGGTCAAAGGGGTAAAGGAATTCTATGAGAAGAAAACAAAGAAACCAGATAAAGATGGGTCATCCCAGGTTAGTAACTAGGATAGAACCTATCATGACTAAACTCTGGACTTGTCGGAGCTCCCAAGTTGGTAATCGTGGAGCAGGAATCGGCATCATTCTTGAAAATGTTTGTTTGAGAAATTTACAAGTGGTTGAAAAGAGGTTATCACCTACAAGTGGTTAATCAAGGTCATTAAGTTGAACTTGATTTAACTTTCATTCAAGTGGTGAAAGAAAAGTAAACCTACAAGTGGTTAAAATGAACAAAATGATGAGTTTATCCCCTAACCTACAAGTGGTTGGTGAAATTCAACAAAACTAATTTTCCGGAAAAAACTTTTTGATTAAAACAAACTTATGTGTTTTGAAATCATAATGGGAAAATAGTTTGTTGTCAGGGGGAGTTCTGATTGTTTATGCCAAGTGGATGGAGAAATGAAGCTTGAAAATCAGTTTGTCAATTTGTTTGTACAGTTTGTTTTCAAATTTTCCTTGAAAATAAAAAATTGAAACATATTTTTGATTTTAGGTGGAGTAAAAATTTAGAAATTTCAAAAATTTGAAAAATCCAAAAACATGATAAAACCAGAAAAAGCCAAAAACATTGAAAAATTTAAAAATGAGTTTTGTTGAGAAAAAGAGGAAATGATAGTACATCAGTGGACTATCACAGCACGCTAAAGAAATGGAAAGTCAAAAGTGATAAATGATCTCAGTGATGATATGCCAGTAGGTTTTTATACATTCAGTAGATTTTTTTCGAGATATAAACCTAAATATAAATACTTACTAAATTCGTGGGCAACACCTCTCGGATATATGGGTAACCCCCGAAATCTTGTTTGAAAGATTTTCTATTTCTGACATACTAGGTCTTTGTGCGTGATGATATCTGGGGTATTATACCAGGACTTCTGATTTTGCGAGAGCAATAGCCAAGTCCTCGTATAATACTTTGCATTGCTTTAATCTTAAAGCTCACCCTCAGCATAAAAATGATGAAACATTGAAAAATGCTAATCATGTGCTGCTTAAGAAAAGATCCCCAAACGAGACACACCTAAAGTCGAGCCATCATCTCTTTGTCTGAAGGGAAGTTCTAACCTGAGCTCTCATGGTCTCGTATTACCCGTTTACAGATATCATTAGTGTACATTCACATGTAAGACTGAATATAGAAGTCCGGATACGAGAGTATATGCTGAGGTGGGACACGCGAATAAGTTCAAGTTTCTTAAAACACTAATCTCGTATCTCGGAACAGTTGAACTTTGTGTGAAAATTTAAGTGGATCAGTATACTGACAATCTAAGTGAATCGTTTAGAACTTAAAATGTTTAAAGCTTAATGGTGTTAGTGATTTGTCTCCAAAACTGATATGATCCTCTTATACAAACTCACAAAAATATTGTCTGTAAATATTTCTTTATTGTTTTTCATTAAAACAAAAATCCAAAAAGATTTTCAGTGTGTTTTAGCGTAAAATTTTGAAAATACAAAAAGATTTTCGACAACTGATGTTGAAAAAGCTGACTTTCAAAATTCCGAGTGTTAAACATGATGAACAGGTTTGGGAGAGTTCGTTTGAAAAAAAAAGTAAAACGATATTCTTACAAGTGGTCATCAGAGATTATAAATGTTAAATCATTTTTGAACAATACCTGCATGTAATTTCTGAATTTATCAAATTGTTAAATTTGTGAAATTTATTGTGACGTAGAGTTTTTGCAGGCAGAAGCAACCAGGATACGACTCCTGAAAGATAGGTTAAAGCCAGGTTACGATCTTAGAACCTGTGAGAGTTAAAAGAGCCAGGTTTTTGATCCAAAGCCTGTAGATTGTGAATTCCAGACTGCGATCCCAGCTTATCGAAAGGGGGAGTCTGAAGACAGTCAAGAGGGAGTTTGAAGATGCATAGAGCCAGCTTCTAATTCTGGATCAACATTCAGGAGGGAGTTTGAATGGTAAATAGCCAGGTTCGAATCCTGTGACTCATGCAAGCTGTTGATGCTGAAGAACTTAAGGAATCAAGAGATCTGATAAAGAGAAGATAGAGACAGATTAAGATTCTGGAAGAGAAAGAGAAGAAGAGAAAGAGATTGATTGAGGATCCGTACAATGGAGAATTCTTTCGAGAGTGCTTGAAGACTGATAAAGACTGAAGACGTTGAAGACTCGACATCGAAGGCTTCGTCAACATCCAAGGGGGAGTCTGTTGGTGCATATGTCTGTCGACTTCGTCTTGTATCGAGTCTTGTATTTGTTTAGATAGATCAGGGCACGAAATACAAGAAATATGTGTGAGTGGTCATTTCGCACGAAATGAGAAGTATCCATTTCGTATGAGTTGTTTCGTGCGAAATGGAGAGCCTATATATATGTGCCTTGGTGATTTCATTTGTAACGATTTGATTCCGGTAGCGAAGCTCTGCCGAAGTGTCTCCAGCATTGTAAAACGATCTGATATCAATACAGAGACAGTTTAAAGTGAATCTAAGTGCAAATCAGATGTAATAACACCGATACGTTTGTTTCCGCCTCTCGTATTGGACAAGATCTCTTCTGAACGACTCGTTTGGTCGTGCAAACGATCCTACATTAAACAATCCCCTAGGGAATGGTTTGGTAGATTTACTCTAGCAATGAGAAGATATGGTTTTCAACAAAGCAACTCTGATCACACATTGTTCCTTAAACGAAAAAGTAAACTTGTGACTTGTTTGATTATATATGTTGATGACATGATCATTATATGTAACGATGAGGAAGAAATGAAGAATTTGAAGGCAAGTTTGTTCACAGAGTTCGAAATGAAAGACTTGGGAAGACTTAATTTCTTTCTCGGAATCGAAGTACTAAGGTCTAAACAAGGGATCTTTATATGTCAAAACAAATATGTCCTTGACCTTCTAGTAGAGACATGAATGATTGATTGCAAGCCTGCTGACACTCCAATGATTGTTAGCCATAAACTTTGCATGGAAGAAGGAGCAAGATTAGGAGATAAAAAAAGATATCAACGCCTAGTAGGGAAACTAATATATCTTTCACATACTCGCCCAGACATTGCTTACGCGGTTGGGGTGGTATGCCGATTTATGCATCAACCTCAAGTTGCGCACATGGAAGCAGTATGGAGGATTCTTAGGTACCTAAAGAAAACACCAGGTCAGGGGGTTCTTTTTCAACCAAATAAACATCTTAAAATCCAAGCATACACCGATGCCGACTGGGCAGGAGACCAAGGGAACCGGAGATCAACATCTGGATACTTTACTCTAGTAGGAGAAAACCCGGTTACATGGAGTAGCAAAAAACAAAAAAAAAAGTGGTAGCTCTATCTAGTGCTGAAGCTGAATTCCGAGGGATTGCTCGGGGTCTAGCTGAAGTACTATGGATAAGAAAACTTCTAACTGAGATCGGATTCATCCAAACCGAAGCATGTAGTATCATGTGTGATAACAAAGCTGCAATACAAATTTCAGAAAATCCCATTCAACACGATCGTACAAAGCATGCAGAGGTTGATACACTTCATCAAGGAAAAACTTGAAGCCGGGATTATAAATTTACCATTTGTTCGATCAGAAGACCAGTTAGCAGATATATTAACAAAATCAGTCAACGAAAGGATTTTCAGCGGTTGTCTTAACAAGTTAAGCATTGGAGACCCCACTACTCAACTTGAGAGTGAGTGTTAGAAAATAAAAGTTTATTTGTAAAAAAATAGGATCAATGGTACATCATTTCCTATCTTGGGAAGATTATGGACAGCCTTTCATTTCTCTAATTAAGGACCGTTGCTGCGATCGATCAAGAATGTCCAACCATTATATTTTATTGTATTCCTTTTTTTCTTTGATTATGTTTTCCTTTATTTATTTGTCTCTCTTCTCTGTACGAAGTCAACAACTTTCAACATACAATTTTTGAGCCTTTCAATTTGAATCAGTAAATTCCATTGATAATAATCTAGTGGTAACATCCGTCGGTGATCCCTTCGTAGGTTCCCTCGGTAACCCACTAGCATAATCTTTAAACATCCCATGTTCTCTAATTGTTTGTACTTTAACCCGGGGAATTCCAAATGGATTCTTTTACACTGAAGGCCCTATGTTTTTTTATTGAAACGTTCATAATTTCAGTCGTTTAATTAGTAAATAAAATGATATAACGATGTTTCAGATGTGAAACATTTTCATCTATGTACTACCCATTGATTGTGGTCATAGTTTAAGGTAATTGACTTCTGGAAGCTGAACACTATGTAGCAAAGTCTTTAACTTGCATTATTCACCAAAGAGTAAAGTTCTTTTTGAGTCCCTGTGGTTTGTGCATTTTAACCATTTGAATCCAAAAACCAAACTTGTCTTGATTTGAGTCCCTGTGGTTTCTAATTTTAACCATTTGAATCCAAAACGTAAACAACATTGAAGTTAGAAACATTTGGTTTTTTAATTCAAATGGTTAAAATTAGAGACCACAGGGACTTAAATGGTTAAAATTAGAGAGCACAGGGACTCAAATCAAGACAAGTTTGGTTTTTGGATTCAAATGGTTAAAATACACAAACCACAGGGACTCAAAAAGGACTTTACTCTTCACCAAATATAGAATAGGACTTCTATACACTTTTCTAAAACAAGTAAAAAACAATACGATAAACAAGACGCCATATTCTTAAACCAAATTCAAGACCACATTTGTACATTTTAGACTAAATGATACTAACGACAAGGCTCAATATCCATTGGTGCATGCAAGCGTGGGGAGACTAGTACTTCAAGTGGAGTTGCCTTGGCATTTGTGAGTCCAGCACTGGCACTCATATCAACGGGTTCATCACTTGGAGTCGATATGTCAAAGTTTTGTAGCAAAGTGGCTAACACCGTAAGTAGCATTTGATCTGCCAAAGCAATTCCAGGACAAGACCTTCTTCCGGCCCCAAATGGGATCAATTCAAAATCCGCCCCCTTTACATCTAGGTGCATATTGTTTGGGGATAGGAACCTCTCTGGTATAAACTCATTTGGGTCTGACCATATCTTTGGATCACGGTGGAGCTTCCATATGTTTATTAATAGCCATGTGCCTTTGGGGACATGGTAGCCAGCTATTCTACAATCTTTCGTAAATGCTCTAGGAGCATTTAGGAATGCAGCTGGATATAGTCGCAAGGTTTCTTTTATTACAGCTTGGAGGTAGACTAGATTGTATATATCTGATTCATTTAGTTGCCTATCTTTTCCCACATGCGTATCTAATTCTTCTTGAACCTTTCTAAGAGCGTGGCGATTGTTTAGTAGTAACGAGAGTGTCCACGTTAGCATGACCGTGGTTGTATCTGCGCCACCCGCAATAAGAGACTGAAAACATGTTGATTAGAATGCATATACCTATAAATGGTTATGTATAATCTAGAAAATTAACATGACTAGACAAAATCAAGATTCAAGACCACCACAGTGGGCTATATGTCAAAGCTTTTTATGCGCACCTCACATGTGGCTTTAATAATGGTATCGACATTGTAACCCGCGACGTTATTGTCTTCTACTATCTGGATCATCAGATCCATGAAGTCATTTACCTCTGTAGCATTACCTGAAGATCTTTTTTGTCGATGCTCTTCTAACCATTTCCCAACCATCAAATCGAGTTCCCTTGCAACCTGTTCCATTGTCTTTTGATATCCACCCAAATCCAACCATCCTAGAAAAGGTAGAGCGTCGGCGACCACAAACAACCCCAAGTATTGAAACCACTCTCTTATCACTCCACGACAACTCATCATCTCCTCCTCGTCTTCACCGTCTACTCCTCCAGTGTAACGTTTTCCAGCGACCAGTTTAAGCATCGTATTCATATTTAATTCCCCAAACCATTTCTTCATTTCCACCACCACTTTCCCTTGCCCATCTTTTTTCTCCCTCCAAATGTCATGCATGTTTTTAATTGCACTTTCTAGTTCAATCACTCTAACGCACTTAAGCTTCTCTAGCCGACTATTAGAGAGCAACTCTTGGGATATGATTTTGCGTATTCCACGCCAATATGGACCATAAGGAGCGAAAGCAAAAGAAGCACCATTAAACCCCAAAATATTTGCAGCAATGTAATTCGGACGGTCAGAAACAATGACATCATGGGTGGTAAAGATGTCCTTAGCTATATCCGAATTACTCACCACCAAGACTTTACGTATACCAAGCCGGACCATGAAGATGGGTCCATATCGGTTAGCCAAGGATGACAAGGTTACATGGGGAAGATCAGGACCACTAAAAACTTTGAAGTGGCCTATTATTGGCCATGCACCACTTGCTTCGGGTGGATCTATAGTGGTTGTATAGAAGAATGATAAGCAGTAGATGACTAGAATTATGGCAAAAGTTGCAAGAATAAATGTGTAATTTTCTTGCCAAGGGGAAAGATCCATGAGACAACTATTGGTTTGTTTGTACTGAAAGATTGCAAAAGTTGGTGCTTAATAGACAACATATGGGTATACATTTATAGTCGTAGTGTGAAGTAACAAATTTAATAGGTATGGTGTATTGATTATTGATATTTGTCTGAATGCGTAAATTAATCTATTAGGTGGGACACTGGGACTACGATTAGGTTATACTTGCTGATCAAAAACATTTTGTTGGATTCTAAAATTTCATAAATAAAAAACCATGTTTATAAAAACTACTCTCTCCGTCCCATTAAAAGTGTTATATTTTGAATTTTCAAAGTCTTTATTTATAAACTTTGACTTTAGTTATATATTTTTTTTGTTATATAAAACTTGATGAAAATTAACCGGACAAAAACACTTGTAAAACACACTCAAATCATATAACTTTCATCAAGTATTATCTAACACAAACAAAATTATTTAAGGTCAAAGTTTATAAATAAAGACTTTGAAAATTCAAATTATGACATTTTTAATTGGACGGAGGTAGTATTAAAATAATGATACGGTGTGAAACCTTATATACTTTCGGGTTATTGTGCACGAAATCGAAATGCACAAGATTTGAGTGTCTCCGAGAACCACATGCACAAGATTTTCTTCTTACTATACTTATAGATGGGTTAGGCCAACATATGTCACCGGTGGAGTACCGTACTATCCTTAAGTATCGCCTCATGATTTCTTTATTCCCAGTTGACGAGGTATGCTCAGTTTGTCATAAGGCGTGTTTGGATTCTTTTGGTGAGCATGCAGTTCATTATAGAGAGCTCCCGGGGTTCAAATACCAACATGATTTGGTTAGGGATGTCCTTTTTGACATATTCAGGTGCGCTGGTATTTCTGCTAAGAAAAAGGCACCCGTTAATTTCTTAACAGACCCGTTGGAAGGGAGATCTACCCTTCGACCTGCCGACATTCTTGTCTTTGAATGGGTAGAACGAAAACACGCCTGTGTGGATCTAACAGGGGTTTCCCCGCTTGTGGGTTTAGGGAGTAGTGCTTTCACAGTAGGTCAGGCTGCTTTAAAGGTTGCTCCGGGTAAAGTGATCAAGCATGAAAAAGTGTGCCTTGACAACCAGCACGTGTTTATCCCATTTGCTTCTGATACTTTTGGTTTTCTGACGCCAGAGTCTGTGGACCTACTTAGTCGAGTTCAAAGGGTCATGCATAGTAATGTTATGACCCCGAGATCTATGGACGTAGATTTTAAAAGGCTTAGCTTTGCTATTCAAAAAGGGGTAGCGGCGCAGCTAGTTGCCCTTTTACCAACTATCTCGATGTAAATTATTGTTGATAATAAATACTGAATAATAAATAAAACAAAAATATTCTTAATCCGGTAAACGGTAATGTGGATTTATTTTTATACAAAAAGTGTAATTTTCCGAACTAAGTTTCTTCGGTATGTATTTGTATTAAAATTATATATATATCCAACAAAATCTCTAAAACTATTATAAACAGAAAATTTATCTTCAGTATGTATTTGTATTAATTATATATACTTTCAACAAAATCTCTAAAACTATTACAAAGTTTTTACACATTTAAGATGGCGACAGGAATTAATTTTTAAACTCATGATTCAACAACTAAATTAAAAATTATAAGAAAAGTTAAAACCTATAATCAATAATTATGAACAATAACTAAAATATTAACTAATGACAGAACTAATCATTAAAAAGTTGTATACACGTGACAATTAAAAGGCGTTGAAAAAGGATGAAAATAATGTAGAGAAATCTGTAAAAAAACTCTCTTGTGGGAATATAGAGTAAATTACAAAACTCATCATTTATATTAATACTAGATTGCAAATTGTGTCCTTTGTCTTCAAAAAGTACAAAAAATATACTCAATGTCTTCAAACGCTTACACGTTATGAGTGCTAGACTTTCGGATAGAATTTAAATATAAAACTGAAATTGACCAAAGGAGAATACTTACTAGGACTAAAAGAACACTTTAGAACTTCATAAAGGAGGCTCCTAAGGAGAAGAAAGCTCCACAAGTGTTTTGAGTGTGAAGTGAGAAGTGGCGTGTTGAATGGAATGGCTTACTAGCCTATTTATACCCATGGTTGTAAAAGTCGCTAGGCGCTCCCTAGTCGGTCGACCGGGGAGTTGAGAGTACTCGGCCTAGGCGGAGTGTACACGGGGAGTACTCGGAGATATCAAATTATAAAGAAATTAGTTTTCGGAAATTAAATATATGTCAAATAACATAAATTTACTTATATTTATAACAAAATACATGAAATTGATATTCATTTTTTTAATATGATAGGCATAGAAATTACGTTTTATTTTATTTTAAGTCAAACTCGACCCGAATTGACCTACTAGATCCGATTTTGGCCAATGTTGACCGCATTTTATCAATTCCGAGTAATTAGTCGGAGTTGAAGAAAGTCGCCTCGGCATCCTACCTTGTAGCGACTACTCGGGGAGTACTCGGCCTTGGATACCTTGTTTTACAACCCTGTTTATACCAATCCAAGTATGATAGGAACATGACAAGTGTTGCTATCGGTGCTTTGGAATTGATTAGTGGCACCCCAGTGTTACGATGAGGTTAGAAGTGACAAGGTTTCGGAGAGAGGTAGCACAAGGCTGAGCAAGTTGCTGCTAGCTCAAAGCCTGTTGTCAGCGCACCCCTTGTGTACCGCAAGGGGTCAGGTTTTGTGATCCGTAAGAGACCTGGCATGCAGAAACTTTTGAACTCTTGAGGACCGCAAGAACTTAGGTGTTGTGGTCCGAAAGGGACCGCTAGTAACCATAAATTTTGCCTTTTCACATTTTCCGCCCCTCAACTTTTGTCAATGCCCTTTATGATCCTTTTTGTACCTTTCCTTTAACAAATCTAAATTATCTTCAGAGTTTTAGACATGTGTCACGCTAGGATTTGATATAAATATTCAGGTTGTTACGTCCTTATCCCCTTAAAAGAATTCTCGTGCTCGAGATTTTGTTCAAATAGATGGGGGTACTTCCATTTGATATTTGATTTAATCTCTCATGTGTATTCAGGGCCTTGATAGGAATCCCATTTAACTTTCACAGTGGGGACCATTTTCTTACGGAGCTTTTTAACCTGTCGCTCCTCGATCGACAAAGGTTTTTCGATAAATTGTAACTTGTCATCGACTTGAATGTCATGGTGAGGCATAGCTAGTGACTCATTAGCCAAGCATTTCTTTAAATTCGATATATGGAACACATCATGTATTCCACATAGTTCCTCATGAAGCTTAAGCTTGTACAACTGAACCGACACATTCGATGATCTTGGGCTCGAATGGTCCAATGTATCTTGGGCTTAACTTGCTCTTCTTTTCAAATCTCATGACACCTTTCCAAGGTGACACTTTTAAATCTCCGATTTGGAATTTCAGAAGTTTCCTCCTCTTATCAGCATAACTCTTTTGCCTATCTCGGGTAGCTTTGAGCTTATCGCGGATTTGTATAATCTTATCCGTAGTCTCAAGCGCTATCTCAGGCCGAGATAATTGCCTTTCTCCAACTTCGGTCCAACATAAAGGTGTTCTACACTTTCTTCCGTATAAAGCCTCAAATGGAGCAACATTTATACTAATGTAGTACCTATTGTTGTAGGAGAATTTGATGGATGGGTTTTAGAATGTGAATTATGTGTATCAACTATGGTGTTTTATGTGTTTTGCATGTTTAAATGTGTGGAATAGAGTAACTATGAGGAAGTGATGTTTTGTAGGTTAAATGTGAAGATTGGACGTGTTTACTAGAACACTAAGGAGTTAGAGATCAAGCAGCATATCCACGGATGATAATCAAGGTGCATCACGTTGATCGGGAGTTGTTTTGGGTTGAAAAATAACTTGGAAGTGCGAGAAATGTGAAAGAATTAAATCCAGGGGCCTTGGAGTCATTTGGTGAAAGTGTAATTGTGAAGAGAAAGAAAGATGGTAAACCCGTAGTAAGCTACGCTTGTTATGGCGTAGCCTATGGTTTAGCTATGATAGACACGTTTTATTCAACTTTGGTGTGTACCTTAATCATTATAGCGAAAATGACCGGCTTTGATATCTGGTTCCATCATATGAGAAATATGTAAAACTGGTGATAAGAATAAATCACAAGAAATATTAAATGATTACTTACGGGTTTTCTCTATGTATAAAATCATTTTTGAAAAAACTATTTTCAAAATAAATCAGTTAATTGTATTTACTAGCGAAAGCTAACATATTTTCAAAAGACTAAACTGTAGGTACCGAACCTTGACTGTTAGGCAGGGAATCCGGGTCGACTTTGATAAAAGCAATAGACTTTGCAACTCCTAGCTTAAGGCCTATGATGTCTAAAGTTCTTTCGTCTCGATCCGCCTGTGGGCTTTATTTAAACATCTTGAACAATTTGTATTTTGAATATTAAACCTTTTGAATGTAATGAATGATTATTTTTACTCCTAATACTTCCGCTGCATTATTATTTTATTAATTGTGATTGTAAATGGTATCCAATCGTTACGGCTAAACCCTTCCGGGCTCACCGAAAATTAGGCTGTGACAACATTACTCTATACTATTTATTATGTTTGACGTATTTGTTCCAATAAAACTAAGGGGCTGTTTGGCAACATCTGAACCAATAAGTGCTGAATGAATAAGAGGTCTGAATGAGTAAGAGGCTCTGAACCAGTAAGTGCTGAACCAGTAAAGTGATGTTTGGTTGCACCTCTGAATGAGTGTGGAGAATGACGTTTTTACCCCTATGTACTAGTTTTTGCTGAATGAAATATATCTTCTAAACCATAAATTAAGACATTCATTAAACATCATTTAACTACATTAAATCGAGTCTAAACCAGTATATGATTATACAAAATTGTAGCAGTTAATTATCATTATCAATTAATCATTCATTTTGACTTGTAAAGATAAAATTTAGGTAAAAAAATAAATTCAGTAAACATTTCAATTTTCCCCAATATGTGATGGAATCGACAATCAATACAAAATTCGTATAGCTCTGCAACTCCAGACTCCATTATATTTCTCCACTTTCATCTTCATCTTCATTGTCATTATCATCAATAACGTGAATGGCTAGAAGAAAAAGAGAAGAAAAGATGTCGATTTCATACCTCGTTGATGATTGATGTTCTTGATTCTTGTTTGAGCAAAACACTAGATGTGAGATCAAGGCTTACCGAAGCAGAAGAGCTTCCGCTAACGACTTTTCGCCGGAAAACACCAAACATCGCCGCTGGAGAAGAAAGGGGGCGGCTGTGGAGGAGGCGGTTGTGGAGGGGGCCGGAGGTGGCTATGGAGGAGGCGGTTGTTGAGGGGACGGCTGTGGAGAAGAAAGGGGGGAGTGGCAGATTGTTTTCTTGGGCAAGGGTATACAAGTCCAATGTTCCATTCAGATGTTGAAATGTGCTGAACCATTCAGATCTGAATGGTTTCATTCAGAGGTTGTTATTTGGTGAATCAAACACCCCATGTCTGACCGATTCAGAGGCCAAACCTCTTAATGGAGCCATTAAGAGGCAACCAAACAGCCCCTAATTCTCTTTCTCCCATTAATTATGTTTTAACAACATCGAATTGAGCAACGTTAATTATACTTTGACACTAGAGACTAAGGACCTTTATCTTACTTTTTTTATTAGATCATTTATGTTTATAGTTAATTATCTTGAAAATTCATTTTAAAGGAATATTTTATGAAAAAAAAAAAAAAAAAAACCTGATAACACAAAGTGGGGAATGTTCCTGTTCGGAATAAAATATTAATAGAATTTTCATAAATCAGTTTCAGGGGCGGACATCAGGGGCGGATCTACGTAGTTGCAAGGTGTAGCCTGGGATACCCCTCAACTTTCTTGGCGAAGTGTAATTTTTCTGTTTTAATCTTCATTTTATATTCCGGGGATACCCCTAAGCAAATGTTAGGATACTCCTGAATGTAGATGAAGATGAGAAATGGAATTTTAAGGTTGACGGAAACAAAATATCCCGGTGGAAACTTGCAGTGGCAACACTTCTTAAGGAAGAAGATGAAAGTTATTTTTATTAATATAATATATATAATAAGCATTGGGATAATGAATGAGATTATGAATGAAATGAAAAGGAGTCTGCCAAAAAGTAAGTAAAGTCAGAATTCATAATTATTCAAATTTCAATTATTAATTATTAATATTTAATAGTTATTCAAACTTCAATTAATATTTAACGTTTTAGTTTTTTTTTAACTTATTGTACCCATTACTTGTTTTATTGTTACTTTGTTTATGTATATTTTTTAAATATACTAAAGGTTCCTTAAAAATGATATGTGCCCACAAGTTTCACAACTGAAAAGGTTAAAAATGAAAATAATATAGGAAGAAAAGGTTAAAATAAAAATAATACATGAAGAAACATTGAAATAGTTCTTTCATTTAATAAAAGGACTAAATGTAAAGAAATATTATATAAATATTCACACTAAACGTATCTATACCTAAATAATACATAATTTCAATTATATTTTATCTTAAAAAATTATATTATAATTTCTAAATCTTATTACTAACTGTTTAATATTTTTTATTCAACTCGTGTCCCATGTTATACAAGTGATTGTAACCTAATAATTATATACTAGCCGCACAGGGTCCCTAAGGGCTCTCAAATTCTCAAGGATGACCATAGGTAAAAGAAAAAAATTAAAAGGGCCCATTTTTACTAGCTACACAGGGAAGGGGGCTCGATTTTTCACGAACGGGTCTATGTAAAAAAAATTTAGGATACCCCTGAATTTTTACTCTAGTTCCGCCACTGGCGGACATACATATAGCCCAAGGTGGGCGGACGCACCCTCAGGAAAAAAAAAAACTAGTGCTATTTTCCGTTGAAAATCCCGTCTGCACCCCTTGAATTTTTTCATCCGCACCCCTTGGAATTTTTCGTCCAAACACCTTAGGTAAAAAATGTTTTCGATTTATATTTTAAATTTTTTTAGTAAACTCTAATTAAAAAAACTACCTAAATTATATAAACTTATACTACCCAACTTAACCCAAATACCCAATACCTTAACCCACTATTTCATTAAACATAATTAGCCCACTAACTACTAGCCCATTAACCAAACTCAACCTAAGTTCAAACTAAAATAATTAAAATAAGCTCAGTAGTCCCTTAGAATTCATCTCGCCCTCCCACTCTTGGGTCGTCTCCTACCAGCGATCATCGACCACAACAGCACGTCATCAGCAGCCGCGAACCACCGCCGTCCGACACCAAAGGGTAACAAAATTCTTAAATAGGTTTGAAATTTCATGTGTTTTGACGTTGTTTATGGTTGTTTAGATGATTTTTAGGGTGATTACACACGATTTCTAGGGTTGAAAATTAAAATTGAAACACTTTTATGGAGCGATGAACTTATGCATCAATTTGTTTGTGATAGGAACCATGAGTAGGGATGTTATGGCGCAATTTCTTTTGTTTTACATGACCCGACCCGAACCGACCCGATACGAACCGATTTTTTTACTTATATACCTAGGGGCCTAAAATTTTTAAAAATGTTTCACACCCCCATGGAAAAATTTTTAGGTCCGCCACTGATAAGTTTTTATTAGTTGGATCTACATATAGTAACAAAATTTATTGATTGAAATAACGCTTCTAATCCCGATAAATGAGGAAAGAGGTTTAAATTACGTATTACTATAGCTTTATGAATGTCATTTAGAATTGTTTTTACTGAAATTTTATAAATTAACAACCTTAAACTAAAAATCTAAAACATTTATTTGATAAAAGTGTTCTCTTTTAATATTTTTACACATTTCAAACCCCTTTTTATTCAGCTTGATTGGTTTAAAACTTAAATCATTTATTCAAAAACATTTATCAAATCAATTCTGTGTGTTATAAGAGATTAAATAATTTATCACATAAAAGTTGGATTATAAAAAATAATATATTTGTATGAACTTTCACTAAAAAATTACATAAAAACTAATGATTATAATTAAAAATTACAAAATAAAATAGAAATTTTTGGTAATTAATGCTTTGATATTAATGACTGCATTTATTGAAAGCTCGTAATCTATATACTATATATAAGCATTTCCCATGGGTAAAAATGTAATTTCACTTCAATTTTTTAAGACGCCATGAAGTTCCATTATTTTCAACACCGCTCCCAAATTTGCCCCTCATTTAAGTATTTAACAAGGTTCAATGAATTCTTCAGTTTCTTAATCATGGAGCAATGTCATAATGAAATTGAAGTCGGTTGGGTTGCATCACCTCTTCCGAATTCCCCTTCTACAACCACAAAAGGTTCTTTAAAGTCACTGTTCACCCTTTCACTAACCCTAGATCCTTTTCGTTTCAAATCAAAGATAGGGTAAGGTTTTTGGTTCAGGCTTGGGGATAGCGTCGCCACTACATAAGCATCCGCCTCCAACTTCAAATAGGAAATCGACTATCATTAGGTCAGGTTAACAACAAATGCTATCACAGATTCAATTTCTTTATTCTGCAGTTGCTTGGATACGAACAGGTGAAACAGTAAGTGGTTATGATTGATTTTGTGTTTCTCTAGGGTTTTTAGTTTTCGTCATATATAGTCTTTTTGTTTTGAGTTCGATTAGGTCTGATCTTTCATCACCATCCCAGTCGTAAATCTATCTTTTCTTGATTTAATTTGAACTTCAGTGGATCTGCATAAACCAGGTTTGAATTTGTATAACTTCACTTTCTGCAACGCTTTTGTTTCACCATTACGATTTTCTATAATTAAATTTCTCTTTTTTTGCTTGGTGGTTATTCGTAGATGAGATTGAAGTTGAAGAGGACTAGAGGGAAGAGCCTGGTGGCAAAGAAGTGGGTCCTTCAGATTGTGATGATGGCGAAGAAGTTGGTCTGTAGATCGTTATTTTTGTAATGTTAATCTTAATTATCTAATCCGTAGTTATATATTATGAAACCTACTCATAATATCGATTCAAAAGGCGTTTGGGATAAATATCTCGATTCTTTTATGATATTGAGCCTGAATTTGTTGATTCAAATTTCCAAATGTTTATGTGCAGCCGCATGGATGATCCATTCATAATTTTCCAATAAATAACAGATCCATTCATAATCTTCCATGGTATATACAGTTTTACATATTAATCTTCCGTGGTATTTTAAACCTCCTCAGGATCTGTAAATGTGGGAAACTCTGCTTAGCTAGCCAAAAAAGAAGACATTAATGGATTACTTGTGGGTGGTGCTTCATTAAAGGTATTACTATCTTATCTTCTTCTTTTTTAGTTCGTAGCCTAACGGTTCATGTTTATTGTATGAACTATGAACACATTATAGTAAAATAATAGCTTCTAAAAGAGTGGGAATATGCTAGGAAGGATGTGACTTCTCATCCTGTTTACTCTTAATTTGACCATTTCTTAATAATATTTAACGCATTCCCTATTAAAATTACAAAACATTTAATAATAGTACTAATGTTAACCTAAACCTTTGAGTTAAAACAATCTAAGAAATTACCTGCATATCTGGCCCGAGCCAGGTACTGAGTTTGAGGTCATGGGTCCAAATCTCGCTGTGAACTATGAAGTTGGTTATTGATACAGTTGCCGCTCTAAAAAATAGACGTGGTTATTGATACAATTGATCTTGTATAATGATTTTGACCCCTTAGAGATAAACCCATAACCTAATTTGACCTTGGTTTTAAAAGTAAGAGGCGCAAAAAAGCGACGAGGTCTAAAACCAAGGCGCAAAGCGCAAATGCGTCAGGCTTTTCGTACCCGAGGCGCAAAGTGATTATATATTTTTTATATATATTCCATAGGTATTTAGCATCCCTTATTTAAAAAATAGCTATAAATAAGGTTTATATATGATTTATCTAAAAGTACAGGCCAAAAAACCTATCGTACAACAGTTTGATGCATAAAAACAACCTATATGCATGAAGCGTACGCCTAAGACCAGTAAAACCCTCAAAAATTGCATCTTTTAGGAGTTTTTTGTAAAAAGCGTGCTAAGGCTTGCACCTTGATGTGCGTCGTGCCTAGGTGGCAGCGCGCCTCAGGTGCGATTTTTAAAACCTAGAAACTGATCCATTCAATCATATTCTCTGCAGGCTGAAAGTCGCTCTGACTTCGACAAAGTCTATTAACGATTGGAGCTCGCTAGAAATTCAGTTTCCTGTTCTTAGAGATGTAAGTTTACTATAAGACCCATCATTGTTTAATAATCGAGTACACATTAAGCACAATTCATTGATCTTAAGTTAACGCGTAATAATAATATTACTACTGGAAAGATTTTTCGGGCAACTTATTATTCAAACTTTATAAAATGGATAAAAAGTTTTTATCGATCAACCTGACCCGCCCCGATTTGACCGAAACACAACTTGTATGACATGTCCACCTGGTTCAGGTTGTTCCTCACATCACAGATACCATTCAAGATTGGATTGAACGAGTAGCAGCTATACATTAAATGAATGTTTTTTTCTTATTAAATAGTTATACTTTTGCGGGTTTTTTTTCTCTTAACTTTTTTGGTGCAGCGATGTGTGTGTATTCCGGTTTATTCATGAGGTTTGCGTGGATGGTGCAGCCTCGTAACTATCTACTTCTAGCATGTCATGCCTCAAATGAAACAGTTCAGTTGTATCAGCTTTCACGTTTTGCAAAGCATCAAGGGTAAGCTGCTTTTGATGTAAAAATGCCTTTCAATTCTCTTATTGTTATATTTATTACTTTTTTAATGTTTTTGTTTACTGCTGTGAGAAAAAAAGCCATAATTTAGTATTCCCATTAAATTACTCATGCATTTTTTATTTCTGTTTTACCGAAGGTATTTACTTATGCATTTTTGTTTTCTCTTGTTGACTGGTGGGCTGAAGACTTGATTGTTCGTAGAATTGATATCTTCAAAAGGGTTCTTGTTGCACTGGTTTCAAAGGGATATAAACAGTTTGCACTTGCTCCAGTACTAACGCTTTATGCCCAAAAACGTCTTCGAGGTCTGGTAAGATCCCTTTCTCACATGCAAAATGGATGAGTCGGGTTGGGTAACGGGTTGAAATGGGCTTGGGTTGGGCCACTTTTTACACTGGTAAAAATGGGTTGGGCTAGGTTGGGTTGACCTGCAAAAGGCCCAAACTAAAAACTTATAACTTTTTTTTTAAATTAACTTTATAATAACTAATTTTCATATTAAAACAGTTTAAAATATTGTAAGGTTTTGGATTCGCTTGTGTCGCCTTTGACCCGTTTGTTCATTCATAATCGCTAGCGGTTAGCAGTTGTAATTAGAAATCAAATACAATTATTCAAGATGTGAATCACTTGCGAATGTAAATGATATGTAGTCATTTTGTAAACCACATTTTTTTCATATAAAAGCTGAATATGAACTGAGGTTGAGGTCGGTATCAAGGTGAACTTCATATTTATCATTTTTAATGCCAATTATGCGACAACGAAACCAATTAATGATTTGTTCTTCAAGATCAGTTAATTTTTCGAGTACTCGACGCCAGTACAGTGACACACAACCACTCACCCGGTCTTCGCTGCTGATCGCCGGTATCACAGACATCCACAGCCACAAACCAGCCCACAAATTGTGGCAGCCGTACATTTGGGTGTGGATTATTGTGAACCATTTAATTATCAGGTAATGATTCTGACTTATTATGTCTGTATACGCTCAAAACTCAACCGAACGAACTGACCCGTGCAACCCCTAATATCACCAATCCAAGTGTTGTTCTCCCGCCACATAGGTCTAGACTTAAGTTCCATTCTTAACAAAACAAATTTTGTTATAAGAATAATTTTTTAAATAATAGCGATAATAATTTAAATTAAATACCCATTGTATCTTTCATTATAACAAAATGTGTTCATAATGATCATTAAAATTGTGCTCTTTCATAAAACGCGATGTTCGATGGTTGCAACGTGCAGCTTGTTGAGCCGTTTCCTCATTTCAGTTAAGATGATCGTTATATTTTTTGCTGGAGCAGATGTCAATCACCCGGCTGCAATGAACTCTGAGTCTCCATCTATTGCAGCAGTTGTTGGCTCGGTGGACCGTGGTGCGACTCGTTATGTCGCTTGTGTGTGGCCACAAGGGCATCGTAAATAGGAGATTGTTAATTTCGGGAGCGTGTGTTTGGACCTGATCAACACTTACGCTAAAGTCAACAAAGTGAAACCGAACAAGATTGTGGTGTACCGTGACGGTGTTAGTGACGATCAGTTTGAGATGGTTCTGAATAAAGAAATGGTTGATATGAAGAAAGCCATTTACACCAAACACTACCGTCCGTTTGTTACATTCGTTGTGGCTCAGAAACATCACACGACTCGCTTGTTTCTGAACAACAAGAATGAGATCGGGAACGTGCCTCCGGGAACAGTCGTGGACACGAACATTTAACTAGAGGAGAAAAGATCTCATTGTAGTCTATGCCTGACTTTTGAGTGAATCCCTTGGCAACCAACATGTCTAAGGCTGTCCTTTTTTTTAATCAAAAACCCAAAACCCGACTCGAATTCAAAGCCACCCAAACCCCACCAACCCGAACCTTATATGAGTAGGTTATTACCAAAAAGGGGTCCATTCGACATATATTTTTCAAACTTTGCTCCATATGAACTTTTACATCATGTTTTAAGTAGTGCATTTGTTTAATTGACAAATCTATTGTTTTTTATAACTTACTGGTTGTAAGTTGGTGATTTGTTCATGTCTCACGTTATTGACTCCGCCGCAACGCGCGGGTCTCCCACTAGTAGAGTAAGGTGCACTAGAGTATGGTGTAAATAGCAACACCTTTTATAAAAGTATATTTGTGTTAAGGCATCGGGGTGTACCTTAACATATAGGGTGTTAAAGGTAACATGTCATGTTAACTAGCCTTGCATGTCATTCCCTTCTTGTGTTAATAGATGTTAAAGAGATTACTTGTTAGCATGTTAACCAAATGTTAAAACATTGAATTTATTTTCATTCCCCTCTTAAACAAAAAATCACTAAAAAATCAAGTTAGGTGGGGTTAATGGGAGTAGACCCCTTTCCTTGAGATTTAAGTGAAGTGAAATGAGGAAAAACAGATGATATGGCATCTTGGTAGTGTTAAGAAGTGTTAAAGTATACCCTAAGATCTAAGAGAGTGTTCACAAGAAAATCTCTAGAATGATATAAGATTTTCTATGGCCTAGATAATGACGGGATTCAATTTTTTAACCTCGGAAGAAATCCAATGGGAAAGCTACAAGAAAAGGCAAAAACTCAATATCTATGATAAAGATGCTAATGACGTTATAGGTTAAAAAATATTTAACTTTTCCACGTGATAATTGTAAAGATGACAAGGTACATAATCTCTTTCTTTGTTTTCAAAAGGAAAAAAAAAAAAGCCAACAAATATTATTAATAGAAGTTGCTAGGCAATACAGAAAAAACAACATACAGCCACCAATAGTCCGAATGGACTTGAACCAAAAGACGGACACATAAGAGAAACTTGGTACACCAAATTAAACTACACTAAATACATTAAATGCCTTCCAGTTTGCCCATGCAATCGAGTGGCTCTTCGATCTTTTCTTGACCCATACAAAACTCACTGCTTTGACATCTTCAAGCGCTTTTTGTAATGAGACGGGAGTCTCATAAAAAACCGACGCGTTTCGCATCCGCCATATAACCTACATGGTTGTTAATACAACCGCATAAACAGCTTTCTTCTTCCTTCTTGACCCGATAACATACTCATTTAGCTGTAGGAGATCGTGTATACTGAAAGCATATATCGGCTGAATCTTGCACCAAGTTGAAAGGGCTTGCCATATTGTCAGAACTTCAAGGATTCAAATAAACAAAATAAAGATTTATTTAAAACTCTCCACAAATCTGTACAAAAGAAATCAACCAGTCATCACAGATTGACTGGTGAACAAGAAATGAATCAAAATATTAACAATGCACAGATAATCTTTAGTGAACCTCATGAATGAACGTGTGAGGGAGATGAGCAGTAACCAGTGTATTCGAGAAGTAGAATGAGGCTTCTAACCTTCACTTAGGGTTACATGCACTTGATTAGAAGACAAAAAACAAGTTCTGTTGGTTTGCCCTAAAAAGGGACCAACGAGAACTTTCTTCAAGAATGATCAAATGAAGAACCCTAAAACAATAGGGTTTCGCACCACCATAGCCGCACAGCCACCACGAGGAAGAAGGGACAAAGACTTGAAGTCGGCAGACCTCCGGACCACCACGACTTTAAAAAGAAAACCAGTACCACCAGAACAACCCAAAAAACCCCTTCGATCAGCATCCTTGGACTGATACATAGAGAAGCAAGCCAACAGAGAGTGCAGTGGAAGAACACCAGAGCACTGATTCAACCTCGGAGCTCTGATACCATATCAGAACTTCAAGGATTTAAACAAACAAAATGAAGATTTATTCAAAACTCCCCATAAATCAGTACAAAAGAAATCAACCAGTCATCACAGATTGACCGGTGAACAAGAAATGAATCAAAAGATTAACAATGAACAGATAATCTTTAGTGAACCTCACGAATGAACGTGTGAGGGAGATGAGCAGGAACCAGTGTATTAAAGAACGAGAATGAAAGACCGTGCGTTGATCCCAATGCAGCAACCCTTCTTTTATAAGAGAGCAAACCACAAACCCTTAGGCCCACATGAATAAAGCCTCCTTGGACCAGCTCAGCAGGAAGGAACCGAGCCCAAACAGTGTTGGACCAAACCACATACAAAACACATAAAGGCAAGGATTAGAGCATTTAAACAGTGCTAGACAGAAAACCCTCAAATTCTTAGAAAACTCTGGAAACCCAAATCTCCCCCATTTTTACCCAACCTCCCGACACTTTTTTTTTGAAAAAAATTACACATGTAATATACATGTTTTAGAGTGTTTTGGGCCAAAAAAAACAAAAAAGCGCCGAAGGGATTTTTTTTAAAAAAATAAACAAAATTCAGTGCCAAACATGTGTTAGACAAAAATGCTGAAAGTTGCTGAAATTTTTTTTTTAAATTATCCCTTCGGCGCTTTTTTATTTTTTTGGCCCAAAACTCTTAAAAACATGTATATTACATGTGTTATTTTTTTCAAAAAAAAAATGTCGGGAGGTTGGGTTTTCTAGGGTTTTTTATATAGATAGGGTTTTCTATCTAGCCCTACCCTATATATATATATATATATATATATATATATATATATATATATATATATATATATATATATATATATATATATATATATATATATATATATATATATATATATATATATAAGGTTTTTTAACACCCCTATAGTTTGAATGTTTAAATAGGTTTGTGGGACCTAAGTACTTACACATTTCGTCATGATGCCTTGGTAGCAGCCCTTTTGTAAACATGTGTGCAAGTTGGAACTCAGATTTTATGCCAGCTATTTTGATGATAGCTGCAGCTATCTTTTCTCTCAGGAAGAATAAATCAACTTCAAAATGTTTTGTTTTGTCATGAAACACCAGATTTGCAGCTATATATAGAAATGGCAGCATTATTGTCGCATCTCAGGGTCACCGAAAGATCAACTTTAACTCCCAGTTCCCTCAAAATATTTAATAACCACAGTATTTCACAAGAAGCACTGCACATGGATCTGTATTCTGCTTCAGCAGATGAGTGGGAAACCACGCTTTGTTTCTTGCTTTTCCAAGAAACTAAGGAGTTTCCAAGAAAGATACAGAACCCTGTGACAGACTTTATACTATCGACACACTTAGCGCAGTCGGAATCAGCATAAGCAGTCAATTGAAACAAATCACTTTGTTTAAACATGATAGCACAACCGCGAGCATTTTGTAAATATCTCAGCAGTCTAAAGGCTATCTGAGAGTGTGCCTCGATTGGTTTATGTATATACTAGGACAGATAGTGAACAGCGCATGCGATGTCAGGACGAGTGTGAGATAGGTAAATAAGTTTACCTAGAAGTTTTTGATATTTAGTGACACTCACACCCTTTAATTCTTCATTTTTACTCAGTTTTGTTAAAATATAGTTTTGCTCTATGGGACAGTTAACTGCTTTACATCCGCTCATCCCATATTCGTTTAGAAGATCCATACAGTATTTTCTTTGAAAGAGACAAATTCCATCATCATTTTTAATGACCTCAATACCAAGAAAATATTTTAGTAAACCAAGATCTTTGATTTGAAATTCCATTTTTAATAGGGATTTGACTTTATCAATTTCAACAGGATTATTTCCAGTTAAGACAATGTCATCCACGTAGACCAATAAAGCAACAAACACAGAGTTATCAGATTTAATAAACATAGAGTGATCACACTTATACTGAATAAAACCAATTTTAACAAGAACCTGAACAAGTTTTTCATTCCACATACGAGGGGCTTGTTTTAACCCATATAGGGACCTTTTTAGTTTACAAATTTTGTTTTCATTATCCACATTTAAACCATCAGAAGGAGTCATGTAAAATTGTTCTTTTAGATTGCCATAAAGAAAAGCATTATTGACATCAAGTTGATAAATGGGCCAGTTATTTTGCACAGAGAGACTGATGATGCATCTAACTGTGACCATTTTAACTACAGGAGAAAAAGTCTCCTCAAAATCTATGCCCTCAGCTTGACTAAACCCTTCGGCAACCAGCCCAGCTTTAAATTTATCAATCTCACCATTTGATTTATATTTTACTTTGTAAACCCATTTGCAGCCAATAGGTTTCTTCCCTATAGGGAGATCAACTATGTCCCAAGTATCATTACTATATAAGACAAAAAGTTCATCATTCACAACATCCAACCACCTTTTATCTTTACAGGCTTCTCTATAATTGAAAGGTTCAACAATTTTATTCAGATTTACAGCAAAACACATATTATTACTAGACAAATTTGCATAGCTAACAACTTTATCATAACTGTATCTAGCATTACCAACAATAAAGTCATTAAACCTTTTAGGGGCAGAAACATGTCTAGAGGATTTTCTGAGATTAGGTTGGTTACCCTCAGGAAGGACTGATTCATCATTTGTACCACTATACTCAACCCTCATAGACTCACTTTGAGACTCACTATGATGCTAAACATTAGCCATGTCATCTAAATTAAATGATTGCTGAGTATCAGCAACATCAACTTGCTCATTTGAGCTACATTGAGACTCACTATGATGCTGAACATTAGCCATGTCATCTAAATTAAATGATTGCTGAGAATCAGTAGTCTCCTTCTCTTCATCATCGGGATTTATATCACTTGAAAGTTCATAAACATTAAAAAAAGTTTGAATGATTTAAAAGATTTGTTTTGTCCAGATCAGATTCAGAAAACGACTTGGTTTTAAAAGGAAAGAGAGTTTCATAAAAACTGACATCTCTTGAGAAGGAGAAAGTAATTTGATCTAAACTCCAAACTTTTTATCCCTTTTTTAAATTTTAGTACATATCCCATAAAACACTACTTTCAGCTCTTTCCTCAAGTTTGTCAATGTTATTGAGATAGTTTAAAACATCCTATTTGTTTAACTTTAGCATCAGTTCCATTAGGATGTTTGACAGAAATATCATATTCGGACACGTCTACCAAGTTAAACATGTTATCATTACTCATCACCATGTGCTGATTAGCACCAGAATCAACAATCCACTTTAGTCTATTTTGATGGAAGAAACTAGAATTAAAACAATAAACGTTTTTATAAGATTCTAGATATGAGAAGGGACTATAACACTTACCACTCATGTTAGACTTGTGTAAGTCTTCCAACTTATTTTCATTCAGTAGACCTAGCAACTTGGAAAATTGACCAACATTTAAAACATTCAAGGAGGTACTAACAGATTGGTCATTCACATTATTGGCAACGGATTTATTAGCAGACACAATTGTTTTTGACCACTGAGTACTGTTTTGATTTGGTTTAGTTCTTTAATTAGAAGGATAACCATGAAGTTCAAAACATTTTTCAATCACATGACCAATCTTGTTGAATTGAGTACATTTTAGGTTGGGATTAGGTCCTTCGTTAAAACGTTTTTATTATCACTCTATTGAGTTGCTTTTGCAACAAAACCAACATTAGGAACTTTTGAGGATTTATTTGAATCTCTGTGTGATTCTTCTCTAGAAATGATAGAAAAAGCAGTTTTAACAGTAGGTAAAGGATCCCTTGTTAATAAGTTTGTCCTAACAGGTTACTATACATCATCTAATCCCATCAGGAACTGCATAAGTTTGATCAGTTGACTGAATTCAATGTATCTAGTAGAAGCAACACATGTACAAGAAGGTAACTGAACCATGGCATCAAATTGTTTCCACATAGTATTGAGTCTATGATAATATTCAGAAACACTAGTTCGATTTTGACTCACCGAATTAATCTTTTGATATAACCCAAACACAACCGACCCTTCAACCCTATCATAGGTGTCTTTTAAATCACTCCAAGAAAGCCTAGAATAAACTTGGCCAACATATAGTTCTTCAGAAACAGAATTAAGGATCCAAGTTAAAACAACTGAATTGCATCTATCCCATTGACCGGCTAGAACATCATCTTTAGTTGATCTGGTACAAGTACCATCAATAAACCCTAATTTATTCTTAGCCGTTAAAGCAAGTTTCATAGCATTCGACCAAACCACATAGTTTCCAGTTCCTTTTAGTGTGACACTGACAATAGTGAGACTACTAGAATCACTGGCATGGAGATATAACGGAACACTCGCATCCAATTTACTAACTAATGTAACAGAGGGTTCACCTTGGTCATCTTTTTCAGTCATTTTAGCAAGCAATCACAGTAAAAACAAGAAGTATGCACAGCATAGAGACAACTAATAGCAACAGAGCAGGTAGTCAAAAAACAAACACAACAACAGTCAATTTATCAAAGAACAATTTAGGAACAGATAGATCAGAATACCACAAAAGAAAAGGTCAGAGATCGGTCATGGAAAAAAACAGCGAAACCTGAACAGCGGTCCGATCAAAGGTTCGTCACTCAAGGGTGCCTGCGGAAACAATATTCAGGGAGCTTTTGACACAAAAACAGTGATGCAACAGAGTGGACACTCTCTGTATCCCAAAACCAAGTCGGTCTTGCCTAAAACCAGGTATCAAGATGCCTAGACACAACAAACAATGATGCAAGATAATAAAAATTTGAAAGAGAGGGATAGAACGATCTCAAATTGGGTGCGTGTAACTCCAGCGAATCAAGGCTTGTAACCTTAACTTAGGGTTACATGCACTTGATTAGAAGACAAAAAACCAGTTCTGTTGGTTTGCCCTAAAAAGGGACCAACGAGAACTTTCTACAAGAATGATCAAATGAAGAACCCTAAAACAATAGGGTTTCGCACCACCATAGCCGCACAGCCACCACGAGGAAGAAGGGACCAAGACTTGAAGTCGGCAGACCTCCGGACCACCACAACTTTAAAAAGAAAACCAGTACCACCAGAACAACCCAAAAAACCCCTTCGATCAGCATCCTTGGACTGATACATAGAGAAGCAAGCCAACAGAGAGTGCAGTGGAAGAACACCAAAGCACTGATTCAACCTCGGAGCTCTGATACCATGTCAGAACTTCAAGGATTCAAACAAACAAAATGAAGATTTATTCAAAACTCTCCATAAATCAGTACAAAAGAAATCAACCAGTCATCACAGATTGACCGGTGAACAAGAAATGAATCAAAAGATTAACAATGAACAGATAATCTTTAGTGAACCTCACGAATGAACGCGTGAGGGAGATGAGCAGGAACCAGTGTATTCAAGAAGGAGAATGAGGGACCGTGCGTTGATCCCAATGTAGCAACCCTTCTTTTATAAGAGAGCAAACCACAAACACTTAGGCCCACATGAATAAAGCCTCCTTGGACTAGCTCAGCACGAAGGAACCGAGCCCAAACAGTGTTGGACCAAACCACATACAAAACACATAAAGGCAAGGATTAGAGCATTTAAACTGAAATAATATATATATATATATATATATATATATATATATATATATAAGGTATTTTAACACCCCTCTAGTTTGAAAGTTTAAATAGGTTTGTGAGACCTAAGTACTTACACATTTCGTCATGATGCCTTGGTAGCAGCCCTTTTGTAAACATGTGTGCAAGTTGGAACTCAGATTTTATGCCAGCTGTTTTGATGATACCTGCAGCTATCTTTTCTCTCAGGAAGAATAAATCAACTTCAAAATGTTTTGTTTTGTCATGAAACACCAGATTTGCAGCTATATATAGAAATGGCAACACTATTGTCGCATCTCAGGGTCACCGGAAGATCAACTTTAACTCCCAGTTCCATCAAAATATTTAATAACCACAATATTTCACAAGAAGCACTGCACATGGATCTGTATTCTGCTTCAGCAGATGAGTGGGAAACCACGCTTTGTTTCTTGCTTTTCCAAGAAACTAAGGAGTTTCCAAGAAAGATACAGAACCCTTTGACAGACTTTATACTGTCGACACACTTAGCGCAGTCGGAATCAGCATAAGCAGTCAATTGAAACAAATCACTTTGTTTAAACATGATAGCACAACCGCGAGCATTTTGTAAATATCTCAGCAGTCTAAAGGCTATCTGAGAGTGTGCCTCGATTGGTTTATGTATATACTAGGACAGATAGTGAACACATGCGATGTCAGGACGAGTGTGAGATAGGTAAATAAGTTTACCTAGAAGTTTTTGATATTTAGTGACACTCACACCCTTTAATTCTTCATTTTTACTCAGTTGTGTTAAAATATAGTTTTGCTCTATGGGACAGTTGACTGGTTTACATCCGCTCATCCCATATTCGTTTAGAAGATCCATACAGTATTTTCTTTGAGAGAGACAAATTCCATCATCATTTTTAATGACCTCAATACCAAGAAAATATTTTAGTAAACCAAGATCTTTGATTTGAAATTCCATTTTTAATAGGGATTTGACTTTATCAATTTCAACAGGATTATTTCCAGTTAACACAATGTCATCCACGTAGACCAATAAAGCAACAAACACAGAGTTATCAGATTTAATAAAATAGAGTGATCACACTTAGATTGAATAAAACCAATTTTAACAAGAACCTGAACAAGTTTTTCATTCCACATACGAGAGGCTTGTTTTAACCCATATAGGGACCTTTTTAGTTTACAAATTTTGTTTTCATTATCCACATTTAAACCATCAGAAGGAGTCATGTAGAATTGTTCTTTTAGATTGCCATAAAGAAAAGCATTATTGACATCAAGTTGATAAATGGGCCAGTTATTTTGCACAGAGAGACTGATGATGCATCTAACTGTGACCATTTTAACTACAGGAGAAAAAGTCTCCTCAAAATCTATGCCCTCAGCTTGACTAAACCCTTCGGCAACCAGCCCAGCTTTAAATTTATCAATCTCACCATTTGATTTATATTTTACTTTGTAAACCCATTTGCAGCCAATAGGTTTCTTCCCTATAGGGAGATCAACTATGTCCCAAGTATCATTACTATATAAGACAAAAAGTTCATCATTCACAACATCCAACCACCTTTTATCTTTACAGGCTTCTCTATAATTGAAAGGTTCAACAATTTTATTCAGATTTACAGCAAAACACATATTATTACTAGACAAATTTGCATAGCTAACAACTTTATCATAACTGTATCTAGCATTACCAACAATAAAGTCATTAAACCTTTTAGGGGCAGAAACATGTCTAGAGGATTTTCTGAGATTAGGTTGGTTACCCTCAGGAAGGACTGATTCATCATTTGTACCACTATACTCAACCCTCATAAACTCACTTTGAGACTCACTATGATGCTAAACATTAGCCATGTCATCTAAATTAAATGATTGCTAAGTATCAGCAACATCAACTTGCTCATTTGAGCTACCTTGAGACTCACTATGATGATGAACATTAGCCATGTCATCTAAATTAAATGATTGCTGAGAATCAGTAGTCTCCTTCTCTTCATCATCGGGATTTATATCACTTGAAAGTTCATAAACATTAAAAAAAGTTTGAATGATTTAAAAGATTTGTTTTGTCCATATCAGATTCAGAAAACAACTTGGTTTTAAAAGGAAAGACAGTTTCATAAAAACTGACATCTCTTGAGAAGGAGAAAGTAATTTGATCTAAACTCCAAACTTTTTATCCCTTTTTTAAATTTGAGTACATATCCCATAAAAACACTACTTTCAGCTCTTTCCTCAAGTTTGTCAGTATTATTGAGAACAGTAAAATAACATAGACATCCAAAAACTTTCAAGTGATCAAGAGAAGGTTTAAAACCAAAAAGCAACTCATAAGGTGTTTTACCACCTAACACAGAAGAGGGAGTCCTGTTAATCAGATAGGCAGCAGTAAGAATACATTCAGACCAGAATCTTAAAGGCACACCAAATTGAAACAAGAAAGCTCTTGTCACATTCAATAAATGCGTGTGTTTTCTTTCAACAATTTCATTTTGTTGAGGGGTGTAAGTGCAAGATGTTTGGTGAATTATACCATGAGTTTTAACAAAGTTTTCCGTTTGAGAGTTTATGAATTCAGACCCATTATCACTTCTAAAACTTCTAATATTAGTTTCAAATTGTGTTTTGACTAAATCATAAAAGTTTTTAATGTTGTCAAACACTTCAGTTTTAGACTTCATTAGATAAATCTAAACTGACCTAGAATAGTCATCCACAAGGGTGAGAAAGAATTTATAGCCATCCAAACTAGGTCGTTTATAAGGACCCCAAACATCTAGATGAACTAAGTCACCAACTCTTTTAGACTTACAATATGATCACTTAAGGGAAAAGGTATTATGTGTTGTTTAGCTTTGTGACATGTGCCACAAGGTTCAGTTTGACCTGTTTCATTTTTAAAGTTTAGAGCATGTAAGACTTAATCTGAGGGATGACCAAGTCTGGAATACCAGAGCTTTATTGTTTCAGCCATGTTAAACAAGCAAAAATTGGATTACTAGAATTACCACAGAAATAAAGACCATCCGTTTACCTACCAATCACCAGGTTTTTCCTTAAGGACACATCCTGAATATAACAATAGAGCAGGTAGTCAAAAAACAAACACAACAACAGTCAATATATCAAAGAACAATTTAGGAACAGACAGATCAGAATAACACAAAAGAAAAGGTCAGAGATCGGTCATGGAAAAAAAACAGCGAAACCTGAACAGCGGTCCGATCAAAGGTTCGTCACTCAAGGGTGCCTGCGGAATCAATATTCAGGGAGCTTTTGACACAAAAACAGTGATGCAACAGAGTGGACCCTCTCTGTATCCCAAAACCAAGTCGGTCTTGCCTAAAACCAGGTATCAAGATGCCTAGACACAACAAACAATGATGCAACATAATAAAAATTTGAAAGAGAGGGATAGAACGATCTCAAATTGGGTGCGTGTAACTCCAGCGAATCAAGGCTTGTAACCTTCACTTAGGGTTACATGCACTTGATAAGAAGACAAAAAACCAGTTCTGTTGGTTTGCCCTAAAAAGGGACCAACGAGAACTTTCTTCAAGAATGATCAAATGAAGAACCCTAAAACAATAGGGTTTCGCACCACCATAGCCGCACAGCCACCACGAGGAAGAAGGGACCAAGACTTGAAATCGGCAGACCTCCGGACCACCACGACTTTAAAAAGAAAACCAGTACCACCAGAACAACCCAAAAAACCCCTCCGATCAACATCCTTGGACTGATACATAGAGAAGCAAGCCGACAGAGAGTGCAGTGGAAGAACACCAGAGCACTGATTCAACCTCGGAGCTCTGATACCATGTCAGAACTTCAAGGATTCAAACAAACAAAATGAAGATTTATTCAAAACTCTCCATAAATTAGTACAAAAGAAATCAACCAGTCATCACAGATTGACCGGTGAACAAGAAATGAATCAAAAGATTAACAATGAACAGATAATCTTTAGTGAACCTCACGAATGAACGTGTGAGGGAGATGAGCAGGAACCAGTGTAGTCAAGAAGGAGAATGAGAGACCGTGCGTTGATCCCAATGCAGCAACCCTTCTTTTATAAGAGCGCAAACCACATACCCTTAGGCCCACATGTATAAAGCCTCCTTAGACCAGCCCAGCAGGAATGAACCGAGCCCAAACAGTGTCAGACCAAACCTCATACAAAACACATAAAGGCAAGGATTAGAACATTTTGTCACACCCCAACCGATGTCGGAAACATTGGGATGAGACGAAAACGAGATTGCAAGAGACTTCATAACACTATTTGTGACAAGTATTTAAATAATAATTTTCCATTTCATTGCTAAAGAGTCGATTACAAAAATTTAAAATAAATACAACATGAGTAACGAAATATAATACAAAAGAATACAAATTTAAAGTGTGTATCTAAGCATCCTACTAGATTCCATGCATCACCAACCTCGTCGCTAAACCTGCAACATGTTTTAAAAGTGTAGTTCAATACAAAAAGTATTGGTGAGCATACAAGTTTGGTGCGTAGTATTTAAGTATAAAAATGATAAGGAACAATCCACATGGCAAACCAAGTTATCAAGATTAACATATTAGACCGACATGCGATTTACAAGTCAACCCTCAGTTTACACAAGTATGAATGAAATTTAACATGACCACTAGTCTACGGGCGGTGCGTTACTCCTATAGCGCTATACATGTTAAATGGAGGCTCGTACGAAGCTAATGACAAGTTCATCACATAAGTATGGTCCAGAGGACACGAATCAAGAATAACAAATAGTAAGCAGTATTGGATTGTTTGTTTGTACATTTGCATAAGAATACGTATATTAAGTGTGTTTTGCATATGAAGGCATGTTACACCCAAAAGTGTGAAAACGGTAAAATGGGTCAAGTATACTCACATAATTGCTAAGTCTTTCGATTATCCAGGTGTTGACGAGGGTACGAGTTTAGGAGGACGGAACACCGAGGTCACCTTACGAGGGCAAATGATAGTGTATGAGTGAACGGAATTCCAAGAGAACGAATAATAAGTTTTGCATAATTTATAATAACACGAACCCGCTCTTATTTATGAGTTTAAGAAGAAGAAATAATCCTACTGTTTATGTTTTGCATAATTTGGAATTCGTATATTATATTTTATCTCAATATGAAAATTTATTGTTATAAAAAGAATTATCCCTTTATGCTATAAGTTTAGAGGGTTTGGTTATAAAAGAAAACGAATCAAAAATAAAAATCGCTTTGAAATTAAACACGTATTGTTTCGTGGATTTTTACGAAAAACGGGCAGAGTTTCCTCTGTTTTTTGGACGATCCCGACAAAACAAGTTGTCGATATATTTTCAAAATGCATTAATTAATAACACATTATAGATATATATATTTCTATGGATCCTTTTTTTATAAATAAACTATATAAAGTTTGGTGTCACGATAACCAAATAAAATAAAAAAAGAATTGAAATGTTAGCGTCGTTACAAGTCTCGTGTTTCACTCGATGCCCCGAACTGGCTGAGTTGACCGGGCCTAACCCGACAGTTGACCGAGTTGACTGTTTGACCACATCTGACTGAACCGAATTCCGAATTCCGAAGTCCAAACATCAACCGTAACCCAAGCTACAATCTGACCCGACATGCATCTTGAACCGAAACCGGCAGTGAACTCGAACCGGGATAGGATCCGAAACGAATCCGAATGCAAACCAAGCCCACTGGAATCGAACGGAATGAACCAAATCAAATCAAAAACTGATTTTGAAATAAAACTGAATTTAATGAATATTGCTCAAAACCCTTACCGGAACTGAGACTCGAACTGGAACCACACCACTGCCGTGAACTGCCACCACTGTCGTCACGGGTCGCCGGAAACATGGCTGTCCCAAACTGTTCTTGAACCTGGAACTGAACCGAGAACAACACGACCCGAGAACCAAGACTAACCGAACCACCACCGCCGTGAGCGGCGCTTATGCCGTCGCCGTTTCTCCCTCTCGTCTCGATCTCTCTCTCTTCGCTAGCTCTCTCTCTCATTTCGATCTCCCTCTCTCTGTTTCGCGGCGTCGCTGCCGTACGTCGCCACCGTGTGCTGCCATACGCCACCACCGATTGCTGGTGGCCAGCTGTCAACTCGAAGAAGAACAGGGGGGTCGTGATGCAAGTTTCTATGAGATTTGTTTGGAGGTGATGAATGTACAAGGGTTTTGTGTACTAATTGTTCATATGTTGCAGACAAAAGGGTTGGGAGGGAAATGAGGTGGGGTGTCGGTTGAATGAAGAATGAGGGGATTAGGGTTTAGTTTTTTTTTTTTTTTATATTATACATTCAGTTATATACACAAATAGCCCCTCCACTTTAAGGAGTTAAATAAATAGCTATATTAACTTGGTTTAAGTTTGATTTCCTATACCTAACTAGGTTATTTAAATAATCTTTAGATTAATTAAATTAATTAATTAATTACTATATTGTTTTTTTAAACAAAATAAATAATTAATTACACAGATAATTAACCATGTAATAATCTTTCGAAGGTTACTTAATTCGCGAAAAATTTCCATTGGTTCAAGGTTAGGATTCGAATTTCAAAACGGGTCGGATTTCAGGAATCTATTTTGAAGGATGTTACAGTCTCCCCTACTTTAGAAGATTTCTTCCTCGAAATCTAAGAAGAAGACTTTTGAAAAGATGACATCCAAAGATTCAGCAGAGAGAATAGATGAGACTTGATCACGAATGGGGTTCGTATAAAAGACAAAGAATAAAGGATGATAATGGGAGTATAAAAGTGAAAGATTTATGTTGAATACACGAATGCGAGTATCAGAAATAGCATAAGTACTGGATAGACGAAAGTAGTGTGTTAAGAACGAAGTCTCATCGTGGATAACCGGATATCGCACGCTTAGTAACGCGTTTGTGAGTTATTAAAGTTTTGTATCAGGTCTAAAAGGTCTATAAAGCACTGAATTTCTCATGGCACGTTTTACGAATTTTGGTAACATGGTGAAAACACTTATATAGAGGTAGTACCAGCGGCGTATCCACCATGTTTTGACCACATTACGTCCGTTCGTATTCGGTGTCATGTTACGTTCCGTGTCTTACCATACAAAGTAGTACACTCCATGATTCTCATGCGCCTACCACTATAATCTCGTGTGCACCCGCGATTATACTGATCGTCGCATGATCCACATAGCTTGTACTAGTTGTGTATGAATCTGGATATACATAATTTTGAAAATCAGAATGTGTACGTATAAGAATGTAGTATATAAGCAAGTCCATGGTTAAGTATGTATGGGACCCACGTAAGCGAATCCCTTGGATTTCGCTCGCGTACGGCTACGAATGTATGAATCATGAGTATGAATGTAAGCATATGTATAAATATAAATAATAGTATAAGTATAAATAAGTATGCTGGTATGAACATGAAACGTATGAGTATGAACATGAAAAAGTGAATCAGTATGAATATAAGTAGGTATAAGTAATGACAAGTGTGTGTACGAAATAAATCGAATACAATGAATTTGAGCGTGTAAAATGATCAAGAAGTTGTGGGTATGTAAAACGAATGATACGTTAAGTTGTCGTGTGATATTGACTAAAAGGTGTACAATGATATGCGTGTACAGTTGTTTAAGCGAAACGTTGAGTTTATCGAATCAAAATAGATTGAGTTTGACTAGTAATGTAGATTCTAGCCTATAAATGTAAGAAGAATATAAGGTACTTATTGGTTATACATAACGTATTTTGTAAGGAATAGAAATGCTACTTTTGTTTTAAAAGAAGATTTACGTAAGTTGAAGATTGTCGGTCCCCATGAAGTCTTCTTGCCCACGTGTTTAGAAATTTGAATGACGTATTAAGTGGTGTATAAAAGTTCGTTGTAAATAAAAAGTTCGTATTATTTCAAAGGATCTTGCATTGAAACATGAAATTTGAAATTTGAAGATTCTTTTTTTAACAAAATGATTTGTTCCTTTTGAAAAGATGTTGTGGTAAAACGATCTTATAATATCAATAAGATCTTATCAATATATGAGGATGTTGGTTTGATTTACGACTGAGAATGAAAGTCTTTAGTATAGTGATGTAATGTGAGCGCGTTTTAGTGATTAGGTTAAATATGAAGTTCATGGGCAAGAGATCCACTGGACCGATTAAGTTGATAGGTAGCATTTCTCAAGGTTTTGAAATTCGGGTGATAAAACGTTCTAAGGAATGATTACGGATTTTCGTGTATATGATTTACGTGAAATAGATTATGAGATAAAGAATGCGTTCAATAAAATAATAAATTTTGAAATTCACATAAGTAGTGATTTTGACGAATGATGAACGATTTAGGTGTAAAATATGATTGTGTTGTATGATGAAGTCTCTTTTGAAAGGAAATTTTGGTAATGATCACCTAGGTAAGGGAATCACCCCTAACTCGTCGGTGATGTCGTTTTAAGAAAAGAAGAAGTGGGGTTAATCGTCAAGGTAAGGAAATCACTCCTATCTCGATGACATGTCTCTATTTTGGTGTTACAAAGAATGTAAACAAAACTGAGTGACGTTTTGAAATCATGCATATGTATAAATGTGCGAAAACATCTAGTATGACGTGTGTGTGAGAAAAATAATCTCGAAAATAAATTTGAATTTGAAACTAGAGAATTATATCATATAAAAGCGATGATAGTAAACTATAGGTTTGATTAAAACTTAGATTGTTCCAAAACGGAACTTTGACTAAACCAAGGTTGTCGAAAATTCCTTTGAATTTGAGAAACATGCTTTGGCCTAATAGGTGAAATACTCTCGCCGACATGTCGGTTGACGGTATTTACCCTTCTGGTTACTACATGTTCCATTTCAATCGAAAATTCGAGACTTGGCGGGATTTATAAAAGTTAAGGAATGGGACTAGTCGACGAGATGCGGGTTTCACCCCTAACTTGACGACTTCGTACCCTAACTTAACGAATTTAAAAATAGAAATTTTCATTAAGATGTGGATTTCACTCCTAACTTAATGGTGTAATTTCATGCAAAATAGAATTTAACGGAATGAGAGTCGTTTACCAAATTGTGGGTTTCACGCCTATTTCGGTAAACTCATCTCGTTTGTACAATACGAGTGTTTTCGAGTTTAAGAAAAATCGAGTGAAATGCTTTAGAAGAGGGCGTACGCTAAGGGAATACACAAACAAGTATAAACACATAAGAAGGCGCATCAAGAATGGTACATAAAGAATGGGACAATAAAACAAGTACTAACGCATAGAGAATTATGTCAAGAATACACATAAAGAATCGAACAATGGAACAAGTATTAACACATAATAAAACAAGTATAGCATGTTAAGTGTTAACACATAAGTGACATATATTTTTAAAAGATCAAAAAAGAATAAATAAAAACAAATAAAGTAGCAAGCAAGTAGTTTCAAGCAAAACATAAGAATAAAGCTCTAAAACTATAGACTAGGTTAAAGCATTCCTACTTTTCCTAATTCCCTATAGTTATGGCTCTGATACCAATCTGTCACACCCCAACCGATGGTGGAAACATCGGGATGAGATGAAAACGAGATTGCAAGAGACTTCATAACACTATTTGTGACAAGTATTTAAATAATAATTTTCCATTTCATTTCTAAAGAGTCGATTACAAAAATTTGAAATAAATACAACATGAGTAACGAAATATAATACAAAAGAATACAAATTTAAATTGTGTATCTAAGCATCCTACAAGATTCCATGCATCACAAACCTCGTCGCTAAACTTGCAACATGTTTTAAAAGTGTAGTTCAATACAAAAAGTATTGGCGAGCATACAAGTTTGGTGCGTAGTATTTAAGTATAAAATTGATAAGGAACAATCCACATGGCAAACCTAGTTATCAAGATTAACGTATTAAACCGGCATGCGATTTACAAGTCAACCCTCTATTTACGCAAGTATGAATGAAATTTAACATGACCACTAGTCTACGGGCGGTGCGTTACTCCTATAGTGCTATACATGTTAAATGGAGGCTCGTACGAAGCTAATGACAAGTTCATCACATAAGTATGGTCCAGAGGACACGAATCAAGCATAACAAATAGTAAGCATGTATTAGATTGTTTGTTTGTACATTTGCATAAGAATACGTATATTAAGTGTGTTTTGCATATGAAGACATGTTACACCCAAAAGTGTGAAAACGGTAAAATGGGTCAAGTATACTAAGTCTTCCGATTATCCAAGTGCTGACGAGGGTACGAGTTTAGGAGGACGGAACACCTAGGTCACCCTATGAGGGCAAACGATAGTGCATGAGTGAACGAAATTCGAAGAGAACGAATGAGGGTGGTTATCCGAGATATTTAAAATAACACGAACCCGCTATTATTTATTGGTTTTAGAAGAAATAATCCTACTATTTATCTGTTTCATAATTTGAAATTCGTATATTATATTTTATCTCAATATGAAAATTTATTGTTATAAAAGGAATTATCCCTTTATGTTATAAGTTTAGAAGTTTTGGTTATAAAAGAAAACGAATCAAAAATAAAAATCGCTTTGAAATTAAACACGCATTGTTTCGTGGATTTTTCCGAAAAACGGGCAGAGTTTCCTCTATTTTTTGGACGATCCCGACAAAACAAGTTGTCGATATATATTTTCAAAATGCATCAATTAATAACACATTATAGATATATATATTTCTATGGATCCTTTTTTTATAAATAAACTATATAAAGTTTGGTGTCACGATAACAAAATAAAATAAAAAAAAGAATTGAAATGTTAGCGTCGTTACAAGTCTCGTGTTTCACTCGATGACCCGAACTGGCTGAGTTGACCGGGTCTGACCCGACAGTTGACCGAGTTGACTGTTTGACCACATCTGACCGAACCGAAGTCCGAACATCAACTGTAACCCAAGCTACAATCTGACCCGACATGCATCTTGAACCGAAACCGGCTGTGAACTCGAACCGGGATAGGATCCGAAACGAATCCGAATGCAAACCAAGCCCACTGGAATCGAACGGAATGAACCAAACCAAAACAAAAACTGATTTTGAAATAAAACTGAAATTTAGTGGAACCACACCACTGCCGTGAACTGCCACCACTGTCGTCACGGGTCGTCGGAAACATGGTTGTCCCGAACTGTTCTTGAACCTGGAACTGAACTGAGAACAACACGACCCGAGAACCAAGACTAACCGGACCACCGCCGCCGTGAGCAGCGCTGCTGCCGCCGCTGTTTCTCCCTCTCGTCTCGATCTCTCTCTCTTCGCTAGCTCTCTCTCTCTCATCTCGATCTCCCTCTCTCTGTTTCGTGGCATCGATGCCGTACGTCGCCACCGTGTGCCGCCACACACCACCACCAATTGGTGTTGGCGGGCCGTCAACTCGAAGAAGAACAGGGGGGTTGTGATGCAGGTTGCTATGAGATTTGTTTGGAGGTGATGAATGTACAGGGGTTTTGTGTATTGATTGTACATATGTTGCAGACAAAAGGGTTGGGAGGGAAATAAGATGGGGCGTCGGCTGAATGAAGAATGAGGGGATTAGGGTTTAGTTTCTTTTTAATATTATACATTCAACTATATTCACAAATAGCCCTTCCACTTTAAGGAGTTAAATAAATAGGTATATTAACTTGGTTTAAGTTTGATTTCCTATACCTAACTAGGTTATATAGATAACCTTTAAATTAATTAAATTAATTAATTAATTACTATATTGTTTTTTTAAAAAAAATAAATAATTAATTACACAGATAATTAAGCATATAATAATCTTTCGACGGTTACTTAATTCGCGAAAAATTTCCGTTGGTTCAAGGTTAGGATTCGAATTTCAAAACGGGTCGGATTTCGGGAATCTATTTTGACGGATGTTACACATTTAAACTGAAATAATGATATATATATATATATATATATATATATATATATAGGGTAAGGTTCATGCGAGAACCACCCTTATTGCGAGAACCGTGAGAACCAATGTGAACACAAAATAAAATGTAAAAAAAATCAAAAAAACACTCAAAAATTTTTTTTTATTTTTTTAATATTTTTTAATAAAAATCGCTATATTTCGTTTCCATAAAAAAAAAAAAAAAAACTTTTTTTTTTTTCGAGTAACAGTTATCCATGCACATGTGCATATGTATCATTACTTCAACAAATTCGGTAATACGTTATCAGGAATAGACAATTGCACTTTAATTTACAATACCATTAGTAATACACTACTTTTTACATTACCAATATTCAAAATGCACATGTGCATAATTAGGTATAACCATGATATAACGTGTTTTGGTACAAAAAGTTTGTGATTTTGAATGGAGAAGTAGACCCATATACATGTTTTTTGGTTAGTTATATCTAGTGGTTGATGGTTTGGTTATAGTTGTCAATTTTTTATGTAATATGTTGATTGGATGGTATAAATGGTGTTTACATACATGTAATAAAGTGAAAATATTGTTAATGGTATTGTATTATGGATGGTAGGAGGTAATAGTATTGTATTATGGATGGTAGGAGGTAATGGTAGTGTATTATGGATGGTATGATAGATGAAAGGGAAAGTGTATTCAAAGTGGTGTACCAAAACACCTTATTTCATGTTGATACATATAAATGCACATGTGCATTTCTAATATTGGTAATGTAAAAAGTAGTGTATTACATATGGTAGTGTAAATGAAAGTGCAATTGTCTAATATATGTAATGAATTACGGAATTTGTCAAAGAAATGACAAAAAATGCACATGTGCATGCTTGTGTATTATGGATGGAATGATAGATGAAAGAGAAAGTAGTGTACCAAAACACCTTATTTCCTGTTGATACATATAGATGCACATGTGCATTTCTAACATTGATAATGTAAAAAATAGTGTATTACACGTAGTAGTGTAAATGAAAGTGCAATTGACTATTATTTGTAATGAATTACGGAATTTGACAAAGAAACGACACATATGCACATGTGCATGGATAACTGTTACTCGAAATTTTTTTTTTTTTGATTTTTTTTTTTATTTTTTTTATTAACAAAATATAGCGATTTTTTCAAAAAAAAAATAGTAAAAAAATAAAAAAAAAAATTTTGGGTGTTTTTTAGATTTTTTTAGGAATTACTGTTTGTGTTCACACTGGTTCTCGCGGTTCTCGCAATAAGGGGTGGTTCCTAACGGATCTTTGTCCTATATATATATATATATATATATATATATATATATATATATATATATATATATATAAGGTATTTTAATACATATGGACTGTGCAAAAGGGTAACTAAGGAAAAAGTGCTCGCCAATTTCTTTTACATCCCCACAGAACACACACAGATCTGAAATAATTGGAATATTCCGAATTTGGAGCGCATCCACTGTTGGAAGCCTATTCCTTTCTGCCCGCAACGCTACTATTGGCGCCTTCTTTGGGACCCAGTTGTTCTACTTAAACACATAGTCCGACAGCGACCACCTAATCGAGTCTAGTCTTCTTTTTAGACTGCACACAGTGAACACATTAGATTATACAAGGTCATAGTTCCACACATCCTTTTGAGTCGAACATGATGCTGACATGATCAATGATCCCAGCTATCATAACTCATTAAATTCCTCCTGTGTCTGTAACGGTCGCTTCCAATCCCAACCCACTCCCATGTCGTCGCCTACCGACCCTAGACGATCAACAACAAGGCAGCCTTTGTTTAACTCCAAGGCAAAAAATGAGGGAAACAATTGACTCAGCGCTTTCGGGCCAGCCCACATATCCAACCAAAAAAATATTTTGTCCCCCCGACCCAGTACTCCCCGAATAAGACCCGCAACATCATTGCCCATTTTGTGAAGTTCCTGGATAGCACTAAGTATGTTTTTCCATGTACCTGGTAATATGAGTTTTGTTGGAATGGCGTTCCAAGTCTCGAGCTATGGTGTATGGACCATATGACTTTCCGTCGTAAATCATAGTCTTCAACCTTAAATCGCCACCACCACTTTGCTAGCATTGCTAGCTAGGTCTATCTCCCCTAAAGACCCATGACCTAGTCCTCCGTATTCTTCTGGCACGATTACCTTTCCCACGTGAGCCAACTCATTTTTGAGTTTTCATCCTTTCCACCCAAAAAAAATACCCGCCTCAACTTTTCAAGCTCGTTTAAAACTTGAATTGGTGCTTTGTATAGTGAGAAATAATATGTTGGCAATGAGGGTTAAGTTCCGCTTTTATCATAGTGATCCGGCCGCCGACTGATAAACTTTTTGCCTTCCAAATTGATAAACGTGATCTAAAAGTAACCAGAATAGGTTACTAGCTCTTCGCATGATTCATATTTGCTATGACTTGAAGCCCCAAATATTTGAATGGAAAGGTTCCTACTTTACAATGAAGAATCTCCGCCATAGTATTCAACTCGTCAGAAGACACACCTACGCCAAATAAACTACACTTACTCAAGTTTACCTTTAACCCTGAGGCCAAATGAAAGCAAAGAATGATCCGGCTTATATTCAATGCGTTTGTTGGAGACCACTCCCCAAGAAAAATTACTTCATCCTCATATAATAGGTGTCATAAGAGGGGTCTGTCTGTGGCACATCGGAATCCGTGGAATAAACCTTCCGACCCCGCCTTCTTCATTATACCCGAGAATGCTTCCATGTAGATAAGAAATAAGAATGGAGACAACGGATCTCCTTGGCGCAACCCACGGAAACAATCAAACTCATGATTGGGAGACCCGTTCATAAAGATTGACGTCCGAGTTGTGGATAAAATTGGCTTTACCCCTGATCTCCACCTTGTTGGAAATTTCATTTGTGCCATTATCGAATCGACAAAATCCTAGCATAGTAAATCATAAGCCTTATTAATGTCGATTTAGAATATCATACCCCTTTTTATTTTTTCTCATCCAGGCGATTATTTCATTAAGCATTAATGGTCCATCCATGATGTTTCGGCCCGAGATAAATGTCGATTGCTCTGGCGACATGAGACCCCTAATTACACCTTTTAGTCTATTTACCAACACTTTATAATTAACTTTGTTGACACACCCTATTAGGCTAATAGGCAGGAAAACAGATGGCAGCATTGGATCCTTCACCTTGGTTTTAGGAGCAATAAAAGACGAAGTGCATGACTTGTGAAGACTTCCATTGACAAAAAAATTAGTGAACAAGTTTACAAAGTCTTTCTCTAGCCACTCCCAATACCTTTTAATAAATCGAAAATTGAATCCATCGGGGCCGGGGGCATGGTCTCCGTCATACTTCCATACCGCCTTTTTTATCTCAAATAGAGTAAACAGACTAATCAATCTTTCAGTTTGTTCATCTGATAACATGTTAATGTTGTGGCAGACAATTGATGGCCTAACCACCATTGGTTCTGTAAACTGTGCCGTAAAGGAGTCAAACAACCTTGCCTTTATCGTTGCTGGATTTGACACCCATACCCCATCAAAAATTAACCTGTTTATCCGATTATTGCTCAGATTCGAGTTAAAAATCCCATGGAAAAAACCTGTATTTTCATCTCCTTCCAAGGCCCACCTAGCTCGGGATTTTTGTCTGATATTCAGCTGCTTGATCCTGTCACATTCTTGTACAAAATTCTGGTATTCTAGCCGTAAATCCAGGTCCGATTGGTAGAGAGGCCCCAACTTGGCCCAATTATCAATATCCTCCAGCAATCGCTTAGTATCCATGTATTGCCCATTAGTGCTCACCTTAACCGCCCTGACCTACTCTTTGATTCTATTTTGAAGCTACTTTAATTTGGTAGCCAATGCTAAATCTGCTGCCCCAACGAATTTAAACGAACCTAAAAAGCCAATAACATAGACTACTAAACCAAGGGTTTCTAACCATGACTTATAAAAACAGAACGACGTGTGACCAAACAGAACGGTGATCCGGCCTATTCCTTTGTAGAACTAACATAAACGCCAATGGCCAAGCATTTTTGTATTCCTGACATACTAAAATTCTGTCGAGTTTGCTCAGTTTTGTTCCATTGTTCGACAAATATGTATGACTACTACCCATATTGTACTGGAATAGATCGGCCAAGGATATGAAGTTATTAAAATTCGGCGCGCTAGTCGAATCAAAATTAGAGTTGTACCTTTTCGATGCGTCCCTGACGTCGTTGAAATCTCCCATGATAACCCACATTCCAGTTATAGAGTTACGCAGCTGCAACAACTACAACAATAGTATCCTTCTACTGCCCGGGTCATTCGGAGCATAAACATTGGTTATGGTTATTCGAACATGAGAGTGCACCAAGTCCCCTGATAAAACCAGAAACCTTTGATGTTTTACCACATTGATCCTCCTAAAAACATTTGAACAACACATGGACACTAGTCCACCCGATCTCCCCGTGGCGTTCCCCACATCTACATGATAGACTGTATTGCCCCAGAACCTGCTAAGCACGTAATTGTTAGGATCGCAAAGCTTGGTTTCCTAAATAGCTAAAAATGTACTCCATTACTAGTTTTTTGTCCTTTAATCCAGTCGACCTTCCGGCTATCACTGGCCCTACTTAGATTTATCGACATAAAATTAATTTTTGAACAATAATTTCACCTTCACCTTCACCTTCAATAATTGTTCTAAAATCATTTTCAAAACCTGCCAGATTTATTCCCACTTTATCACCAACAATTAAAGTGGCATCGACCTCATTATCCAGTTCCGACTTGTGGTTTTGACTGTCATAATCACGCCGATCGTCCAGTGGTTCCTTGTCATGAGTTATGGGATCGCCTCTGTGAATCAAGTTTTGGTTCATGCTCTGGTATTCCTTCCCCTCGAAATTCCTAGATCCCATCCTTGGCCATGGAGAATTAAGGTCGAGAGAGTTATCCACAGATGGGGTGACATTATGATACGCACGTGTTGAGGGACCTTGTGTGGACCAGACTGATGGAGGGCTACGTAAGGCATGTGATCTCTTGTCAAGCCCACATGTATGTTATGGGCCTGTTTGTTCTTTTGGGCCACTCAAATTATCAATTGGGCCATTATCATCACATCCAGTTTCTGTAGTAAAACACCCCCCACGTGAACCCTAGGGGCCCCACCATCTCCCATACACTTTTCTAGCACCCCAGGTGCCGAATTCTCATCCCCATGCACTCCGTGCAGCGACGTTTCCATCACCAGTGTGTGAGACTCTTCATTTTCCGATAAACTGTCATCGTCATCGTCATCCTCATCCTTCTTGTCTCCGGCTAACGCTTCATCTTGAAAGAAACATTTTGTTACATTTCTTTATCTTGCAAACTTTCAAAAGTAATAAAAAGGGTGAAAAAGCTTATTATAGACGGAAACGCAAAAAAAATAATTTTAACACATAGTGAAAGTAATAAGAATAGACAAGTCTCAAGGAAGAAAATTGATATAGATCAATAGTGACATCATTATATTATGCTCCATTTTGTAAGGTGAGTTGTTGGGATTGAACCCTACCAAAGGAAAAGTTGATAAAACCAAAACTGGATCAGATTAGTGGATTCACAATAAGCAGTTGTTTGCAACATTTCTTTCCCCTTGAATGTACCCTAACATCTGATGACCTCTATCTACTGCCCTTCTACAACAACTGCTGATCTTCAATAACTGATGATATCTAAAGACTGTTGAAGTCCAAGCACTGATGCTCAATCTACTGATATGGGTCAAGCACTGCTGAAGACACAAAGTACTGCTGGAGCTATAACAGTGGAATGAGAAGCAGTAGTTTAGTTTATCCCTTGTATTCATTATAATCAGTAGTTTGTAAAGCAGTAGTTGTATAGATCAGTGGTTATAGGTTGTTAGGAGGTTAGATGTCACTTTCATGGTGATGTCAGCAAAGATGCTTCAATGGTTTGTTCTGTACTATAAATAGAACAGTACCCTGTACTGTTCTATCAGCTCCGTTCATCAAAAAGTCATTCTGTACGAACAAATCATTGTGAGCTCAGGCTGAGGGGGAGATTGTATGCATGCATTGTAATTGAAGATTGTAATAAATATAATCATTCGATTCCATGTTAAACATGTTTGTTGAAAGCAATTCTCTCATTTGATTGTGTGTTAAAAGTTTGTTTCATTTAATTCTGCTGCACTTAATTCTAATTCATCTTCATAATTATCAAACGAGCACAATCATAAGAAACTCAGATCCTAACAATTGGTATCAGAGCTAGGACAGTCAAACTTGATCTAACAATCATTTTCACGTAAAAGTTCAGCTAAAAAATTGTTGATACTTTTAATTATTCGTTTTGTTGTAAAACAGAGTAAGGTACAATCATGTACAAAGTTGATTATTCAGTGCCTGAAAAACAACCAGAATGACATCACAATCATAGGATGTTAATAATAACATTGGTTCACACTTCAAACCACCTATGTTGAAGAGATCTGAATACAACATCTGGGAGCGAAGGATGGGTCTCATCCTAGCTCAACAGAATACCGGATGTTGGAAGCCGGTTATCTTTGGACCACATGTCCCAATTGTGCCGAGTGCTGAGGATCTAAAGGTCATGGTTCCTAAGAAAATAGAGAATTACACTGAACAGGATTTTCAAAAAATTGAACTAGATGCCAAGGCATTCAACATAGTTGCATCCGCACTACCAAATGAGATCTATGCTGGGCTGTTACACTGTAACAATGCCAAGGAATTGTGGGATGCACTTAAGGAACAGTTTGGGGGAACTGAAGAAGTAATTGAAAATAACAGGGAAATTTTGAATCAACAGTATGAAACCTTTTGTCACATTAAGGGTGAATCATTAACACAACAGTTTGGACGATTTAGTTGTCTCATAAGTGAACTAAAACTTGTTAAGGTTGAATTTGCTAATGCAACACAAAATAGTAGGTTTCTTAGGTCACTTCCTGATAAATGGGACATAATTGCTTTTGTAACCAGGAATTCAGTTGGGTTCAAAGATCTGACCCTAACCCAGCTTCATGGTAGACTCATGACCTATGAAAGGGAGTTGAACAAGAAAAAGAAGTTACAGGAGTCTAGGAAAGTTGCAGATGACTATTCATTTGGCAACACAGCTCTTTTGGATCAGGAAGAATCTGGCAGTAGTAACGACCAGAGTTATGATCACTTTATTGACATAACAGCTGGAGGAAATTTTAAGTCTGATTCTCACTCATCCAATTATGCTTTTACAGCAAATGGAGAAAGCCAAAATTCTAATAATCTGTGCTTTGAACTCAATGATCTCCAACATTTTGATCCAACTGATCTGGAAGAGATGGATATTTTGCACCAACTTGCATTACTCAGTGTTAAAACCAGCAAATTTTACAAAAGTACAGGGAGAAAATTTCCAGGGTTACATGGGAATCTGAAAGTAGGGTTGGATAAATCAAAGATAAAATGCTACAAGTGTAATAGGTTAGGTTACTTTGCTAGAGAGTGTAGGAGTCAAAACAGTGGACCAATCATCACACATCCTAGCTCTAACCCTAGACCAAAAAATAACCAAACCACTATGCATTATTCCCAATATGCCCCTGCTGCCCATGTAAACACTGCTCATTATGCACACCCTGCAACCCCTGTTCCTGTGCAATATCTCCAAACAACTGTTCCTCAGATACAGTATGTCCAAGCCCCAATTCCTCAGGTTCAGGTACAACAAGCTGCACCTCAACAAGCTGCACCTCAAACAGCTTTTCAAGCAGATCAGCAAAGCTTTTTCACACAAGGCTTTGTTGATTGGAGTAGCTTGCCTGAGGAATTAGGACATGAAAACTTTGCTATTTATGCTAATGATGCTATTTCTAGTAATGAATTCTGTTTTGTAGGATCGTTGAATCGATCAAAATGAGTCGATCAGAAGAGTTCTAGACCAAATCAGAGGCGGAATTCATTGATTTAATCTTCATTCAGCTTGATATGCACTTAGTAGTAGATTAACTGTCGGTTAGATTGACATTACAACGATTTACAGGCTTGGCGACACTTCGGCAGAGCTTCGCTACCAGAATCCAAAGTTACAAATGAAACCTACACTATCCTATTTATAGGAATGCCAGTCCTCACGAAACTGTTTCATGCTTTCTGGCCAGTCCCTACGAAACTGTTTCATGCTTTCTGGCCAGTCCCTACGAAACTGTTTCATGCTTTCTGGCCAGTCCCTACGAAACTGTTTCATGCTTTCTGGCAGTTTGTGCTTTCTGGTCTATCTATTCTATTACATGACTCGATACAAGACGAAGTCGACAGAGATATGCACCAACAAACTCCCCCTTGGATCTTGACGAGTCTTCAGTATGACGAGTCTTCAGTCTTGATCAAGTATGACGAGTCTTCAGTCTTCAGTCTTCAGTATGACGAGTCTTCAGTATGACGAGTCTTCAGTCGCTCTTTCCAAAATGTCTTTCTCTGTAAGCAACCTTATCAATCTTCTCTCTTCTCTTTCTCAGAATCTCAACCTGACTCTATCCTCTCTGTAATTCTCTTGATCAAGTCTCTTGATTCCTTAAGCTCTTCAACATCAGCAGCTTCTATCTCGAGCTTTGTTCCAGAATCTGAATCTGGCTCTTACGTCCTCAGACTCCCCCTTCCGATAAGCTGGGATCGCAGTCTGGAATTCACTATCTGCACAAACTCTACCCAAAAGTAAGATTTTATATTTTTAACAATTTTAATCTTTGCTTTACCACTTGTATTTGAAACATTCAAATTTGGCATTTCATTAATTTGAAACCATTTAATTCTTTCAAAATCATTACAAACAAACTCTCCCAACCCTGTTTTCCATCATGTTCAGCACATGGAATTTTGAAAATCAGCTTTCCAACATCAGTTATCGAAAATAATATGAAATAAAATCTTTTTGATTTTTCAAAATTTTATGCTAAAACATATTCTTTTTGGATTTTGTTTTTAATGAAAAGCAGTAAAGAAATATTTACAGACAATATTTTTGTGAGTTTGTGTAAGAGGATCATATCAGTTTTTGACAAATCACTAGCACCGTTGAGCTTTAAACACTTTAAGTTCTAAACGATTCACTTAGATTGTCAGTATACTGATCCACTTAAATTTTCACACAAAGTTCAACTGTTTCGAGATACGAGATTAGTGTTTTAAGGACTTAAACTTATTCGCGTGTCCGACATCAGAATATACTCCCGTATCTAGACTCCTATATTCAGTCTTACAGGTGAATGTACACTAATGATATCTGTAAACGGGTAATGCGAGACCATGAGAGCTCAGGCTAGAACTTCCGTTCAATCAGAGAGATGATGGCTCGTCTTTTGGTGTGTCCCGTTTGGGGATCTTTTCTTCAACAACACATGATTAGCATTTTTCAATGTTTCATCATTTTTTATGCTGAGGGTGGGCTTTATGATAAAAGCAGTGCAGAGCATTATATGAGGACTTGGCTATTGCTCCCACAAAATCAGAAGTCCTGGTATAATATCCCAGATATCATCACACACAAAGACCTAGTATGTCAGAAATAGAAAGCCTTCAAACAAGATTTCAGGGGTTACCTATATATCCGAGAGATGTTCCCCACGATATATGTAAGTATTTGATATTTAGGTTTATATCTCGATAACAATCTACTAAGCGTGTAATCTACTGGCATATCATCAGTGAGACCGTTTATCACATTTTAACTTTCCAATTCTTTAGCGTACTGTGATTGTCTACTGATGTACTATCATTTCCTCTTTTTCACAACAAAACTCATTTTGATTTTTATCATGTTTTTGGCTTTTTCAAATTTTCTAATGTTTTTGGATTTTCTGAAATTTCTTACACCCCCTAAAAATTCAAAACCATTTAAAGAAAATTTGACAAACCGATGTGAATTGCTTCAATTCTCCATTCACTTGGCATAAACAATCAGAACTCCCCCTGAAATCAAACTATTTTCCCATTATGATTTCAAAACACTTAAGTTTGTTTTAATCAAAATGGTTTTTCCGGAAAATTAGTTTTGTTGAATTCACACACCACTTGTATTTTCATCAGTTTGTAGGATCGTGGTTTATTTCATCACTTTGTTTTTCAACCACATGTAAAAATTTAACACTTGTAAGTTCACTTTTCCTTTTCCTTTAACCACTTGAATGAAAGTTAAATCAAGTTCAACTTAATGACCTTGATTAACCACTTGTAGATTTTTATCAACAATACCACTTGTAAATCGAAATATCACAATTTTGAATTTCTCAAAAAAGATGCCGATTCCTACTCCCCAATTACCAACCTGGGAGTTCTGGCAAGTCAGGATTTTTAAGCATGAAATACAGACACCCAAGCCTGACCAGCTTTGGGTGTTCCCAAGTTACTTTCACTTGGAGGGTAAGTTCTCTTTAACTCATAAAATTCTTTTACCTCTTTGGCCCTTCCATCGACCATATTACCAAAGATATGTTTCACTTTGCCATTAAACGCTCTTTCGACATCAAGTTCTTTCTTTTCAGAATAGAATTGATTCGAAATCTCTACTTTTCCGACTTTTTGTTTAAAATTTTAAGTCCGCAATTGTGGAAAGTTGACATCATGCATTGGTGGTACTGACTTTTCACTTTTTGGCTCAACTTGTGGCTCCTCTGACTTTGACAAGTCAGATTCATCGCCAGACTTAACATCTGATTTCTTAGCAACCCACGTTTGGTTGTTAAGATTCGCTCTTCTTTTGTAAAACCTTCTTGAACTCTCACCAACTTCAAATGTAGAATTTTTAAACACTTTGAATTTTTTAGTTGGTAGTTCAGTTTTATCAACAACTTTCTCTTTGAGTTTAGAAACAACTTCCTGTTTTGTGTTGGTTGCCTTTGGACAGTTCCAGGCGATGTGACCAACATTTTTTGCATTTGTAACAGGTTCTTGTCTCCTTTTTGGTTCCAAAACCAGTCTTCTCAACCTTTTGTTTTTCAGCAAGAAACTCTTTGTTTGACTGCTTCCAGAATGAGCTCTTAGTCTCTTCTTTAGAACTTGACCCTGAAACAAATACTATATTAGTTTTAGAACTTTTATCATTTTGATTATTTTCGACATCAAAACCCAACCCCTTCTTTTTGAAATTACTTTTATGATTCGGTTTCTTTTGATGACCTATAACCGAAATCTTTCTTTTTGTTTAAACGTTGTTGAACTCTAGAAGTATATTTAGGTTTTAAAAGTTCCATTTTATCTTTTATTTCTGAAAATTTTATTTTTATCAATTTAAAAACTGTTTTAATATTTTCAATTTTCACATTTTTAATTGGAAATTCTTCATCGGAATATAATTTGTCTGAATCATTCAAAGTATATGCCACTTTGATTGGTTCGTCATTCAAATTATTTTTTGATAACAGAAATTCTTTATTATAAACCCTTTTGACCGATGATTTCGAACTGTCAACTGATAAACTTGAACTCTCAGATTCAGACTTTGACTCTGACTCCTCATCCTTATCCAACACCTAATCGACCACTTTCTTTATTAACTCAGACTCATGATTAGTGCCAGACAATGTGAATGTGACGTCAATGTTGTCTGGTAACTCATCAGTTGTTTCAGACTTTAACTTTATATTGACTGCCTTTTTGACTTGTTCCGAATTTGGTTTTCTGGGAGAATAACCTTCCCAGATTGGAGGCGGACACCTTTTATAATTAGCACTTTATTTCTTACCAGTATCCGTATCTTCCGACTTCTTATCTTGAAAGGCTTCAAAACCTGCAACTGTTGGATAGATTCTATCAATCAAGTAATCAGAACTTGAAAAATCCATTAGCAATCGTCTGATTCTTTCATTCTCAATCTTTTCAGTCTCCAATTCTTGCTTCAACTCTGCACACTCTTCATTATAGTGATTGATGGCCTTCTGCTTAGACATCATCGTTGCATTCATCATTGTCAAAGCATCTTCTCTTTCTGAGTTTGTCTTTTCCAACTGGTTTACTGTTCTGTTCAACACATCATAAGATTTTTTCACATACTTGACATCAAACAAAATTTTTCTTTCATTTCGTCTAGATCGCTATACTTCTTGTCTTTCTCTTCACAATGTTTGCATGGTTCCAAAAATTTCAGACAAGGCTTATTGACCTCTACAATCTTTTCAACAATCTTCTCAGCACCTTTAACCTCTTTACTCTGTTCATTCTTCTCTTCCACTTGAACAATATTCTCACATTTTACTTCTTTCTTTTCTTTTGCTGCTAGCCTCTCCTTTAACTTCTCTAATTTATCTGCAAAATAAAATTTAAAACTTTCAGGAGATAGATGAGTTTTACCAATATTTATTTGATTAATTTCTTCCTCATCATCACTGCTATCAATTGATGATTGATCAAAGACTTGTGTCTTTTCTGAACTATCTTCCGAAGAAACAGACTCTTCATCTTGACTTTTCTCATCATTTGCAAACACATCCATCCATTCTTTCATCAACTCTGGCTCTTGAATGATCTGTGCAACAAATGCTCTAAACTTTGTGTTACTTTTAGGTGGAATGTATTTGTCCCAGCTGAATCCCTCTTGCAATCTTTCATCTTCTTGATCTGGAATAGTAATACAAGCTTTCTTCTTTCCATCTTCAATAGCACGGGATGATGACGGTTGTTGAGCTGCTTGATGATATATCACTTTCCGATAATAATCATTGTTCTCGAAAGGATTCTGAGCTCCTCCTGCTTCTCGGTTGGTACATTCCCTCTTGAAATGTCCTTTTTCCCTGCATCGAAAACAAGTAACTTTAGACTTATCAAAACCTAAAGTAGAAACATTAGCATCACGTAAGTCATCTCTTCCTATAATCTGCTTAAATTTCTCAGCTCTCCTCAACACACTCGCTAAACACCACTTAATATCCATTAGCTCCAATTCTTCAGCATCAATCTGATCGTAATCCTCTTTTGTTAACATAGGATTTCCAATTCTTCCTGCAACCAAATTCTCATATGATCCTAACACGGTAACTAGTAATGCCATATGACCTTTAGCGATTTCTTCAGAGAAATTCTGACCATTCTGAAGATTCAATGCGATGTTGCATTGTAGCACATGACCATTACCATTGTTTGAGCTTTGAGACTGATAACTTGAAGTTGAAACATTTGGATTAACACTCGGATATGACGAAAATCCACTGTTGTTTGAGCTTTGATTGAGTGATCTAGATGAGCTTTCTGCGCTGAAAGCGGTTTGGATCTTTGCACTTGCTTCAACATTTTGAACATTTTCTTTTAAATACATCTTGATATCTTGTTGACCACTTGAATTGTTCATTCTAGCAATCTTTTGCTGTTCAAGATCTTGTCCTTCAAGTTTGTCATTGAATTGAGCAATTGTCAGTCTATCATACTCTCCGGTTTTCTTCAAGATCATCAGATATGTACCCCATTCTTTTTTAGGTAAAGCATCGGCTAATTTTTCAACCCATTCCTCGCGATCTTTAGTGATATCCAACCGGCTCATTGAACGCACTAGATGACAATATCTCTCGATAAGAGTCTTTGTAGTTTCACCCGACAAACTTGAGAACAAATCAAATTCTTTCTTTAATAGTGACTTTTTATTTTTGATCATCTCCGTACTTCCCTTGAATTTTGTACGTAGTGTTTCCCAAATCGAACATGCACTATCATCATGTTGAAGTAATATGAAAATGTCTTCTTTCACAGCTTGTTGAAGTACTGATCATCATTTTTTCTGCTTTATACATTTCTCTCTCTTTTTCCGTAAATTCAGAAATGTTCTTTACAACTCCCACATTGTTACGAGGTCGAACATATTTAGTTTCAATACATTCCCAAGATCTTAGATGATTTGCTTGAACCCAATTCTCGAACCGTTCTTGCCAACTATAATATTCTTCAATGCTCATCAGTTTTGGGGGTTTCTGCAACGTTCCCATTTCATTTTCCATAGTTACACTCTGAGCAACGGTAACAGGAGTACCCGGAGCAGAAGCAAAGGCATTGTAAAACTCGTTATCCATGTTTCGGAAATTTTTCACACGATCTGGTGAACTACAAACGGTCTGACAATATCTATGTTAATACAACTGCAATTAATACACGAGGTCCTCACATGCAGCACATAGCCCAAGATATTATCAAGTAGACATTTATATCAATAAACATCACATGCAACTGAATCATGGATCACATGAACTACTGACAATCTTTGACTAAACCTAATAAATGTTCTCACATGATTGGACCGGTCAACTTTAATCACATGCAAACTATAATGAATTTTATAAGATTTGGCCGTCAACTTTAGCAAGACTTGATTTTTAATTGGACCCTTAATATGAACTCACATGGGCCGCACATGCAAAGGATCAACATGGGCCCCCAATTTCATTCAATTGATAACATCCTATATATTGCCGTCAAATTTCTCAAATCCAAATTGTGATTGGACCAAAATTCTGAGTGGGCCGATGACTTTGACGATTGATTAATGAGGCCGACAAACTTGTAATAATCACATGCAATTAGCTTTGAAACTTTAAAGTTTCATGTGAAGCGCTGACAAAATCTCATGATATATAAAGTGGCCGACAATTCAGTTTCCAATTAAGATTTCACGCGACCTAATAAAACGTCCAAACGACCTGAGCACTTCGTGCGAGCTGAGTTGTTCAATCCGTACGAACTGATAAATTTTCAAACGATTACCGAATATATCTGGCACGGTACGGTACTGGTTCGGTACCGGTCGGTACTGGTACGGTACCGGTCAGTACTGATACGGTACCAGTATTTGAGTGTAAAAACCGGTGAATAACGGTGTCAAAACGATACCGAAAATGTCAAAAGTCGGTACCGATTCGGTACCGAAAATATACCTGGTTTGGTAAATTTGATACTGGTACTAAAATTCTTTCTTTAATAGTGACTTTTTATTTTTGATCATCTCCGTACTTCCCTTGAATTTTGTACGTAGTGCTTCCCAAATCGAACATGCACTATCATCATGTTGAAGTAATATGAAAATGTCTTCTTTCACAGCTTGTTGAAGTACTGATCATCATTTTTTCTGCTTTATACATTTCTCTCTCTTTTTCCGTAAATTCAGAAATGTTCTTTACAACTCCCACATTGTTACGAGGTCGAACATATTTAGTTTCAATACATTCCCAAGATCTTAGATGATTTGCTTGAACCCAATTCTCGAACCGTTCTTGCCAACTATAATATTCTTCAATGCTCATCAGTTTTGGGGGTTTCTGCAACATTCCCATTTCATTTTCCATAGTTACACTCTGAGCAACGGTAACAGGAGTACCCGGAGCAGTAGCAAAGGCATTGTAAAACTCGTTATCCATGTTTCGGAAATTTTTCACACGATCTGGTGAACTACAAACGGTCTGACAATATCTATGTTAATACAACTGCAATTAATACACGAGGTCCTCACATGCAGCACATAGTCCAAGATATTATCAAGTAGACATTTATATCAATAAACATCACATGCAACTGAATCATGGATCACATGAACTACTGACAATCTTTGACTAAACCTAATAAATGTTCTCACATGATTGGACCGGTCAACTTTAATCACATGCAAACTATAATGAATTTTATAAGATTTGGCCGTCAACTTTAGCAAGACTTGATTTTTAATTGGACCCTTAATATGAACTCACATGGGCCGCACATGCAAAGGATCAACATGGGCCCCCAATTTCATTCAATTGATAACATCCTATATATTGCCGTCAAATTTCTCAAATCCAAATTGTGATTGGACCAAAATTCTGAGTGGGCCGATGACTTTGACGATTGATTAATGAGGCCGACAAACTTGTAATAATCACATGCAATTAGCTTTGAAACTTTAAAGTTTCATGTGAAGCGCTGACAAAATCTCATGATATATAAAGTGGCCGACAATTCAGTTTCCAATTAAGATTTCACGCGACCTAATAAAACGTCCAGACGACCTGAGCACTTCGTGCGAGCTGAGTTGTTCAATCCGTACGAACTGATGAATTTTCAAACGATTTTAACACCTCGTGCGATCTGGATGATCAGTTCGTGCGAACTGAATAACCTTTCAAACGAATGACACATTTCACATGATCTGAATAATAATCTCAAATGATTTAAACCCACTTCGCACGATCTGAAGAATAATTTCACACGACCTGACTGATTACAAACGAACTAAACCACTTTCAAACGAACTGGAAATCAATTCGTGCGATCTTAGACAGTTTCATACGATCTGAATGGTATTTCGAACGATCTGACAAGATTTTCACACGGTTTGGTCAATTTTATCAAGTTTTAAGTTGATTTAGGTTTTGATTTGTTCAAGGATTGATTAAAACAGTGTTTTACAGGTTATATGACGAAATCAGACCATTTTAACCGTAAAAACTCAGTTAATTTGATGAAAAAGTGTAAAAGAATGAGTAGAAGTCAGATTTTTCAATGAAAACAAGCTGAAATGGTAAGAACTCTTCCTCCTGAGCTCTGATACCACTTGTAGGATCGTTGAATCGATCAAAACGAGTCAATCAGAAGAGTTCTAGACCAAATCAGTGGCGGAATTCATTAATTTGATCTTCATTTAGCTTCATATGCACTTAGAAGTAGATTAACTGTCGATTAGATTGATATTACTACGTTTTACAGGATTGGCGACACTTCGGCAGAGCTTCGCTACTGGAATCCAAAGTTACAAATGAAACCTACACTCTCCTATTATAGGAATGCTAGTCCACATGAAACTGTTTCATGCTTTCTGGCCAGTCCCTAAGAAACTGTTTCATGCTTTCTGGCCAGTCCCTACGAAACTGTTTCATGCGTTCTGGCAGTTCGTGCTTTCTGGTCTATCTATTCTATTACATGACTCGATACAAGACGAAGTCGACAGACATATGCACCAACATGTTTTGTATCATTAGTGTCAATTCCTGAAGGGCTAGAAACTGAAGAAGGAACATCCAGTGCTGAAACAGTGGATGAAATTGCTGAAGTAGTGGTTACTGTTGTTGCTGATGAAATACTATGGGGAGAAAATTCAGAATCCCTGTTGGAACCACTATCTGACCCCTGGTCTAATGAAGAAGAGAAGAAACAAGGTGAAAAAGAGGAGAGAGTGCCAGATGAAAAAGAACATGTCTGTAATTGTGCCATGATGGCTTTAGCTAAGGTACCACCTCAGGTTCTTAAAAACCTTTGTTCAAATAAATGCATCATAGCATTTGCAAACATCAAAGAGGTGAATGAAAACCTTAGGGATAGAGTGTTAAATGATGAAGTACAATTTGAAAAATCATTAAAAGAATTGAAAAACAAATTTTCAGAAAAATAAAATGAGATTTGCAGCCTCAAATAAGAGCATAGCATAACCAAGGACCAACTTTAGACTATGATAGAAAAATATCAAGTCTGTAAAAAGGAGTTGGAAACCACCCAAATCACTTGTGAAAAATGGGTGGAATCCTGCAAAGGTTATGAGATTATGCTTGAAAAACAGCTTGAAAGCAATGTAAAATTTGGCCTAGGGTTTAGAAAAAATGACCAAGTTGAAAACACTGCTGCAAATCAAACTGGTTCTATTGAAATCATACCTACCAACAAGGATGGCCAAGAAGTTAAAATTACTGATAAACTTGGTAACAAAATCACTTTGGAAAGATCTGTGGGGTCCTCAACTTTGGAGGAGATTGAGAAATACCAATTCAAACCCACATGGTCTGATGAGTGTGACATCCTTGAAAATTTCAAACCCATGGATTTCACCACTATAGATGGTGTCAAAGCTCCAAAGGCCAAGGTCATTCCTCTTAAGGGCATCCCAACAGTAGTTCAAAACTCTGTTGCAAAGGAGTCTGAAAAGAAGAAGAAAAGAGAAAAGATTAAAAACCTGTTTTGTGACTTTTGTGAAAAGAAAAATCACCTGACCAAAGATTGTTTTCACTTAAAAGCTTATGACCTTAACAAAACAAGTACCATTGTGCCTTCTAAGAGCTGCACCATCTGTGGAAAATCAAATCATTCCACTCAGGAGTGTGTGTATTTAAAATCCTTTGAGGTCAAAAAGGAAGCGTACACATCAAAAACACTCATGAGTTCATCAAAACCACCAGTCAAGAAACAACCACTGTTTGTGCCAGTTCAAACAGCTGTTACAAAGCAGCTGAACCAAACCTCTATTAAAAGAGATGTTCAGGTGACTGATGCACCCCCTGTAAACCAATACCGAAGAGGTAAAGGTCAACCACCATACCCAAGGGTCCCACATGTTTATGAGATTTAGAAAAAGCCTTCTAAACCAAGAGTGAACAGGCATCCCTTTGGGTATCAACAGCTGATATGACAGGACCCCCAACAGTTGTTAGAGAAAAAAAGTTCCAAAACTATCCAAACACCTGAGCTAACCACTATGCATCCACCTGAACTTAACACAGACACTGTTGAGACCCCATCCAAAGCCTTATTGGCTTTAGAGACCCTCCTGAACTAATTATTTACTTAATGTGCAGGGAGCTTCTGCATGCTTAGATAGTCTTTTGTATGTAGATAGTAGAGGCTCCAGGCACATGACTGGATGTAGAGCCCTACTCAAAGAATTCAAAACTCATGGAGGGGGGTGATATATCTTTTGGTAATAATAGTAAAGGGGAGGTGATGGGTTCTGGTACAGTATAGTCTGGAAATGTTAAGTTTGAAAATGTCAATCTGATAGACAATCTAAAATTCAACCTCCTTAGTGTCTCACAAATGAGTGATAAGGGCTATGGCTCATTCTTCACTAAGGATTGTTGTAGGATTGTTGGGCCAGAAATGGTCAAAAAGATTGATGAAATAATAAAAAATGGAAAAACTCAATTTGTTGCTCAAAGGAGTGGCAATGTTTATGTAGTTGATTTGTCAAAAGAGAGTCTCAGGACTGATGCCTGTCAGTTCTCAGCTGCCTCTAACAAAGAGACAGAACTTTGGCATAGGAGATTGGGGCACACAAATCTCAAGACAATCACTGCTTTGTAAAAACAGGGGTTAGTAAGAGGTCTTCCTCAAAAACTGTTCACCTGTCCGGAGCATTGTGTTTCTTGCTTAAAAGGAAAACCACATAAAAGCTCATTTAAGTCCATTGAAGAGTCCAAAACAACCAAGTGCTTGCAAATGCTGCACATGGATCTGTTTGGCTCAGTAAAAGTCATGAGTCTTAAAAAGAAAAAAATATTGTTTGGTAATTGTAGATGACTTTTCTAGGTTTACATGGACTTATTTCTTACATTCCAAAGATGAGACTGCAGGCATTCTAAAGACTTTGTCATACAGGTTGAAAAGCAGTTTGACTTGCCAGTAAAAGTCTTCAGGAGTGACAATGGCACAGAGTTCAGAAATAGGGAGTTGGATGAGTTTTGTGTGTCAAAAGGAATTGTAAGGCAGTACAACATTCCAAGGACACCAGAGCAAAATGGGGTTGTTGAGAGAAAGAACAGGACACTGATTGAGGCTGCCAGAACCATGCTTGCTGATTCAGGTTTGCCATTAACTTTCTGGGTAGAGGCAGTAAACACTGCTTGTTATGTCCATAACAGAGTTTTAATCAACCCAAGGCATCAAAAGACTACCTATGAACTTCTGTATAAGATCAAACCACTAATCTCACACTTTAAAGTATTTGGCTGTCGTTGCTTTATTTTGAACTTAAAAGACTCAATTTCAAAATTTGCAGCCAAATATGGGCCGTTTTCTGCTCATATATCCTGAATAATATTCTGACTATGTTTCTTTTGTTGTGATCAGGATACCAGATCAGGATATTGGTAACATCCTGATACAGTATCCTGGTAGTAACTAATTAATTCATGTGTAGATGGAACAAGTATATAACGTTCAAGTGGACTTCTTCTCCCAAAGACTCGGGCAAATCTGTTGAATTATGGATGTTGAAGCCGGAAGACGTGGACTACAACGTTCACAAAGGAAATATTCGTTATATCCCGGATTTGTAGGCTAGTTAGTTAGTTTTACTTTACTATAAATAGGATTGATCGGATCAGATAAGAACACACACAATCTCTCGAACTCTCTTTATCTCCAGCTGCAAACACTCACAACACACTTACACTTGTATTCAAATTACATTGTAAGACTTAGTTGATCCGCATCATATCCTGCACTGTATCCTGATATTTGAAGTAATAAGAAGAACAAGGCAGCTACGATTGTCAGCTCCCAAGGTTTTATGCCGGCGATCTAGATTGATCAAGTGCTTTCCTCGTACATCTCGTGTTACCCTTTACATTTCTGCTCATTGTTTGATTGTAGATACAGCTCGATATCCTGAGACGTATCCTGATAACTGTTTTTGTAAACAACTAAACTAGCATATTTTCGATACACATTCTTAGCACACTACCTCACTTAACTAATTTGATCACTTAATGGCTTCGGTAATTTTTGACCAAAACAATTTGGTGCCCACCGTGGGGCAAGTGGTGCTATTTCTACTAAAAGCTTTTGCAAAATCATTACTTGGTTTTCTATTTTCAAAACTTTTTGCTACACTATTTTCAATGGCCTCGAGATCAAACATGAGCTCTTCCACCGTGTCTGGTACAACCTCTGCAACAATTGGCTCGGTGCTTCCACCACCTCCTCCGAGAAAGTAAGGCTCTTCACAAGGAACTGAAATTCATGTGGCTCGAGATGTTATCCCCGCTCGCAGTATTCAGGGATATGCTCCTGTTTTGGCCTCTAATGAGGAAATTCAAACTTTGTTTGGTAGTGTACAGGAATAGATGAGGCAACAGCAGGAGACCAACCAAATGCTGATGGGAGAGATACAACTCTTGAAATCCAGCTCAAGCAGGCCCGCTGAGGATACTGTCACTCCCTTGTAACCCAGAGCTTTGAACTTCAATTCTGCAGTTTATACTGAGGATAACAAGGGGAATATGGTGCCTAGCCATTCCCAGAGTCATGTTCCTGAGATACCCTCTTCGGTTAGGGTGTCAACTGTGAGAAGTTCAGGATATGCTTCAGGATATATCCAGAATCCTCAGACTGGTAACGTATCTAATAATAATAATACTCTTGCTACTAACAGTATTAGATCTTTATAGGATGCAGGTATGACATCAGCATTTTCTAGGGAGCTTCAGAAATTGAAGGACATGATATCCAGTGTACCTGGGTGGTCCAGCCAATTCCAGAAGTAACCCAAGACAACCACAGGATATCCTGGTTCCAATTTGTGATGCTGAAATCCCAAAAAGATTTCAGACCCCCAACATGAAGCTCTATGACGGAACTACGGATCCTGAAGAGCATATTGCCCAGTATAGGGAAAGGTTGGAAATTAACCCTATCCCTCTGGATCTCAAGGAAGCATGCCTATGCAAGGGTTTTGGTTCTACCTTAAGAGGATTGGCCATAAAATGGCTCTTAAACGTTCCTCCTCACTCAATTACATCGTTTGCTCATCTAGTCAATTTATTTAATAGTCAATTTTCTTGAAGTCGAAGTTTTGAAAAACTAACCAGTGATCTCTATAGGATAACTCAAGGACCTCAGGAATCCTTGAGAGACATGTTAACAAGTTTAGCCGGGAATCCTTAGATATCCCGCATCTTGATGTTGCAACAGCTGTGCAGGCTTTTAAGATGGGATTGCAGAAAGATTCTCAAGTTTACCAGGGCTTTAAGATATATTCGACTGGAGGATGACAAAAAGATGCAAGAAAGGATGGATTCATCCACAACCTATGAATCAACCAACAGGAAATCGGAATCCTCGTATGAACCATATCGCTCTAAGCCGTATGGCAGGAACGGCAGCAAAAAAGTGAATGCTGTTGAAGGCGAGGATCCTGAGGAGTATCCTGAGTTGTCTGAATATTGGTTTTCTGTTAATATACCTGAACTGATGTATGCTATGCAGGGTTTAGGAGACAAAGAAAGGTGGCCCCGGAAGAATCAACAAAAAGCTGATTGGAAGGATAAGTCCAAATGGTGTGCCTTCCATGAGGATTTCGGACACATTACTGAGGATTGCATTGCTCTGAGGAAAGAAATAAGCTATCTCTTGAGCAAGGGATATCTGAAGGATCTCTTGGGAAGAAAGAAGAATAAGGGTCAGGATACTGAGAAGGATCCTGAACGAGCAGCATCACCTCCTGCGGATGCCAAGATAATTAACTTTATTTCAGGAGGATCCGACATTTACGGGACGTCATATTCTTCGGCGAAAAGGCACGCGAATGAGGCCAAGGCAGAGATGGGAGATAGGCCAACCAGGATGCCAACCCTCACAACCGATAAAGTGATCACGTTCAATAGTGATGATAGGGATACTATCCAGGATCCCCACCATGATGCTTTGGTAATAACTTTATACGTTGCTAACCATTTTGTACACAGGATACTGGTGGATAATGGCAGCTCTGTCAACATAATTCAGCTGGAAACATTGAAGAGGATGAATGTATCCCCGATGGATATTACTTTGAAATCCACTGTGCTCGTTGGTTTCAGTGGAGAAGCCAGGAATACCGTGGGAGAGATAAAGTTGCATGTGTATGTTGAAGGGGTCAACTTAATGCAGAGCTTTTATGTCATGGACTCCTTATCCTGCTATATTATTATATTAGGCAGGCCCTGGATCCATGATATAAAAGCTGTGACGTCAACCTATCATCAATGCATCAAGATCCCTACCCCTTGGGGAGTAGTCAAGGTGGAAAGTGATTAGAAGGAAGCAAATGAGTGTTATTCTTCTTCGATGAAATCCTCGACAAAGCCTAATGCAGCATAGCAATTAAAGATGCGAGCCCAAGATATCATAGAGGCTTCATGGCAGGATGTAAAGAAAATTATCCTGGATCAGGATAATCCAGATATCTCGGTGCTCGTAGGAACCAATATCCCTCGGATATTGAAAATTAATTGACTAACTTTTTGAAATGCAGGATGTCAACATTCGCGTGGAAACACAAGGATATGACAGGTATTTCCAAGGATATTATAACTCACAAGCTCGGAATTGATAGGTCTTTAAAGCCTGTCCAACAGAAACGAAGGAAGTTTGCTCCAGAGGGGAACACAATCATTCAGGAAGAAGTTGAAAGATTATTAAAGAGCAAGATGAATAGGGAAGCGAAATTTCCCAAATGGATGGAAAATGTAGTTGTGGTGCAAAATAAAATCGGGAAATGGAGAGTCTGTGTAGATTACACAGACTTGAACAAAGCTTGTCCCAAGGACCCATTTCCTCTACCTCATATTGATTCAATGGTGGATGCTACTGCTGGCCACGAGATGTTAACCTTCATGGATGCCTCCTCAGGATTCCAGCAGATCCAAATAGAACCCTCGGATCAGGAGGATACTGCTTTCATGACACCGATAGATATTTATTGTTATACTGCTATGCCTTTTGGTTTAAAAAATGCAGGTGCAACATACCAAAGATTGGTGAACATGATGTTTAAAAAAAAGCTGGGGACACCATGGATGTGTACATCGATGACATGGTAGTAAAATCTAAAAAGGCTGAGGTTCACCTCCAGGATATTAAGGGAGCATTCGATATCCTGGACCAATACAATATGAAACTAAATCCTGCCAAATGCCATTTTGGAGTGGGAGCAGGAAAGTTTCTAGGATATATGGTGACCAAAAGGGGGATAGAAGCAAGCTCGGAGTAGATAAAAGCTATCTTGGATATCAAGTCACCTTCAAATATGAAAGATGTTCAAAGATTAACAGGGCGAGTAGCAGCATTAGACAGGTTTATATCAAGATCCTCGGAGAAATTCAAGGAATTCTATGCTATCCTGAAGAATAATAAGAAATTCGAATAGGGAGAGAAACATGAAGCAGCCTTGCAGGAATTAAAGCAGTATCTCTCAACTACACCTCTATTGATGAAGCCCGAGGATGGTGAACCATTATCCCTGTATCTTGCAGTATCAGGGAATGCGGTAAGTGCTGTCCTGGTAAAGTATCACGAAGGTCAGCAATATCCTGTCTATTATGTTAGCAGAAGTTTATTAGATGCTAAAACTAGATATTCTCATTTAGAAAAATTGATATTGGCCTTAGTCATGGCATCGACAAAGCTTAGGCATTATTTTGAGACACATAGGATTCATGTTAAAACTGACTATCCTCTTAAAAATGTGCTTGGGAAACCCGAGATGTCAGGTAGGATGGCTAAGTGGTCAGTAAAATTAAGTGCCTATGATCTAGTATATGAACCTAGAAATGCCAAAAAGTCTCAGGCTCTAGTTGACTTTGTGGCTGATTTCAGTAGTGATATTCAAAATGAACTAGACCTAGAAGTACAACAGCTAGGAGAAAATTTAGAATCCTGGACATTATATATTGATTGTGCATCTAATGTAAGAGGTGTAGGTTTGGGTATACTACTAAAATCGCCATAGGGGGACATATTACCGTAGGCTATTAGGTGTGAGTTTCCTGCCACCAATAATGAAGCAGAATATGAAGCTTTGATTGCAGGATTAGAGTTAGCCAGGAATATGAATGTTAAAAATTTACAAGTATTTGTTGATTCCTTGTTAATTACTAATCATTTTAATGGGACCTATGCAGTTAAAGGTGAGAAATTGATCGAGTATCTCGAAATTCTCAAAAAATTAGCAGGATATTGTTGGGGCTGGATTTTACTATAAATGATCCTTATACGTGATCCTGACCAGTGATCCTTGTTTCTTTGGCAGATAGTGATCCTCAGCCAGACTTCAGGATCAGGATCAAGGGACGATATGGTGATCCTTACACTAACGGTCACTTCCACTTGTTACAAAATTGTTTTGCAGGAACACCTAGCAGGATATGCCCTACACATCATGATCCAGGGACGCGTTTTCACAAATATGGCAAGAGCTAAATTGGAGATAGACGTTGTACCGGATATGGAAACTTAGCTTGATTAATGGGCAGCAATTTAGGCTAGATTATCTTTATTTCTAAAGGGGTAATGAGCTGATTAGTGGTCTATCTACCTAAAATAAGTTACCTACACATGTATAAATACCCATCTTCCTCATTCGGAAGAACACACACAGCATACGACACAACTCTCAACACTTAGACACTCAGTGATCCTTGTACTCAGCTCATTATCATCCGAAGTTGTAACTACATTTTTATTATATTGAAATTGGTGATCGGTGGTTGCCATCACCCGAGGTTTTTTATGCCGGAGATCATACATTGATCAAGGGCTTTTTCCTCGTATAAATCATTGTGTCTTTGCATCTTTATCACAGAAGTGATCCTTTACTTTCATAGCTAACCAAGCATCATACCCCGTTTACATAAAGTTTGGTTACATTATCCTTGTGTGATTTTTGACCAAAACAGTTTGGCGCCCACCGTGGGGCAATTGGTGCTTCATTCAAAAAGAAAATCTTTTGTTCGAAATCATTTCAAAGAGTTACATGGCTTCATCATTGAAGAACACCTCCACGGCGATGTCTGCAGTCACCTCAGCACAAACCACTCTACCTCCTCCACCGGCAGGATCCCAGAGAAATGCTGAGAAGAGACCAACCCCTTCTTTCTCTAAACCTCCATCTTCTTCTGCTATGAATTCTTCTATTCCCAGTACTAGTGATGTGTTTGCTTTAATTTTGCAGATGAAGGATCGTATGCAGCGGCAGGATGAAACTAATGACAGGATCCTCAGGGAGATTGGAGATCTCAAAAGACAAAAGAAAGCGGCAGAGGATCATTCCCCACTGATGCCAAAATCCTTGAGTTTTGAGACTCCAATGGTCACCTCTCAGCCATCAGGGATCCCAGACGTACAGATCACAGGGGAGACGAGAGGATTACATCTCAAGTCAGCAGCAATGACTCAGACATCGGGCTCGTATTTGCAGCCAGCAGGATCCTATCCTCAGTATATGGGATCCTTCATGAATCCGGGAGCCTATCCGGGGGCACAACAGTTTCGAGGATCCTACTTTATCCCAGGATCATTCCAGGGCCAAGGATCCTCCTTTATTCCAGGATCATCCCAGGTTCAAGGATCCTCCTTCGTTCCAGGATCATCCCAGATATCAGGATCCTTACAGATGCCAGGATCCCTAAAAAGTTTGCAAACAGGAAGTCTAGATGTCCATCAAGGGGACTTCATTCCGATGCAGACCATTGCTTCCACTGGTCCCTCCGTTGTTCCAGAATCCCAGCAATATGGATTCCCTAACTTGAATCCAATGGGAGGTAACACTTTAAATAATTATCCTACTACTAACCTTGGATTCATGCAGGATACAGGTACCAATCATGTTATGGCCAGGGAACTACAGAAACTAAAGGACATGATCTCAAGTGTTCCAGGGGTAGTCAAGCCTATCCCAGAGATTGCAGATGGGAGCCACAAGGTATCTCGCTTTGCACCACCAATCTGTGATGCAGAGGTACCCAAAAGGTTCCATATCCCTACCATGAAGTTGTATGACGGCACAACGGATCCAGAGGAGCATATAGCACAATACAGGGAAAGGATGGAGATCAATCCTATCCCAGAAAAATTGAAGGAAGCATGCCTATGTAAAGGATTTGGATCTACTCTTACTGGATCAGCCCTTAAATGGCTGCTAAGTCTTCCCCCTTACTCTATTACTTCATTTGCTAATTTAGTTAATTTATTCAATAACCAATTCTCTTGTAGTAGAAAATTTGAAAAATTAACCAGTGATTTGTACAGGATAACTCAAAATAATAATGAATCATTAAGGGATTATATAACTAAATTTAGTAAAGAATCCTTGGATATTCCCAACTTGGATATGGCTACGGCTGTGGAAGCCTTCAAAATGGGACTTCTTAAGGATTCATTATTCTATGATGATCTTGTTATGACACCTTGCAGGAATTTAGATGAAGTAAGAACTCGAGCACTCAGGTTTATCCGACTAGAGGATGACAAGAGGATCCAGGAGAGACAAGTAGGATCCTCAAAACAAGATAATCAAGGATCCTCCTTCAAAAACAACAAGTTCAAATCCTACCATAGAAATGAGAACAAGAATGTGCATGTTGTCGACCAAGAAGAGGATGATGAAGAATATCCTCCAATCTCAGAATATTGTTTTTCCGTTGATAATCATGAACTAATCCTTGCAATGCAGAATCTAGGTGAAAAGGCTAGGTGGCCCAGGAAGAATGATAAACCATCCGGGACTAAAGACAAGTCCAAATGGTGTGCATACCATGAGGATTTCGGGCATCTAACTGAAGATTGCATAGCCTTAAGAAAAGAAATTGGATACCTGCTAAGCAAGGGGCATCTAAAAGAATTATTGGGGAGAAAAAAGCAAAGGATCCAGGATCCTGAAAGGATCCCTGAAAAGGCTCCAGCACCTCCGGCAAACGCACAAGTGATTAACTTCATATCCGGAGGATCAGACATTTGTGGCACATCCTTCTCAGCGGCCAAAAGACATGCAAAAGAATCAAAAATGGATAATGGAGAAAGGCCTATTAGAACCTCGAGTGTCTCAGAAGGGAAGATGATAACATTTGATGAGGATGATCGCGTCAATGTTCAGGATCCTCACCATGATAGCTTAGTTATCACTCTCTTTATCTCTAACCATTTTGTCCGCAGGATCCTTATTGACGGAGGGAGCTCAGTGAACATTATCCAGCTTGATGTCTTGAAGAAGATGGGAATCCCAGAATCAGACATCACACCAAGATCCTCCGTGCTTGTAGGATTCAGTGGGGAAACAAAGAAAACTCTGGGGGACATCAAACTCCCAATCTACGTGGAAGGATTACATAATTACCAAAAATTTTGTGTTATTGACTGTTTATCTTGTTGCAACGTTATCCTTGGCAGGCCTTGGATACATGACATGAAAGCAGTTCCATCTACCTACCATCAATGTGTGAAGCTCCCTAGCCCATGGGGGATAATCAAGATCGACAGTGACCAGCAAGAAGCTAAGGATTGCTATACCTCATCCATGAAGCCAACCTCGAAGCCAAGGGAGCAATAGCAATTACAGTATCCTCCGAGGAACGTCTTGGAGGCAAGGGAACAAGATGTAGATGAAATCCTCTTGGATCCTAGTGATCCTGAATCGAAAATCTATATCGGATCAGGGATCCTTGGCAAGATGAAAGAAGACATGATATCCTTCCTCAAAAGAAGAAAACCTACCTTTGCTTGGAAACATGAAGATATGACAGGTATATCTAAGGATATTATTACTCACAAACTTGGCATTGACAGATCTATCAAGCCAATCCATCAAAAAAGGAGGAAGTTTGCACCAGAAAGGAATGCCATTATCCAAGAAGAAGTAGAGAGACTACTTCGAGCAGGTATGATCAGAGAGGTAAAATATCCTAAATGGCTAGCCAATGTGGTTGTTGTCCAAAAGAAAAACGGAAAGTGGAGGGTATGTGTCGATTTCACTGATTTGAATAAGGCATGTCCCAAGGATCCTTTCCCATTACCCCACATTGACTCCATGGTGGATGCAACAGCGGGGCATGAACTGTTAACTTTTATGGATGCATCATCTGGATTCCAACAAATCCAGATGGAACCATCTGACCAAGAGGATACAGCCTTTATGACCCCAACCGGTTTATATTGTTATATTGCCATGCCTTTTGGACTAAGAAATGCAGGTGCAACATATCAAAGGCTGGTAAACATGATGTTCAAAGATCAAATTGGAAAAACTATGGAGGTGTACATAGATGATATGGTGATCAAGTCAAAGAAAGCTGAGGATCACCTAAGGGACTTGGAAGAAGCATTCGATATCCTTGATAGTTACAACATGAAACTTAATCCTTCAAAATGCCATTTTGGTGTTAAAGCAGGAAAGGGGGCATACAGGTTGCTAACCATGGAAGGGAATTTGTTGCCAAGAGCATGGAATGCTGTTCACCTAAAGAAATATTTCATGTGAACATGATCCTTCATGCATGTGATCCTCACGTTGGAGTATCCTTGAAGGATCCCGGTGCCATCGATGATCCTCATTCTGTCCAGGTATCCTCCGCATCTCGTCAAGATCCTCGAAAGCACCACAAGTCTTTGGGTCCAACCCCAGTTATCCTTGGGATTATCCCCAGTTTTCGCCAGTAGCGCACGATGATCCTGATATAGTTCACGTCTTTGGGATCAGTACCCACTTCCGGGGCTGGCGACCTCATCGTACTGGCTATACCCAGGATCCTACGTATAATGGTGGACGCACCATACATCCGTTCCTAAGGTTTCTAACGTTTTCACGTTAGCTAAGGTTTTGACATTTTCATGTCACTAAGTTTGGATAGTTGCCAGAAAGGGCCATACTCCAGTTTACATACGATCCTTTGGGCTTGTCCCCAGTTATCCTATGGGCTTGTCCCCAGTGATCCTCCGGGATCATCCCCAGTTATCCTATGGGCTTGTCCCCAGTGATCCTCCGGGATCATCCCCAGTTATCCTATGGGCTTGTCCCCAGTGATCCTCTGGGATCATTCTCAGTTATACTTTGGGCATGTCCCCAGTTACTAATTTATCTTTTACATTGGCTTAGTCCCAAGTTATATCTCACTTTTCAGGTTTTGGAAATCTAAACACATAAGGATCCTAGATCCTCATTAATTATCAAAGTCTTATCTATGTTTGTCTTGATTGAAGGTTAGGATCCTAACGTGGGTCCTCAGGTATGATCCTTGACTATTTTTGATTATACTCTTTATCCTAACCAACCCTTACACTTTGACAACCGAACCTATAATCCTTGAACTAAAAATTCTTTGAATGTGAGGATATTTGATCTAGGATCATATCCTAAGTTTATTAAACACTTTTTCAACTCTTATTATTTTAACAAATAGAGCAATTGAGAAATAAGAGGATTATTGAAGGATAACAACACAAGATAAGCCAGAAAGATTAAAGTTATATTATTAAACCAAAGGATCATTAATCCTTTCAAAAAAGTTGTCAAAATTGCCAACCCACATTTCTACCAGCAAAACGTGGCCCGTCCACATGGGTTGGCAAAGGGTGTCCATTGTCTATGCGGTCTTAGCATTTTTGCAGGAAAGTAAAAGCGGCAGGATCACAAAGGCTTCATCCCCCAAACAGAGGATCCCTCCACCTTTTGTAATCCTACCTATTGTTCAAAGGATCCAGGATCCTCAACCCTAAACTATTGTTCAAATACAGACCATCATTGTTTTAAAACATCACAACCACTAAACAAAAAAAATTGGGCTCCGGCTATGTCTAGAAGTTTCCATCATTGCCCAATCTTGCAGCTCAAACCTTCGCTGCACCATCACCACCAGCTCCACTCGCTTCACCCTGATCCTTGCCAGCATCACCACCTTCCAGCATGGGGATCTCCTCAGCCTCATCCTCGTCCTCCAGGTCTGCCAGCCTTGCCTTCCAACCTTCAACATCCCACGAGCCTTTGTCAAAGGTAGGATCCTGAGCTTCCTCGGCCATCTGAAGTTGAATCTTATACATAGCAATTGCCGCGGAGACCTTAGCATCTTGGGTGATCTCCTGCTTCTCGTTATCCATATCAATCAACCTCTGAGCAGCCTCAGCCTTCATGATCCGGAGCTCCTTCTCAAGATCTCCTATCTTGAGATCCTTAAGCACGCCCATTTGTTGAAGATCAGCAATCTGGCTCTCCTGGTCCTCAACATTGCCAAGATAAGTTTCAATCTCAGCAAGTTTCTGCAAACAAGAGAATAAAGACAAGCTCAGACTCAGGTGATCTTCAAGAAAAGCAGGATACATAAAATATGATAGGCGGATAACCTACAGGGGCAGTGATCCTTACCTCATTCACGTAATCAAGAAATTGCTGGCGAAGGAGAGGGAATCCTTGGAGTTCATCAGAAGCTTTCCTCTTTTTCCCTTTGCCCCGAATGGACGCTTTAGGAGCTGAGACTGAAGGGCTAGCAGCGGGAGCTTTCTTCTTTGAGGAAGTGACGTTGGCAAGGACACTGATCCCAAACTTGGAGGCAGACTTAACGGACCTGGCAGACTTTCCGGCACCTACACAATTCAAAAACAAGATAAGTTCCCTTGTTAAATTAAATACTTTCACATAAAACTTATTTTCTATAAGGATACTTACTTGACATTGTGGCAGATGCAGAGGATATCTCTTGAGAATCTTGGATAACGATTTGGAAGCTTCTGACTTCAGGATTAAGCTTCTTGAAGGCTAACACTCTTTCTTTGGCAGCAGGGGTCAACTTTAAGTGAGCAACAGAGATAGCTGCAAAAAAGAAAAGACATCAGTGATCCTCATCATAAGAGACAGGACTGATAGTGATCCTTCAAGGATCCTCTACCCTACCATGAGTGGCCCATTCCTTGGGCAGATCCTTTCCATCCGGGATGGAATCCCTCTTAACAAAGAAAAATCGACGTTTCCAGTTGGTATCATTCTTGGTAACCTTGAAGATTGGATGATCCTCCCCAGCTTTCCGTTTCAACAAGTACCGGTGAGAACCAAAGGTGGTGAGATCATAAAGTTCAGCTAACTCTGACATCCCCAAATCAATCCCTTCTTGCTCGATGATCCTCTCGAAGGTATATAGAACCCTCCAGATCATCGGCATAGCTTGGATATATGAGATGCCGGCAAGAGAAAAGAAGGATTGGGTAAATGTCGGAAAAGGATATGAGTACCCGATGAGGAAAGGGGTAGCAGGAAAGGCCACCCAAGTGTCCGAAACAAAATCACTCAAAGCAGTAGGGTCAAAAGGCTTAAAAACAACATTCGCCGGGAAGCAATGGCGAATCTTGTCTATCTGGATATCGGTAAAACAGCACCTCTCCATAGGAGAATCCTTGATAATCCCCTGGCTTTTCAAGGGACTATCCTTCTTAGAGCCTTTGTGCGGTGAATTCCGAAGAAGCATGTTCGAGACAAAAAACAGAGTAAAAGCACGAAAGAACAGAGCAAAGAAGAGAAAGAGGAAGATGATACCTGATCAAGAGTCTTCAATGATGGTTATAAAGGGAGATACTTCGAATTTAAATACAAAATGATCCTAACCCTATCTCCTATTTATAATGATGATTTGCAGGGATCGTCACATCAGTGACGTAAATATCACAACGGCTAGTCCATATGTAACGGCTAGTAACCCGGAATCGTCCGTTAGAGATAAGCTCAAAACAAAATATAACTCATCTATTTACAATTAACTCCTTATATTTTGGGGGCAATTGTTGGGGCTGGATTTTACTATAAATGATCCTTATACGTGATCCTGACCAGTGATCCTTGTTTCTTTGGCAGATAGTGATCCTCAGCCAGACTTCAGGATCAGGATCATGGGACGATATGGTGATCCTTACACTAACGGTCACTTCCACTTGTTACAAAATTGTTTTGCAGGAACACCTAGCAGGATATGCCCTACACATCATGATCCAGGGACGCGTTTTCACAAATATGGCAAGAGCTAAATTGGAGATAGACGTTGTACCGGATATGGAAACTTAGCTTGATTAATGGGCAGCAATTTAGGCTAGATTATCTTTATTTCTAAAGGGGTAATGAGCTGATTAGTGGTCTATCTACCTAAAATAAGTTACCTACACATGTATAAATACCCATCTTCCTCATTCGGAAGAACACACACAGCATACGACACAACTCTCAACACTTAGACACTCAGTGATCCTTGTACTCAGCTCATTATCATCCGAAGTTGTAACTACATTTTTATTATATTGAAATTGGTGATCGGTGGTTGCCATCACCCGAGGTTTTTTATGCCGGAGATCATACATTGATCAAGGGCTTTTTCCTCGTATAAATCATTGTGTCTTTGCATCTTTATCACAGAAGTGATCCTTTACTTTCATAGCTAACCAAGCATCATACCCCGTTTACATAAAGTTTGGTTACATTATCCTTGTGTGATTTTTGACCAAAACAGATATTTTGATGTTTCTACGCTTGAATAGGTACCAAGAGAGGATAATGCTGAAGTAGATGCCTTGGCAAGTCTAGGATCATTAGTCAGGATACCGGAGGGAACCCAAATACCAATATTGCATATCCTGTATCCTACAACGAATCTTCTCAAATCTTAGGATAAGGAAGTAGTAAGTATTCAGGATCCTAATGATGAGTGTCCCGAGGAGGATCCTAAGTCCTGGACGGCTCCAATCATCAGATATCTCAAGGAAGGACATAGCCCAAAGGATGAGAATCCTAAGGCCTTTAGAATGAAGGTATCACGATTCACCATTATAAATAATGTTTTGTACAAGAAATCTCTTGCAGGACCATATCTGAGGTGCTTGGAGGATCCCGAAACCAAAGAAGTGCTTCAAGATATACACGAAGGGGATTGTGGTAACCGTACTAGGGGCAGGTCGTTATTCTCGAAGGTATTAAGAATAGGGTACTATTGGCCGACGATGAGGAAAGATGCTGCAGAATATGCTCGAAGATGTGATGCGTGTCAAAGACACAGTAATATATTACATCAGCCTGCTGAACCACTGTATCCTATTGCTTCCCCTTGGTCATTCATGAAGTGGAGAATGGATATAGTAGGAAAATTGCCAAAGGCTCCAGGAGGAATAGTCTTCATGCTGGCGATGATTAATTATTTCTCTAAATGGGTTGAAGCTGAAGCATTTGTTCAAGTCAGAGACCAAGAAGTAGTATCCTTCATCAAAAGGAATATCTTGACCAGGTTTGGAATACCAGCCAAGATAATTTGTAACAATGGTTCCCAGTTTATAAGTAAGAGGACTACTGACTTTTGCAAGAGTTGGGGAATTAAAATGATCACATCCACACTGGTACATCCTCAAGCGAATGGACAAGCAGAATCCTCGAACAAGATAATTGTCAACAATTTGAAGAAAAGACTAGGACCTAAGAAAGGAAGATGGGTAGAAGAGTTACCCTTTGTTTTATGGGCTGATAGAACGAGAGTAAAAAGTGCAACTGGCCAAACCCCATTTTCCTTAGTACTTGGAGTAGAAGCGGTGATCCCGACAGAAATGGTGATACCTACAGCGAGATCCAACCTCCGGGATCCTGAGCAGAATCTTGAAGCCTTATGCCAAGAATTGGATACTATTAATGAGACAAGAGATGCAGCAAAGCTAACGATGGCAGCATATCAACAGAGGATATCCAGAGCGTATAACAAGAATAAAAGAACTAGAAGATTTCAGGTTGTAGATTGGATATTGAGAAAGGCTTTTCAGAATACTACTAATCCTGTTGATGGAAAGTTAGCTCCTAAGTGGGAAGGACCTTATGAGATTGAATCGGAATCAGGGAAAGGAGCATACCGACTTAAGAATATGGAGGGGGATATACTACCAAGATCCTGGAATGCTATACACCTCAAAGCCTATTTCAAGTGAGTTTAGAATTTAATTTCTAACTCAGGATGGTATGAATTCTATCTCTTTTAAATATAATTCTATTTTATTTTGTTTGAACCCAGTACTGACTTAAGCATCGGAGGGGTGTTAGCCAGGCTAACACCCACCTTAGTTTACAGTATATGCTTCAGGATATAGCTCCAGGATACACACTCAGGATACTTCGAAAGATGAGAGGATTGGCCCCCTCTATCACTTTTAAGGGATCATGATCCCTTCACAGGTTTAAAGGTATTCACCTTTCTCTCGAATTGGGTTTAAACACCCCGCCTGGAGCGCAAGTTATCCAGGGATACTTCAAGTTAGCGGGACCAGTCCATGTAAAAGTGGCCGACAATTTCGTTATTGTTGGCTATATTCTGGATCCTAAAGGTATATGAGGATTGATCACCCTCTCTCGCGAAAGGGTATTTTCATACTCTCTAAGGTTTAAAGGTTTTCACCTTTCTAGGTCTTGGAGTTTATACACTCCCGCCTGTAGCGCATGAAAACTTGGGATTTTCCCCAGGATACTCATGAGTTTATCCCCAGAACACTAAGGATTTATCTCCAGTATATTTTAGGGTTTATCCCCTGTAACACTAAAATTATTCAAACGATTGCAATTGATGTCCAGCAGATTTCTAAGTGTTCAAAGACATAACGCACAGGGGACATTCCTACTGAGGCGATTGTGCAAAGCTCAAAGGATCAAGCTCGTCCCCAGTACAATAAGTATCCCAAACTGGGGACATCTTCGTTGGAAAGGTTACAAAAGGATCGAGGAATGAGAATAGGGTTGCACTCTACTTCTGGTATTATCTTTCCTTTAAAAAACCTTGTCTAGATCGGTTAAGTTTCTGAAACTGTGTTTGACAAGAGCTTAGATATCCTGATTAGGATATATACTCAGAATATATTCTCAAAATGTATTTTCAGAATATGTTTCAGGATATTTGCTTGGAATGTTTGGAACATGGTACTTGGATTAAAAATTGAAACTATACTTGAGTTAAACATCTATTATCAAAACAAGCTTTATGAAATGAAAATGAACTATCCTTTTTATTTGAAAACTTTGAATTATAAAAACCCTATTTGATGAGAGTCTTAATAGGATATTTACGAGTGTACTGATCAAGATATGTTCATAAAACATTTGAAATAATTGCACCAAGTTTGGAACAACAGTGAATAAGTCAAAAGAAGGTTATATTATTAACATAGCAAAAGTTGTGCTTTTGGCTTCATCTCAAACTGAGATCCATCCACCAAAAGCACAATTGGTTTCTAACAATATTTACTTAATAGTTGAAGGCTTCATCTCAAACCGAGACCCATCCACCTCCAACTGTTATATTGTTCAAAACAAACCATACTAATTGATGACCAAGGGCTTCATCCTAAAACCCAGGACCCATCCACCTTTTGCCATCATATTGGCTTAATGCAGGAAAGTAATTGTTCAAAGACAGGAAATGGAAATTGTTTAACGAGCATAACTAACAAACTTAAAAAAGTGGGCTCCGGCCTAGGCATAAGCATCCATCATTGCCCACTTCGCTGCTTTCAAGGAGCAGCACCTTCTTCACCAGCAACATTCCCTCCAGCATCCTTGTCGCCATCACCACCAGGATTCTTTTCAGCATCAGCCGCTTCCTCCGCTGCCTTGGAAGGCTCTTCACCCGCAGGCTTAGTAGGATATTCAACAGGACTCCCCCCGAGGTCTTTCAGTTTTGCCTCCCTAGCACTCACGTTCCAGGAAGGGCATTCAAAGCCCAGAGTTTTGGCTTCATAAGCCATCTTTAGCCTGGCTTGTAGGAGGGAGATTACAACTGACCCCTCAAGACCTTCTCGCTAGGTAGTTATATCCTGCTCGAATTGGAGTTGGGTGGCATCCAGCTTGGCTTGGGCATCTTAATTGGCCTTGTTGATAGCAGCTTTGGCTTCTTGGGTCAATGCTTTGAATTTGTCCTCATATTGCTGTGACTTAGCGGCGGCTATCACCCCCTGGTCAGTAATGGTGGTCTCAGCCTTCCTCAGCTTCACTTCCAGCATCTTGTTTAGACTGCAGCTTTCTTCGTAAAGGCTCGTCAGGCGTTCAAGACCGTACAAGAAAACAGGTATTAACATACAATAACCAACATATGGTGCAGGATGTAGGTTAAGGATATGAACCTGGTTAAGAAAGCCGGTCATGAAGCCGCTGGATTCAAGAAACCCGTGGTTTTCAAAGGGGAAGGTCTCGAATGAGGCTGGAGAGTCGGTCTCCTTTCTTTTGCGGGAACTTGAGGCACGTGGCTTGGTAGCAGGGGAGGGCTTAGGAACAACTGTTGGTTTAGAGCTGGATGTTGGCTTAGAAGTGGAGGCAGGTTGCTGGGTTCTTTCTTCACTTGGACAGGAATGGGGTAACAATCCAGTTCATCGAGATCGAAAACTTCTGGAACTTTAGCTGGTGCTGCTAAACAGGGAAAATATCTAAAACTTTACTCTTGTCTCTTATTTTAATAGTAAAAAATGTACAAAAATTATGTGATTCTTACCAGACATATCTGATGAAGAATATTGGCTTGAACTTGGAAGATGCTGCGTAAAGGATCTGTCACAATCAGGCAACTGGTAGATCCTGTTGATTCGTTCTTGGGGTTCTTCAGAGGGAGGAGCTAACTCTTTGAAGTTTGCTGCAAAAAAGACATCAGGATATTAGTACATGAAGGCTTTTGCCCCCGGGAATGGAATCCCGTCTAACAAAGAAGAATTTTCGTTGCCACCCATCCTCATTTTTTGAAGCTCTGAGGATGAGGGGGTTGCTAGAGGTTGAGAAAAGCAAGAAGCGACTATTGCCGTGGGATCGGAGACGGTAAGCAAGTGGAAGGTCTTCGATACAGAGATCGGGGACATGAAGGGCTTTGATTTGGTTAAGCATAATCAGTACTCTCCAGACCATAGGCATTGTTTGGGCAAAACAGAGACCAGTAATTCGAAAGAACTCCATGATGAATTCCGGTAAAGGATATCGAAGACCAAGGGAAAATGGGTATGATGAAAAGCAGATCCACTCCTCGGAAGATATGTCGGAACGAATGCTCCAGTCGAATTGACGAATAATCGTCGTATCGGAGAAAGCACCGGAGGTTCTTAATGCGTTGATATCGGCATTATCGAAGGAACACACCTCCTTCTCGGGGTTTTTGAGCAGATTCTGATTGACAAACGACTAAGTGGACTCGCCGGAATGAGAGCGTGTTTTGGTGGCCATCGGGAAATTTGGACGAGAAAATGCTAAGAGATAAGAAGAGAAAAGTACCTGAGAATTCCGAAAGAGATGATTGTTTGTCAACAAAGAAGAGAGAAGATATAGGGGCTAAATGGATAGCCATCAAGTGAAAAACGCGTGGGAAGTTGCACATTGTCACTTCAAGAGTCCAATCGTATTAATTGCCTCGATCCGGGTGACAAACTTTAAAATATATTCGTTTGAATTCAGGATTCCAACAGATATATTTTGGGGATAATTGTTATGGGCGGTTTTCTGCTCATATATCCTGAATAATATTCTGACTATATTTCTTTTGTTGTGATCAGGATACCGGATCAGGATATTTGTAACATCCTGATACAGTATCCTCGTAGTAACTAATTAATTCATGTGCAGATTATTAGAAAAGTCTATAACGTTCAAGTGGACTTCTTCTCCCAAAGACTCGGGCAAATCTGTTGAATTATGGATGTTGAAGCTGGAAGACGTGGACTACAACGTTCACAAAGGAAATGTTCGTTATATCCCGGATTTGTAGGCTAGTTAGTTAGTTTTACTTTACTATAAATAGGATTGATCGGATCAGATAAGAACACACACAATCTCTCGAACTCTCTTTCTCTCTAGCTGCAAACACTCACAACACACTTACACTTGTATTCAAATTACATTGTAACACTTAGTTGATCCGCAGCATATCCTGCACTGTATCCTGATATTTCAAGTAATAAGAAGAACAAGGCAGCTGCGATTGTCAGCTCTCGAGGTTTTGTGCCGGCGATCTAGATTGATCAAGGGCTTTCCTCGTACATCCCGTGTCACCCTTTACATTTCTGCTTCATTGTTTGATTGTAGATACATCTCGATATCCTGAGCTGTATCCAGATAACTGTTTTTGTAAACAACTAAACTAGCATATTTTCGATACACATTCTTAGCACACTACCTCACATAACTAATTTGTTCACTTAATTGTTTCGGTAATTTTTGACCAAAACAGATATCATTTGGGATACTCAACCACTGCTAAGGCCTACAAAGTGTTTAACACAAGGACCAAAATAGTGGAAGAGACTTTAATGTAAAGTTCAATGAACTTTCTTCAATGAAAATCCCTGCAAACCCTGTAGCGTTGTTTGATCTTGATAAATTTACTTTTGAAAATGTTTCTGTCAAGACTAACAGTGCAGGTCCATCTCAAAATTCTCCATCAGACAATGGATATGAAGTGATCCTTCCACTACAAACCTTCAAATCCATTGCCAAAGCAGCAAATGTTCAAAACAGCTGTCAAAGCTCAACCACTGCTACCTCGACAGTTGTTGACCAAACTAGCCCTTTAACCCCTACTTCCACATCATCAAACACTGTTGATAAAAGTCCTCAAACAGTGGATAAAAGTCAACATGTTTCAACACCAATTCCACCTATTCCTCCACCTCCATTTCAAGACACTGTTGGATCATCAAAGTCACCAACAGTTGCTAGCTCAGATGATTCACATATGCAGCCCTCACCATTAAATGCCATTGTTCCATACAAAGGAGATCTAATCTTCTTGAAGTCTCATCCACCTGATCAAATCATTGGCAACATCAGTGAAGGGGTGCTCACAAGAAGTTAATCCCAAAACATCTGTCTCTTTGCTAGTTTTCTATCACTCCATCAACCTGTCAAGTACCAAGAGGCACTGAAAGACAACAGTTGGGTAGAAGCCATGCAAGAGGAGCTCCAACAGTTTAAAAGACAACACGTATGGGAGCTTGTACCACTTCTAGAGGGTGTGAGTCCTATTGGCACAAAGTGGGTCTTCAAAAATAAAATTGATGAAAGGGGCATTGTTGTCAAGAATAAAGCAAGGCTAGTGGTTCAAGGTTTCAGACAGGAAGAGGGCACTGACTATGATGAATCTTTTGCCCCTGTAGCTAAATTAGAAGCTATCAGACTGTTCTTGGCCTTTGCTGTCAACCACAACATCAAGGTGTTTCAAATGGATATCAAATGTGCTTTCCTCTATGGTAAGATTCAAGAAGAGGTATATGTTTGTCAACCTCCTAGCTTTGAGGATCCATTTTATCCAAATCATGTCTACAAGCTAAATAAGGCTTTGTATGGCTTGAAACAAGCACCTAGAGCCTGGTATGAAACTCTTTCCATTGGTTTCACAAGAGGTAAAATTGATAAAACATTATTTCTAAAATGGAGAGGGAAAGATTTGATGATTGTCCAAATTTATGTGGATGACATCATCTTGGGAAGCACGTGTTCTAAAATGTGTGAAGAGTTCAGACAACTCATGACAGCTGAGTTTGAGATGAGTGCAATGGGTGAACTACAGTGCTTTCTTGGTCTCAAAGTAAAACAACTGCAAAATGGTACTTTCATTCATCAAGGAAAATATGCCAAAGAACTTTTAAACAAATTTGATATGAATGACTGCAAACCATGTAGTACACCCATAGCAACCACCAAGTTAGTCATGTCTGATGAAAAGGATGATTTGGTTGATCAATCTCTTTATAGAAGCATGATTGGGTCTTTATTGTACCTAACTTCATCTAGGCCAGACAACATGTGTTTGTGCAAGATCCCAATCAGCCCCTAGAAAGTCAAACCTTATTGCTGTAAAAAGGATATTCAGATACCTCAAAGGTGCTCCCACACTTGGTATCTGGTATCTAGCTGATGGAAATATCAAGCTTTCAGGTTTCTCAGACAGTGACTTTGCTGGATGTAATACAACAAGGAAGTCCACTTTAGGAGGGTGCCAATTCCTAGGCAATTGCTTAGTATCTTGGCAAAGCAAAAAGCAAGCAGCTGTTTCAACATCAATTGCTTAGTATCTACCACAAAAACAGGTGTTTCAACAGCTGTTAGTCAAACACCTACCACCTCAATCACCACCACTCAACCCACAAATACACCACCAACCTCTCCTAAGCACAAAAGGAGAAGGGTAACCAACATTGCACTGGAAGATGACACATCCCCAACTCCAACATCTACACAACCACTATCCCTTGTCACCATTCCAAACCCTGTTCCATTATCTTCAGCTCAAGTTCAAAATCCAAACACTGCTATTGTTCTTGTAGGATTACAATACCCATTGGATCTTCCTGTAGGATTACAATACCCATTGGATCTTCCAGCAGTTAGAGAGGAGATAAAATCATTTAACTCTGAAGATGACCCTACAAAAAGGAAACTTCCTTCCATTCAAGGTTATCCTTTCCTAAGGAACATAGAAGAATATCTCAAGATAAAAGCTTAACAAGAAGAGGATATATCTAAAAGAGATACAGAGGGAAAATCTTACAAAGAGATTCAGAGAAATCTGCAATACCTGCTCACCAAGGTCAGAACTTTAGAACAGTTCTCAAGAGATCTTTGCCAAAAACTGTCTGAAAAGGATGATGAAAGTATGAGGCAAGACTACCTTGAATATATCATGGCATACAAGAAGTACAGGGCAGAAAAGCACCAGTACAATGAATGGACCATCAGTGAGCTACAAGAGGAGATAGCCAGAATTCAAGAAATGATTAAAAACAAGGTAAAGCAAACTCCTCCAGTATGGGCCAAGTACAAGAAAAATGTACCAGAAAGGGTCTTAAAACTGAAAAGAATGAAAGAAGAGCTGATACCTGCTGATTATGGGTCAAGGAACCAGGTCACAAGGTGGTTAGAGGATAAAGTGTTAGCCACTTACAAAAAGTTGGAAGAGTTGAGGAAAAGAGATCCCACTGCTCCTTAAAAGCCTGAGTATCCAGAAGTAGTGGTTCCAGTCAAACCACAAAAGTTACAGATCAGGAAATCCACTACTCCAACTGCTGCCATCCATTATCAAAGAAGGAAACAAAAGCAGATGGATGCTGAAACAGAACAAGACAAGGCACAAGAAGAATACATCATGAAGATGGTTCTTCAGACACTTATGGCAGAGAAACAAGGCTCAATACAATCTCAAGACCCTGCCAATGTTGTTATCACCAGGCCTTAATCTCCAAACTCATCTGCAATAAAAACTCTCCCAAGAAACCCATTGGATTCAAAAATACTAAAGTGGAAGTCTGATCAAAAGACCCACGTATTAACTCTGCTTAAATCCAATGGTGAAGTGAAGCACATATCAAGGGAAGAAGCACTTGGCCTGGGTGTTGAAGATCTGCATGATCTCCTTGAGCTTCCACTGTGCAGGGATGAGGATGATACAGATTCCATGGACTTTGAATTACAATTCAAAGGACAAGTCAGGGAATTATTGATGAGGCAATAAAAATCCAGAATAATGAAGAGTTTTGGCATCATCTGTTCCAGGGGGAGATTGTTGGGATTGAACCCTACCAAAGGAACATTTGATAAAGCCAAAACTGGATCAGATCAGTGGATTCACAATAAGCAGTTGTTTGCAACATTTATTTCCCCTTGAATGTGGCCTAACATCTGATGACCTCTATCTACTGCCCTTCTACAACAACTGCTGATCTTCAACAATTGATGATATATAAAGACTGTTGAAGTCCAAGCACTGATGCTCAATCTACTGATATGAATCAAGCACTGCTAAAGACACAAAGTACTGCTGATGTGTGTAAAATGCAACATATAAATTACATCAAATAAGGCATAAAACTAACCCTTTTTAAGTACTAATGTTGGAAAAAGAGTGTTTTTGTCTTCCTTTTGTATTTTCAGGATGAAATGAGCTCAAATTCACAAAAGAAGCAAAAAGACAGCTAATTTTTACATAAATACAAGAAAAGGAGTAAAAGTAGACTGCACGAACCCCCAACGGCATCCTCCAAAGCAAAGAAGAGAAAACAGAAGCCTGAACACGCCCCGTGCTCAGCCAGCACGGGGCCGTGCCCAAGAAGCAGCAGAAAAGACAAACCTGTAGAAGCTTCTATTGCCCACCACGGGGCCGTGTCCAGTGAGCACGGGGGCGTGGCGAAAGTACAGCAGGCACATTAATTGTAATTGCGAATTACAATTAATGAAGAGAGAGAGTGTCAGACGGGCACGGGGGCGTGTCCAGCGGACACGGGGCCGTGCCCAGCCTTCTGTTCAGCCTATAAATAGGAGTGCTTGGTTTCATTCCAACTCATCCCTTGGCACACCACCTCTCTCACACTTCATCCACCACCCACCACCACCATAACACCATCATCCACCACCATCATCCATTGTCCATCGTAGAGTGTGTGAGTCGTCTCGGGATCCAAGATTGATAGTAAGAGTTCTTGACAATCAAGGCCATGTTTGCCTAAGTCTCTTACATCACTTGGTGAAGACAAGTGTTTAGTATAATACTTTTTATTTTTAATCTTTTGCACTTTTTATTTGGTTTTGTATTAATGACTTTAATAACTAGTTGCTTATGTTGAAGGTGATCTTTCCTTATCGTTTGTCCGTGGTGTCTTGGCATTATTTTACTGTCTATATAAAATAAAAGATTTTCACCATTCATATCTCCACGGTCTATATGGAGGTATGTTGGCTACCTGGTCGGGGGTTAAGGGAACGGTTTGGTAAAGGTCTTGCCCTTGTTTAGCGTTTAGAGGTCCTGCAAGGGACCTGGGTCAAATTTAGTAGGATCTCCTTCAATGCCCATAGGTATTGGATGGCGGGGATCCAAACTCTTTGACCCCCTCATAAGTTAACTACTATTAATACTATATCCCGGCTATTTAGGACTGTATCCCTGCTGACTCAGACTACTTAGCCGAGGGTAACGTCACCGCCAAAAGCGGGGCCTACCATAATTCGCATTAATAACTTAATTCATTATCTTCCAACAATCCAACCCTTTAGGATTGTATCCTTGCTGACTCAAACTACTGGGTTGAGGGTAACGTCGCCTTCAAAAGAGGGGCCTACTACAATAACTAAGATAATCTCTTAAACAAGTGCAAAAGTGCGAAAATAATCAAAGGTTATACTAATACACGAGTCGGATCCAAGTGATTCATCTTGTCTATCTGTTTTTATTTTATTTTTATTTTTCAGCATTTAGTTAGTTTTTATTTTCTTAGTTTAAAAACATTTTTCTAACTTTTTGATTTGATTAGACGTTGAGGATAAATCGGTACTAAAAGCTCTTGTGTCCTTGGACGACCTCGGTATCTTACCAACACTATACTACGTCCACGATGGGTGCACTAGCCCATATGTTTGTTTAGTGTTAGTGAATATCGTGTTTTATAAATTTAAAACTTGGCTAAAGGTGTAAAAAAGGGCTTAATTATACATTAAAAATATATTACACTACACACGCATCAACTGCTGGAGCTATAATAGTTGAATGAGAAGCAGTAGTTTAGTCTATCCTTTGTATTCATTGTAATCAGTAGTTTGTAAAGCAGTAGTTGTATAGATCAGTGGTTATAGGTTGTTAGGAGGTTAGATGTCACTTTCATCAGCAAAGATGCTTCAGTGGTTTGTTCTGTACTATAAATAGAACAATACCCTGTACTGTTCTATCAGCTCTCTTCATCAAAAAGTCATTCTGTACGAACAAATCACTGTGAGCTTAGGCTGAGGGGGTGATTGTATGCATGCATGCATTTTAATTGAAGATTGTAATAAATATAATCATTCGATTCCATGTTAAACATGTTTGTTGAAAGCAACTCTCTAATTTGATTGTGTGTTAAAAGTTTGTTTCATTTAATTCCGCTGCACTTAATTCTAATTCATCTTCATAATTATAAAATGAGCACAATCATAAGAAACTCAGATCCTAACATGAGTTGTGTTTGGAAATATGAGAAGTTTTCTTAAAAATGAAAAACATATATTCACTAACTAACTAATCATGAAATTGCCAATACTATTGCAGTGCAGCAACTGAAGTATGGTGGGCAATGACAGGAAATCCAGAGATCTTAGGTTCGATCCTTAAGTCAAACGGGTTTACCGTTAATTTTATTGTCGTGCTTAAAGGCGGGTGGGTTACCGGGTTTTCCCGAAATTGGTTGTGGGTGACTCGGGTTGCTCTTAGAGTACTCGGATTTGTTTGGTAGATACCTCGAGAGTGTTCGAGTTTGATTTGTTAGCTGTTCAAAAAAAACTAATCTTGAAATTGCTTTTACAAATAAACTCCAATTACTCAAGTTAATGAAAATATAAAAAAATTGCTAAATTCGGAAAAAAAATGTAACATTGAAATAAGGACTAAGGATAAAAAAGCTTGTGTCCATAACTCTGTCTACTACTTAAGGACCACGTCGTAAGAAATAACCTGTCGATGTGATCTAACGGATCATTTGATTAACATTATCAATATGACATAACTAGTTTCCAACAATTACTTTTACTTGACCTTAGTAATTGTCTATGTTTATTAGTTCAAGGGGCAATTATAAATTCCCTTTAGGTACCTTTAACAGAGAGTGCAAAGAATTTTCATAACCGATCATTATTCATGAGTCATTGATCTTTAGTATTGAATATAAGAAAACGTAAACTCCTCAAGAACACCATTCAACTATTCTCTCTAATGTAATCCAACAACACAAGCTACCATAAATGGAATTATAGCTTCATTATCTTCTTCAAAAGATAATCATTCCCATAAGTAAGTTTCTCTAATCTGATATTTATGTTTATATTATTAATTGGACAAACATGATTAACATTTTATGTTTTAACCCATGTTTAATGATATAATGAACACACGTAACCACACTTGTAGACAACATTTTATTGTTGAGTCCTTTATGGTCTCATTTGTCATTGTCGTCATCATCATTATTATATGAGTAAATTACAAAAATCGTCCTTTATGTATGCTACTTATTGCAAACTGTGTGCTTTGTCTTTAATAAGTACAGTAAACATACTCTATGTTTACAAACCCTTGCACGTTATGTCATTTGACCCTAACCCAGTTAAGTTTCAGTGTTAACTCAGGTCATGTGCAGGAAACATGAGTTCATTTTTGTAATTTTACTCATTTAGTTAAATAAATTAATAAATTGTTCAAATTGTTTGGAATAAAGATGAAATCAAAAAAACAAACTATTTGCAAATTATTTCAGATTACAAGATCAGACGCACTATGTGTTCTCAATAACAAATTATTTGCAAATTGCTAGTTCTTGTTCATGATCTTTTCATCCACCATTTCGATGCTTAAAAGAACACACAGTGTGTGTGACAGAAGTAGAGTGTGAAACAAATTTTAAAGAGAGAAAGAAGTGTCACTGCCAATCACCACCACCTACCCCCACTGCCTACCACCACCAACCGACCATCATCAGATTCAAAGAAACCCAGATCTAGATCTAAACTACATCTCTTAGTTGATCACCAAGTCCAAATAAGAAACAACAACCAACCTCCACCATCGACCTCCTCCACCATAACCACCGTCATCTCCGCCACCAACCACCCTTTTCTAAACCCCCAACATTTTCCCTAAGTCCACACCTCATTTCAACTCTCGCAACATCTTCAACTCTCCAAGAAAACCCACTTCTTCAAGCAAATTTCTCTCATACCCAGATCTCATAATGCTACAATTCTTCCAAAGTTTCAAAATTTTCCACAAAAATGGACATGACAGTTGAGTTGTTGGCTGAATATTTTTGCAGAATTTATATTGTTGCCTAAATCTTAGGTCAAGCTATTGGCTTTTCTAGTCAAACAATATTGAGAAGATAACTTTGATTGAGGGGCTTTCATGGTGGTTACGGTGGTGGATTTGAGGGGTTTTAATGGTGGGTTTTCTGATTTGAAGGGTTTTCATGGTGGTAGTGGTGGCAGGTGGATGGTGGTGTTCGTGGTTGCAGGTGGGGTGCTGGCAGGTGGGTGGTGGTGACGATGGTTGTGGAGGTGGCAGGTGTATGTTGGTGACGGTGGTTGTGGTGGTGGCCGGTGGGAGTAGGTGGGGGTGGAAGGGAAGTTAGAGAGAGAGATAGAATTAAGATAAAGAGAGAGAATTACATGTGTATATATGTACAAATGTATAATCTTTTTTTAAACATAATTAATGTACTTATTATTTTTTATGATTATTTATTTTAATATTTAAGGTAAAATGACAAGTACACCTATGTGAGGTCTAATTGTTGAGACTTAACTATGAAAATTAACTGGGTTAGGGTCAAAGGACATAACGTGCAAGGGTTTGTAAACATAGAGTACGTTTATTGTACTTATTAAAGACAAGGGACACAATTTGCAATAAGTAGCATACATAAAGGACGATTTTTGTAATTTACTCTTATTTGAGTATATTTATATTATTATTATCACGTTGATTATTATTATTATTATTATTATTATTATTATTATTATTATTATTTAGTTTTGTTTCATACCATATTTTCTATTTTAATCTTATACATATAAAGACACATTGTTAAATTTTTTTGTCCAGATTTTGTTTTAGAGTTGGGATTCTTTTTGGAAGCGGTTTCTCCACCCTCTACGATGAAAGTATAGTTTACCAATGTTTTATCCTTCCAAAATCCAACCAACAGTTTACTATTACTCCGATTCTACTAACTATCGGCATTGTTATACATATGCAGAGATACAATATGTCAATACATAAACACCTTTGGAGACACTCAGGTGGTATTTGTTGTTTAAAAAAAGATCTTTGTTGGCTATTATGTATGCGCCGCGCAAACCACACGCAGACATTGCCATATGAAGACTGTTTGTTTTTCCGAAGACGTTTCATTAAAAAATGTCTATGCTTGATCGTCTTGGTCCACACTTGGCCAGCCACCTTTAAGATCTTTTACTGTCTGGAGAGGCTTAAATACCACCACCACAGTTCACCACCCACCATCGTCTACTACAACCATCCACCACCATCACCTTCCTCCACCACCACCACCCACTGTCCACGTCCACCACCCACAACCACCGTCCATCTCCACCATCCACACCTACCACCATCGTTCGTACACCACCACCAGTTTATTTTAGAAGTCTACATTGTTAAGAAACAAACAGACTTCTTCTTGCAGACTGCAGAGGTTTGATCCACCTCTTCTTCAATAGATGTCTACAGATGTGTCTGCAGACTACAGACATTCTAACTCTTTGAAAACAAACTGCACCTCAATGACGTGACGCTAATAAAAAAAAAGTGGTATGAGCCAATGAAGTATTGGTGGAGTGGTTGGGGAAAGACTTGGTGTTCCTTGTGACCTAGGTCCGGCTCCCACCCTCCCCATTATTTTCAGCGGCATCCAGGTGAAGGGCAAATACCGGTGGCGCCGGTTTGTCTTGGATGGGAGGCGAGGTTTTAACAATTATTCTACTGTCGTGCCTTTTTGTGGGTGGAGGTCGAGTTTCCATGCATTTGGGAGAGCCAAGGGGCTGGCGGCGGTCAAGTAGTCGAGCTTGACCACAACGCCCGGTACCATGGTGGTTGGCACGTCGATCCTTGTTGTTAAAAAAAAGTGGTATGAATTGTGAAGATCATATATTGGTAGAGGAAAAGGGTCGGCCACATAATATAAATACCATACCTTTTTTATTAATTAGTTTTGAGTAAATTTCCATTTTAGTCCCTGTGGTTTCAATTTGTCATTTTAGTCCAAATAGTTTTTTTTCTCTTCTGGGTCCCTGACTATTCCCTTTTGTTGCCATTTTGATCACATTGCGTAACTCCGTCCAAAACCCCATTTTTAACCAGGGGTATTTTATGGATTTTCAATCTAAATTTTTCAAATTGCTTTTGTTCCATTCTTTTTTTTTATATTGAAAAAATAAAAGAAAAATATCTAACACCACCATAAACATCAGCCACCACCACCATCAACACCTCATCCGTCTGGTCCACCACCGCCACCACAGGGAGGAAATATGTAAACCCAGATCTGGAATTATCCAAATTACACACTTCCACCTTTAAACCCTAATTTAAATCACCAACAACAGTTTTATCATATCTACCACCACCATAACCACTACAGCCACTACAACAACCACCACCACCAGCAGAACAAATGTACTTTCCACTTTCACAGTACCCTTAGTTCAATAAGTAGTCTCTGCAACCACCGCCTCCGCATCCACGAGTTCGGCAATCCCGCCATTGCCACCGCCTTCGTCACACCCGCCTTCGCCTCCACTGCTTCATTCGTCAGTCTCCGCGACTAATGAAATCAAGGAACGTAGACAGAGTGACTATCAAGATTCATCCAAGGACCCGGCAGGATCAAAACGGCATGAACCATCTTCGCACCAGAAGGTTGATTCTAAACCGCATGTTAAGTTGGTTCTGCGGTAGCTCCGGTTCCGGTGAGAATGGTTAACAGGGTTGAGGTGGAAGAAGAAATGAGCAGGAGAAAGAAGAGAGAGATGGAGAAACATAGGAGGCAATTGAAGGAATCTCAAAATAAAGTTATGGAAGAAACATAGGAGGCAATTGAAGGAATCTCAGAATAAAGTTCTGCAATTGAAGGCAACTGAAAGAATCTCAGAAGAGAGAGATGGAGAAACATAGGTGGCAATTAGATATATTTCTTTTATTTTTTCAATATAAAAAAAGAATGGATCAAAATAGCAATTTGAAATATTTAAATTGAAAATCTCAAAAATACCCCCGGTTAAAAATATGGTTTTTGGACGGAGTTAGGCAATGTGATCAAAATGGCAACGAAAGGGGAAAGTCAGGGACCCAGAGGAGAAAAAAAAACTGTTTAGACTAAAATGACAAATTTAGACAAACCTTAGGGACTAAAATGACAATTTACTTGTTAGTTTTCTTTTTAATTACTCGCATCGATTAGGACATGATGACATCATAACAGGCAATACAATTTTTTATTATTTTTTATATATAGTTTATTTGCCAAGATATGATGAGATTTTTGTATTATTTATATAGTTCATTATTGATAGCTTTTATTATTGATATAATTTAATAATGTTATTATCATCAGTTCATAGTTGATCTAGTTTAATATTTGTTTTTTAAATTAATTTATCTAATAGAAATGTAGGCAACATATGTTTTTTCTTAAGAAACATAATATAGTCTAAATAAATCATAATTATTTAGAGTTAATTGCCATTTTAATCCCTGAGATTTGTCTAAATTTGCCATTTTAGTCCAAATAGTTTTTTTTTCGCCTCTGCGTCCCTTACCTTTCCTTTTTGTTGCTATTTTGATCACATACCCTAACTCCATCCAAAAACCCCATTTTTAACCAGGGGTATTTTAGGGATTTTCATTTTAAATCATTTCAATTGCCATTTTGATCCAATTCTAAAAAATTAAAAAAAATTAAAAAAAATCAAAAAAATTCTAAACAATACAAAAAAAAAATAAAAAAAATCTAAAAAAATCAAAAAAAATTCTTAAAAATAAAAAAAAATCATAAAAATCAAAAAAATCTAAAAATCAAAAAAAATTCTAAAAAACCAAAAAAAATCCAAAAAATCAAAAATATTCTAAAAAATAAAAAAAATCTAAAGAATTCTAAAAAATCAACAAAATTCTAAAAAATAAAAAAATATAAAAAATATAAAAACTCAAACAAACATATTTTAAAGTTTCAAATTCAAAAAATGACGATATATTCCTCGTTTAGACGAATATGTTTTCAAGTTTTATCTATTTTGTTGAGTGAATGAGTGGGCATGATGAGATAGAACCACTAAAACCAAAGACAATATAAATCAAAGTCCAGCAAGATGCTAACTGAAAATAAAACTTTATAACTACCATGTATCACCATCTTACCACTTCTCCAAAGTGAGTCTAATAATTACATTATGTTACATAATTTACTTTAGTGATAATTTACTTTATCATAAAGATGACACGTCCTTACTTAATCAAAATATGAAGAAAAAAATAGCCATTATATAATAGATATATTGATAGAAAAATTACTAAAATTGACATTCACTCAATAAAATAGATAAAACTTGAAAATATATTCTTCTGGACGAGGAATATGTCGTCATTTTTTGAATTTGAAACTTTAAAATATGTTGGTTTGATTTTTTAGATTTGTTTTAGATTTTTTAGATATTTTTTATATTTTAGAATATTTTTAGAATTTTTTAGATTTTTTTTTATTTTTTAGATTTTTAAGAATTTTTATGATCTTTTATTTTTTGATTTCTTAGAATTCTTTTGATTTTTTAGATAAATACATCAATCAATATAGAGATGTAGATTGAAAAAAAATATATATTTATAAAAGTATAAATATAAAAATACCCGAGCCCGACGGGTATACCCGAGACCCGACACAAATGGGACGGGTATACCCGATACCCAACGGGTATTGGGCCAGGTATGTGATTAGTTTTAAAAAATTTTGCGGGTATGGGTCGGGTATGGGATTAGGTGATACTCGACCCGATTACCCGAAACCACATACTCGTTTACCGAAACTCTATACCTGATCAAATACCCGATTTGTCTTAATTTATATTTTTATTTTCCATTTCCATTAATATTTGTCTATTAGTGATTTATTTTAGTATGTTTATAATGTGAAAAAATAAATTTTCTTTTGGTATATGCATTTGATAGTAGTATTTATATTTTGTATGTTGTGACGTATATACATGTAAGTGTATAAGTATCACAAAGTTATTATTAATATAAGATAAAACTTATATGTATGTAATGTACATTTTTAATTTATAATAGTTGTTGTATAAATAAAATTAAATAATAATTATAATAGTAAAAAAACGTATTTAGAAATCAAAATGTAAATCTTTTAAATAAAATTAAATAATAATTATAATAGTAAAAAAAACGTATTTAGAAATCAAAATGTATATCTTTTAATAAACTAATGGGTATACCCGATACCCGATGGGTAATTACCCGACGGATATTGGGTCGGGTATGAGAAACGATTTTATAACCGAGTATGAGTATGGGATTATCAATACCCAATCCGAAACCGACTCATTGTCATCCTTAGTCTGCCACATAATATAAACACCATACTTTTTTTATTAATTAGACTATCTCCAATGTTAAATGCGCCCTTAGGCGTCCTTAGCTGCCACATCATCTGCCACGTAATATCTTTACAAATCTTTAAAAACCTCAATTCCATCTTCAACCCTACAAATATCCTTACCCTTCTTAATTTCCACCTTATCACTTATTCATTACACACAATATTTAAATAAAACATTTCTTTTTCTTACTTTAGACCCACCTTATCGCATGAACCGAGGCAAACACATACCCTTGTGGAAGGGCATCGCACCTAAAGGCTTGCTATGATGGATGAACTCCAATGGTAAGGATCTCTAAAGACATCCAAGAGCATGATCTCCAAGGGTCCATTGGAGATAGTCTTAGTTTTCTTTTTAGTTATTCGCATCGATTAGAACGATGACATTATAATAACGCAATACAAATTTTTATTATTTTTATAGTTAGTTTAGTAGCCAAGATATGATGAGATTTTGTATTATTGATATAGTATAGTTCATTATTGATAGCTTTTATCATTCATATAATTTATTAATCTTATTAACATCAGTTCATAGTTGATCTAGTTTAATATTTATTTTTTAAATTAACTTATCTAATTGAAGTGTAGGCAAGATATGTGTTTTTCTTAAAAAACATAATATAGTCTAAATCAATCATAATCTATAGATATAATAATATAATAAAGTAAATTGGATGAGGATTCACGACGCTCTATAAAGTGATTTCAATAATTTTTCTCGCCTAAATAAATAGATATAAATAATATTTGTTAATAAGATTTAAAATAAAAAATATATTATTTTAAGAGTTAGGATATAATAGGAATTTTTTTTTTACAAGAAAGTAATCTTGACCATCAATTGATTTAATCAAGGCTAAGATTAAATAAGTGAAATTGAAGAGAAAAAAAGAGACACGTGAGTTTGTTTTAGGGCATTCTAGTCAATCCAGTATAATAGTCTCTCTCCTCCAATTCCCCCTATTTTTTAAACGTTAATAACTTTTTCATACGACTTTATTTTTTTTATAAAAATTGCACCCAAAAAATGAGCGTTTTTTATCTTTAAAACGAGTATACTATTGCTATATTTTCGAAAACCCAGTTGCGTAAAACGCAATGGACAAAAAACGTAAAAAAAAATGATTTTTTTTTCTAAAACACAATGCACCAAAAACACAAAAAAAATGTCTTATTTCTAAAACGCAATGGCCAGAAAACAAGAAAACACAAAGAAATGTCTTATTTCTAAAATGCAATGGCCTAAAAACACAAAAGAAAGTATACTTTCTAAAACGCAATGGCCTAAAAACACAAAAGAAAGTGTACTTTCTAAAACGCAATGTACTGAAAACACATAAAAATGTGTTTTGCCTAAAACACAATGCACAAAAAACACAAAGAAATGTTATATTTCTAAAACGCAATGGCCAGAAAACACTTAAAAATGTCTTATTTCTAAAACGCAATGGCCTAAAAACACAAAAGAAATTGTACTTTCTAAAACGCAATGGACTGAAACACAATAAAAATTTGTTTTACCTAAAACGCAATAGACTAAAAACACTTCAAAAACGTGGTTTTCTAAAACGTAGTGGCCAGAAAACTAATAAAGAATGTCTTATTTCTAAAACGCAATGGCCTTTAAACACAAAAGAAAGTGTACTTTCTAAAACGCAATGGACTGAAAACACATAAAAATGTGTTTTACCTAAAACGCAATGAACTAAAAACACTTCAAAAATGTGTTTTTCTAAAACGCAATGGCCAGAAAACACATAAAAATGTCTTATTTCTAAAACGCAATGGCCTAAAAACACAAAAGAAAGTGTTCTCTCTAAAGCGCATTGAACCATGGAATGTTTTTTCTGTGAATTATCTGAACTATGAAGTAGGAGATCAAAAACTGTCTACGAAATGAGGCAATGTCCAGAAAATTAAATTTTTTGATGCAATTTAATTAAAGCAATTTAATCAAAAAAGCTCGACCCCAGCCAGGGGCTCTGCCCCTTGAACCCCGTCAGGGGCTGCCGCCCCTTGGACCCTGCTCGCAGGGGCGCTGCCCTCGGACCCCCGCCAAGATTACTTTGTAAAACGCAATAACTCAATTCAAAAACCCAGATCATAAAAATGCCATTTAAAAATTTCTTACATAGATCGAAGCCGATTTATTCAGATTTCTTCACCAATTTTCTTCACCGATTGACGAAATTTGAATGTTAGAAACACTTATCAGCGATCGAATCGAACGAATCGAGTGATTCGCTTTATAATCACAGGAAAAAATGAGATATTGTATGAAATTAAACTGGGTCTCTTAAAAAAATGAACACGTTGATTCGGTGTTTGAATCATTGATTGCTGACGAAAATCACACTATAATGTAGTGATTATTGAGATAGAAACTGAAGAAAATGTTGAAAATGGTGGGTTTTGAAGTTACAGAGATAAGAAAAAGGGAGAAGATTGGGTAAAATTGACTAAAATACCCTTCCTCTTTACTTTAAATTTTACCACATGTCATAATCTTGTTGCTTCCTATCATTTTTAGCCAAAATAAACTTCCTATTTCATCATCATCCATTATTTTAATCCATATATTTTATCTTTTTATCTTTTACGCTAAACAAATAGATATAGATAATATTTGTTAATTTCAAATAAAGAATATATACTAAACAAATAGATATAGATAATATTTATTAATAAGATTCAAATAAAGAATATATTATTTTAATCTATGAATCTTATTTTTTACTATTTTTTTCATTTATATTTATCATCTTTTTACTTTATAACAGGGATTAATAAAATTGAATTATAATAAAATAAGCATATGTAACTCATGGCTTCTACTAACGTTTTAGATTTTTAATGTAAAAATATAAATAAAAATACAAGTAATAATTTTATCTTTTACTGTTTTGTTTTCCATTTATATTTATCCACTTTATTATTTTGTATATGAAATTAAATTTATTTAACCCGTGCAATACATGGGTTTTTTTTAAATATAATTTTTTTATTATTTAGCATATTAAATTACATTTATTTAACCGTGCAAGACACAAGGTTTTTAAAGATGTGACTTTTTTATTTTTTGATATATAAAATTTCATTTATTCAACCCGTACAATACACGTGATTCTTAAAGATATAACTTTTTTATTATTTAATATAATTACATTTATTCAACCCATGTAATACAACTATTTTTATTATTATTTGCTATACAAAATTACATTTATTCAATCCCTGTAATACAAGTTGTTTTTAAAGATAAAACATTTTTATTATTTGGAATATCAAATTAAATCTATTCAATACGTACAATACTCGGGGAATTTTTTAGTGATATAACTTTTTTATTATTTAATATACAAAATTACATTTATTCAACCTATATAATACATAGAGTTTTTAAAGATATAGTTTTTTTATTATTTGGTATATAAAATTACATTTATTCAACACGTACAATATACGAGGTTATATAATAAAAGAAATAAAATGGGGACATTTTCCATTGGGTTGAGATGCGTGTATTGATACCAAGACTTTTCTTTTCAATAAGTAACGCACACAAGGTAATAAAAGTGAGTAAAAAAGAATCAAAATAGTTGCATGTTTCTTTGGGGAATATTGGATTTCAATAATAACAACTATTCGTCGTTGGCCACCAACAATCCAAACTTAAAAAATAACCACTGGCAGTCCGAACTATTATCATATTGGCCTCCAATGGACCCTGACTAACAGAACCCTAATGTCGTTAGTCTCCGGTCGCCGGAAAAACGTTTTTGGCCGAAAAACTCCTTTTTAGCCGGAAAACTCATTTTTTGCCCCAATCCTCTTTGTAACCTTATTACTTATTTTAGGAACCATTTTCCACTAAAAGCCCAAATTATTGAGGTCGCCGTAAATTCTTTCATTGCCGGAAAGAATAACTCTTTTGCGATAAAAGGTCGGAATTCGAAAATATAATTCTTTTACACCATCACGCTAGCACTGTAAAAGAGCACCCCAAACTACTTTAACGTGCGAGCAAAAGCACTAGCACCTTTAGATCGTCCTCAAGGCAAATATTTCGTTGTATAACATACCCAATGTTTGGATTAAAAAAGACGTTTAGAATAATAAGCTCAAACGTATGCATAGTAGTTATGGATTATTTAATCATGTTATATAAATTTTCTAAGAAGTACGTACGATTTAATTATGCTTAAACTTGAAGTAATATATGAATACCCTAGCGCTTTGATCATATTTTTAATAGAGAGTTGTTTATTTTAAATAAAACTATAATAAACAAGCAAATTAAACATCTGTATATATCGACACTTTAATGCAATCAACTATAAATACTAATAAAACAAAATTGCAAAAATCAACTTTATCTTATTCATAAACTACACTTCATATCTATGACTAAGAAATCGTCCAAACCTAATCTTTTTATTCATATTTTGTTACAGGGATCAACCTTTAACACTAACACCATTAGATTTCTTGGTTAAATCACCTCATATGCTTTGCATGTAAGGGTATTTTAGTCTTTTTAAATCCTTATTTAAATGTATATATTTAAAAATGAAAAACCTACAAAAACCCACTATCTGTAGGAACTGTTCGAGTATTAAATAAATAAAACAATTTTATTATGTAATTACAATATAGAAAATAAAGAAAGAAGGAATTACAGTACAGTTAGAACTGAAATAATCAAATTACAGGAATATAAGATGAAACAGAAAAGCAGATTGGCTGAGGGTTGTGTTTAACACATGCCCCTTAAAACAAATTCTTACTCTCCCAAAAGAACTCATTTTGTTTCACAGGGTACAACAGTCGGAGCAGTAGTACTGCCGGAGCTGGCTCGAGTACCCGAAGAATACCTTGAAAAGAGCAAGAAAAAGATCAGGGATTTGTAGAGAATTGTTAGCATTCGCTTTGTTGTTGTTGGTGTGTTTCTACACTGGGTATGATACTGTATTTATACGGCATCTGAGTTGAAACAGCCAAAAAACAAATTAAATGCAAGAATTCAATTGCACTGAACGTCTTCAATCCATTTTAATTCGTCAATTAATTCTCAGTTAAAACCGTTGACTCGTTTATTTCAAATTCTGAAATGAAACTGCTCTGTCATTAAAGTCTGGAAGTTTCTGTTGTGTGCGCGCGCGCAGGACAGACACTCTGGTGCGCGCGCCCACTTTGGCTCACTTTCATGCGCCCCATGTATGCATCACTCATGCGCGCGTGCGTCACGTCACCAGTGAACGCCATCAAAGCGCCACATTGCGCCCATCGCCCACGCCACGCGCGCGCGGGTGAGTGCTAGTTAGGGTGCTTCGCACCCTTCGCGAGTACACTAGTGTGTGCTTCCATGAAACATTAAGGATGGAGTGTTTCCACTTAAATACCTCTTTAAGTTTCATCTGTCCTCCTATGTGAGACAAGGTGCCACTTTCCCATTATTTCAGCATTCAATGTTTCAAACACCGAACTTTGAGCATTGATATCTCATTCATCTTAGCTCCATTTTGGACATGGTTTAATTCGTTGCGAAGCTCTTCCAACATAGAACACAAACCCACAAATAAATATACGAAAATCTCCTTTGTTTCTTATATTTATTTCTAGTCCAAAATTAGGAAAATTCATTTCCTATATTTGTGAAAAATGTTATTTTCACAAAATTTCCAACAATCCCCCACATGAAGGGAAATCGATCTTTCCTTACAAGTTTCAATGATACACTTTGACATTTGAGTATTTCAAGATAGGTAGGTTGTTACCTTTGAACCTTCTTTTGTGAAGCATACTAGCTTACTAGCGATTTATAGACGCGATGTCCTTGAACATGCCCCCATTTGTGTAAACTACAATATACTTCACACAATACTCTACCTAGTCTGGCCAACCACTCATTGTCGTGTCCTATTATGGTCCTGGAACACTAGCCTGGTCCTGCGAGAGCTCTAGGATTGTGCACCCCACAATGCCATTCGAAGCGACCCTACTTTTCTCTCACATAGGTGATTCCCATGAATCATTAAAAGCATCATGGTTATTTGATTTCCCGAAATCGCTAACCTTAATATGCTTAACCTTACTTCAATGTCACTGATTGGAATGGACTAGGAAGTATATAACTCCCTTTTGTTTGGTTTGGGGTACTCCCTCACAGTGACTCCGTTTTGGTAATATGATTAAGTTGTCCTATTGAACTTAGATCTTGGGATCTCCAGTCAACTAAGTTAGGTTTCCCTCATATTCCCATTTATTACCACGGTCTTCAGTCCCATTCCTATTGACGACATGTAAACTAACTCTTTGCTTAAGCCTTTCGTAACCGGGTCCGCAATGTTATCCTTTGATCTCACATAGTCAATTGTGATAACACCCATTGAGAGTAGTTGTCGTACCGTGTTGTGTCTACGTCGAATGTGCCTTGATCTACCATTGTACATCGAGCTTTGAGCTCTACCAATCGCTGATTGGCTATCACAATGTATACATATGGCTGGCAAAGGCTTTGGCCATCTTGGAATATATTCCACGAATTGACGTAGCCATTCTGCCTCCTCTCCTGACTTATCCAAGGCGATAAATTCAGAATCCATTGTGGCATTGCGAGCGTGCGAAGTGTAAAGTGCGCCATCAAAGCGCCACATTGCGCCCATCGCCCACGCCATGCGCGCGGTCGTGTGCGAGTGCTAGTTAGGGTGCTTCGCACCCTTCGTGAGTACACGAGTGTGTGCTTCCATGAAACATTAAGGATGGAGTGTTTCCACTTAAATACCTCTTTAAGTTTCATCTCTCCTCCTATGTGAGACAAGGTGCCACTTTCCATTATTTCAGCATTCAATGTTTCAAACACCAAACTTTAAGCATCGATATTTCATTCATCTTAGATCCATTTTGGACACGACTTAGTTCGTTGTGAAGCTCTTCCAACATAGAACACAAACCCACAAATAAATATATGAAATCTCCTTCGTTTCATATATTTATTTCTAGTCCAAAATTAGGAAAACGTATTTCCTATATTTGTGAAAAATGCTATTTTCACAAAATTTCCAACACTATCTTCATCTCCGATAACCACCCGACAACCACCTTCTCCATCCACTAAAATATTTACAATGCCCAACACCCACCACCTTTTTTTAGTTCTAACATCCCACGCATTCCGCATTCCACATTCACCACCACCACCACTACCAACATATGTGAACAGAAAACCAAGAAATAGGAAAAAGATTAGCAAAATAGAGATTCACTACAAAATAAAAACTCTTATCCACAAGATAATAAATTGCATTGTTTTAGATCTATTGCTCTATTACTGATTATAACTACAAACAAAAAACAAAAAAAAAATAGGAAACAAATTAGCAGAAAATTTAAATTCATGTAACAATGAAGAAATATCACAAATCCTTGGACAAAAGATTTCTCTGGCAAAAAAGATTACCAGGTTCACATCTCCGGCGAGTCAAATTTTTCTTCATCGAGTTCGAAGTTCAGACCCAGCGTGCTTTGGTGCGAATTTTGAGGGCTCAGAGTTCCAACGACATTGTCTCACCAGTATTATCCTCAAATGTATCACATCTTTGTTGTTTCTTCTTGTTTTAGATCACATTGGAAATCAAATCTCCAGCGAGATTCCATTCGATATCGAAAAACTCAACCGTTTTTCGGCGACGATAACCGGATCACTGGTCGAATGCCGAGATCTATCGCTAACTATATCCAGAACTGTACCTACAAACTTCGGGAATCTTTGGATGCTCAATCGTGCTTTACCGAGTCCTATTTAATATTTATTGAGTTCATGGAGTAGCAGACCGGTTGGACTTTGAAGAATTAGGGTTTAGTTGTAAAAAGAGGATGAAGATGACGAAAACCTGCAATTATGATTGTGGTTGAAACTTGAAAGTGTGTTGACAATAATACCCTCACATGCTTTGCATGTGAGGGGTGTTTAACTGAGTTTTCAGACGATATTAGTTGTAAAGGTTATATGCAGTGGTAGACCCAGGATTTTTTTTTACTGGGGTCTTTTTGTTGGTGTAAGAATTTTTCACAACCAAAGATTAAAATTTCCGGGTCGGTTATCGTAGCCGGGTAAAGGCTAGGAAATAATGTAAAAGCATTTACTGGATATGCAAACACTACATTATTAAGAACCATTTTTTAAGCATCAAGTTATCAAATAGTGATGATTAATAAGTTGCCTAGAACCAACGGCTACCTAAGCAATACAATTACTTCAAATAACTTCAAAGTTTTGTTAAGTGTTTTTTATTTATGAAGGCCACTGTAAGTGTTATTTGGTAATCAAATATGAAATAAAATCATTCAGAGACGTTCAACTGAAGCAAATTAGAGGATTCAATTTATCAAGTTAAAGAAGCAAATTAGAAGATCAATGGATGGTTGTGCTATTTTAAAACAATAGTTTAGTTTGAATGGAAAAAAATAAACTAAGTGTTATTTGATAATCCAATGTTAAATAAAATTACTCAGACATTCAATTTATCAATTTAAAGAAGTAAATTAGAAGATCAATAGGTGATTGTGCTTAAAAAAAATAAACTAAAAAGCAAGACTTGTAAGACTTGAACATGGGATCTATATGTTGGTATAGAAAGGGATTAACAACCACACTATCTTTGTTTTTAGTGCTATGGGGTCCAACTAAGTATTTTTATGAGGTCCTTAAAAAATTTTACATACCGTTCTACTAATTTTTTAAAAACCATTGGGGTCTGTGGACCCCGACCCGTACCATGTGGGTCCGCACCTGGTTATATGATGTAACAAAACATGAACATAAAGGTTGGGTTTGGCCGATTTTATAGTAAAAGGTATTGTTGGACCCAGTATGGCCTTAACAACTTCTTTTTACGTAATATGGCAAGTGATTTCAGTATATGTGAAAAAGATGTGCGGAAATGGAAATCAGACTTTCAAGAAACAAGACCTACAGAATTATCAAGTTTATATCACTTTGAAAAAAATTAGTTTAACAAGGTGATTGTAAGATTATTATCTAATACAAATGAATCTTGATTTCTGTGAGTGAGAAGAGCAATGGAGTTTGGGTGTTTGTATATGAATGCTAAGCTTCAAACTCAAGTATCTTCTTCCTCTCGAGCCTTCTATTTATAGACGGCTATGGACATGAATAAACAATTGTTTATTCATGTAATAAGTCCTGCGTAAAGCAATTTGACATATTCATTGAATCCATCGTTCAGGTTGTATTTGTAATCATGATAACCAATAATGTCATGCTTCGGTCATTGGTGGCAGGATAGAGTTGTGATTTTTAGACAAGTGGGTCTTTCATCAGAATTTCTGATAAACCACTTCATCAGAAATTCTGGTGAACAAATCATCAGAAAGTCTGATGATCAGAGTCGTCAGAAACTGATGATATTTCATCAGAAATATCATCAGATCCATCAGAAATGACCTTCTCTGATAATCCAAATTAACTCTTAATCAACTTGTGATTCTTTGAAGTAGATAATTTGCATTTCAGTTGTCCTATCTGATCTTCTTCTTCTTGCTGTGATCTTCAGGAATGTTATCTTCTTCAGAGATCCAGTTGATTGAGATTTTCTTCAATACCTACAAATAAAGTTTCCTAACAGGTATGAAGTGGGTATAATATAAAGGTTGATTTGTGCAATTTTGTATACAAATAAAGAAGCCAATTAAACATCTGTATTTTTTAAGACTTCTTGAAGCATGGCCAATAGGCTATACTTACTCATCTTTGGCGTTCATGTGGGCCATTCTCCCCTTTTGTGCACATACTTGATAAAAAGGAGTCATATAAAAATAACATGATGAGAGATACATTGCAATGGCAACGATGTTGAGATGGACAACCATTGATGACAGAAGGAGATGTTTATGGGAGAGCTTATGTTGAGGAAAACATACAAGGGAAACATTATGCAAAGTTGAGTAAGGATACGATTTGTTGAATAACTTGGTGAAATACATGTCATTATTTATGGAGGTGGATGGTAGAGTGTACGAATCTTTTGTCAAACTTTTTGTAAATCTAGCCGGGGGGGGTGAGAGAGCACGTATAGAGGACAAACGTAATGAGGCCAATGAGGTTTTGATGGGAAATCTGTTACGGAGGTAATGGTGGAGGTGGTTTCTAGTAGGATGACCATAAAAAGAAAACGAAAAGAGTAAAGTACACTATGATCATTATAGTTTACCAAAATTTTGTATTTGTTGCATGTTTTTCAAAACTACACAGATGGTCATGTGGCTTGTACTTTATAACGCGTTCTGAATAGTCATTAAGAGGCTACCTCTTAATGGAACCATTAAGAATTTTACCAATGAGAAGATAGAAGAATATGACATGTGATGATTTACCATTCGGAGGTTACCACTTAACCATTCAGACTTGAGGTTACCTCTTATTCATTCAGAGGTTTTAAACCGTTAAGAGGTAGCATCTGAATGGTCATTAAGAGTCTACCAAACAGCCCCTTAGTCTCAACCAACAAATCTAATGGTTTTAGCATGTCCAAACTAGAACTAGGGACTAAATTTGTTAGAAAGTGCAAACCAAATGGACCATCCATATACTTTATTAAAGGAAAAGTGAAGATCTTTAGAGCGAAAGGGCGCTTGGTGGTTGCCGCTAATGTCTAACCCAAAATTACATAACCCTGAATTACTTATTATATTATTAGTCGTTTTGTAAATAAATATACGAATACGATGTTTATTACATAACCCAGAATTACTTATTATATTATTATTAGTCGTTTTGTAAATAAACATACGAATACGATGTTTAAAAAGTGAAAGATTTTCATCTATTTGTCATAATATAGCATCAATGGCTTCGAAGGCTTAACGCTATGTAGCAAAGTCTTGAACGACTTGCATTACTACATGAAATTTGAAGTTTTTAAACAATACAATACGATTTCCTTACATAGTTTAAAAGAAGTACAAAATGATATAACAAACAAGGCACAATGTACCACACCAAATTCAGCACTGCCTTTATATATGTGTACATGTTCATGCATCTATTGTTGCATGCAAGCGTGGGGAAATTAGGACTTCCAGCGGAGTTGCCTTGGCGTTTGTGAGTCCAGCAGTCGCGCTCATATCAACAGGTTCACCATTTGGAGTTGAAATATCAAAGTTGTGTAGCAAAGTGGCTAAAACCATATGTAACGTTTGACATGCCAAACCAATTCCAGGACAACGCCTTCTCCCCGCCCCAAAAGGTATCATCTCAAAATCCGTCCCTATTACATCTACACCCCTTTGGTTTGGGGATAGAAACCTCTCTGGTCTAAACTCGCATGGGTCTTGCCATATATTTGGATCACGGTGGAGCTTCCACGTGTTAACTATAAGCCACGTGCCTTTTGGGACATGGTAGCCGGCTATGGTGCAATCTTTGGTACATACTCTGGTAGCGTTTAAGAATGTGGCAGGGTAGAGTCGCAAAGTTTCTTTTACTATAGCATGGAGGTAGCACAAATTCTTGATATCTGATTCATTTACTTGTCTATCATGTCCCACTTGCATGTCTAGTTCTTCTTGAGCTTTTCTTAGAGCGTAGGGATTGTTTAGCAGTAACGAGAGTGTCCACGTTAGCATGACCGTAGTTGTATCCGAGCCACCAGCAATAAGAGTCTGAAAAAGGGTAACTAGATATAATTATGAATATTATATATATAATCAAGAAATTTGAGTTATATATCTGGGATAGATATTAAGAAGTGCAAAGTCGTTCGCACCGCAGATGTGGCTTTAATGATGGTATCAGCATTGTAACCCGCTACATCATCATCTTCTACCACTTGGATCAAAACATCCATGAAGTCGTTTTCCTCTTTAACATTGTCAAAAGAACTTTTCCGGCGATGCTCCTCTAGCCATTTCCCGACTATGTAATCAAGCTCCCTTGCAACTCGTTTCATTATCTTTTTATATCCGCCCAAATCCAACCAATCTAGAAAAGGAAGAGCATCAGCTACCAAAAATTGTCACAAGTACTGAAACCACTCACTTATGACTTCTCCATAACTCCTCATCTCCTCCTCATTTTCACCATTACCTCCATTGTACCGTTTTCCAACAACCACTTTAACCATTATATTCATATTCAACTCCCCAAACCATTTCTTCATTTCCACCAGCATTTTCCCTTGCTCGTCTCTCTTCTCCCTCCAAAGCTCATGAATGTTTTTAATCGAGTTTTCTAGTTCAAAGACTTGAAGATGATTAAGCTTCTCAAGTCGACTTTTAGACAGAACCTCTTGGGAGATGATTTTACGTATTCCACGCCAATATGGACCATATGGAGCGAATGAAAAAAAGGCACCATTATGTCCCAAAATCTTGGTAGCGATGTAATTCGGACGGTTGGAAACAATCAAATCATGGGTGGTAAAAATGTCCTTAACTATATCCCAACTACTCACCACCAAGGCCTTGCGTACACCAAGCCGGACGGTGAAGATGGGCCCATATTGGTCAGCCATGGATGACAAGGGTACATGGGGAAGATCAGAACCACTAAAAATTTGTAGTGGCCTATTATAGGCCATGCACCACTTGCTTCGGGTGGATTAGTAGTGGTTTTGTACAAGAATGATAAGCAGTAGAGGACCAGAATTATGGCAAAAGTTTCAAGAATAAGTTTGTAATTATCTTGCAGATTGGAAAGATCCATGAGGCAGCTATTGGTTTGTTTGTATTGAAAGATTGCAAATTGGTGCTTAATTGACAAACTGCTAGCATACTACTTATAGTCGTTGATTTCATTTCACTTTCTTCATAATAAGGACTCATGAATTATGGCAAAAGTTTCAAGAATAAGTGTGTAATTATCTTGCAGATTGAAAAGATCCGTGAGAGCGCTACGGTTTGTTTGTGTTGAAAGATTGCAAATTAGTGCTTAATTGGCAAATTGTGACCATATACTTGTAGTCATTTAGTTCATTTTGGTTTCTACATGATAAGGACTCGTTACTACGTGGACATCGATATATGGATTACCTTATATACGGATATAATTGGTAGGTCAGTTGAGTTTATCATCTATTTCTATCAATATGTAGAAATTAAGTATGTGGGGTCGTTATAATTGGCACTCAAAATTCTTTTGTTTGTTGGTTTTTGAGATTTCATAAATAAAAATATGAATATGAATATTTATGGATACTATTAAAATAACGATTCAGTGTTTAACCTGAGTTATTTTGAGTAGGATGATTCTATTGTACTTCTCTTAATCCGCAAAACAAATAGAATAGAATTACAAACAACTTGTATTCGTATAAATAAATTTCATTTTTGAAGTTATGTTGAATGAATATACGTTTTAGATGCTAGAAAGGTGTTTGTGTGAGGCGGCGGAAAACATAAACACTGTCAGGGGTGTGTACGGTTCACTTCGGTTCAATTATTAGCCTTAAGCGAAACCGAAATCATTATCTATTTTATTAACCAATCAGTTTTCGGTTAATCGATTCGGTTTTTTTGTCCCTAAAATTCAACCACTTTTACAACATTAATTTTTGCTTTATAGAATGAAATTAGAATGTAGATTTCATTTCTAAAGCATTCTTATGGCATCCATCAACTTTTCCCTTATTTTAAAAATTAAAAAAAAAAATCTGTCAAAAGCTCACTAGATCCTATCCACCATTAGCTTTTCACATATAAAACATACTATATTCATGCTCTATCAAATTAGGGTCTGTCTGGTATGGGGTAATGGAATGGACGAGAGAATGGAATGAACGAGGTAATGGAATGGACAAAGGAATGAAATGGATCATTCCATTCCATTCCATTCCATGGTCTTGTTTGATTACCATGTTGGAACGGAATAAATCATTACCTTGTAGTGTTTGATGGGCAGGAAAAGAAGAAGGAATAAAATTGGCGATGGGTGGCGGTAGTCAATGGCGGCGATGGATCGCAGCGGTGGTCGAAGTGGCGGTGGTAGGTTGTGGCGGGCAGTGATGCTCGTGTTCGGTTAAATACCACTAGCTCATATTAAAAGAGGTGATTGGATGTGCGGTTAAATGAATACTTATGTTAAAAGTTTGACAATGATAAATGATTAGTCACTGTCATTCATGATATTTCACTTTAAAATATACTATTTAAATTTTACCGTATTTTTGTGATATGAAATGTTTATACATCCTCCATGTTTCAAGACAAACTTGAAAAGAAATGCTATAAAATGATGGAAGAAACTTGAAATATATTTTACTACTTAAAATTTCTACTACATTTTCTGTGTTATTTTGAGAAGGCTTTTCGATTGTTGGCTAGCCTAACCCCTACGAAACACAGTAGGCCTAATTTTTTTAGTGCAGAATATTAATGTCTTTTAAATGTAAAATTTCCCTTTTTTTACAAATGAGTTGTTTCCATGAAGGGGAAAGAGGGATTGGAGTTTGCGGATATCATCATCATCATACCCAGTAAATTCCATCAATATCAAAGTTAAGGTAGGATGTGAGGAGGGTAAGATGTAGACAGCCTTGCGTCTACCCCGTAGGAATAGAGAGATTGCTTCCAATGAGACCCCCGGCTCGATTTGAAGTTTGCGGATATATGAATTTTTTATGTGAGTAATGGTAGTTCATATATATTTTTACAGACAGTATTTGACCTTGGAAGTGTAGCTGAAAGGATCGTTGAATCGATCTAAACGAGTCGATCAGAAGAGTTCTTGACCAAATCAGAGGAAGAATTCATTGATTTGATCTTCATTCAGCTTGATATGCACATAGTATCAATTTAACTGTCTCTTGTATTGATTTGACAAAGATACACGGGCTGGAGACACTTCGTCAGAGCTTCGCTACCGGAATCACACACACCTCCAAGTTCTACAAATGTAATGACAAGACACATATATATAGGCTAGCCACTTCGTGTGAAACTGCTGGTTCGGCTCAGTTTCCCGTTTTCCCCGTACTACGTGTCCTAGCATATCATTCTAGTTACAAGACTCGATACAAGACGAAGTCGACAGACATATGCACCAACAGACTCCCCCTTGGATGTTGACGAGTCTTCAGTGTCGAGTCTTCAGTATTACAAGTCTTCACTCTTGATCAGTCTTCATGCTCTTTCCAAAGTATCTGACACTGTAGGCATCCTCTTGAACCTTCTCTCTTCTACTCTCTCTTAGAATCTCAATCTGACTCTATCCTCTCTCTAATTCTCTTGATCAGATCTCTTGATTCGTCAAACTTTTCAACATTAGCAGCTAGCGTGAACGACAGGATTCGACCCTGACTTTAATGTCTTCAGACTCCCCCTTGGATGTTGATCCAAAATCTGTATCTGGCTCTTACGTCTTCAGACTCCCCATTTCGATAAACTGGGATCGCAGTCTGGAATAACTTTCGTTCTAAGATCGTAACCTGGCTCAAACTCTGCTCAGGTTTAGCCACGGGGATCTCGCTTTGCAGCTTTCACAGGTTCAAGACCGTTGCCTGGCTCTCTGAAACCTGGATCTAATCTGCATATCCTCAGGAATCGAAACTTGGCTTTTCCAACGCTTTTACCTGCACAAACTCTACCTAAACATAAGATTTTTATTTATAACAATTTTAATCTATGCTTACCACTTGTAAAATCAATCTCAAAACATCACTTGTTAGATTATGACATTTTTCATTTTTCATCTCAAACAAACTCTCCCAAACCACTACTCATCATGTTTAGCACTCGGAATTTTGAAAATCAGCTTTTCAACATCAGTTGTCAAAAATAAGATGAAATAAAATCTTTTTGATTTTTAAAAATTTTATACTAAAACACAATTTTTTTGGGGTTTTTGTTTTTAATGAAAAACAGTAAGGAAATATTTACAAACAATATTTTTTGTGAGTTTGTGTAAGAGGATCATATCAGTTTATGAGACAAATCACTAACACCGTTGACCTTTTTAGACTTTAAGTTTTAAACAAATTCACTTAGATTGTCAGTATTATTGTCCACTTAAACCTCTACACAAGTTTCAATTGATTCGAGATACGAATTAGTATTTTAAAGACTTAAACTTATTCGCGTGTCCCACCTCAGAATATACTCCCGTATCAAAATTCCCTGGATTCAGTCTTACAGGTGAGTATACCAATCTGATATCTGTATCTGGGTTAGTGCGAGACCTTGAGCGCTCAGGTATGAACTTCCGTTCAGTCAAAGAGATGAAGGCTCGACTTTTGGTGTGTTCCCTTTAGAGAATCTTTTCTTCAACTGCAATTGATTCATATCTTTCGATATTTTTCAATTTTTATGCAGAGGATAAGCTTTTTAAAGCGCGTAAAGTATTATACGAAGTCTAGGCCATTGCTTCCGCAATATCAGAAGACTAGGTATAATACCCCAGATATCAAACAGTATAAAGACCTCATATCTCAGAATCAGGCACTCTCTCAAACAAGATTTCGGGGGTTACCCATATATCCGAGAGATGTTCTCCACGAGATAATAAGTATTTGATATTTAGGTTTATATCTCAAATTCAATCTACTATTCGTGCGAAGTCTATTGGCACATCATTAGTGAGACTTATTTAAAAACATTTTTCTTTACATTTCTTTAGCATGTTGTGATAGTCCACTGATGTACTATCATTTCCTCTTTTTCACAACAAAACTCATTTTTTTTTCAATGTTTTTGGATTTTAGATTTTATCATGTTTTTGGATTTTTCAAATTTTCAAAATTTCTAAATTTTTTACTCCCCCTAAAATCAAAAATATGTTTCAATTTTTGATTTTCTGGGAAAATTTGAAAACAATAAACTATACAAATAAAATGACAAACTGATTTGAATTACTTCAATTCGCCATCCACTTGACGTAAACAATCAGAACTCCCCCTGACAACAAACTATTTTCCCATTATGATTTCAAAACACTTAAGTTTGTTTTAATCAAAATGGTTTATCCGGGAAATTAGTTTTGTTGATACCAATTGTAAGATCGGGGTTTGATTCATCACTTTGTTTTCCAATTACCACGTGTATGAAAGTTAAATCAAGTTCAATTTAATGACCTTGATTAACCACTTGTAAGTTCACTTTTTCCTTTCTTTTAATCGCTTGTAAAAACTTAACACTTTTCAAAAACATTTTTAAGAATGATGCCAATTCATGCTCCACGATTACCAACTTGGGAGCTCCGGCAAGTCAGGATTTCAAACAAATAATGCTGACACCCAAGCCTGACCAGCCTTGGGTGTATCCGAGTTATTTTCACTCGGTCTTTGAACATTCCTTTTTATTCTAAATTTGCAGCCCGCAATGGTGGAAAGTTGACATCATCCATTGGCGGTACTGACCTTTCTCTTTTTAGCTCAACTTGTGGCTCCTCTGACTTTGACGAGTCAGTTTCATCGCCAGAAAGTGGCTCCTTTGCTTTCGAAGAAACAAATTCATCGCCAGATTTAACATCTGATTTCTTAACAACCCACATTTGGTTGTTAAGATTCACATTTCTTTTGTTAAACCTTTTAGAACTCTCACCAACCTCAAATTTTGAATTTTTGAACATTTTAAATTGTTCGGTTGGTGATTCTGTTTTATCAACAACTTTTTCTTTTTTTATTCTCTCTTTTGTCCTTAGATTTGAATCTGATGAATTCGTTTTACTTGACTGATCATTCTTTGGAGAGCAAAGCGATTCATCATAATTGTTATCTGGCTCATCGGTTGTATCCGAGGACAAAATCTTTTCTAGATACTCTCTCGCTTTCTTTCTTTTCTTTCTCAGTCTATCCTTCTGCCCTTGTGTTAATTTCACTTTCTGTTCTTTGGGTTTTTCTTCAATTTTGACTGTTTTCTTCACCATTCTATGAGATTCAGCCCTCGATCTTCTCTTTGATCTCATTGGGCAATCTCTGGCAATATGACCTCTGATTTGACATTCATAACATATTCTCGTTTCAAATCTCTGACTCTGGAAGTTAACAGCAATGTGTCCTTCAAAACCACATTTGTAACACACCCTGTTATCATACCATTCTCCACTTTCAAACCAGACACTTAAATAATAACACTGATTTGATTTGTAGTACTCCTCATTTCTCAGTTTTCTATCATTGTAATGATTTGTCTTTGAAGAATCTTCATTCCATCTTCTCCTGTAAGCTTGATTTGACTTTTGAGCACCATGGTCAAACCTGCACCACTTATTATCAACTTTTTGTGAGTTTAGATTTTCAAATTTTTGTGATTTTTTATGAGGATTGGATGATTGAACTGATGATCTTTTATTATTACTTTGAAAATTTTTAGAATTTTTAACATTTTGTTTTTGTTCCACATTCTTCTTAAAAGGTTTTTGCATTGAGCTTTCACCTTTTCTTGAAATTTTTCTTTTAATTTCAAAAATATTTTCTTTTTATCACTTTAATCATCAGATTTATCATCACAATCTTCAATTATGACATCGTCATAATTTGTGACATTGTCACTTATTGGAATTTCATTGATCGGTTTTGGACATATATGATCTAGTATTAATGACGAGGTCACAAAACCTTTCAATTTCTTTTCTAAATCATCAATTTTATTTCTAGCAATCTCAACTTCATTTTCAAGTTGAGTGATTTTCTCAAGATGAGAATTTACTACTTTTCGATTTTCAATATTATTATTATCCAAAACAGATTTTTAATTTTTTAAAATTTTTATTGATTTTGAAATTCTTCTTTATTTTCTTTTAAAATTTTGTTTTCTAATTTTATCCAAAACACATCTTCATTTTCTAAAATTTTTATTTGATTTTTAAAATCTTTTTCAATTTTTATTTTTTCATTTTCTAAAATTGTTATTTTATTTTGAAATTCTTTTTCATTTTCTTTTGAAATTTTGTTTTCTAATGTCAAACTCTCCACATCTTTCAGAAGTTTGACATTGTCGGATCTAGATTTATCACATTTTGAGCACAATGGTTCAAAACTTGAAGGTTCATTTGTTGATGCACTTAATTCTTTGACTTCATCGTTCTGTGACAATCCAGTTGACTCATCTTGTTTAGATTTTTCTTGGTGAGCACTGTCAACATGTTTCTTCTCGGATTTGACCTTTTCTTTAACAGTTGCTGCCTTATGAATCTTCCTTTTCGCAGCTTGTCTTTTTTTGAGCCTTTCCCTTTTATCTGCAAAAAACAAATTATACAAATCAGGTGAAAATTCTCTTTTATAATATTCAAGCTTTTGAATTTCTTCACTGTCATCATCACTCTCTTCATCTGATGAGTGATCAAAGATTGGTGCTTTTTCTGAAGCAACTTCAGTTTTAACTGGTTCTTCTTCTTCCTTTTTTAGGAATGAATTGCTGAGATTTGTAATAATAAACATATGCCATTTCTTCTTCATAATCCATGTTTCGGTTTCGAGAGTTCACAAAAACAGATTGTTCAAACGAGCTGATTTTAAAACAAACTGAGAACCACAAACAATCTGACTTTGGTGCGAACTGATGAATTCCAAACAATCTGAACAACTTCTAACGACCTCGTGCGACTTGGCTGATTGAGTAGTGATCTGACCTCAGCAATGAATCTTGACTTTCAATACAAAATCACATGCAAACTGATGAATCAAATCTCTGACAAATATTAAATGCTCACAAACAGACCACTTTATCACATGTGCACTAATCAATTTACGAGCAATATTAAATTTCAATTGGATTTCTATTGGACCTCAATGTCCACTTAACCGAACAAACTGCAATCAACGTCAATTTTTATTAGATCTATTAACTTTTGTGAGCTGACAACACTTTATAGTTCAAAATATAATACCTGAATTTAAAGATGGCCGATAATTTCTTTATTATCAATCAATTTAATTGGACCTTACTTATAAAGTCACATGGGCCATTGATATATGATTGGGCCGCACCACTTGTTCACATGGATTTCAAACAGTGGCCGACAACTATTTAATTTCTCAAGCAAACTATTTGACCAAACTTACCACATTCACGTGAATGCCTGATTAGTATTTAATCTGATTGGGCCGCTAATCAAGACTAACGTTATTGGACTGTTTGTATTGAACCAAGAAATATCACGTGAGTTTCTCGATCTAGACTTGTTTTCTGATTGGGCCTTTAACTGTAATTCATTTATGATCACATGCAGCCGACATTTTCATCTATCAACAAAAATTTAACCTGGAGATACTTTCAATCACTTCGCATGACCTGAATGTATCTTAATCCTTTTCGTGCTAACTGGTGACTATCAACTCGTACGACCTGGTCAAAGTTTTCCAAACGACTTGGCCCAATTCGCACGATCTGATTAAACTCTCACACGACCTGGTGTGATTTCGAACGAACTGACAAGGTTTTCACACGATTTGGTCCATTTTATCAAGTTTTAGGTTGATTTTAGGTCTGATTTTTTCAAGGATTGATTAAAACTCAGTTTTAATGAGTAGAAATAAGATATATCCGTGAAATCAAGCTGAAATGGTAAGAACTCTTCCTCCTGAGCTCTAATACCACTTGAAAGGATCGTTGAATCGATCTAAACGAGTCGATCAGAAGAGTTCTTGACCAAATCAGAGGCGGAATTCATTAATTTGATCTTCATTCAGCTTGATATGCACATAGTATCAATTTAACTGTCTCTTGTATTGATTTGAAAAAGATACACGGGCTGGAGACACTTCGGCAGAGCTTCGCTATCGGAATCACACACACCTCCAAGTTCTACAAATGAAATGACAAGACACATATATATAGGCTAGCCATTTCGCACGAACCAGCAACATGCCAGTTCGCACGAACTGGTCAGTTCGTACGAACTGGCCACTTAGTGTGAAACTGCTGGTTCGGCTCAGTTTCCCGTTTTCCTCGTACTACGTGTCCTAGCATATCATTCTAGTTACAAGACTCGATACAAGACGAAGTCGACAGACATATGCACCAACAGTAGCCATGTTTGGTCAACAAGGAATTGTAGTAGATTTGTTAGAAGTATTCTTAGAAATTAGACTCGTTTTGCTTATGATTTGACTATATTCTCTTTCAAAGATGTAACTGATTTGGAAATGTAGTTGTCAACAACATTTGCAAACTAGTATTCACTCATGACTCATGAGTTAATGTATGTGGTTAGGGATGAGCTTGGTATCAATCGGTACCGAAAATCCTCAAAACGGGTACCGGTACCGATTTTACTCTGTACGGTACGGTTTGGTACCGGTATTTGAGGGTAAAAACCTGTAAATACCGGTACCGAACCAATACCGGAAATGTCAAAAGTCGGTACCGAAAATGAACTCGGTTCGGTAAATTCGGTACCGGTACCCGGTACCATTTGCCCATCCCTATATATGACACTAGGGGTGTGAATTTTTAACACAACAAGAACCTAACACGAAATTTGTGGGTTGGGGTTTAGTTTATGGTTCAGGTCAGTTTTAGGTTAAACCCGTGAACCTATTTAGCTAAACGGGCCATGTTCGCATCAACCTAGTCGGCTTGACAGGTGGACTAGTTTAGCCCATTATACATATTAAAAGAAAGTTTCCATAAACAGTAATCAATTATTTTTATAATATTGTTTTCTTTTAATATGTATAATTGTTTTATTAGTTAAGTGATTCTTATTGGATAGATATCGATTCTGTTTATTACGGTATCAGTACGATATACGCACTCGGTATAGAAATTAGCAAATGTTTTACATCAATAAAAAATGATTAAAACGAACACTGGTACCAGCACCGATGTTCAAACGCTATCAATCGGTTGAGAGTCACAGTAGTTGTACCGATATTCATTTATCGTCACAGACAGAGTGGATAAAATGAATAAAATGAAACCGGAAAGCATAAAAATATTGTTTTATTAGTTAAGTGATTCTTATTGGATAGATATCGATTCGGTTTATTACGGTATCAGTACGACATACGCACTCGGTATAGAAATTAACAAATGTTTTACATCGATCAAAAATGATAAAAACGAACACTGGTCAACACCGATGTTCAAACGCTATCAATCGGTTGAGAGTCACGGTAGTTGTACCGATATTCATTTATCGTCACAGACAGAGTGGATAAAATGATTAAAATGAATCCGGAAAGCATAAAAATGAATACAGATATCGTGATAGAGTGATATAGTGTCAGTTTATTGCAAGAGAACACAATAAAATAAATATGGGTATTGAAAGTTAGGTGTCAATTTATAGAACGCAAACGAAACGAAACGAATCAAATCGAACTGATGTCAACTGAACATCAGTATCTATATCGATATTCATTTTTAATTGTTTCTGATCGATGTAAAGTTTTCTATTTCAATTACAAAAGCGAGTATCGGTATCGTAATGAGCCAAACGGGTACCAACCAAATTCCCAACGCAAAGCGCGGAGAAATATCACTTAGTTATTATTATTATTCCACATCAAAAACTCCATTATTATTATTATTATTATTATTATTATTATTATTATTTTATTATTATCTATATGAATACAAAGTTATGATGAACAGTATAATTATAAATGGGCTTTTAAGCTTTTATAGGGCTTCATTTTCCTTTACCAACAACCTCATTTTTCACCTGATATATAAGCCACGGCCCAAAAAAAAAAGGTTTTATTACTTTTGTGTTGTTATGTCCCTACTGCTGCCGCGTGTACATGTTTCCCAGCTTTCTTTGTTTTCTCATTAATCTTCATCACAGTTGCAATGCGTGCCAAGTAATGAAGCTGTCAATATCTAGCAAATATGATGCTGTTCATTTGTGTTTTCATTGAAGAAAAAGGAAGTTCCAATTGACACTGGTTTGGCGTTTGCAAGGGTTCTTCCATAGCTTTGCTGTTGTTCGATTGGTAGGGTTCTTCCACATATAACAGGTTTACTGCTATTGCTATTCAATTGGTCCTTTTATTTTGTTGTTTGTTTCTGATTGCTTATATTTGATTGGTCTCCTCTTTTATTTTCTTTCTTTGGTATATATTGAATTTCGAATTCTATTCATCGATTGGCAGCTACATGTTGGAGATATGTTAAGAATTGTTTGCTTGGAATTGGAAATAAATGATTTACATGTTAAGTGAGGCTTAGGAGTTGGAATTTTAAAACTTAGAAGTTGTTTATTTAAATTTTATGAAACTAGGGTTTAAGTTGTTTCTTTCTTAAACAGCCATAGTAGAAGTTATTATGAAATTGGTATTTATGCTCCACTTACTTGGTTAGTATAGGATGAAATTCTCTGTTTGATTAAAAAATGAAAGTTGATTCAGTGACCATAAGAGTAGAGGGGGCAATCTTCACTCAGAGCGTTCCGAGTGGGTCACTTTGGGTTGCTTTTTAAATTATATTGGTTGCTTTGGGTAAGATATTTTTACTCAATGGGTCAAAATGGGTCATTTAAAATTCGATCTCAAATATTTTTGAGTCAAAACGGGTCGACATATTCAAAGAAATGGATCAATGTGGGTTCGGATTGAGTTTCAGGTGGCCGGGATGAGTTTCGGATTGGAACGTTGTTGGTTCGGATCGGATTTTGGGTCGGCACGGGTTCCCGCACGGGATGGGTTTCGGGCCGACATGAGTTTTCGCATGGGACGAGTTTTGAGTGGGGACGGATTTTAGCACGAAACGGGTCTCAGGTTGTTTTTTTTTTCTTTTGTTTGGGTCGCTTTTTCAGTTCGGTTTCTATTTTTTTTTGTTTTTTCTTTCGTCTTCGCTGCTTTCGATTCAGTTTTTTGTTTCGTTTTTTATTCGGTTTTTTGCTCCGTTTTGGCCGGTTTCGAATCAGTTTTTTGTTTCGTTTTGGTTGTTTCGTTTCAGTTGTGCTTTCGGTTTCTTTTTTTGTTTTCGATACTTAGCATCAACGAAGTTTGAGTGGGGATATTATAGTATTTTGTTTTCGCCTTAAGCTAATTAATGTAACTGCACCTACACATACACTAATTTTATGATACCAAACACTAGAAAACTGATCATCTACAAGTTGTTAACATAATTATAGAGATTGACTTTCAAATAAATTATAGAGCTTCACTTTCAAAACGCATTGCCAAACACCCCTATAATCAGATCACTATAGGTAAAAGTAGACTTTTGTTTATATATTTAATTATATAGAATTAGTATTATATCTACTCAGTTTATCAAATTTTAATAAACTGCAATTGCATAAAAATACTAATACATTAACTTCTGCATCACCAGAACTCAAATCCGCAAATGGATTCCAAATACTTTATTAACAGTTTCATAATTTCAATACCAAAACTGAATTGGAAATTATTTCACCTGTATTTTTTCGATTACTTGGTGCAAATACAGAACTTATAGTTAGATAGGTTTATAAAAAACTTTATATATACACTGTGTATAATGACCAGAAACTGTCTAAAACGCAATGACTAGAAACTGTTGTTCACAGAACCAGAAACTGTTGTTCACAGAACCAGAATCTAACTAAAACGCACTGACCAGAACCTGTTGTTTATAGAACCTGTTGTTTACAGAACCAGAAACCAGAACCTCTGCCCCTTAGACCCCCCGCCAGGGGCTGCCGCCCCTGGGACCCCGCTACCAGGGGCGCTGCCCCCGGACCCCCGCCAAGATCGTAAAACGCAATGACTAGAAAAAACTCAGATCTTAAAAATGAAATTAAAGAATTTCTTACATGGATCGAAGTGATTTCTTCAACAATTGACGAAGTTTGAATGATTGAAACACTTATCAACGCTCGAATCGAACAAATCGAGTGATTATCTCCAAAATCACCGGAAAAAACGAGATTTTTTATGAAATTAAACTGGGTTTTCTTCAAAAAAAAAAACTGAAGAACAGGTTGATCGGGTGTTTGAATCATTGATTGGTGATGAAAATCGCACTATAATATAGTGATTATTGAGATAGAAAGTAAAGAAATGGTTGAAGATAGTGAGTTTTGAAAATGGTGGGTTTTGAAGTTATTGGGTTTTGAAAAGGAAGAAGAAAGAGTTGGATTGACTAAAATACCCTTTTTCTTTATTTTAAATGTTGCCACATGTCCTAATCCTATTGCTTCCTACACTTTCTAGCAAAAATAAACTTCCTATTTGATCTTTTCCCTATATATATATTATATATAGAGTTAATTACATAGTTAGTCCCTGTGGTTTGCACAAAATAACATACTTAAGTACTAATAGTTTAAAATCGCCTTTTAGGGTATTAACTTTTAATTTTGTAACGTTTAGAGGTATTAACTTTTTGGGTATTAACATAGTTAGTCCCTATGGTTTGCACAAAATAACATACTTAGGTACTAACAGAATGTGATTTTAAACCTATAAATAACGTTAATACCTCCAAACGTTACAAAATGAAAAGTTAATACCTTAGAATGTGATTTCAAACTATTAGTACCTAAGTATGTTACTTTGTGCAAACCACAGGGACTAACTATGTAATTAACTCTTATATATATATTGATTTCAAGGAATGATAAATAGTAAATTTATTTTTATAATAATATATACATTTTTTATTATTTTACTATTTTATTATTTTATTATTTGATATACTATAATAGTTTATTATTATATTTACTTTTAGTAACATATTTTTCTTTTTTTACATATATTTCCTTTACTTTTTTTAATAATTGTTTATTTCTCTTCTTTTTAACATATATTACTTTATCGATTAATTTGATACTTCTTTAATAAGTTACGTTTGTAACTTTTTTTTCTAAAAACTTAAGTACGTAGTTGTGCTAGATTTCTTTCCTTAACATTCCGTTATAAGTTTTGTTAAAACGAGTTTATACTCAAAATAAAGTATTTATTTGGTATCATAAAACGGTATGATGATAAACTAAATCGTTCTAATGATTTGATTTTCTAAACAACATGCTTTATTTTTAAATTACGTTTGTTTTACATTATTAATTGTTCGGTTTCGCCGCAACGCGCCTAATTTAAATTGGCTATGAATAGTGTTGTGAACTTTTTAAATATTCTTTTTGAGTTTTTAAATAAAAGATTATTTATCATTTATTTTTTTAATACCTTGCTCATGTTAGATTTTATAATCTAACTATGTAACTATACTTTTTAAACATTGTGGTACAGTTTTTTATGAAAATGGATATCGTGCCGCTATCATATATACCCAAATAGAACCGGAACCGACGATGTGTATTTACTTTTTTTGTATTCAAAACAATATATTTTTTTTTGTATTGTATATTATACGAGTGTCGATAACAATATTAAAAATGTATTTTTATTGTAAACTATAGAGTCTGGATATGTGATGCATCTAATCGATTTCGATCAAATAACATCGGTACCGATATCGACAATATTAGAAACCAGTATTCATTTTTAAGGTTTTTGATTGATATAAAAGATGTGTCGATATCCTTTTGAGCATATCACGACTTTATTTCTTTAGTTTTCTCTTTTAGTTACTATAGTGAGTGTCGGTATTGAAACAAATCCAACCGAATTGATAACAACTGAGTTACCGCCGCATAGCGCGGAACAAACCTACTAGTTATTATTAAAAGAAAGTTCTCGTCAACAGTAATCAATTATTTTTATAATATTGTTTTCTTTTAAAATGTATGATTGTTTTATTAGTTAAGTGATTTTTATTGGATAGATATCGATTCGGTTTACTACGGTATCAGTACGATACACGCACTCGGTATAGAAATTAGCAAATGTTTTACATCAATCAAAAATGATAAAGAAGAACACTGGTACCAGCACCGATGTTCAAACGCTATCAATCGGTTGAGAGTCACGGTAGTTGAGAGTCATTTATTATTTTCAACTTATATAAAGAACATGGCAGGGAATAGTATCTCCCTGCCATTGGTTCAAATGGGCGGCTGACCCTCTCCCATTGGACCAACCAGCTTATTATTTTATACATACTTTAAAATTACGTTTTTGCCCTGGAATAGTGTTTCCCTGCCATTGGTTCAAATCGGCGGCGACCAATACCCATTGGACCAACCAGTTTATTATTTTATACCCACTTTAAAATTACGTTTTTGCCCCCAGTTAAAAAATACGGTTTTGCCCCAACTTCAAAATACATTTACCCTTTTTGCCCGAGCTAAAAAAATACGATTTCGCCCTCAGTAAAAAATTACACTCTTACCCTCAGCCAAAATTACGTTTTCGCCCGAGTTCAATATAAAAATTTGTGTTCCCCCCCGACTTAAAATTACGATTTTACAGCAGTTTATTATTTTATAACCACTTTAAAATTACGGTTTTGCCCCAGTTTAAAATTACGTCTTTGCCCGCAGTTCAAAATAAAATTATGCTTTTGCCCCCAGCTAAAATTTACGATTTTCCCCTCGGTTCAAAATTATGATATCACCCTCAATTCAAAATTACGTTTTTGCCGCAGTACAAAATAAAAATATGGTTTTCCCCTAGCTAAAAATTAGGATTACCCTTGGAAATAAAATTTGATTTTCCCCTTAGTGAAAATAAAAATGTGACTTTGCCCCAGCTAAAAATCGTGTTAAGGAGCTCCCTAACACTCTTTTTACTTTTCCTTTCTAGCAAAATTATAGTACTGTTTTTTTAATTGGTTGAGAATTGTTCGGTCATCGTCCTGCAACGCGGGCGGGGCATCACCTAATAATCTATATATAATAAAAATTCAACTGAATGAACAGTGATCTAAAAAGTAGAAGTGATTAGGGTATATTAGACTATGGGTATGGGGTGTGGGTTGTGGTGTGGGTTGGGTACAACCGCCCAACTCACCACCCTGGGTGGGCTTGGGTTTCGGTGTGGCTCCTTGGGCAGGGGCTTCAGTCCAGGTGTTAGGCTGGTCTATTAAGATGACATGACGGGATCTCATTGGCCAAGACAAATAGCCGTTTGGGCTAGCCGATGGCCAACGGCTATGTGTTTAAAAATAAAATTATTTTTTCATTAAAATACTCACACTTCTATTCATTTTTTTTACCACAACTACTCCACCTCTTCTATAATCATCTCCATCTTATTTTAAAAAAAAATTCTCATCCAACCACAATACGAAAAATTAATCCTCATAATCGTGGTTTTGACCCGAACAATCTGTGAGCATTTCAAGAAACACCTAGCCCATCATCCAATCATCCAATTGCTCCCTTTTTAATACACTCCACCATGGTTGCAAAAGTCGCTAGGCGCTCCCTAGTCGGATTCGGGAGTACTCGGCCTAGGCGGAGATTACTCGGGGAGTAATTGGCCTAGACGAACAGTACTCGGGCCTCGGCAACCTACATTGTAGCGAGTACTTGTGGAGTACTCAGAGCCTAGGCGGGACTTTTACAACCATGCACTCCACTATGTCGGATATGGCTGGTTACACATCGTTTATCACAAATCGTTTGAAGAATGATGTCGGTCGAAAACACCAATGCCTTTCGCGCAACGCGCGTCATTGAAAAACACTAGTTTGTATTAAAATATATGTTTACAATATGTTTTATGTTATAAATTAAATTGAAAGTGTATTTTATGTCATAATTATAATTTAAAAAGAAAAATTGACATAAGATGGTAAAATTTAAATGTAGTTATATTATATACATTTATGTTTTTCTGTTGTAAAATTTAATTTTAATATATTAATATGTAAAAAAAATAAACAATTTAAAATTTCGAGTTAAGCGTGTTGTGTTTGGGTTCATATGTATGATAGGTTGGGTTGAACCCGTCAATCCGTAAACACGACCCATTTAGCACCCCATATGTGGCACTTTCAAGAGTTAACACCATAGACGGGTTTAAACTTTTAATTTTGAGCGGTAATTAAAAATTACAAATCAGAGCTCCAACTTTATAGTTTATGTTAAGAATGTTTTCTTTTTCACAACTTATTGTTTGTTCTTATTCGTAAAATTCACGGGTATTATATAAATCTAAACCATACAAAATTGAGTTGGGCCTAAAATCTTAAAACTCCTAGGCCAATTCGTATGAAAGCCTAAGCCCTATACATACGCTAATTTATCAAAACCCATAGCCTAAATTCGAATTTTGGTTTATGTCTAATCCGGGAAGAGAACATTGGGAAGCAGTTAAATGGCTTCTAAGATATTTGAAGGGAACTTCTAAAGTTCATTAATTTTAAGGGGAAAGATGTTATTTTGAAGGGTTTCATAGATCCAGACATTGGTGGTTGTTAACAGCCGTTCAAAAGCACCATAAGGTATGTCTTTACAGTGGGAGGCACTACTGTAAGTTGGATGTCTAAACTTCAGAAAAGTGTTACCCTTTCAACAACAGAAGATGGGTATATGGCAGTTGCTAAAGCAAGCAAATAGCTTATTTGGTTGAAAATTTTCTCAAAGAGTTTGGCAAGTAACAAGCTGATTGTGCATTATTTTGTGATAATTAAAGTGCAATACACCTTGCAAAGAACCATGTCTTCCATTCGAAGACAAAACACATACAACTGAGATATCACTTTATTAGAGACTAAGTTAGTGATGACACTCTTAAGTTGAAGAAAATCAAAGGAACTGAAAATCCAGCTGATATGTTGACTAAGGTTGTTACCTTAGAGAAGTTGAAGCTTTGCATAGCTTCAACCGGCCTTCAGTTTTTAATTGATGAGAAGGCCACCCACAACTAGTGAAGATAAAGAGTTGATGCAGGAATATCAAGTGTCGACTCAATTATGTAATGAAATAAATCCACATTTAGTGTTCATTAAGTTTTGTTTTAATTTATGTCCATTGAGTTGATCATAAAACTCTATATAAATTCTCATGTAATTTGTATTGGGGGATAGTTTTTGAGTTTTATAAAATAATTGTTTGAATTTTCACTTCAAATTCCGTGCCTTTTGGGAGGAATCTTGGGGGTTGGGAAGAACTACACGGGTATTCTTAGAATCAACGTGTTCGATCTTCATTATCGTATCACACACTACATCAGTTGGTATCAGAGCTAAATTCCTGGCTCAAAATGGCTTGTGAGAGGGATTATCGCTTGTACCACACTCTACCATGTTTTGATGAATACGAGGATGAGCAATGGTATTCTTGGGCATGCGACGATGATTCAGGTGGTACCAGTAGTGTGCTCACCATTAGACATGACCACAAAAAAGAGTCGACGATCATGGGAGCCGGTGATGACGAATCAAGTTTCGAAAGTCATAGCGTTAAGGGTGATGGTCCTACTATGGTAACGGGTGGTCCAGCGGCTACATTTGGAACTCAACCTGTTAGCATGGGGGGCTTGCAAAGAAATTTCATGAGCAAAGCAATGAAGTCGAAGGCATTAAGAAACACAATAGATTTTGGTGCTTCTCAAATTTACTTTTTTACAATTTTAAAAGGTAATTTTCCAACAAATAGTTTTGAGGAAATTATTTTGGATGATGAAAACCATGCTATACAAAATTCTCATGCTGTAAAAATCTGGTACGAGGTTCTATTTGAAAATTTAGTTGATGGCCAGATTGTGGAGGTTGGAGAAGCTATGTCGTCAAAAGATGCCCCTCATATTGATCAAAATGAAGAAAAGGTTGTTAAACTTGATGGGTATTTTGTAAAAAAATACAATGAGGTCCATGGTTTACGACTATATGGTTATTTAGTTGGAACTATATTAATTGAGAGGGTGAAGACAATAGTGAACAAGAAATGGTCCTATGCTCCGTTCGACCCAGGTGGTACAGGTTCAGAGTCAAATGAGATAACCCGTGAAGTAGAACTACTTGGGCGGGCCTTGATAATAAGCGAAAAGAATCGGATTGATGCTCATTTCGATCCAGGTGGCTTTAGCCTGGGACAAAACTCGAGGTCGACTCAATCGCAAGAGTTTACAGAAGTACTTATGAAAATGAAGTTGCATGGAGTGCAGTTTAAAATTGTCAAAGCCTCCAAGTGGGAGATGGTTGGGTTACAGAGGATTTGATTCGAGTAGAGAATTATTCCACTAGTCAGATGAAGACCAGAGTAGGGGTTCTTCTTATTTTAATATTACTAAATCAGTTCCTAACTGTACCCCCTATAAATACTTCTCATTCATGTATTGTAAATTCTTGAGCACCTAATACAAAGAGAGAACTAGTTATGGAGAGTGGATGTAAATCAAGCTTGATCGAACCACTATAAATCTCGTGTCCTTGTTCTTGTGATTTAATGTGTGTTTGTTCTTGTGTTCGTGTAATACCTGTCCTGACCTAACAGGACATTGGTCTGTACAAAGCTCCAACTAAGCTATCGTTCAATGCATTTGGAACCATGGCAATGGCAAGAGAGGAAAGACAATAAACCACTAACTTATATAATCAAAGAAAGGCTTCTTTTTTTTTTTTTTTTTTTTTTTTTTAACATTAGTGGAGAAGGTGATTAGTTCATAATGGTTTCCTTTACTTGTATGCTTACATTTGCTTAATTACTATCTTTTCAACTTACTCTTTGCATTCCTACATGATTGAGTATGTAGGTCATGACTCCATCCCATACAAAGTATGGGAGATTTTGACATGAACCCGTTTGGCATAACCCATCAACCCGTTTAGTTTGCCATCTATATACCGGATGTATATAAATAGTACACTTATTTCTCCGTGTTATGCAATTCTTTGGCTTTGTAGGAGCTATAAGTTACATATTTTTTTTTCCAAAATAGGTTGGAAATGCTACACGTGTTAATAACGAGGGAAGTGTGTGTGTGGAAATCACAAATACTTGTGTAGGATGTTTAATTGCTCTTTGTGAATAATTGAAATTGGTATAAAGAATGAATTATGTGAAACCCGCTGCGCAACGTGCTCCAAAAAAAACATAAGTACTCGAGGCAATGCATATGCATTCCCACTAGTATACTAATATATACAAACTAGGTTAGAACCCCGTGTATTACACGGGTTGAATAAATATAATTTTATATACTAAATAATAAAATAGTTACATCTTTTAAAAACTCGTGTATTGCATAATTTGAATAAACACATATCTTACACGAATAATGTAATCCGTTAACACATTTAGTCATCAAGATGTGTTTTCTAACAAAATGAACTTTGAGGTACTATTTACTTATTGTAACATATCACTTTATTTTTATTAGGTTAGAGAGTTGTGTATTACATGGTTTATAACATTTTACTTTGTTTTTTTATTTATTATTAGGTTTGAAAGTTACGTATTACCTGATGTTGGATAAAAGAAAAGAAATAGTTTAGTAAAAAATATTAAATATACAAGAGAAAAGCTGGATATTATGATTTAATATTATTATTTAATTGGAGTGTAAAACGGGATAATGAGATCCTTAATTAGAAATAAGATTCTAAATATACCACATGTATAAAAAAATATATATGTTCTACATGTATTGAATAAATTCTTTTAAAGAGACAGTTGATTAAAATAAATATTTTTATTTTAATATGTGATTATCAGTTATTTTTGTCCTTATCATCAAAATATAAAAACAATTAAAACTACCAATTAAATAAAATCTTTATCTTTATAAATATTTAAAACACTAATATATTTTTTTAGATTATAATAATTAATATATGATTATAATAATTAATATATTATTATCAGTATATTTTTATTTTAATATGTGATTATCAGTTATCCTTATCATCAAAATATAAAAACAATTAAAACTACCAATTAAATAAAATCTTTGTCCCAAATTACGATTTTGGCCCCTGTGGTTATATCACTTTTACCCTTTTAGCCCAAAAAGAATTGTTTAACATCTGAGCCCCTAGCGTTTTTTTTTTCTAACCTTTTTAGCCCCTAACACTAACCTCATCCATTAAATATTAGGGGCCAAAAGGGTTAGAAAAAAGACGTTAGGGACCAAAAGGGTTTAAAAAAAAACGTTGGGGGCTCAGATGTTAAAAAATTCTTTTTTGGGCTAAAAGGGTAAAAGTGATATAAACACAGGGGCCAAAATCGTAATTTACTCTTATAAATATTTAAAACACTAATATATTTTTTAGATTTTAATAATTAATATATGATTATAATAATTAATATATTATTATCAGTTATCTTTATCTTTATCATTAAAATCTCTTCTACAAATTTTAAATTTTAAATTTAATATTATCAATAACTGACTTTCCATAATAAATATTTAGAAATAATTAAACCGCCTCATAGAACGCCATCCCATTAGTTATCTTATCGGTCAAATGTAAACTCAAAAAAGTATATAATTATCTTATACAATAACTAGGTTAGAACCCGTGTATTACACGGGTTGAACAAATGTAATTTTATATATCAAATAATATATATATATATATATATATATATATATATATTTAAAAATCTCGTTTATTACACGGGTTAAATAAATGTAATTTTATATATCAAATAATAAAACAATATACATTTAAAAATCTCGTTTATTACATGCGTTGAATAAATGTAATTTTAATATTAAATAATAAAAAAATATTGTATTTTTATGAACCCGTGTATAGTACGGGTTGAGTAAATTTAATTTTATATGTTAAATAATGAAAAAGGTTACATTTTTAAGAATCTCATGTGTTATACAGGTTGAGCACACGTAATTTTATATACCAAACAATAAAAAGTTATATCTTTATAAACCTTATGTATTATATGCATTGAATAAATCTAATTTTATATACTACATAATAAAAAAAAGTTATATTTTTAAAAGCCTCGTGTATTACACGAGTTGCATAAATGTAATTTTGTATAGTAAAAAATAAAAATGTTATATCTTTTAAAAACCTCGTTTATCACACGGGTTGAATGAATCTAATAAAAATTTATATCTTAAAAAAACTAATGGATATACTCGATATACGATGGATGAGGTGATTACGGTGATGGTTCTTATAGATGTCACGTAAACATAGTTATTACCGTGTTTGAGTTGAGAGTTGAACACGAAAGTAAAATATAGAACCAATAAACATTGATTAATATTTTTGTTTACCCCTTATAAACATGTTTGAAATAGGCTCTATCATTAACTACTTTAGTTTAATAAAATAAATAAATCATTTACATTATATTAATTTATATTTAGCGTACATAATTTGTTAAATTCAGAACAAATAATTTTGAAATCTAATAAATATTTTAATATATTAGATTGTCTCCTATTTATAAACCTTATGTATTATATGTATTGAATAAATCTAATTTTATATACTACATAATAAAAAAAAGTTATATTTTTGAAAACCTCGTGTATTACACGAGTTGCATAAATGTAATTTTGTATAGTAAAAAATAAAAATGTTATATCTTTAAAAAACTTCGTTTATCACACGGGTTGAATGAATCTAAAAAAAAACTAATGGATATACTCGATATACGATGGATGGGGTGATTGTGGTGATGGTTCTTATAAATGTCACGTAAACATAGTTATTACCGTATTTGAGTTGAGAGTTGAAAATGAAAATAAAAGTATAGAACCAATAAACATTGATTAATATTTTTATTTACCCCTTATAAACATTTTTGAAATAGGCTCTACCATTAACTAATTTAGTTTAATAAAATAAATAAATCATTTACATTATATTAATTTATATTTAGCGTACATAATTTGTTAATTTCAGAATAAATAATTTTGAAATCTGATAAATATTTTAAAATATTAGATTATCTCCTATACGAATTGTTTAAATTTATATTAAATTTAATTTTATAATTATCTTTTAATTGATATTAATTATCTTTAAAAAATAGACGGCTTCAATGAATGACATGTGTCCTCCCATTGGTTTCTTTTATTATATAGTATAGATATAGATATAGATGAGTTATAACTTATTTTTTTATTAAACCTAAATTACAACAATAAATTAAGATATAATTTAACTATTATATATAAATCAATTTAATTTAATTCAAAAGTATATATATTATTTTAAATTATCGGCAATTATACCTAACAATTTATTAGTATATACTTGTTAAATTATCATTAGGTACATTTATTTATTATTATTATTATTATTATTATTATTATTATTATTATTATTATTATACCTAAATTACAACAATAAATTACGATATAATTTAACTATTATATATAAATCAATTTAATTTAAATCAAAAGTATATATATTATTTTAAATTATCGGCAACTATACCTAACAATTTATTAGTATATACTTTAAGTATGAAAAGGTAGGAAATTACAAATGTAGACATCTTTAATGAATGACACGTGTACAAAATCATGTTTCTTTTATTATATAGTATAGATATGAAATTTTAAAGTTGGATAAGACTTTGCATTTCCGTGAGGGTTCAAGTCACGTGGTTGCAAAAAAATGTGTAATTTAAGAGTACAGTTAGAGAGTGTGTGAGTTGTCATTCAAAAAAATATACAAATATGTAATATCAATATAAAAATTAAAAGCCAAACTTCCGGTCCGAAATAGTGCCTAATAATATTGTTTTGAACTATATTTAGCTAGGCCCAAATTCAGTATTGACTGTCCCTTAACTGACTCGTTATAGCTTTCAAAACCGCATAACCAAAACCATCCTAACTGATTGGTTATGGTTATGGTTATCTAATAACCAACATCTCAATTATAGTTATGGTTTTAAATCAAAATCGACCCATGTGCACCCATACTATTCACTATTATTGACGCCGACAGTATATGCCGGTTGAATGTTTCACTGCCCTCCCAAATTGAACACTCGAATCCCTCCTTTTATATCTTGTCTTCTAGATTTATAAGATAAACCCAAAATACTAATACGGGGGTGCTATTAAATGTACCATCCTCTCTGAAGCCCACCATTAAAACTCATTTTTTTTTTTTCTATCAAGAGGGGGCACATGAAGTAACGGGCAACATTTAGCGTGAGGCTATATGAATTAAAAGATACATGGGCTATAGATAAGAGGAAGACAAGTCAGTAGGTTGGGCCTTATTGGGCTCATATGTTTTTTTGTTTATTTTCTTTAATATAAAAAATGTGGGTTAAGGATAAAATAGTAATTTTTCATCAACCGAAAAAAAAGACTTACCTCTTTAGGAATTTGGACCAAGAGTGAAAAGAATAGGTTACGAGGAGATTGAGACTAATTTATAGACTTTAGGTACAAAAATCAACATTTGGCTCAAACCACAGTGACCAAAAGCGGCGAACACCGGACTGAGCTAGGTATCCTAAATGGCAATTAGGATGAGTCCACCGGTCGGCCAACATTTTGAAAGAAAATTCCACTAAATCAAAGTCCGTGTAACTTACTCTTAAAATAATCTCGAAACGCACGGATGTTTTACTTATTAAATGAGTGTTTTCACCAAAGTATTAAGTGCACCCATCACATTTTCAAGCATTGAGTCAGCAAAATTGAGCTGAAATTAATTGTACACGCACTCCGATGCAACTTCGAGATTGATACTCGTCTTCATGTAGGATTCATGTCATTGTATTGCATACCTAAGCTTTAGATGCGCTGTTGATTGATTAATTGTTAAATGGTGAACACATCTACACAAATCAGTTTCAACATCATCACCACTAAATTGTTAAATGAGGGCCATCTTTTTCACGTTCTTTTTCAATGATACCCTCATATCTTTTGGTGTTGATATCGTGTGAGAATAAAAGGAAATTTTCATTCGATCAAGTAAACATTTACGCTAGCAAAACTAAGGTAGGGTCTGAGGAGACAAGATTTAGACGGCCTTACCTCTACCTCGTAGGAAGAGAGAGGCTGCTTCTAGTGAGATCCCGACTCGATAATACTTTTGTATCAAGCCTTGGACATAAGGCACATAACACTCAACAATCAGGACAAAGGCCAATTAGTGTAAGTACCCCATATTCTTTCGACTATCAACGCCAACACATATGATGCATGATTAACCGTACGCCTCTTTTAACGTAATTTTCATGAAATTAGTAATATAAGATTAAAATTATTGCAATTTCACTTTTGTCCCTAATTGCGCACACACATCTAACTTATAATAAAAGACTCCAAATAATGTCACATGTCATTCTCTCCTTCAACCTCATAAATTTTATTTATAATTATTTAATAAATATCTTTTAATATCATTAACTAATATATAGATATCATTTATTTTTATCCTTATCTTTATCTAAGATTAACAAATAACTTTAATTTTGCAATTCAGACCCTTTGTTTTTTTTACTTTGAACCCAAAGTTTTTCATCTTTTACAATTTAATCCCAACTCATTTTTATTTTCAATTTTGATCCACCATACTTATCAGCTTTCCTAAGTTTTCCGCAACGTGCGTGTGGGGTTCAACATTTTTTCCGTATATTTTTCCCGTTTGACTGGCCCGTCGTAGCACATCTATTTTTCTCCGTTTAACAAGTTTGACCAACGTGCGGGTCCTGGATTGAATTAGTTATTTTTCTGTGTTTTACGTTTTGGTTTAATTTCTCTGCAAGAACGTTCGTGATTTAAAGATTTTACGTCTGCTTTTCGTTCGGCGTTATTTTTTTCGTTCTTATTTAATTTGTTTTTACGAGCTTTTTAGGTGTTGATGGTTGCTGATAGTGGTATAGCATTGGTACTACTTGACACAACATTATAAGCTCATATATCATGTATATTTATCAATAGTCCAATACAATGTCAAACCCTGCACATATTGAGCGGGGCCTAAAATCATAAAATCCTAAACTGGACAATTAGTATCAAACCCAATAAATATTGGGTTAGGTCTAAAATATTAAAAATCATATACATACAAGACTTTGTATCAAACATTAAACCCTAAAATCATAATGCTTACGGAAGAATTGGTGGAAGAAGGGATTCGATTTGAAGACAAAGATGAAGATCTAATTAGTAAGTTACCAGACTGCATACTTGTTGAAATAGTTTCTCGTTTACCCACTACAAAAGAAGCCATTAGAACAGGCACTCTCTCCAAACGATGGGAACATCTTTGGACTTCTGTTTCTAATCTCGTTTTTCTAGATCATAATGAAAACAAATTTGTATTCGATTTCTTTTCTTTCGTCGACAAAACCCTAACTCAGCGTCCCAGACTGAAGCTTTACACATTCAAACTACATACCTACTACAATAGTCGTCTGTATGGATCTCATATCCAAAACTGGATTCGTTATGCTGTTACTTGTAACGTTGAACACCTTATTTTGAGGTTATGGAATCGGGGATATAGAAACGAGTTTCCGCTAGATCAGTTTGTTTTCATCAATTCTTGTTTTACTCATGTTACATTGTCATGTTGTGCATTTAATCCAACTGGGGCGATTAGTTGGAAAAACCTTAGGAAGTTCTGTATTGCTTATGGGAAGTTTGATGAAGATTTTTTTGAAAATGTATCATCTGGCAGTCCTATGTTGGAAACTCTGGAGTTGAAGTATTGCTATGGTTACACGCGCTTAAATATCACTTCAAAGAGTGTTAAGAACTTGGTGTTTGAAGGATACGCGCATGCTTGTTATTGTGATATTATCGAATTCAATGCTCCCAATATTTTGACGCTGATAGTGCAAGATGTTCTAGTGTTGAGGAAGTTTTTGTTGCTAAATGTGTCTTCTTTAGTTGAAGCTCACCTAGATTATACGATTCCTTCCTGGGAATATGAGACCACCCCTGAAGAAGCTGAAGAAGAGATGCTTAAAGGATTTATACTCAACCTTAGACATGTCAAGCACCTCAAAGTTGGGATTTCCTGTTCTAAGGTATGGTTACTTTTCTTTTGGCAATGTGTGTCTTTGTAAAATTAAAAAAAAAAAAAAAACCCTTAAAAATATCTACTATTCTTGGGATATCCTGTTCTAAGGTATGGTTCCCCTTGTGGAAGCTCTAAGGATACCCCCAACTATTCAACTACTTATATTAAGGCTAACCAACTATTTAAACTATTTTTTATAAGTGGACTGGGGGTGGTACAAATTACATCACTCACAATATGCAATCAAGTTCCGCCATGTCATCAACCATTATTTCGTCACTCACAACCTTTTTTAGTGGCGGCAGTCATCACTCACAACACCCAACAATAAACCCCCACACCCCCTCACATCCATTTATCACTCACACCCCCATCACTCGTTGATTTTATCACGCCAACATTCCATCACTCGTTGAAAATCTTGGTGGTGGTGGGAATTTGTAGAACTCCACGCGTGATAGAAGGTGCATCACGCACCACCCCGCCTCCTCTAAGCCACCCTAGTATTGATCAAGTTTTGTTTGTACCAACCAGCAAAATAAAAGGGTGGGATGATGAATATAATGTTAAAATCTGTTCTCATTTTCCTATTTTTTGTTTGTAGGTTCTTGATCGTTTGAAAGCTAAAGGTTTCCTTTCTCCATTGAACTTGAAGGACCCTAGTGATACTTCACCTCTATAATTTGAAAATGGTTCCACAGGTAATGATGTTAGTTGGTTACTGGTACTTTAGATTCACTTTAAATTACACTTTGTTGGCCAAATCATATATTAACAGACTTTGAAGTGATTTATAGAATAACTGATTTCAGACCTTTTTCTGTTCTTTTCATTTTGGTTATCACATTTTACTTCCATTATATTACCGTTTCGTAGTTTTAAACAAGTAACAACCATAGATTCTTCTAGTTGCCACTGGATTCTTGTTGAACGCAATTAAATCATTTAATGGTTTAAAACGTTGTAGAAGTTTAAATTTCCAATCATATTTCAGAAATAACTCAAGAAGCTGGTTCAAATTTCACACATGCTTTTGTCTAATAAGAAAAGTTTAACTTGTTTAGGGTCTCTCTCAAAGGACCTGGTGGATTGTCATGTTTAGAAAAAAAGGCATATCTTGGTATGCTGAGAACAGATTACAGAACATTACATGTAGGGCTGTTCATGAGCCGAGCCGAACCGAGCGAGCGTCTGCTTGTACTCTGCCCGAATTGAAACCAAGCGGCTCGGCTCGGCTCTGTTCGAATTTAAAGAAACGAACAAAAAATGTTGCTTGAACTCGCTTGGTTTACAACCGAGCAGCTCGATTTTGCTCGTTTTCGCTCAGTTACGATATTAAATTAAATTTTAATACAAATACTTTAAATTTAGAAGTCACCATTGCTTCATTCAAAATTATTTAATGATGCTCGTTATCGCTCAATTGTCATTCACTCAAGATAATGTAAACATGAAATTTTTTCATTCAAAACTAAAGACTAAAGAGTGAAGCGGCTTAATTTGAGTTGAGTCATTGAACGTGTGAAGTCAAAACAACTTAGGTTTAGTGTTGTGAATGGATAATTCACAACTAAACAGTAATTCAAACAGGAACAGAATCTGGTAGGTTTATATTGATTTGCGAACGAATACAATTAATGACAGAATAAGTTCGATGCCCTCTCTCCATTCATTACTTTTTATTTATAATTACATTGTGTATCTCTATTTTAGGATAGAGATCAATTACAAATCATTACAATTATACGAAATATACACTTGCTATTATACCCCGGCAGTCGAAGCAGGAGGAGACCGGATGCTGAGACTGGATCTAAAATCTTCGAAGAGTATACGAGGCAGCCCCATAGTAAAGATGTCTGCAATCTGGTAACGAGAGGGAACATGAAGAATCCGGACCTGACCGCGCTGCACTTGCTCACGCACGAAATGAATATCCAACTCAGGGGGTGTTTGGGATTGCGTTTTCAACCTGATTATTTGATTATTGTGTTTTGAAATCGCAAAAAATCTATTTTGAGTGTTTGGTAAAAAAATAATAAAAAGTGATTTTTTACGTTTTGTAAAGTTCAAAACGTGATAATCCATAAGTAGGTCACCCCTTGCTGCAGGAAAACGTGATAATCCAAAAACTGATTTTTTACGTTTTCACTTATTTATTTTTTTAAAATATATACTTGCCAAACACTCAAATAGTTGATTATCTGATTATTGTGATATCAAACAACATAATCAAATCCAAACAATGTTGATTATCTGATTATTGTGATATCAAACAACATAATCAAATCCAAACACCATCTTTCTGCAGCACGTTTTGTTACAACTAATTATCTGATTCTGATTATTCAAAACGCATAATCTATTTTCAAATCTCAACCCCAAACACCCCCTCAATATGTTTGGTGCGTTGATGTTGAACTGGATTCCTTGATAAGTAAATGGCGCTGACGTTGTCACAATAGACGAGCATGGCTCGAGATAACGGCTCAGATAGCTCGAGAAGCAGGTTACGAATCCAGCAGATTTTAGCAACAAGATTGGCAACTGCTCGATATTCGGCTTCTGCACTAGATCTAGATACGGTACTTTGGCGCTTGGAAGACCAGGAGATCAGATTATCAGAATAGTATATGCAGTAGCCGCTAGTAGACCGTCTCGTATCGGGGCAACCTTCCCAGTCAGCATCTGTGTAGGCAGTCAGAGAAGGAGAAGAAAAACGGCCCAATGTGATACCAAACGAAGACGTGCCTTTAATATATCGAATGATCCGCTTCAAGACATTCCAATGAGATTACATAGGGGAGTGCATGTGCATGCACACCTGCTGAACATCATATGTGATGTCCGGTCGAGTGAAGGTGAGATATTGCAGTGCCCCAGCTAGGCTTCGGTATAGAGTGGGGTCATGAAATAAATCACCGGAAGCATCGAGCTTAGCATTTGTATCAACTGGCGTCGCGACTAGGTTGCATGATTGCATGCCCGCACGAGTAATGATTTCAGTGGCATATGATTGTTGTGAGAGGAACAAACTCGATATCGTGCGAGTAACCGAAATACCAAGGAAGTAACTGAGAGGACCGAGGTCTTTCATGGAAAATTCACTAGCAAGTTTAGCCATATGTTGATGTCGGAGAGTCGCAGATGAGGTGACAAGAAGGATGTCATCGACATATAAAAGTAGAAAAGCCAGATTATGCCCCTGATGAAGAGTGACCAGAGATGCATCACATTTGTTGTGGTGAAAACCCAATGTAAGAACGTAATCAGTAAACCTTTGGTACCAAGCCCATGGTGCATGTTTCAATCCGTAGAGCGACTTTTTCAGTGAGCAAACATAGTCTAGATAGTCTTTGTCGCGAAAACCCATCGGTTGATACATATAAACCGTATCGTTAAGGTTACCGTGCAAGAAGGCGTTAGTGACGTCTAGTTGATGAACGTCCCAACCCTTTGATAAGGCAATATATAACACTGTCCGGATCGTTGCCGATTTCACAACCGGGATGAAAGTCTCACCACAATCCACACCAACCTGTTGTAATCTGCCGTCACACACAAGACAGGCTTTATACCACTCGAGAGTACCATCGGACTTGAATTTGTGTTTGAACAGCCACATGCTTCTGCTAACATTCATATGTGACTGTGTTGGGACCAAATCCCATGTCCTGTTTCTAATTAATGCATGATATTCAGTTGACATTGCAGAGTATCATTCCGGAATAGATAAGGCATCGACTGGGGTTTTAGGTATGGGCACGAGGGGAGTGGAAGTGTGTAAGGAGAAGGGTTGTTTGGGTTTGTTGATGCCACTCATGGAACGAGTGTGCATGGTTCGGGTTGACGGTGGGGGCGGACACGGGTTGGTTGGTTGCAAGTTTGGGTTGGGTTGTGGGTCGGGCTGGGGTATATATGAGCCCATGGTAGTGTTGGGCTGGATCGTGCTTGGTGGTATAATAAGAGAGGTGGGGTTGTGCGACATAGGCTGTGGGGACGGGTTGTTGGGCTGGTTAGTGGGCCGGGCCTGGGTAGTGAGCGGCGATTGGACAGTGGAAGGTGGGAGGGGATATATGGCTGAGGATGGTGAGGAATTGGGTAGCACGATGTTGGGGTTGGGCGATGACACGACATGAGGCCAAAGGTGAGGTGGGAACGGGTCAGTAAGGAAGTTGTAGGATGGAGTCGGTGAGATGGATTGGGCGAACGAGAAGGTGGTTTCATCAAAGGCCACATGCCGAGAGATGAATACTTGGTGTGTGTTAAGGTTAAGGCACCGATAACCTCTGTGGTTGGGGGGTAGCCGAGGAAAACACAAGGATGTGACCGATGGTCCAGCTTGTGTATGGTGGTGGATGGAGTGAGTGGGTAGCATAAGCATCCAAAGACGTGTAGGTGTGCATAGGAGGGTGTGGAAAGGTAGAGAAGTTCAGTTGGTGTTCTATTTTTGGTGAGTTTATTTGGAAGAATGTTTAATAAGTCTGTTGCGGTTTCAAGGGCGTGGTGCCAAAAATAAGTGGGAAGGGAAGCATGGGCTAGAAGTGTGCGCATCATGTTATTTATGGTATGTATTTTGCGCTCGGCCTTCCCGTTTTGGGAAGAGTAAAGAATACCGTTAGTGTTGATAAAACTTTGAAAGACGGAGTTGATGTACTCTTTCCCATTGTCACATTGGAAAGTTTTAATGACCCGTTCAAATTGAGTTTTAATATTTTTTGCAAATTGGGTAAATGTAGGGAAGACATGTGATTTATGAGAAATTGGGAAGGTCCATAAAAAATTAGTTATGTCGTCAAGGAACAATATATAATATTTATGGCCTGCTGAACTAACAATAGGTGACGTCCACACGTCACTATGTATAATATCAAATGGCTGGGTAGTATAAGAAGTAGACGCATAAAACGGTAAACGAATACTTTTTCCATAAACACAAGACTGGCATACATTATTCTCAAAATTATTAAAATCAATGGAACAAGAAGTTTTTAATGAATGTAAAGACGGGCGCCCTGGGTGACCAAGACGGTGACGCCAGAGTTGTGAGGAAATAGCAGCAAAAGCGGTAGGTGAGGAGGAGCTGGGTCCCAAAAGCAAAGAATAGAGATCACCGCGGCTGTTGCATCGCAGGAGTGGGGTCCTGGTCTTGTAATCCTTCACAAGAAAACCAAACGGGTCAAATTCTACAGACATAGAATTATCTGTAGTAAATCTACGTACGGAGATTAGGTTTTTAAGTAATTTGGGTGAGTAAAGAACAATTTTTAGGATAAAAGGTGGATAGGGTTTGGGTAGGTATTTGGTGCCTGTACCTATAACCAGAATGGTATCTCCATTGCCAACAATAATATTTTTAGACATGCAAGAATTAGAAAAGGAATGATAATCACCTTGTTCATTAGACATGTTCGTTGTAGCACCAGTGTCCATGTAAGGTATCGGGTTATGCTGTTGCAGAGACATAGTGTACATGGCCTGTTCTATATCCGTTGGAGTGTAAGCTGCATGGAGCCCGTGTGTGGGCCTCGGCCCAAGTAACCCCTGTGAGCCCGAAGGATGAGGCTGCTGTTTAGTATTGGAAGTGGGGTAGGGGCAGGGTGGCAGCGACCAGGAGGAGAAGTGTGGCGGCTGTTACAGTTGGTACCCGGACCAGGGAGTCATCCAGGGAGCATAGGGCGGCTGCCAGTAGGTGTTGGTAGGTGGGAAGCGTGATCGGCCAGACGAACTGCGACCGCGGCCACGTCCCCGAGACCTGCCATGTCCCCGCGAATCGGAGCGGTAAGTGTTCGGAGGTGAGTCGGTGTGGGTTGGTGTGCGGCTGGTGGTGGTGTTTAGGGCCATGGCAGTTTTAGACGCAAGGAGCGCCTGTTCGGCTTTGCGGGTTTCAACTTCGATGAGCCTGGAGCGCGAGGTATAGAAAGAGGGTAGAGGGTCTTGTTGTTGAAGGATAGTAGCAATCCCTTCATAAGATTCATTAAGCCCAGCGATGAGTTGCAACACAAGACGTTCATCATCAACCGGGGCATTGACATTGGCTAGTTGATCGGCCAGGACTTTGAGTTCTTGGCAATAGGCAGAGACGGAGGGAAAAGCATCCAGACGAGTGTTGGAAAATTTCTGCATGAGGTGGATAGCTCTGGCGCTTTTATTATCCTGGAAGAGGTTTTCAATGGCAGTCCAGGCTTCATGTGCGGTTGATGTTTTATTGATTATTGTGTGGAGAAGATCATTAGAAATCGTGCTATAGATCCATTGTAAGACAATGGCATCAAGCCGTTCCCAATCAGCAGTGGGTTTGGGTGGGTCAGAGGAGGATGTTTCGGTTGTAGAAGGTTTCGGCGGAGAGAGGTGATCATGGACAAGGAAGGCTTTACATTGTATTTTGGAGAGGGTGGCCCAGGAGTTGTATTGTGGGGATTCGATCTCCAGGGTTATGGGAATTGTTGATGCATATTTTGTCTATCGCCTTCGTCAATCCGAGTCGTAGTGAAAAGCCGGAAGAAATCAAGCGTATTATGTCATATTTAGTTAGAAATGGCAAGGTGGCAAACTTGTAATTAGTGTGAACTTTCATTTAGTTGCCTTGACCATATAAATAGGAGTTATGTCATGATTTTAGATAGAGACTTTTGGAAGAGTTTTAGAGAGATAGTTGGAGAAGACTTGGAGAAGACTTTCTAGAGAGAGAAAGTAGAGAGAGAAAGTTGTAGATACGTGATTCTTGTATCGATCTTGTCAAATTCAGCAATGGAATCACATTATTAGTACGTTATCGTGTGTTCGGTCACGTTCGTTCACGGATTCCGCACGTGAAACGTTCGTTACGCAATCGAACGGTGCCAAAACCGGTCCTACAAGTGGTATCAGAGCTAGGAGCTCGATTGCTTGATCAAACACGTTGTTTTCGTACTGATTTCAGCAGATTTGAGCCGATTCAGATCTGATTTCACCTATTTCTTCACCTTCTACTCGTTCTTTACTGAAATACGTCAAATTGAACAGGTAAATACGGTCCGTTTCGTCTGATTTTTGGATATGTTGTGCGTTTAGACCCGATCTACAACCCTACCAAGTTTCAGCTCGAAATTCCGAGCCGTTTAGGAGTAATCGCGATTTTTCTGTCCGAATTTGCGTAAAATTTCAGCTTGGAACCGCCTTTGTGAACATCTGGAACCGCTCGTAATTTCAGCTTGGAACCGCCTTTGTGAACATCTGGAACCGCTCGTAATTTCAGCTTGGAACCGCTCATAAGTACGTGTTGGTTCGCTCGAAATTAGTAGGTTGGAACCGCTTTTAAGAAAAACTCAGGGTCGCTCATAATTACTTGAACACCGTGAACCGCTTTTGTGGACTAATATGGATCGCTGTTAAGTCAAACGTTGAATCGTTCTTTTGTCATCTTCTACATCGAAACAGTTTAGGCCAATCAAGGTTTAACACCGCCTCACTAAAGCATACCATACAATCATTATAAACCAACCCACGTGGTCTGTCAATGAAATTTGATAGATAAATTGTTGGCCGCCCACTACAGTGTTATTTGTGCACCGTCAATCAGAAACCCAAACATCCTATTGCCGCCCATACAGCCCAATCCAAGCCCACCACAAAACATTTTCACAGTATATTTCCGCCACTTTAAATCAAACCCAATCCCATTTAAAACATTTGTGCCGCCCATTTAAAAGTCGGCCCACTAGTTTCAAAAACCAATCATCAAAGCCCAAAGGCCGGCCCATCTGTCATTACTTGAACCGCCCTTTTGCACGTGAAGTATCTTGCCGCCCCATTTGCTAAAAACAACCTAATCAAATTCTTTACATCCGCCCAAAATCCAATTAAATTTAAACACGTGTCGGGTTTGCTTTTGCGAAAAATGGCAATGGTGTTTGATGAACAAGAAAACATTATGTTAGAGGATTTTAACAATTGGTATATGCGAACGATGGATACCGGTTATAGAAATGTGAGTACGGACACTTGGACTAAAAGCTTTGAACTATTCATATGTCAAAAGGAGGAGACGTTGAAGGAAATACAAAACCGGTTTAAAATCTTAACGGAAAATATGTGGAATAGGGGTATTAAGTTGTCAAATGAGGAATATCTTTCAAAATTGACAACTGCATTACCTGCTAAATGGGATGAGTTTATAGTTGAGCTAAAACAGAAAGATTACTTTCCCAAGCTTTCTCCACATCAGTTCTTTAATGAAATTAGATCAGAGTGGTATAAGGAAGAAAAGAAAAAGAGGGAATTTTTGTCTGAGATGGAAAAGAATTTACATAGATTGGAGCTGGATGAACTCATTGAAGTTGATCGAAGAGTTTGTGGTTTTCTTGCAACAAAGAGTATTCTGAAATATGATATCAAAAGGAAATGTTATATTGATGATAATATGAATCCTTTTGACTTTGTTAAACTCTTTCGTGCAGGAATCGACAAGATGGAAACAAAGGATACGCCAAAGATTGAAGAATCTGTAGAGTTTGGATCTTCAAGCTCAGCATCAGCATGTTCAAAATGTGACAACTTGAAGACTGATAATGACAAACTTGTCAAAGATACGGAAAGTTTGGCATTGGAGATCAAGAAGTTGAAAGATATGAAGCAAGCTGATGATAAACAGATTCTTATGGTTCAGGAAAATTGCAAAAACCTGAAAGCTGAAAATGACAATCTGTTTAGTAATTTGAACAGTTTGACATTTGAAAACAAAAAATTGAAAGAAAAGGAAAAGGTTTTTGAAGAGAAAATTAAGAATTTTGAAATTGAAAAAGCGAAAGGTGAAAAAGAATTTCAAAATCAACTGAAAATTCTTGAAGATGGGAGAAATGTTTTTAGCCAAAACAACATTGAAAAGCAAAAACTGATCAATTCACATCTTCAGAAAATTATAAATTTGGAGAAAGAATGTGAAGGTGCTAAAAAGAAAATCAAAGAGCTTGAAAAAGAGTTTGGAAGCAAAAAGAAATCGTCAGAAGATGAGGATTTCTGGATTAAGCTTGAAAACAAAAATCTGAAAGCAAATGAATCAAAATTTCAGGAACAGATAAAAGTTCTGATGAATGAAAAATCTGTTCTTGAAAATTTGAAGAATGAAAATGAAAAATCAATCAAGTCTCATCTTGAAAGAATATCTCAGTTTGAAAAAGAAGCTGAGAATTCCAGAAACAAGATTGATGAACTAGAGAAGAAATTGATAGGTTTTGTGACTTCATCAGACAATTTGAGGTTTCCCTGTCCAAAACCAATCAATTATGTTCCAATAAGTGACAATGTCACAAACTTTGACACTGTCAAAGTTGAAGATTGTGATGAGACACCTGATGATGAAAATGTTAAAAAAGAAAAACAAAAATTGTTTTTAAATTTGAAAGAAAAATTTCAGAAAACTGTTTTGCAATCGACCGAAAAAGGTGAATGTTCTAAACAAAAGCCTTTGAAGAAGAAAGTGGAACAGAAACAAAAAGATAATAAAAGTTCATCAGATCGATCATCCAATCAAAATAAAAAATTACAAAAAGTAAAAAATGAAAACTCAAAAACTGTTGGTAATAAGTGGTGCAGGTCGGACCACAGTGCTCAAAAGCCAAATCCAGCAAACTTGAGGAAGGAATATCACCAAGCCAGACAATGCTATGATTTGAGCGTTTGGTGTGAAGGTGGTATACGGTACGATAACAGAGTGTGTTACCGATGCGGTTATCAAGGACACATTGCTGTTAACTGCCGGAATTGGAGTTATGAGACCAGAAGATGCTACGATTGTCAGATCAAAAGGTCATATTGCCAGAGATTGCCCAAGGAAATCAAATGAAAGATGGAGGGTTGTATCTCAGAAAGTGGCAAGAAATCCAGTCAAAGTCAAACCCAAAGAACTGAAAGTTCAAGAACCAAAAGTTCAAAAACCAAAAGTTCAAGAACAGAAAGTTCAAGAGACGAAAGTGAAGCTTTCGCAGGGACAGAAAGACAGACTGAGGAAAAAGAGGAAAAAGGCGAGAGGTCATGATGTTGGAAACTGTGGTAGCAGGGTGAGGGGTGGGGGAGGTGGTCGATGGCATGATGGAAGAGGTCATGGCTGATGTAGTCATCGGCACAGGTGAGGGAGGAGAAGAGCAACTGATCGAACAAGTTTAGAAAGAAGAAAGGGGGCGGCGTTGTAGGTTTAGAGGAAGAGAGGTCTCTGGTCTCTTGATACCATGATAGAATAGGTTCGATGCCCTCTCTCCATTCATTACTTTGTATTTATAATTACATTGTGTATCTCTATTTTAGGATAGAGATCAATTACAAATCATTACAATTATACGAAATATACACTTGCTATTAACTAATAAATAAAAGTAGTACAGGATAGTAGCAGAGAAGGAGAGATGGAAACCAGAAATTATAGAGTAGATGGAGAGAAGAAGCTAAACAACATTCACAATATTCATTCATAATCCATACGCTTAGGCTGTAAGTGAACCGAACGAACACGAACATACGTTCAATTAACTTTAACCGAACATGAACACGGACACATAATCAAACACATTTTTTTGTTCGTGTTCGTTCATTAAGAAATTGGGCATGTTCGTGTTCGTTTATATTGGTTCGTTTAAAGCCTAAACGAATAGTTCACAAACACAAACCAACATAAATAAAAAAAATTAAGTGTGCATATTTGAATAAACATAAACAAAAATAAATTAACATGATTGAACAAACAAGTCTAATATATTACAGTTTATTCGAAAACACATCTAAATTAGGGTTTATAGATATACTAATTAGTTATATTTATATAAGTAGTTAGAAAACCTAAGATTTATATAAATATAACTATTTATGTATTTACTAAAAAATAAACGAACGTAAACAAACATAAACAAGCGAACGTTCACGAATATAAATGAACGCACATAAATGAACGAACATAAGATGCGTTCATGTCGTTAATTAAACGGACAATTTTGTTTTGTTCGTGTTCGTTCATTTATTAAATAAATGAACTTCCCGGCGAACAAGTTCATGAACAGTTCATGAACGTTCTGTTTGTTTACAGGCCTACGTACGCTCTCTCCCTCTGTTCTTTATATCCTGTTACGAACCCCCCTTTAACGTGTACTAGGCTACCTGATTGGGTCAGATGGTTTAGATCAATAGGTTCATAACATTTATTGACTTAGATTTGGAGTTGGGGTATAGATAATTTGGGCTTAATACACTTACAGTTACAAAATTCAATATAGTGATAATTATAAAATAACTATATATTTGTGCATTTATATATAATAAAATAAATATATTCAAGCCGAACCGAGCCGAGCGAACCTATGCTTGTGCTTGGCTTGTTTACAAACCGAACCGAGCCGATCGGCTCGTTTACAATCGAGCGAAAAATTGAGTGAACATTTTTCGAGCACTTTTCCCAGCCCTAATTACATGTGATAATGTTACCAGTTAACGAATGGGCCAATTGAGTTTGTTTTTAATGAGAGAGCCACAAGCTCGAGTGAGGCAAGAAGCCTTGCCTTAATTGATACACGTGTAATTCGACAATGTTTGAGATTTGAACATGAAACTTTAAGATTGAAACACATAAGTTGAACTCTTTGGTATTGCTTGTTCTTTGATGTAATACTTGTTTTTCTTCTCGTACAAGATATATAGTTAAATTATATTTGATATGTTCATTATTATGCGTGTGTAACGTTAAATTGTGTAGTGCTTCCGGGCACAAGAGCGAGTTGATGCTACTACCAGCTGTGGCGGCAAGTATGGTGAATCTAATGGTTGATTATATCTGGTCAATCTTACGTTTGAACCTATAGAGCTTTAACTTAATTGTCATATATAGGTTTAGTTTTTTTTTAACGATAAATTTGGATACTAACGGACCACTGGAGTATATCATCATTCCACTAACAGAACCACCCGATCATATCCATCTCCACTAGGCAATAATGCATATACACCAATTCAGAAGGAAACCCAATAAATATGGAAAACCCCCTTGTGGGAGTTGAACCCAGACTCAGACTCAGAATAATGCTTAGCCATTCGAACTCGGTATAATGCTTAACCATTAAGAGGAAAATGTCTAAACCATTCAGACATCTGCTCGCGAAATAAACAGCTGAACCATTAAGTGTTGAACCAGTAAAAAGAGTAAATTGCCATTTTAGTCCCTGAGTTTTTGTCCAAATTTGCCATTTTAGTCCAAATACTTTTTTTTTGCCTCTTGGTCCCTGACTTTCCCTTTTGTTGCCATTTTGATACATACACTAACTCTATTCAAAAACTTCATCTTTAACCAAGGGTATTTTGGGGATTTTCATTTTAAATGTTTTCAATTGTCATTTTGATCCAATTCAAAAAAATCAAAAAAATTCCAAAAAATTCTAAAAAATCATAAAAATTCTAAAAAATTCTAAAAAATCCGTTTCGGCGCGAACCGTTTCGAACCCGAACCGTTTCGAGCTGAACCGTTTCGACGCGAACCGTTTCGACCCGTACTGTTTCGACCCGAACCGTTTCGACCCGTACCGTTTCGACCCGAACCGTTTCGAGCTGAACCGTTTCGACCCGTATCGTTTCGATCTGTACCGTTTCGACTCGAACCGTTTCGACGCGAACCGTTTCGACCCGTACCGTTTCGAGCTGAACCGTTTCGACGCGAACCGTTTCGAGCTGAACCGTTTCGAGCGGAACCGTTTCGAGCCGAACCGTTTAGAGCCGAACCGTTTCGAGCTGAACCGTTTCGACGCGAATCGTTTCGAGCTGAACCGTTTCGACCCGTACCGTTTCGACCCGAACCGTTTCGAGCTGAATCGTTTCGACGCGAACCGTGCCTCGAAACGGTACGGGTCGAAACGGTTCAGCTCGAAACGGTACGGGTCGAAACGGTTCGGTTCGAAACGGTACGGGTCGAAATGGTTCGCGTCGAAACGGTTCAGCTCGAAACGGTTCGGTTCGAAACGGTTCAGCTAGAAACGGTTCGGTTCGAAACGGTTCAGCTAGAAACGGTTCGGTTCGAAACGGTTCAGCTAGAAACGGTTCGGCTTGAAACGGTGCAGCTCGAAACGGTTCGCGTCGAAACGGTTCGCGTCGAAACGGTTCAGCTCGAAACGGTACGGGTCGAAACGGTTCGGGTCGAAACGGTACGGGTCGAAACGGTTCGCGTCGAAACGGCTCGGGTCGAAACGGTTCGGGTCGAAACGGTACGGGTCGAAATGGTTCGCGTCGAAACGGTTCAGCTCGAAACGGTTCGGGTTCAAAACGGTTCGCGCCGAAACGGATTTTTTGTATTTTTTTTGAATTTTTATTATTTTTTGGAATTTTTTTTATTTTTTGGAATTGGATCAAAATGGCAATTGAAAACATTTAAAATGAAAATCCCCAAAATACCCTGGTTAAAGATGGAGTTAGTGTATGTGATCAAAATGACAACAAAAGGGAAAAGTCAGGGACCCAGAGGCCAAAAAAAACTATTTGGACTAAAATGACAAATTTTGACAAAACTTAAGGACTAAAATGGCAATTTACTCCGGTAAAAATTACATTCTCTCTCCAACAAAGGTAAGTTCCATTATAAATCCAGTATTTACACCAACGTAAAGAAAATTTACACTACTAGAAAATACACTCCTTTTGACACGCAAACAATGACACGCGATATTTTATGACATTCAAAAGCGTATGTCAAGAAAAAAATGTCATGGTTTACGAAATTTAATAAATCTATGACATTCTTTTTTGTGTGTCATGTTTTTAGTGTCATAAAAAAAACAAGATTTATCTTGACACACAAACAATGACACACGCTCATTTTATGACATTCGAAAGTGCCTGTCAAGAATAAAAATGTTATGGTTTTACAAAATTCAATATATTTATGACACTTTTTTGTGTGTCATCCTTTTAGCGTCATAAAAAACAAGATCTATCTTAACACACGCGAATAATGACAAACGCTTATTTTATCACATTTAAATGCGTGTCAAGAAAACAATAACAATGTCATGGTTGTACAAAATTAATCTATTAATCTATTATTAAAAATACAACCTTGTGAATCGTATTTTAGGTACATTCAGACTTCCACGTACAAGAGAAAGAAACTGTAAACGTGATGGGAGAACGGTAAGAATGAAAGAAAGATCCAAAAGAGAGAGAAGGAGATATCCGGAGCCAGCGAGACACTACAAGAAAAGTGATCAATAGGGACTAAATTGTCAGGGACTAAAATATCAGGGGTGATTTTGGAGGCTGCAGCAACAGATTTCCAGGGCTGGTTTTGGTTCTTGTTTTCTTCAGGTACAAACAGATAACTTCATTTTTTTTCGTTACAAGACATATACAAGGATCTGTATATGTTACTCACATGTTTGGTCAAACACGAAACCGTATCAAAATTACAGAACATATACACACAGGGGCGGATTTAGAGGCTATTTACGGGTCCCAGGAACCCAGTCGATTTGGAAAAAAGCGCTTTTTTGTAGTGTAAACCTTGTATGATTTGGAAAAAAAAACGTTTTTTTGTAGTGTAAACCTTGTATGATTTGGAAAAAGGAATCCAGTGAAAAAACTGGCTAGATCCGCCACTGTATACACAGTCATATATTACTCACATGTCGTATTTCTAATATGTTTGTACATTTTGGGGTCCAACAGGGATCTGTATACATTATTCTAGCTACAATTGCTTCCTGCAACTTTGTAGGACTTACCATCACCAAAAAGCCTTGTTTCTTATATGTTGTGGTTGCTTTTGCACTATCCCTTGGAGCATATTTGGGCATTCAGAAAGAAATTCAATATTAAAGTAAAGATTTGGCTGTCAACAATATTTTTTTTATAATTTTGGTACGGTTTTTGTGTTTGAAATGTCCATATGCATATGCTCTAAGATAACGCAGGTGGGTGATTGATGTCGAAAAGAAGAAGATGATGATAGGGGGTAGGGTGAGGGTGGTGTAGGTTGTGGGGTCCACTAGAAATTTGACTTATTAATTAGATTTTTATTTATTAAATGCCCGGATAGTCCCTATGGTTTGCCATTTTTAAAGAAATAGTATTTTTGTCATTTCACACCATCTTAACCGAGAAAATTAACTGAGGTTAGGCACAGGGACTATCCAGGAACGGATATTGAAAAGTTGGGGACTATAACTGTAATTTTAGAAAGTTAGGGTCTAAAAGTGAAAAAGGGCAAACCACAAGGACTATCCGGGCATTTAACTCATTCTAATCTATAACAAATATTTAGGCTTAATATGGTCCATTACCACATTTATGATCTATTCTTACTAGAGATGTAAACGAGTTCGACATTTATGATCTATTCTTATTAGAGATGTAAACAAGTTGGGCTACTAGAGATCACTAAACCAAAAAGCTCGAAAGAGCTTGCGAGCTCGAGCCCGAGCCCAAATTATTATTTTATCTAATTTTATTTAATGTATCAATATATGTTTATATAATAATAATAATAATAATAATAATAATAATAATAATAATAATAATAATAATAATATTTAATCATGATAAATTAGTAAAATTATTAAGAAATTATAATTATAACTAACATAAATTAATTAACAAATAGCAAATGAGCCGAGCCCGATCCGAGCTCTCACATGTTAAACACACTCAAGTATGGTCGAGCTCAGACTCAGCTCTATTCGTTTACACCCCTAGTTGTTACCTACTATGATTTAGTATAGCTCAGGTCTGGTTGAGCTTGGGCTCAGCTCGATTAGTTTGCACCCCTAACCTTTACCTGCTATGATCTATTAAGACATATATGATACATTATTGCCCATTATAATCCATTAAGACATATATGATACATTATTGCCCATTATAATATAGTGTGACTCTCTTTAAGCCGATTTAACCCTTTAATATCTAATATGACTTTTTAAGGCCCATTTTGGTACATATAGCTCAGGTCTGGTTGAGCTTGGGCTCAGCTCGATTAGTTTGCACCCCTAACCTTTACCTGCTATGATCTATTAAGACATATATGATACATTATTGCCCATTATAATCCATTAAGACATATATGATACATTATTGCCCATTATAATATAGTGTGACTCTCTTTAAGCCGATTTAACCCTTTAATATCTAATATGACTTTTTAAGGCCCATTTTGGTACATAAAAAGCACGATTTGTATAACTCATTCTAACTTATTAAAACCTAATACATTTAATTACAACCCATTTTTATCCATGACTTAGGCTGGCATGGTGTGGTTTAGCTAGTATAGGATAGTTAAAGCTTTACAACACTACCACGTAGGAAGCGGAGCTTTAACTAACCCATCATTTAACTAATGTGATTGAACTAAATGTTAAAAAAAAGAAAAGAAATACGATTGGTTGAATAAAAGGCGGTCCCCACATTTTTAATGGATAACGCCGGTTAATGGCATGACAAACTCATGCTTGACGCCCCCTCTTTAAGAGTACCGTGGTTTGATGTTAAATGCATCAAAGTGCTAAGGTGAAAGGAGGCGCGAGGCCACACATGCCATTAACATTATTTATAAATAATAATACAAACATTTAGTTTTATTAAACGATAAAAAAGAAATATGTATTAAAACTTTTTGTACTAACTGATATATAAATCTTAATTTTAAATCTTCACACTTATTTATACTTATAGTAATAGATAGAAAAAATATATAGAAGATATGTTTTTGATTATTTTTATAATTCATTTATATTACTATTTTTGCTTTAGTTTTTTTTCTTTCTAAAATTCAGTTTCCACTTTCCATCTAAACCCCCCTCTCTGCACTAAAAATATGAACTTTCCCTCCTCAAAATTTTAGAGATTCCCCCCATACCCCGTCCCAAATCCAATCTGTATGCTCATTTCTCTCTCAATCTCGATCAAACTCCAACAGGATTCGCACCACCATTCAACAGCCCCCAATCCTCGTTCAACATTCTTGTCATTATCGTTTGGCAGCCTTTATGATGTCAAGTTAAAGAGGACTTCTTGTTCTGAATTGCCCATCAAATTTGTATATGGAAAAATAGTTTCGTGAATATACTCGTTTGTTTATGGTTTTTGTTTGGTGCCCTAATCTTATAGTTTTCATTTCAGATTATGAATTACTGCTAAGGGACACCATCTGTTTGATTAAATGCCTTGTGAGTTCTTGCCTCCCATTTAGAGTTACTTTACACTCGTTTTTTCTTTTGAATGACTTGATGATATTAACACACTTAGATTTCAGAAATAGTTAAAAATCCATCAATCTGGCAACATGTTAGAGGTTTTTGTTATGTTTTTCGTTTTATTTTTGGGTAGAGATGATAGTTATCAAGATTGAAAATGAATAGGCCAGTTCGACACTAATAGTCTTTAATGTGTTATCATTTTTGAGCAAAGAACCCCATGAGCAACTAGTTTTGTCATTAGTAATATGGATTTTGTGCTCGGAGTGGGAGGTTACGATCTTGACATGTGATGATGGTTATATGTGGATTTTTTTTAAAATATATATGTAAACACATACTCTTAATTCTTATACATGGCCTCACACGAATACACACCATATTATATGTTTCTTATATAGTCTTTTACTCTTTTAAGGGTGTCCGGGGCGCTTTGCGGGGAGGGGTGCGGGGTGTCAAGTCCCCGAGCGGGAACACCGCCGCCATCAAATCGGGGAGGCTAAGCGGTGTGTACTCACCGATTGAGAGAGAGGAGAGAGAGAGGGGGTGATTGGTTGTTAATGTGGGTCCACCCTTTTCCACCAATCATATTTTTTTCTTCTTCTTATGCCAACGTTTGAGTGCAAAATGGGGACTTAAGAGGGGAGTTGACGTGGCGCGTGCTGATTGGGTGTGTAAAAGAGAGAGAGGAGTGCCCCTCTCACCCTAAGCCTCCTTGAGATGGTTCTCACTCTGAAAGTCACACCCACAAGCATGGACATGGTAAGGCTAACTAGACACTCATATTATGAATAAACTAATTGATATATCTATGGGACTTTATCAATGAACTTATTTTAGCGTAATGTTTATCACAACAGGTAAGGAGTGGTCCCGAAATGGGTAAATGTAATTCTCTTACGCTCTTTGTGAAATTTTTTTGGGATATGCATTTATTACTGTAACTTTTTACTTTCTTTGTGGTGTTTTGAAGTTCATTTTTAAACATGACAGGTCTCAAAAATCAGTAATGACAGTTTTTTAATCCAATTATCCAAGTAGTTATATTCTTTCTTTTGTTCTTTCTTTTTTACTATTCAAAACACAACATACTCTTACTAAAATTAGTTTTTTTTTTTGCCGAATCTTAATCTAGCTATCATTGATTGTCTATAAGATGAGTGGTTTCGATGCTGGTTATGGCCTATGGGAGTTTCATTATGTTATGAATGGTGAGTTTTTATATCTTAACTGCTCTGGTTGAATGTGTGGGACATTAAAAAGCCTACGAGATTGGGTATTGTGTTACTGAATCAACCGAACCGAACCAATTATACATGTAGCTATTTGAAATATGTGATATTCTTTATACATAGTTATTTATCCTTTTAGTCTCATAAATATGTGGTGTTCTTCATGTTCATAATTTCATATTTAGTAAGAGTTAAGTTGGTTGTTTTTAGGTTTCTTGATAATTCTTCTATTTCAAAAAGTAGTTGTTTTGTATCATGTTGATGTAATTGTTCTGTAGTTGGACAACATAAGTTAGCAAATTAGTGATCATATATAAACATGCATTTAGATATGGAAAAGTTTAAGTGTAGGTTTAGACAGGAATTATCGCAACATGCATGCTTCATTTAGATTGTATATTTGGTAACAAGTTGAGGGATAATCTAAAAGCCTCCAAGTTAGTGATAAAAGAGTTGGAATATACTTTGAGATAATTTTTATTTTTTATAGGGCAATGGCCATGTATGCTTTATGGAGTGGTGCAAACATAAGGGTTAAACTCATTTGGATTAACGATAGAGTAAGAAGCACTTAATCCCTTATTTAAATTGTGGTTGTAATGATGTTGTAAATATTGAAACCCTTTAGTTTAAACTTAAATCGCAATGGTTTCACATTTCTTGATATTTTTAATTGTGTAATGCCCACATCAACCAGGAGGAGGTACTGAATGCGGCTACTATGTGATGAAGTTCATGCAAGAGATAACTTACGAAGGAGTTGAAATACTTGACAATGATAATGTAAGTTTAGGCATATTTTAGTCTGTATATGTATATTAGAGAAATATGTACTTATATATCCAAACAATTGCTTAAATTCATATATTTGGATTAAATTCTGATTTTTAAGATTTATTTTATTTAATTGTTGTCTCAGGTTGGGAAAGGAGTAGAAGAATACTCGGCTGCGGATATGGATGGCATTCGTGAAGATTGGTCGACTTATGCGGTTAACTCTATTTTTAAATTATAAATCGTATTTTAGGTGTTGACGATGTATTGACAAACAATTCTTTTTTTGTTAACGTTAAAATATTTGTAATATACTTGACAGATGATTATGTAATGGATTGTTTTGGTATATATATATGTGTATTTGTTATATGAATAAGATTTATTGTTTTTGTTATTATACATGTATCCAGGGCAAATTAGTAATTTTATAAAAAAAATTATACAATTAAAAGCATGACACGCATCAATGAATGTCATACGTATGTGTCATAAATGCTTGTCATGAACGTGTCATTAAAAAGTATCATAAAATGAGTGTCATGAATGTGTGTCATTAAAAGGTGTCATAAAATGGGTGTCATGAATGTATGTCATGAATGCGTGTCATTAAATGTGGGTCATTAAATGTGTGTCATGAATGCGTGTCATTAAATGTGTGTCATAAAAACATGACACACAAATGCATGTCATGTTAATTTTAAGTCTCCTCAATCAACGACTCGCATTTGCGTGTCATAAAGACCCTTTCATGACATGCAATGCATGTCAAGAAATGTGTTTTTTCTAGTAGTGTTATGTCATGTTTTTCTACAGAAAAATACATTACGTATGTAAAAACATAATATCTTTAAATCCTTGGTATAGATCTTCATCGTCTCCGTCCAGAGAAAATGCTCAACGCCGCCGTGCAACCTAAATAACCCACGTAAACCAGCCAAAAACCTTATGTATACCTAAATAACAAGTCTACATATTTTAGAACACATATAAGACTGCATTACATATGGGCACATCTTTATGCATCAAATATATATTTGTTGCATGCTAGTGTGGGGAAACTAGGACTTCAAGCGGATATGCTTTGGCGTTTGTTAGTCCAGGAATATCGATGGGTGCACCATTTTGAGTGGACATCTCAAAGTTTTGTAGCAAAGTGGCTAAAACCATGTGTAACGTTTGATATGCAAAAGTTATTCCAGGACAACACCTTCTTCCGCCTCCAAAAGGGATGCTGAACTCAAATTCAGTCCACTTTACATCGAATGCATTCTGGTCTGGGGTTAGGAACCTCTCTGGTCTAAACTCGTACGGGTCTGACCATATCTTTACATCACGGTGGATCTTCCACATGTTGTTACTTGCCAAGTTCCTGTTGGGATATGGTAGCCAGCTATGGTGGGCCGGCCCTGAGAATTCATGTACCCTGTTCGAGCTCGAAAAAACGTGCATTTACGCCTTAACGAAACTGGGTATTGGGCTTACTAAAGGTCTAAACCTAATCCCAATGGGCTATTAACTAATCTAAACCGTAAGAATAGGTTTGTAAGTTGGCTTATGTTGGTGTTTGTATGGGTATATCCTATTGAAAAATATACTTTACATGTACATATCAGGTTTTTTCATAAAATAAAGTGCCCTTCGAAATATCGGGCCCTGGCCGGTGGTCCTCCCCGCCCACCCTCAGGGCCGGCCATGGTGCAATCTTTCGTAAAGGCTCTTGGAGCTCCTATGATGATCATACTCAGTAAATCACACCAATAGCAAAACTAAGGTAGGAAGAGAGAAGCTGCTTCCCGTGAGACTCCGACTCGATAATACTTTGCATCAAGCCTTGGACATAAGGCACATAACACTCAACAATCAGGACAATGGCCGATTAGTTTAAGTACGCCATTGTCTGTCGGCTATCAACGCCAACATATATAATGCATGATTAACCGTCCGCCTCTTTTAACATAATTTTCATGAAATTAGTAACTTAACATTAAAATTAGTGTAATTTCACTTTTTCCGTAATTGCACACACACAAATATACATTATAAGGTCATATATCATGTATATTTATCGATAGTCCAATAGAATGTCAAACCCAAACGACCAAACCCTACACATATTGAGCGAGGCCTAAAATCATAAAATCTTAAACTTTTAGGACAATTAGTATCAAACCAATAAATATTGGGTTAGGTCTAAAATATTAAAAATCTATATATATATATATATATATATATATATATATATATATATATATATATATATATATATATATATATATATATAAATGAAATGGATTTGGGCTAGGTGGCATTTGATTTTGGCCATTTTTGCTGATGTGGCAACTTATTGTGTTGAGTTTAGGAGGGAAATCACATATGGCTTCTAAACTCTCGATTTTAAAACAATACACGCGGGATCCGAAATGGTTTGGGTCGGGTTTTTGCTTTTCGAATACACCTTTTGCATATGTTCGGATCATTTAAAAGCTACTTCATTTTCTTTTCTCTCATTCATACCTACCTCAACTTTACCTTCTTCTCTCTTCCTTTTGTTCTACAATCGGTTATCTTCTCAGCAACTTTACAAAAATTAGGTCAACATCAAAGGTAAATACACTAAATTGAATCTAAATATTTGTTATTATATGTTCTGAATCAAGATCGGAGTTTGATTTTATGTTATTCCTTTCTATATAAAGTTAAATTTATAAACATTGTTTGTACTTCTATTAACTTCTTCTTTGGTCTGATTTTTGTAGATCGGACCATAAATCTTGAAGGTATGTTGTTTTACTTTGTTGTTTATGTAGTATTCATGTTTAATCTAACCGATTGAACATGTTTACTTTTGTATAAAAACCAAAATCTAGATCAGAGGTTTTTGTTGATTTTTGTTTCAAACAAAATCAAGTTTTTGATTTTTCTTCATTTCTGTAGATCCGACCATATTTATTGCAGTTACTGATTTTTCTTGATTTTTTTTCCATGTGAATCCCTAACTCCGTCATAACAATCGGAATCCCACCATTCGTCAAACAACAGAGGTTAGTTAAATTTTATACTTTTTTTTTATCTTTTTTAAGTTTATCATATATAATTTTATGCTTTCTGTTAAGTTTTTTTTAATTAATAATATTCTCAATGTTTTATCGGTTATGGTTTACTTTAATTAATAATATATTTAATTGAATTTAATTGATATTGTTTGTTTTTTGATATATATAGTCTGCCTTATGCCTTATTTTTATTAAATTAACAGTTTTTTGAAAATATTATAATTTGATTTTTCAGTTATCATTTTTCAATTTTGCTTTAAAGATATTTTTAATTTCTTTTTAAAAATGTTTTTTTTTCTATAAACAGAGTAATGTTTTTAATCTTAATTTATGAATTTGAAATTATAAGTCTGTTACTGTAATTAGACATTGTTTCTATAATTAGTTTGTCGCTATATTTTTAAAAATATTTACTTACTTCCTTTGCAGTTATGGTTCCAATCAACTCTTCAACTTCCCTCCAATCTTCTTCCAAGAATACCATCGGTTTCCATATAACAATGAATTTCTTCAGTGGATCTACATATATAGATGGTTTTACATTCTTCACCATCTTCATCTACATCTACTTTTTCTTGAATCGATTATCGCTCTACAAACTGTAAGTTGTTTTTGTTAAATTCATTCTTTAATCATTATTCATGTGTTCTTCCTTTAATTTAATGTGTTTAAAGTATGTTTATGTTTATTTAACCCTAAATCCTATTGGGATTGAAAAATATGTTCATTTTTGTTATTTAAGATTATGGTTTTGTTAAAGAATATGTTGTTTCTGCAAAACCCTAAAACCAATTTTGATGCGGAATATTTTTTATTTGTAAAGTTTATTTATTCTATCAACTTTATACGAAACCCTAGATCCGATTGTTATCAATATCTGTCTTAAGTTTTAATTGAATTGATGTAAAATAACTTTTATTTGATTCTGATTGTTAATAAGTTTGTGAATGTCATTAAAAAGCATAAATCCCATTGGCATTGTAAATTATGTTGATTTAGGGTTTTTAAGATTATGGTTTTCTTATAGAATATGATGTTTATGCAAAACCTTAAAACCGATTTTGATGCAGAATATGATGTTTTATAGGAAACCCTTAATCCGATTGTTATTGAATATAGTATTTTTATGAATTTTTTTATTTTTTATTTGGTATGATTTTGTTTATATGATTTTTTCAGTCTGATGTATTGTTTAAGTTTATGTTATTCAAACCCTGATTCTTATTGTCATGGAAATTCTTATTATTTTTTCAGTCTGATGTATTTTTTATGATTGTCATGTTTATTTAATCTATCAACTTTTGAGGTCACTTTATGTGTATTTGATGATAGGATAATAGGATTGTATATTTTAAGGAGTTTTAAATTTTGTTAATTGTCAGTGTAAATCATTTGGTTACACAATTTTTTATTATGATGTATCATAATGGTTATATTTTTTTAATAATTCATCTGACGTGGTTTGTTTATGTAACCCCTTTTTGTAGGTATTTCATATGGCTGAAAGTTCATCATGGTTTTTTTTTGTTCATTTTGTTAGTTTATGTAACATTTCATTTGTAGAATCTGTGTGTTTTTTTCATGTTTTTGTTTTTTTCTCACACTAACCTTAACATGTTACACTTTATTAACATTGTAATTTTTAAATCAGTTTCAGAGGACCCTGCTTCTGTAGGCTAATGAATGTACCAGATGAAGGAAGTTATTCTGGTAAATGATAAATTATTACATAAGTTATTTTTCTTCTTTTCTTTTTCTTATTATTAAGTACAGTTTGTTATTATTGTATTGTTTATATCTTTTCACTATAATTATAATTCATTTTGCATTTGCATTTGTTTTTTTTTTATTAGTCCATTCCAGATGACGCTGCGTGCAAACTATGGGGTGTAGATAAAGGCCCTACGAATGTTATGATACACACTGAAGATGGCCGATTATTTAATGTTTCTTTAAGCGCTTCTAAAGGAAAGTTAATCTTTTTCCATTGTTGGTCCAATGTTGTAGAACATTTGCGACTAACCAAAGGCTGTTTGGTAGTATTTAATCCTGTGGATTCTACTACGTTTAAATTAACATCTTTCGTTGATGCGGTTAGTCGTGGCTCTTTCTGGATGTATCTGCTCCCTCCATCATCTCATTTTTATGTAAGATAAATTCTATTTTTATTTTTCGTAATGTATTTATGTATTACTTTACTTATATTAAAACTAATTTTTTTTCTTTTTTTTATCATTCCCACAGGTCATTCCTGAATGTATCCTGCCAAAAATTTATGATTATTCCTCAAATGATGTAATCTCTACTGTAATTATAGACAACAAAACGTTTAACGTTGTCACTGAAACGTCTGATGGTAAAGTCGGTTTTACCGTTGGTATTGACGTAATTGTTAGTCAGTTACAGTTGAAGGCTGGTTGTTTTTTGTTATTTACAAAAGCTTTTGGTAATTTTTCCGTTTAAAAGTTTTTGAAAAAAACGGTGTTGAAATGAATTTTCCTAATGTAGATGTCGATGAGGTAACTTACATTTTGGTACTTAATTACATATTTTTATATGTTAATGTAATACATGTTTTATATTTAATTTGCAGGCTGAAGTTGCACCTATGGAAGTTGATGAACAAATACATGGTGGTGTTCGTCGTTTTGTTCGTATGGCTGGTGAACGTCATTTTGTAAGTTTTAATATCATTTTACAAATCACTAAAAACAAGTGTTACAAATTTTTGTTACTTAATAAACATTGTTCTTTTAGTTTCATATTATTATTAATTTTGTTTTTACAACAATACAGAGGATTCCTGATCCTGTTTCACGAATGGCTAGACTTGATGAAGGTTTAAAAGATATCACCGTTAGGCTTATGCATCTAGATCCGCCACAACAATTTACCAATGGTACCAGACGTGAAAGAAAAACCGACGGAGGTTAGCGATACGCGTTAACCAGTTGGAAGAAGTTCATGAAAGCAGCTAGAATTAAGGTCTGTGACACGGTTCACTATTCTTTTGATGAAAATGACCAGGTGTTGAGTGTTGAACTGGTTGTACCTTACGTTAGGCGTAGTCATTAGTTATTTGACATTTAGGGCATGTTTTTTGCCTTTCATATGTTAGATATTAACTTTTTATATGGTTTTGTTGGTTTTTGACATTCGTTATGTTTTGAATTTCAAGTTATTACATTTTTTCATATCTTAACTGTGCTTTTAACCACTAATTTGTCAGGTCTTGAAAGTTTAATCTATGTGTTAAGTAGTCATTTCTTAAATTTTATAAATCCTTAACTGATGCTAATGATGTTAATAATTTCTTCAAAAAGTATATTAAACACAATTTTATGTTAATCAGTTAAGCATTTAACATGATTTAAAATAATCCAGATCCCATTCTTTCTTTTATCTTTCTCTTTTCTGCACCAAGAGTATAGTGTTGTTATTATTATAAGATAGTATTATGAACCTTTAGTACTATATATAGAATAGATAGATAACACTATGATTGTCATTTTTAAACCTTACATTATAGTTTTTAGATGTTACATTATAAGGTTTTTATATAAGATTTAACATAAATAACCCATTTTATATTAGTTTTAATTATACAAAGTCAACTGTCACTTGGTATGTTGCAATTTCAAAATTTCGTTATTACTTTGCAAGTGATTTGTCATAAAATTTCGTCCTTACTTTGCAATTTCAAACTGATAATTATGGAAACTGATTATTCATAAAAATTTAGAAAAATCTATTTTTTATATTTTAGTAAAGGTATTCAATTCTATAAAAATATGTTACAAATATAAACTTTTACGTTAATAATGATAAATAATATTTAAATTCGTAAAGTGAACCCCAAGTTATATAATTAATATGTATAGTTTCCCTTTTTATAAATTTGAATTTATGTTAATTTTTTTTATTTAATTATAAATTATACCGTTTCCTTATTTGTTGTATTTTAAAAAGGAGGTTTATTTTGATTAGAAATATTCATAATATATTACTAAAAATATTAACTTTTATAATTTGTATAAATAGATCATTTGTTTTCTTTTTAAGTCAATCTAATTTTTTTCCAACAGTCTATTCATTTATTTGATTTCTTTGTAGCTACAATGGAAAACGAAGGTCAGATCACCTTGCTGAACGATATCGATGCTCTTAGCACAAACTACGTTATCAAGATTAAAATTGTTAGTTTGTGGAGGAAGAAGATGAGAGGTAATGAAAGAGAGACGTATCGTATAGACATGATACTTATGGATGAAATGGTAAGTTAATGATTTAATCTTTTTTGTTTTAATTATACTGATTTTGATTGCATTTTAACATATCCTTTGCATGTTATTCTCTATTTACCGACAGGGTACCAAGATTCAAGCTTCTTGCTTGCATAAGCTATTTTCAAAGTTTGACAGACATCTTAATGTTGATGAATGCCTTATCATAAAACGGCCATCTCTTGCTGCGAACACTGCAACTTTCAAGATTGTTCCTAACAATCAGAAGCTATCTTTTTACTATCATACGTTTGTGGAAAAGTGCAATAAATGGGAATGTCCGCAGTATGTTTTCAATTTTGTTGATTTTAATGTTGTTCTTTCACAGAAAATAAAAGAGGGTACGGCAGTAGGTATGTTAGTTTTTATTTACATTTACAAACTTTATATACCAAAATATTTGTTTGTGGATTTTATAATTTTTTTATGTTCTTATATATGCTGACATGTATTTTATATTTTTTTTAGATTTCATTGGTTATGTTGGTGTTTGTTATAACATCGAGGGGACTAACAAAAAGGATGGTAGTAAAGGGAAACACCTTAATCTTAAGCTTCAAGATCTTGAGTAATACATTTTATAAATTGTGTTTGATTTTTTTTTCTATATTATGTTTTCAAAATTACAAAGTGTTGTTAAACTCATAATTTTTTGTTATATTCTATTGTAGAGAGGTTCAGATCGATTTAACTCTTTGGGATGATTATGCTAAGGACATGTATTCTTACATGGTTAGTGAAAAGCGTGAAGCACATGTTGTCGTTGTTGTCCATTTTGGTGCTGTTAAGACATACAAAGGTATTTAACTCATAACACATTTTTTACCAAACAATGTATGTAGATGTTGTAACTTTATATATATTTTATTTATTGTTTAATTTATTTTTACCTAACAATAGGTAAATGCATGGGAATTTTCTAATAACTTTAATGGTTCACGACTTTTCATTAACGACAATTTTGATGACATGCTATTGTTCAAGCAAAAGTAAGTCTTATTATGTAAACATATTTTTTAAATTTTATCATGTTTACGTATTGTTTGTATTTTTTGTTAATTAAACATTTTTTTATTTAAACTGTTCAATAGGTTTCTTGCAAAACTTGCTGCTTCAACTGAGTCAAGTAGCCATGCTGGGTCATATATGATGTGTTCTGTGGAAGATGAATTTTTAAAGAATGATGTTTTTTCACCAATTGCTTATCTTGGATCAATCATAGAGGTTTTCCTTAACATTTCAGGAATTATATTTTAAATTTTAACAAAATTTTAATGATTTTTTTTCTTTTATTATGTAAACAACCAAAGAAAGTTGTGGTCGTTGGAACAATTGTAGCAATCGTTTCAGATAAGATGTGGTATTATGATGGGTGTAACTATTGCAATTCCAAAGTTGAGCAAAAGTTTGAAACATATGATAAGGATGATGGAACAAGTGATGTTAGAGATGAGAAGTTGTATCAATGTTCTAACAATGATTGTAATGGAAAAGAAGTTTTCCGGCTGTCCAGGTAAAGTGTTTGTTATTCATACTTCTACTTATTGTTCATACAACAACAACAACGTAGGTCGTTTATATTATCCATTCATATATATATTTTTGTTAAATAATTAATTGTTGATGCATGGAATGTCTGTTGACTGCGTCTACAAAAAGTCTGAAGTCAAGATTGGTTAACAGGGGGTCAAAGTGTAAATATTGTATAAAATAGAGTTAGGGTCGCTTATGTGTCATCGTATTGGTTTGGACCGCTCATGTGTCTTAGTTCTGAACCGCTTATATGTCATTATTCTGGATCGCTTTTGTGTCAAGTGTTCTGGACCGCTCATTTGGCATGTCTTATGAGCGGACCAGGAACTCTATAAATAGGCTGAGCGGTTCATTAGTGTGAATGTATGTGTGTGTGCTTGGGAGCCGAAACATTGTCAAAATTTCATCAGAAAGCAATAAAAAGATAGGAATTGAAAGGATAAGCTATTGTAACATCATATATGTTGATTCCGCCTTCATACATGAAGATGAGCTACTCTGACTGACTTTTCGGGTCAAACAACGGTCCAACAAGTGGTATCAGAGCTCAGGACGAGGAGTTCATACTACTACAGCATAGATCTGCATAAATCTCTCTTTTCTACTCACTTTCTCTCATACTTTTTCAGTTTCTAGTGGTTCCAACGGTCAAAATTGTCTGAAATTTGAGTATAACGTATAAAACACACTAATAACAAACCCTAAAAAGTTTTAGAGTGAAATTCGGACTAAAAATGGGTAAAACAGGCTAAAAACTAAGGATCGCATTTTCGAACATTCAGGACCGCTCGAAAGAATTTGTTTGAACCGCTCGAAATATCTGTTTGGACTACCTGGACCGCTCGAACGATCATAGCCTGGACCGCTTGAACGATCATATTCTGAACCGCTCGAATGATCATATTCTGAACCGCTCGAATGATCATATTCTGAACCGCTCATACGAATTTTGTTGGTTCGCTCAAACGGACACAATTGACTCGCTTATTTGGTCCGCTTATTCGGACATAGTTGGATTCGCTTTTTAGTACATCTTATTGGTCTGGTCCGCTCGAGAGAACATTGTTTGGTTCGCCTATTTGGATCAAACAGTTCTGTTTATCTGTCAATCTTACAGATAGATCCGCTTTTGTGGTTCTGTTTTTCAAAAATCTCGAAAATTTTTCTAAGTGTTGGTTGATTTTGCAGGTACGATCAAAATGGATGATATTTTCATGAATCCTTTCAGCGATATGTATGCATTCACAGGAAGTTCAGGAAACAACGATACGACGTCGAACAATACGAATGAGAATCAATCAAAAGAGAAAAAGAAGGAAGCTTGGGAGTCTGAGAGTGCATTTGGTACATTCAACAAACCCCCGAAGCTTATGGCCATCGATGAATATAGTCGTTGGTCGAGAAAATTTGAAGATTGGTTGATGGCTTTTGCGTTTACAAGTTGGAAGAGTTTGAAAAATGGATATGATCATGGAGACAAAAGTGGAGAAACTTTATCATCAGCTGACGAAATTGAATCTTTTATGGCAGAACAAAAGTGTGTGGCTTTATTGTTTCAGTCGGTGCGGGAAGACATCATTTCGTTGATAGACTACTCCAATGCTAAAGACTTATGGGAAAAACTCAAGAAAAAGTGTCTAGGGAGTAATGAGATTGTAAAAAATAAGACGAAACTGCTTAGAAAAGAATTTGATATGTTTGGTTGTCTTAAAAATGAATCGGTTTCTAAAATGATTGAAAGGTTCGGTCATCTGAAGCTGGAACTTGCACGACATAAGATTACGTATTCTCCGGAAGAACTTGTTGACAAATTGTTCGATTCCTTACCAGATGAAGTGGATTGGAGATATTACGCATTAATGTTGAAGAACACGATTTCTCCTGAAAATTTGACTCTAGATTTGGTGATTGAGAGACTTGAAAGTCATGAGCTTGAATTGAAGAAAACTTACAAAGTCAATCACTCATCCTATCAGCAAAACTTGGATCTTTATTATCCGAAAAGCTTGATGCCGAAAGCTACTTCTCCGAAAACTGCATTTTCTGCTGAGAATGTTTCTTCAACAAACAAAGAAAGTCAAAGCAGTTCAAACATTGGAAGCCACAGTGGTTATCACGGTGGATCTTCGTCTTCTGACAAACGTTCTGATGCAAAGTTTTCGTGCAACATCGCGATAGATCTGAAGAACGCACAAAATTTTGATGAAGAGTCGGCCAAGTAACAAATGGTTTTTCTTGCGTCTGTGTTGGAGTCCTATGAAGGTTTGGTGGCCGGAAAGATCGGAAATACAAATCTGACGAAAGAAGACTACGATCAGATAGACCCCGAAGAAATGGAGCTGATCGACATCCGTTGGGCAATGGCAAGTGCAGTTCGACGTGCACAACGCTTCATGGAGATTACTGGGAGAAAAACGATCGGTGGTCCGTCTACAAAGTTGGGGTTTGATAAATCGAAGGTGACGTGCTTTAAGTGTAAGCAGAAGGGTCATTTCAAGAGGGAATGCAGGAATGCATATGCTGATGAATCGGAGAATCCGTTTCGAGATGATTACTACAAGAAGGCAATCTACCATCAGAATAAATCCGAGCCGCCCAGATTGAAGCAGCAGGAAGAGAACAGAGACAAATCGAGGGCTTTAGCTGTGATTTATGATGATGAGGGTTACGATTGGAGCAAAGAGGTTTTACCGGAAGAAGATGCTGTTGGTTATGCTTTTATGGCGAAGAATGAGCCTATTCCATGGAAAGATAATCGAACAGAGGAACAGAAGTATAAATACCGAAAGATGGTTGCTGAAAACAAGATTATCAGATTGTCTGGTGTATATCTAGAGGCAAAAAGAGCGAATAGATGGGATCCAGACAGAGAGTGCTACCTTGATAAGTATGGCAACATTGCAATTGATGACAAAATGCTTGATATCGAGGCCATCATCAAGGAGTATAAAGAAGAAGATGAATATTGGCAGCACAAGTGGTGGGGAACACCAACGTCAAAGATGATTGATGAAGAGAAAGAGAAAGAGAAAGAGGAGAAAGAAAAGAAAGAAAAAGAAGAGATTGATGAAGTGAAAAAGATTGATACGGGTTTTGTCACACCCTCAAAAATACCACCTAGGGATACCCCTGCTAGGCGTGTGACGGACCAATAACGAGCCACCAATCATGTTGAACTCATAATAAGTTTGTAAAGGAAAATGGCAATTATTATTGAAAGGTAAATGTAAACCAACATGTTCAGCGGAAGCAAATAAATGAAACCATAGTTTAACTGTTTCAAAACCAAAGTGCCATATCAATAATTCTAATGCATGTATCCCTCCAGTTCGACCCCATGACCACTCCAGCTACTCCAGACAGCAAGTCCCAATCCAAAACATCTAACGACCTGCGAGCATGCAACAAGTGTATCAGACAACGCTGGCGAGTCCACAGTTTAAGAAAACGTTTGTTACCAGTTGAATGTAAAACAGTTCAATAACCAATGCAAGTAATATTGTTAATATCTCAATTCCGAACAATGACGGCTCCTGAAATACACGACTGCCCTTCCCACGTACTCCTATCTAGTACTGGGCCAGACTGGGTCATTAGTTCACCTCCGTCCTCTACAGGCACGGGGTGAGGGTGCCAAACCTAAGTAGCGCTACTAACTAATACCCGATGAGGGACTTACAAAAGATGATAGGTGAGAATATTAACCAATATACTCGTTTTTACCCAAAGACTCATCCCCCCCATGGAATACCCATTGACTGTCCCCAACCACTGGGACGCATGCTCGAATGTAGTGAACTCACCTTTGGTTTGCTCGGTAAGACTAACTACCCGTTTATCTGGGATCAAACACGTCCTAGCATAAGTACCAGTAACAATCAGTTTCAAGTTTACTTATACGTTATTCACATTTATACACGTAGTATACATTCATCAACAGACACGTTGTAACACTTAATTGTGCATGAATTTCCATCATTTAAAGTACGTTCACTTTCAAATAAAGTTATACTTCGCGTACCACGTTTCGAATATCCAAATAACATCACATTTCAAACATACATAAATGTGCAAGTTCATGTATCACTCGCGGCCCGTGAACCCATCGTGCGAGGCCCAGACCCAACCCGTCCCGGCCTACAATCCAGTTGTTTAATTTCCGAAGCCCACTCGCATCATATGTGCGGTGGCCCATCAGCTAGTGAATTCTTTTGTCATGTGAATCAGCCCAACAGACTTATGCACAATCTTGTTTTCCTATGGTGACCCAACTACATAGCCAGCCTAGATTACTTCATTCATAATGTTCATGGATTAGTGGTTATGATCAGCATTAGTATCATTAACTTTTAAGTGCAGAAATATTAATTTCCCCAACCTGAAACCCCATTTTAATCTTTCATTTTCGGACCCATTTACCCTCACATGTGCAGCCCATATAGCATTTGAAGTCCACTAACTAAACATGTGATCAACTCAAAGACTCATGACATGAGCATGCCACCTACTGATGTGTCTAATGCAAATGGTGTGTGTGTGGTTTGACCAAATCATCACTTTTCAATTCCCTATGTTTCAGACTAAATTAATGCTTCAGTTCAAACATGTGATCAAATCCTTAATGTTAATAACTAATCTATTCATTTGTCATCGGCCAATAACATGCACCGCCCCAAAACAGTTTGTGTATCACCGATAACAAAAGTTTAACATGCAATCAAGTCCACAAATCCCAAACAATAGCAAAATACCCTCTAACTACCCATCACACAATAACCGGTTCATCATCATCAAATTAAATTAACCATCATCTCATTACTCAATGCACATAATATTCCCACTGAAAAGTGTCAACATTATTAAGATATGCATATTAGATATGGGCCGCCATTTTTCAAGGTGATCATATCAATTGTCAGACCATAGCATGTGCATTTGGTTGTAATCCTCTTTATTGAATTTGGCAATTCATTCGGTGATAGTTGATCATCACAATGAATAACATAATTTCATTATCATGCATAGACACTAACACTTAACCTTAGCAATCATAATTATTCGTCTTACAACATGGATCAAATCTGTTATCATATGAATCTCAGTTACTCATTGTTTAACAACCGTACACACCACAATAGATCGATCACTGATTCAAAAGTATTAATCTAGTCCCACACATATTTGTATTGCATATTCACTAATCAAAACCAACAGATAACACAACATGCAAACAATAACAGAACCACCGACTCCGAGCACCGGTCCGATACAAATGTAAACCATACGCATACAAACCATAGAACTCCTATCCTGTAGGCTCTAGTCTACCAATCTAAACATTAAACTACCAATACCCTAATCAACAACACATAATGGTTTAGTCTCAAACAATTCATATAATCATAAAAGATCGCAGACACATGTAACAATCATCGTTCAATGCAAAGTGTAGTGGAATGCTAACCAGTTGATGTAATGATCACAGGAGTGCAAGGGATCTTCAAAGAGGAGATGACGGTTGTCAAGAGAGGCTAGGGTTGGTAATTGACGTTTTACGTATTATTATAAAACAGATTTAACTTAGGTGATGTTGGGCCCCAACTGGGCCGAAAGCCCATATAGTGTCGATGAAACTTCCAGGTGCGACGAAACCTCTAGTTTCGCTGAAGATGATGACGAAACATGGCTATGTTTCGTCGAGTTCGGTTTGCAATGGGGGGGGGGGTGTCCAAGGTTTCGTCACACGGGAGATTATGTACCAAACAGTTCATGCTCTTCATTAAATAACTACATAATACAAAAGTATTACATTACAATCATACATCAAACGTGAACGAGTTACAATGAAACAAGTTACATTAATCAAATATTAAACGCTTTGCGAAACGAATAGCGTGTCAAGACAAGGCCCTGAAAACTCGGGTTGTCACATCATCCCCAACTTGAAAGAAATTTCGTCCCGAAATTTGGCAAGTAATTACAGAGGAGTGAAGTGAGAATTTAAGATTGCTGACGGTTTTCCTCAGGTGCCACATCATCCCCAACTTGAAGAGGAATTTCGTCCCGAAATTCGCCAATGATAACAGACATTGACACAATCGTTTAGATAACTGCGGATCCTAGAGTTTACTCTGACCATTGCGCCCCTACGTGAACTCCGGTCTACGTCTTGAGTTCCAACGAACTCTCACAATCGGAATACGACTATGTTAATCGAACCTTAACTTCCTGGTCCATGTGTTGGACAAATTTCTCCGGTGCAGGTATCGCATGTGTTTCATCATACGTCAGTTAAGCTTACCACGCTTCCCAAGCCTCCCACACCCTCCCAGGGTGAGACTTTCTACTCGATACGATCGCCTACAGCGATCTTCCAGCGTTTCCCAAGTTTATCAGCTTTCCTGACGGTCACGCGTTGCCATCAATTGACTCCCGATCCAAACAACCTTCCCAAGAGGTTTGAGTACTAGTCCTGGACCAGTAATTAAGTTGTCCACCATCTCAATCTAACAAGAAGGTTGACATTGTTGTCTAGGTAATGTCCCAACAGAGCTGTCTGGTTACCAAGATGCTAACTGCCGCAGTAATACTCAACCATAGGTAAAAGTCCTTCCAATTTGCACCGAAGCCAGTCACACACATGCTCGCAGCATGTCTTCTAGTGCTAGGAGAGCTCGTTTTCTCTGATCGTTTGCCCAACGGCAATAAGCAATGCTCTGGTCCTGACGTGAGCCAAGGGTGTTGTGTATTGCCTGACGTAAATCATACGTAAATCAATTTCAGAGTTAACAGGGGTTGGCACCTCGTACCTAAAAGTCGCCTCTCTCAGAGGAATATTCACAAAATTGTGAAGACTCGTCAGTTAATCGACTGCAAGAGTGTGTGCTAGTAACGTGAGTCCATCAACGATCACCCAGGTGATTATGTTTCCATTTCGAGTTGTAAGTACACTAGTGACAAATTCCATGGCAGTCTGTTTCATCTCCATATGTGTGTTTCTGATTGCTAAAATCCCACCTTGACTTTCCACAAGTCGAACATCGTTCCCATGTGTTGCTATGTGGGCCTTCAGACCCGGTCATCCATACAGGGTCCTTAGGTTTTAACATATCCTATCAAAACTCAGATGAATAGAATATCGAGGCCCGTGCGTTTCGCCTTCACCGGTTCCCTAAAATTGCCGTATAGTGAGGTCCATATCTGTTCCATGAAGTAGCAAATATCGTCCGACCTGCGAAAGGTGGCTTCCCTATGCCCCACATGGGTCAATCTTGAGAACTCTCTTCCTCTAGTTCTTCAATTTGAAAAAAAACGGGTCTGATCAGATATGTTAAAGTGGATAGCGAGCTGCAAAGCTCGTGCACATCCAGGTTTCACGGTCGTATTCACTCAAAAGTTCCATCCAACGATGCCATTAAATGATTTAACTCTCTTGTAGCCAGGGTACATGGGAGGCCCTTGTGATCGGTCTAAATAGTGCATCCGGTACCGTCCAAGTAGTGCCTCCAATTTAAATCCAAAGACTACGGCTTCCACCGCAGGTCGTGACTCGTGCAGTTCTTGCTGTAAGTCCACCACGTAAGCCATCGCCCTCTTATGTTGCATCGGTGTGTAACTGGGACTCTGATTCGAACTATCATGGTATACCGCCAGATCATCAGTACCCTCGGATAGAAGTGATGCTCAGTGCGTTACAGGGTTGGGTTTCAGAAGCTGAGAAGATGACCTCCTATTTTGGTTGCCATGAGTTCACAGCTCCTCGCTGTGCTAAAGAGGTTAAGGTTGCGCAATCTTCAAAAATCCTGTGATGAATCTACGATGGTATTCAGCGAAACCAAGAAATCGCTGCGTCCCCAAAGGAATCCTTAGTGTCGATCAGTTTCTAGCAAAATGTATCCTGGCAAGATCCACAGGTATTCCCACTTCATTGGTTACATGATCAAATGCATCTCTCGAATCTAGATGTTACACTAAACAAGACTTCGCACATAATGGCTCCTCCCTCGGGAGCCCTAAAATAAGGTACATATGTCGACTATGATGTTCCTTCCTCCAGGAAATGACTCAACACGTTGTTAATAAGCATAGTCGATTCATGTGATCCATGCAGCTACCGGTGTAATGATTAGCCCAGAGGTTTTGGAATACAACGTCGCAATGGCCGCCCTGCGTCTGATATGCCATTGTAGGAACATTCTCCCATCTGGACTCCCATCTGATGATAGTTCGTTCGTTAGTCATTCCTCGAATGGGATTTTGGCCCTTGCAACTGGCCGACAGGTTGTCAATACTGTCACCTTGTCGAGTTCTCGATAATCAGTACACGTACGAAAAGGCTTATCTTCACGGATACAACTGGGGCTTTCCAATGCGAAAAGCTAGGTCCGACAAAACGTCTGTCCAACAGTTCCTGCGGTTTATTAGACAGTTCTGGCAACCCTCCTGGTGCAAAACGATAAGAAGTACAAGTAATCAGGGCTGCCTCTGGCGCGAGATCAACTGAGATTTTGTCTAACAGTTGTGAGAGTAAATCCTAAAGTTCTTCGAGTAGTTCATTTGGAGAAATCACAAACAATTGGTGGATCCCCAATCCTATTTTCCTTAGCCTGACAATTAGAAACGGTTTCTAACATAGTTGGGTGATTCCTCCGTAGACACTTCTGGGCCTTCATAGTTGAAATGGCGCTAACTTTTGCACCACTCTGTTGCTTTAGAACAAATAACGATTCTCCGCACAAAATTTTCTCCTCACAAGGTATGCCTGCGTGTTATCTAGATAACCAATCCACACTAGCTACTACAACAAAACTATCAAGGGTAGATGTCGAACACTTGCTCCGCAAGGTCGAGTTTGCATCCCAAAGGACATACAAGGCTTCATTTGACTTGCCATCAGCCGGTTCCATAACAGGTTTGGTTTCGAGAAGCATCAGGGTTAAACGGAATCGAGACGAAGCAGTTAGCTACCCATGCAAGCTACCAGGTTGTTATTATGCCTGGCGTCGCCTACGCCAATCTTAATTGCCCTTCTACAAGCAGCACCACCGGTGTTGTTGTTACGATCACGCGGATTCCCAATACTGTCATCGTTCCCTTGGTTGTTATCGTTTTGAATTATCAACGGCCAATCCATGCCATAGGCACCTTCATTTCCATACTGTAGGCCACTATTACAAGTACCCTGGTGTTGCCATGGTTGTTGCCTCCAATGCCGTTGCTTGAAACGGAACCCTACGATCTTTCACCAACCAAGTCCATTTTTTTTTCCACCTTCTATTCCATGCCCTAAAGCGCTACTCACTATGCTGGTAGTCACACATTCCACACTATAATCAGTTGTCACCGTTTGTGTCTCAATTGATTTGTAAGAGTCGACTCCATAAGTCGCTTACTAGGGTTAAAGATTCGATTAGCATCAAACTGCTGATGTTCGTTGCTGGTAATCAGGGTCGTCCAATACTAAGGTTGATAAGGTATTACGCTCATCCTCTTCTCCATCGTTCTTGCGGGTTGTCAGAGTAATACACGGTATGTTTCCAGAGCGTTGCAGAAGTGATCGCACTTCAGGGTCTAAGACGTTAACGCGCTAAGTTCTAACAAACAAAGATAGGTGAGGAAGGTATAGACCAATCATTCGACGCGGAGGCATCCATCTCAGGGACGTTCGTACAAGCACCTTACGTTCTACACAGTTCGCTAGGCGTTCAGATGGGTGTTCAAGTAATACTCGATAGCATCGAGATTCGTAAAGGTTCAGAAAGGGGTGAAAAGATCATGTTCGAGTAAGAGACAATCACTGCTATGACTCCTATAGACTGTTATGTTTCCCATCGATCAAATAACGGAACGAAACCCCTTTTTCACTTGTTAAGCCTCACTGGGACTCGCATGCACCCCACATTATTATTATGTGTGCACCCATAATAATAATCCAGTTTGTATGTTTATCTCAGCTCCTCTCAATTCGTGTTAAAAGGTTCCCCGAATTCGAGCAATAAGACATACGACACCACAACATAGATCATGAAAGTTTAAGAAGAGTCGCACTCTCAAAACACGTAACATGGGTTGGTAACATAGAAGTTCATACTGCAGTGCTAAGTGTGCATTCACATGTGATGTTATTCATAAACAAACACTAGATATGCTATGCAATAGTAAACGAGAAACGAACCGTGCAGTCTGGAGCTGAGTGACATGGTCGATTTCGGATCTGTTCGGTTATAGTCTGGTTTTATAGAAACATTTTAAAACCAAGTTCACTATAACCAGTGGCTCTGATACCAAACTGTCACACCCTCAAAAATACCACCTAGGGATACCCCTGCTAGGCGTGTGACGGACCAATAACGAGCCACCAATCATGTTGAACTCATAATAAGTTTGTAAAGGAAAATGGCAATTATTATTGAAAGGTAAATGTAAACCAACATGTTCAGCGGAAGCAAATAAATGAAACCATAGTTTAACTGTTTCAAAACCAAAGTGCCATATCAATAATTCTAATGCATGTATCCCTCCAGTTCGACCCCATGACCACTCCAGCTACTCCAGACAGCAAGTCCCAATCCAAAACATCTAACGACCTGCGAGCATGCAACAAGTGTATCAGACAACGCTGGCGAGTCCACAGTTTAAGAAAACGTTTGTTACCAGTTGAATGTAAAACAGTTCAATAACCAATGCAAGTAATATTGTTAATATCTCAATTCCGAACAATGACGGCTCCTGAAATACACGACTGCCCTTCCCACGTACTCCTATCTAGTACTGGGCCAGACTGGGTCATTAGTTCACCTCCGTCCTCTACAGGCACGGGGTGAGGGTGCCAAACCTAAGTAGCGCTACTAACTAATACCCGATGAGGGACTTACAAAAGATGATAGGTGAGAATATTAACCAATATACTCGTTTTTACCCAAAGACTCATCCCCCCCATGGAATACCCATTGACTGTCCCCAACCACTGGGACGCATGCTCGAATGTAGTGAACTCACCTTTGGTTTGCTCGGTAAGACTAACTACCCGTTTATCTGGGATCAAACACGTCCTAGCATAAGTACCAGTAACAATCAGTTTCAAGTTTACTTATACGTTATTCACATTTATACACGTAGTATACATTCATCAACAGACACGTTGTAACACTTAATTGTGCATGAATTTCCATCATTTAAAGTACGTTCACTTTCAAATAAAGTTATACTTCGCGTACCACGTTTCGAATATCCAAATAACATCACATTTCAAACATACATAAATGTGCAAGTTCATGTATCACTCGCGGCCCGTGAACCCATCGTGCGAGGCCCAGACCCAACCCGTCCCGGCCTACAATCCAGTTGTTTAATTTCCGAAGCCCACTCGCATCATATGTGCGGTGGCCCATCAGCTAGTGAATTCTTTTGTCATGTGAATCAGCCCAACAGACTTATGCACAATCTTGTTTTCCTATGGTGACCCAACTACATAGCCAGCCTAGATTACTTCATTCATAATGTTCATGGATTAGTGGTTATGATCAGCATTAGTATCATTAACTTTTAAGTGCAGAAATATTAATTTCCCCAACCTGAAACCCCATTTTAATCTTTCATTTTCGGACCCATTTACCCTCACATGTGCAGCCCATATAGCATTTGAAGTCCACTAACTAAACATGTGATCAACTCAAAGACTCATGACATGAGCATGCCACCTACTGATGTGTCTAATGCAAATGGTGTGTGTGTGGTTTGACCAAATCATCACTTTTCAATTCCCTATGTTTCAGACTAAATTAATGCTTCAGTTCAAACATGTGATCAAATCCTTAATGTTAATAACTAATCTATTCATTTGTCATCGGCCAATAACATGCACCGCCCCAAAACAGTTTGTGTATCACCGATAACAAAAGTTTAACATGCAATCAAGTCCACAAATCCCAAACAATAGCAAAATACCCTCTAACTACCCATCACACAATAACCGGTTCATCATCATCAAATTAAATTAACCATCATCTCATTACTCAATGCACATAATATTCCCACTGAAAAGTGTCAACATTATTAAGATATGCATATTAGATATGGGCCGCCATTTTTCAAGGTGATCATATCAATTGTCAGACCATAGCATGTGCATTTGGTTGTAATCCTCTTTATTGAATTTGGCAATTCATTCGGTCATAGTTGATCATCACAATGAATAACATAATTTCATTATCATGCATAGACACTAACACTTAACCTTAGCAATCATAATTATTCGTCTTACAACATGGATCAAATCTGTTATCATATGAATCTCAGTTACTCATTGTTTAACAACCGTACACACCACAATAGATCGATCACTGATTCAAAAGTATTAATCTAGTCCCACACATATTTGTATTGCATATTCACTAATCAAAACCAACAGATAACACAACATGCAAACAATAACAGAACCACCGACTCCGAGCACCGGTCCGATACAAATGTAAACCATACGCATACAAACCATAGAACTCCTATCCTGTAGGCTCTAGTCTACCAATCTAAACATTAAACTACCAATACCCTAATCAACAACACATAATGGTTTAGTCTCAAACAATTCATATAATCATAAAAGATCGCAGACACATGTAACAATCATCGTTCAATGCAAAGTGTAGTGGAATGCTAACCAGTTGATGTAATGATCACAGGAGTGCAAGGGATCTTCAAAGAGGAGATGACGGTTGTCAAGAGAGGCTAGGGTTGGTAATTGACGTTTTACGTATTATTATAAAACAGATTTAACTTAGGTGATGTTGGGCCCCAACTGGGCCGAAAGCCCATATAGTGTCGATGAAACTTCCAGGTGCGACGAAACCTCTAGTTTCGCTGAAGATGATGACGAAACATGGCTATGTTTCGTCGAGTTCGGTTTGCAATGGGGGGGGGGGGGTGTCCAAGGTTTCGTCACACGGGAGATTATGTACCAAACAGTTCATGCTCTTCATTAAATAACTACATAATACAAAAGTATTACATTACAATCATACATCAAACGTGAACGAGTTACAATGAAACAAGTTACATTAATCAAATATAAACGCTTTGCGAAACGAATAGCGTGTCAAGACAAGGCCCTGAAAACTCGGGTTGTCACAGGTTTGATCAATGTTACGCAGGAGTTGACAGCTGAAAATCTGGGAAAGATGGCTGACAAAGTGCTAGCTGCAAAAGCACTTGAGGTAGATTCTAATTCTGTTTCTGAATCTAAGGATCAGGTCAGTCCAAATGTGTCAGCTAATGCGTCAGGTAAGAAGATTGATGGAAACATTGACTGCAAAAATTGCACAAAAGAATGCAATTTCTGTAGTACTGTCACGTACCTCAACAATGAGAAAATTAAAAACCTGACAGCCAAGGTCAGCAGTGTTGAGGATCAAATACTCGGTCGTGACAAAACTGTAAGAGCTTCAACTGAACGGATCAAAGAGTTAACTTCTCAAATGGAAAAAGATAAAATTGATCATGAAAAGGTTAAAACTGAAAATGAAAAGTTAATTCTTGAAAACCGTAAAATTTCTGAAAAATTTGAAAAGCTCAAAACCACAGTTAAAGAAAGTGATGAACGAAATGGTAAAACGTTTAAAGAAAATGAACATTTGCGAGCTCTGGTGAGAATAAAAGAAGAATCAATTAATAAACAACTGGATGAGATTGCTAAATTGAAACTTAAAGTTCAAGAAGCTGAAATAGAGAATGAGCGAATTCAGTTGAAACTTAACAGTTATAACTCTGCAAGCTTTGTGTTGCAGCATATTGTTCCTAAACCTATAGGAAAAAACAAAGCTGGCGAGGATGTTTTTTCAGATGGTGCCGGTGTAGGGTTTCACAAAGTTCCACCGCCGATTTTGCACAATTACACTAAAAAGGAATCTGGGTTGGTTGAACTTGAGGAAGAAAGTGATGTTACACTTCCTGAAATCATTGATGTCATGTTCACGTCTTCCAATGACGAAAGTGTCCAAAATGATGTGGTGAAAAGTGTGGTAGACAAAGTGCTTAAACTGGATTGTAACACTTCTGAGGAGGATGGGTGTTTTCTAGACAAATACATTCCAAAGCAAAAGTCCAAAAACAACTTACATGATGAATCTGATCTTGTCATGTACAAGATGATGGGTTTGGATAAGTTGTTTTCGGATTCAGAGTTTCCGATTGAGAATGTTAACATGAACAAATTGACAAATGTTTTCAAACTTGTTGAAGTCGAGTTGTCAGCAGTGAACAATTTGAGTCAAAAGAAAGACAGGGTTTACAACAAGAAAACTGGTTATCCACCACGTTTTTACAATAACAACAGAAACAATTGGTCGGGTGGTTATCAGGGGGTAAATCGTTTCAGAAAAAGAATGTTTCACACAAGAGGTTTGTCGAAAAGAAAAAATTTGTGAACAGTTCAAGTTCACTTGCTGATGAAGAAAAAGAAATTTTTTCAAAATCAAACAAAGAATTTTTTGAGAAGAGAGCTTCGCAGGCTCAGTCTGAAGGCACGAGTCGGGTAGCTGATACTCGTACTTGTTTTAGATGTGAACAAGTTGGTCATATTGCACGAAAGTGTACATATGTGAAGCCTAGGACTAAAGCTGTGAAAGTTCAACAAAAGAAGGTTGATGTGAAGGGTAAAGTTTCACCAATGTATGTTGAGAAGAAAGTGGTTGAGAAGAAAAACGTTAAAATCGACAACGTAAAAGCAAAAACTGAACCCGTAAAGAAATTGGTAACTCAAAATGATAAATTTTATAAAAGGGTTGCAGAAACTCAACAGGTGTGGAAACCAAAAATTGAATCAAAGGTTGAGATGAAAGTTTCAAATTCTGAAGAGAAGAAGGCTGAAGAGCCAATTATTGTTGATTATGATGCAAATTTTCCGCCACTCAAGGCTGAAAATTTCAAAATTCAAATTGCGAGAGTCAAGGTTGCACCTAAGGCTGATGAGGCCTGGGTGGACTCAATGTTTGACTAAACAGTTTGAATTGCCGGAGCTTCCTGGATCGCGAAGCATGAATCGGCATCTTTCTTGAAGTTGTTTAAGTGATGATTTGTTATGTGCAGGATCTTCCAAAACTTGTATCCAGGTGGATAATGGATAGTGGAGCGTCAAGGCATAGACCGCATTGCTGTATGATGTGAATAGCATTAACGGTGGTTATGTGGGTTTTGCGGGTAATCAAGGAGGAAGGATCATAAGTGAAGGAACATTGTCAAATGGCATTATAACGTTTGAAAGAGTGAACTACATCGCTGAGCTGGAGAACAACCTGCTAAGTATCTCCCAGATCTGTGACAGGATGTATACTACTCATTTCACCGACAAAGATTGTTTGATCTTGAAACCGGGATTTGTGATACCTGAAGAGTGGATCATCATGAGGGCACCAAGAGCCAACGATCTGTACGTGTTGGACATGAGCGTTGCTACTACAACCACGGGTCAGGCTCATTGTTTTGTGTCCAGAGCAACGGAGAAAGAGTCAAGGTTATGGCACCGAAAGATGGGGCATATTCACCTAAGGAAAATGAATCACTTAGTGCATAACGGCTTGGTCACTGGAGTGAATATTAAAGGGTTTCATCTGGAAGGGGAGTGCATAAGTTGTGTCAAAGGCAAACAGAAGAAAAAGTCACATCCTACAAAGCAAGTCAATTCAGTTTCAAGACCTTTGGAAAGACTTCACATGGATTTGTTTGGTCCAGTGAATGTTAAGAGTATAACAGGAGATTCCTACTGTTTGGTCGTGACTGATGATTATTCCAGATTTTCTTGGGTGATGTTTTTGAAATCAAAAGATGAGACTTTTGATAGCTTGATGGCATTGTTTAAAAGAATTGAGAATCTGTACCAGAGGCCGATCTGTAGAATTCGTAGTGATAATGGTACTGAATTCAAAAACAGTAAGATGGAAGAATTTTGTGATGAAAGAGGTATACTGCATGAGTTTAGTGCTCCGTACACTCCGCAGCAGAATGGAGTTGCAGAACGCAAAAACCGGACGCTAATCGAGACAGCTAGAACGATGCTTGCAGACTCTAAGTTACTAATTAATTTCTGGGCTGAAGCTGTTTCTGCTGCATGTTATATTCTCAACAGAGTTCTTACTGTAAAGAAATTCAACAAGACGTGTTTTGAGCTACTCAATAAACGCAAGCCGAATTTGAAGTATCTAGAATCGTTTGGGTCACCCTGTACGGTGATAGAGCCTAAAGGAAAGTTTGGTCCGAAGAGCGTTGAGGGAATCTTTGTGGGTTATTCAAGTCCTTTGCGACACGTTTTCATTCCAAGCGACAAGCAGATTATTGAGGCAGCAAATGTTGAATGTCAAGGTTACACTATGCCGCCATAGAATCCTGGTGATTCATGGCGTTATTATTATGACAAACTTTGGGATTCGTTTGACATGAGAGAAGAATCAGAGGAAGAAGAAGATTTCTTTGATGAGCTGGATATTTTGCGAGAGTACGAGTCGCAACTCAGGTTTCCAGCAGAGTATTCTAGAAGACCTCGGGAAACTTCAAATGACGATGAAGCAGGTCCTAGTAATGCTGGTGAAAATGATGATGAAGTTGCTCCTAGTAATCAGTCGGAGGAAAATGATGATCAAGAAGCTGAAAATATGCCAGTTTTTGACCATGGTGATTCAGATCTTGAGGGGGAGCAGGTCCAGTTGTCAAGTCAAACAAACCAAGTTGGTGATCAAGATGCAGAGCAGAATGTTACTAATCTGGAGGGAAATGTAGAAGTTCCAAGTGACGTGATGTCGTGAACTCTTTCTTATCATCCAGAGGAGTTGATAATAGGAGAATTGCAATCAGGCGTTCACACGAGACGTCAAATTGACCAGGGCTTAACATGTTTTTATTCTACAGTAGCACCTTTACAAACTGAATTTTCATTAAGTTGTTTTATCTCGCAGGTCGAACCAAGAACTTACAAAGAGGCGCTTACTGAAGACTCTTGGGTCATCGCGATGCAAGAAGAGTTAAGTCAGTTTGAAAAGTTGGGGGTGTGGAAGTTAGTTGATTTGCCGGATGGTCAAAGGAAAATCAATACAAAATGGGTTTTCAAATGTAAGAGGGATGATAGAGGAGTGGTTGTAAGGAATAAAGCTCGACTCGTTGTTCAGGGCTTTAGTCAACAGGAGGGGATTGATTTTACCGAAGTCTATGCTCCTGTCGCACGACTAGAGGCTATCCGAATTTTCCTAGCATTTGCGTCTTGGAAGAATTTCAAAGTATTTCAGTTAGATGTTAAATCAGCGTTTCTTTATGGGAAGGTCAAAGAGGAGGTTTATGTTGGTCAGCCGCCGGGCTTTACTGACCCAATCCACAAGAACAAAGTTTATCTGCTGGACAAAGCGTTGTATGGTCTACATCAGGCGCCGAGAGCCTGGTACGAGACTTTGTCTCAACACCTACTCGCTAACCAGTTCATACGTGGAAAAGTGGATGCCACTTTCTTCACTAAAGTCGTTGTTGGTCATCTTCTGATAGTACAAATTTATGTGGACGATATAATTTTTGGGTCAACAAATGAGAAATTATGCAAAGATTTCGAACAGGTGATGAAGCAGAAGTTCGAAATGTCATCAATGGGGGAGATGAAATTCTTTCTGGGATTACAAGTTGAACAACTTCCTGAGGGAATTTTCATTCATCAAACGAAGTACGTGCATGATATTCTGGAGAAATTTGGAATGTCAAGTTCTACTCCAGCTGCTACCCCACTTGCGACTAATCATGGGATTCACCCAGATCTCACCGGAGACAGGGTTGATGAGACACTTTATCGATCCATGATAGGTTCTTTGATGTACCTAACTGCTTCATGTCCTGACATCATGTACCCAACGTGCCTCGCAGCAAGATATCAATCTAACCCGAGAGCATCGCATATGATCATTGTCAAGAGGATTTTACGTTACTTGAAAGGTACACCCACATTGGGGTTGTGGTATCCTCGCAAAGGCGATTTTACGCTCGAAGGGTATTCCGATTCGGATTTCGGATGCTGCAAAGTTAACACGAAATCAACAACAGCAGGATGCCAGTTCTTTGGTTCCAGATTGGTTACCTGGCAGTGTAAGAAACAAACGTCTGTGGCGTTATCTACATGTGAAGCGGAGTATGTTTCTGCTAGCAGTTGCTACTCTCAGATCCTGTGGATACAGCAACAGATGCGTGACTACGGTTTGCAGTTTCTTAACACACCTCTGTTTGTTGATAATGAGGCCGCAATTAATATAACTAAAAATCCAGTACATCACGCTAAAACTAAACATATCGAGATTCATCATCACTTTATTCGCGATTGCTTCGAGAAAAAGTTGATACGAATTGAGAAAATCCACACTGACGAACAAAAAGCTGATTTGCATACCAAAGCTTTTGATAAAAATCGGTTTCTTTATTTGTTAAAACTCAATGGTATGAAATTGCTTTCGGTGTCGGATGGGGTTGTGAGCGTTGATCAGAGTACTGTTGCGGATGAAGATGAGAAACAATCTGCGATGGTTTGTCGGTTTTTTACGTGTTTTGGTATTTAGGGGGAGATAGTTATAGTTAGCTGTACATAGTTTATTTTGAGAAAAATACAAAAAACAGTAAAAAATGTAAAAATACAAAAACATGATAAAATTGAAAAAGAGCTTGTGTATATAGGGAAAATGATAGTACATCGGCTAGACAATTACAGTATGCTAAAGATTTGGAAAGACAAAATGAGTTAAACAGTCTTACTAACGATGTGTCGATAGGTTTTTGTACATTTAGTAGATTTATTCGGGATATAAACCTAAAATTTCAAACTGGTGAAATTCGTGGGGAACACTACTTGGATATATAGGTAACCCCTGAAATCTCGTTTGAAAGGTCTAGTATTCTGATATACTAGGTGGTTATGCTCTATGATGTCTGGGGTATTATTCCGGGACTTCTGCTGAACGGTAGTTCTGACCTAGTCCTTCGCTAATACTTTATCCAAAATGCTTGAAATATAGCATGAAGCCCTCAGCTGATTAGACAATAAAATTGATAATCAGTTGTTGTAGCTGAAAAGATCCTCTAAAGGGGACACACTGCTAAGTCGAATCTGATATCTCTCTGCTGAACGGAAGTTCTGACCTGAGATCCCTCAGTTCTCGCATTTAACCCCTAATTTATGTACATACATCATTGTAGTATTCTTGCCTGTAAGACTGAATATTGGGATTCTGGATACGGGAGTATATTCAAGAGGTGGGACACATGAATTGATCTATGTTCTTAAAACACTTAAACAGTATCCTGAATAGATTGAAGTTTGTGTTAGAATTTAAGATGGATCAGTATATCGACAATCGAGGTGAATTGTTTAAGTCTGAGTATGTAATGTAGCTTAACGGTACTTGTAATCTGTCTGAAAAGCTGATATGATTCCCTGACACGCTCACCAAAAATAAAACTTGTAAATAGTTTACTTTCCGCAATTTAAGTTTTCTGTTATTTCATTTCTTAGTTTAGATCATTTTAAAATCCAAAAAGATTTTATTTCTGCTTTATTTTAGACAAACCAGAGTAGAAAGTTGATTGTCGGATTCTAGAAAGATGAAGCAGATGCAGGAGATTCTGAGCTGAAGATCGAGGAGAGCTTACATTTTTGGAAATGTGTTTGTTTTCAAAGTTAAAACAAGTTCATTAAGTTGATACTTGTTATTTTTCAGAAGAAATTGACAATGTCTTTACAAAATCAGTTTGTTTCGTCAAAAAGAATTGAACTTGGTAGATTAATCAAGTATTCAGGGTCATTAACTTGAACTTGAAAACTTGAGTGGATTTCTAAAACTGATTGAATTAGTGTTTATTGTTAGAAAGGATTAGATTGTAATGATTATTGGTTGAGAAACAGGTTTGGACATTATTTCCCAACGGAGGCAAATTGTCAAAGCTTGAACCAGATATCTCAAGATTCCAGCATACTGAGAGGGGGAGTTTGTGAAAGGGGGAGTTTGGATTGACAATCATTGGGAAGTTGATGTTAGAGTCAGGAGTTAATGCTGAAACCTGTGATGAATGCTTGTGAGAATAGACAGAGTTAAGAAAAAGACTAAGACTGAAGACTACGGATCTGAAGATACGTAAAGACTACGTCAACATCCAAGGGGGAGTCTGTTGATGCATGGAATGTCTGTTGACTGCGTCTACAAAAAGTCTGAAGTCAAGATTGGTCAACAGGGGGTCAAAGTGTAAATATTGTATAAAATAGAGTTAGGGTCGCTTATGTGTCATCGTATTGGTTTGGACCGCTCATGTGTCTTAGTTCTGAACCGCTTATATGTCATTATTCTGGATCGCTTTTGTGTCAAGTGTTCTGGACCGCTCATTTGGCATGTCTTATGAGCGGATCAGGAACTCTATAAATAGGCTGAGCGGTTCATTAGTGTGAATGTATGTGTGTGTGCTTGGGAGCCGAAACTCTGTCAAAATTTCATCAGAAAGCAATAAAAAGATAGGAATTGAAAGGATAAGCTGTTGTAACTTCATATATATTGATTCCGCCAAACAACGGTCCAACATTAATTACTATTTTAAAGGTTTAAAATACCAGTTCGTGTTCAAGATTCAACCGGTACAGTGACACTTATATTGTTTGACCATGAGGCGTTGAAGTTTGTTGGGAAAACTGCAAAGGAACTTATACAAATTCAAGACGAGGTTATTTTTAGTTAAACTTTATATTTAATTGAATTAACTTTTTATATATTTATTCTAACGACACCTTATATTTTGTAATATATAGTTACTGAAGTCAAATGAGATTCCAGGAGAATATCCAGTTGAATTTAAATCGTTGGTTAACCTAAAGTGTGCTTTCGTGATTAAAGTAACTGACTTTAATATCGTCAATGCTGTCGAGAATTATGGAATATCACTTGTTACCACTGATGATGACATCTTGGATAAGCTTAACAAAAAATTTAAAATTAACCAAGTAAGCGATTGTTTTATATATATAGATTTTGACTTTCATAACCGTTTAGAATATGTTGAACTAATTGTCTTTTGCTTTCCATATTTTTACAGCTTGATGTCTCTGATTCTTTTGGTGTGACTCAGTCTGAGTTCCAAACTACTACGGGTGGTGAATGATTTAAGGTATAACTTAAAAAATAAACTTATATGTACTTTTAATAGTTGTGTTATTATAATTTTTTTATTTCTTTAAGGATGCTGATTCTTACACTGGGGATAACACCACACCTGTTTCAAAGGATTATGTGGGTGACTTGAAGCAATCATCTTCTGATATGAAGCGTAACCTTGATGATGTTTATTTGAATGAAGATGGATTGGGGTCGTCAGCAAGTAAGCCTCGCATGTGTGTTGAGAAGAATGCTCTTGACGAAGATCTAAACAATAATTGATAAAGGAGATATGGCAAATGGTGGTTTTAATAAAAAACAATTTATTTGGTATTTTGAGTATCGGAATTTTATTTGTATGCTATGACTTTTTGATGTTTAAAGACATTTTATGTTTTGTCGTATTTGACATTTTTAGATTGCCAATCATGTTTAGTTATATTCCTTATTTTACGAGACTATGTTGATTACTTAATTACTTTTCATGAATTGAACATTAACCATTTGTGGTTAAATATTATTTACTATTCAGTTACAATTCTAAATTTAATTTAAGAAACATGGTAATTATGACAATTTTTACTATTCAGTTACATTTCTAAACTTATTTATAGAAAAATCGTAATTTTAGAAATTCTATTTTAATAATCAAACACTATCTTTTATTTTTGAAACTAATAAATTTAAGATTGTTTTCATATTAAGGTAATTAACTTGGTTCCAATTCATTTTAGTAATCTAAATTATTAATTCCATAAATAACTTATACCTTAGGTCTATAAATTCAAATACTTCAGACTTTCAAACATCTTCATTGTTATGTGAATTTGCATTCTTAAATTCCTTCTACGGTGGTAGAAATTTTTTTCATCACTCTTTACATTTCCTGTAAGTTTTTATGTATTTCGTTATAATTTTATTTATTCATTCGTTTGTTTTTCATTGTAAAGTAATTTGTTTTTTGTTGTAGTTTTTTGTTGTGGTTAAAAAATGCATAATACGTTTCAACAACTTACTTCATATTCTTCTGAACGTCCACACCCTGGCTTCGGTAATAATTGTACGTGTTTTTTTAATCTTATCTCAAATATAGTAAATAGTATTGAATTTTTTTTTTTCGAAAACGTTTTATGTTTAACGACTACATCGTCTTGCATTATCAATTGTATATTTCTTTGTACTTCTTTACTTTATTTTTTTCATTGTAGCTGACGGAGCTAAGTATAGACGTTGGTTAAGAAAACTATATCTTGACAATAAGAAATCAAATTCAACAGCACTTCCGGATTTGTTAGAGGTAATTTTCTATCATTTTTATATGCATATATGTTTTTAATATATGTTTAATTATGTTTAAGTTGTAGATTTGACATTTTGTTCAATAAAATAAGTAATTTTATAAGTATTGTATGAATTTTAATGTTTACTGTTACATATGTGAATTTAGGTGAGCTCAAGTTTAGTGGAAATATAGATGATATGATTGTATGATGGTGATACATAATTTCATATATAACTATTTATTTTTTATTTTAAATCGGTTAAAAAGTTAATTTACATTTACATTTTTTGTATTTCTTTGTCTAATATTATCATAAATAATTTACATAAATAGTTAATATAAGCATTGACTTGCATTCCTTCAATTTTTTTTTATTCAAAGAAAACATTAAAACTGAAAAAACTATTCAAACATAGGAAATACTTATTATTCCGAACAAACAAGCCATAACACAAATGCTCCAAAAGACTAATTCTTTTTTTCACCAATCGTGTTATCTTCTTCCATTGTCTCATATTCTTCTATTTTGTTGCGATTCGATTCAGGAGGAAAAAATTCATTATAAAGGGGACGGGCAATCCTCCCAGAAACTTTCCTCCTTCCATAAGTTGCAAATAATTTTGAAGTAAAAAGGAACAATGTTGATAGAAGTAATTTAAATTTGAATGTAAGTAAAAGACAACTATAATATCTTACCAGATACTCTTCAACATAGTTAATATGTAACGACATAAACGACCATGATGATAGCCCTTCATTCCATTGTCGACATACACATTTGTACTGATCAATGGATCTACCACTGAGCCGAATTAAAATTTCAAACAGTATAATATCGAAAGGAATATAAACCATTATCAAGAACTTGAAACCTATAGATGAAGATGCTATGTATATCCTTTATATAATAGATTCACTTGGGCCTAATTGAAATAAAAAAAAAACGAATACTAATTCAAAAAAGGTAATTCGATTATTATAAATGGTAATGTAGATTCTTTTTAGATGGAAATGAGATTTTATTTTTAATAATTGATTTGTTATTTAAGGAATTTTGTAACCAACGATTATTATAATTAAAATAATGAATAAAACTAACCTAATAACTAAAACCGAAATATTCATTTTATAAGTATTGTATTAATTTTAATGTTTACTGTTACATATGTCAAATTTTAATCCTTTTTCTATTTTAATATTACAGCTGTTGAGGCTAAACACACGTGGAAGTTAAGAAAACTATACCTTGATAGTAAGAGATCAAGGATTACTAGAAAATTGATTTCTAAAACTGGTGGTTCAACATCTTCATCATCAACAAGATTTAATTTAAATAACAAAGAGAATTTAACTCCCAATTTTTCAATCCCAACCTTTCCTACCCAATCATCAACTATTCTACGGACAAGTAAGTTTACTTATATGTTAGATAATGTTACAGAATTCACATTATGGATTTACTTTGTCAACTCCAATTCGGCTATATTACTTATTATATTATGATTTTTATTTCCTATTAGGTAATCATTTAAATTCCTCCGTTAATGTAAGATCTTCCATTATTACACCTTCTACTATGAAGAAGAACGGAAATGTACTATAAGATTAGTATACAACACTCAACCGTACACCGTTTGCAAACATAGAAAACATAACACCAGGTTTGTAAACCAAAAACAAACAGTTAACACTTGGTGGTGTTTAACATTTTGTTTCTTTTTTATACATAAAATATGTCAACAAATTATTTTTTAAATACTTATTTGTATTATCATATTTCTGTTTTTTTTTTGGGATTAGGAAATAATTGTAATTCTTCGAGAAATGTAGCTTATTCATCTGAGGCATTTTCAAGTCAGAATAGACAGACAAATGTTTTGCAAGATTCTTCTACATCAATACGACGTATCACGAGGGCAAACAAGGAAAACATAACACCACTTTCGTGTATTACAAACATACGTTCGCAAGTTCCGAGTGTACTACATTTTTCTAATGCTATGTCTTCTTTGAATCGGGTATCACCTGGTAAATTTTACAATTATATTGTTACATACATTTTTAATTCTATAATTCATATACTTAATGAAAAATTATATTTTCTTTGTTATTCAGATAATATTGCAAGCTCATCAACTTTACCATTGAATGATTGCTACTCTCTTAATCCCAGAATAACGAATAAACGTAACACAACATCTTCGACCCCCGAATTTAGCTCGCTAAAAAAGATGTCTTCTGGAAAGCGTAGACTTATTCATAAACCAATTGAAATAGAACCCATACCAATGGCTACTCTTGATTCTGATGATGAAAATCATATTCACGAGGTTGTTGTAGACGCCACCAAAGGCGTATCCAAAGGTAACTGAGTAATGTTATTCATTGTTGTTTTATATTTTATTTTACCTACTTAATTGTTCAATTTGTGTTAAATGTTCAGATTACGTTGACCATGGTGACCAATCTCTTACGTGTGGTTTATGCTTTGCAAAGTTATGGTCAACCGAAGGTGGAAAGGGTCGCATTACACTTCAAAAGCAAACATATAGCTTATGTTGTGGATATGGTAAAGTTGACTTGCCTGAATATAAAGATTCTCATCCATCTTATCAGATGCTTTTTCGCTCTTTAGATCAGGAAAGCAAGTTTTTCTTAAAGAACATAAGACGTTACAATTCTATGTTTTCCTTTACTTCAATGGGAGGAAAAGTAGATATTAAAATAAACAAAGGTAATGCTCCATTTGTTTATAGAATGAGTGGTCAGAATGCACATAGTATAGGTAGTCTTCTTCCTAAGGACGGTGACCAGCCAAAATTTTCACAGCTTTATATATATATATGATACTGAGAATGAGCTTGCTAATAGAGAGTTAATATTTTGGTATGTATCTTTTTCTGTTACGTATCTTAATATTACGTTACAACATATAATAATATTTTTTTTCATATAAATGTTTAAAACTGTAATTAAAAACCTATCATTTTGTTACATTGATTCTTCAAGCAAAGCATCTTTAAGGGCAAAAGAACTTGATGTTAAATTTATAAAGTTTCTTACCAACATGTTAGATTCTACAAATATGTTGGTAAAAACTTACAGAATGGTACGAGACCATCTCCATGAGAATCCTAATGTTTCCCTCAGGCTTCGGATAATCTCACAGAGAGATTGGGATGGAAGGACTTACAATTTACCTACGTGTTCCGAAGTTGCTGCTTTAATAGTTGATGAACCTGATCTGAAGATAGAAAGTCATGATATTATTGTCGAAAAGCGTTCAGGAGTCCTTAAGCGTATTAGCGAGTTACATCCTTCTTACCTTGCTCTCCAGTATCCAATTCTTTTTCCGTATGGAGACGATGGCTATAGGATTAACATTCCTCATAGGAAATTTGGTCCAAACACAAAGAAGACAAGACCAACTTGTACTATGAGGGAATTTTTTTCTTATAGAATTCAGGATAGGCATAACAAGTTTTCTCTAATTCTTAATGCAAGAAGGTTGTTTCAGCAGTTTTTAGTCGATGCCTACACAATGATTGAAAGTGAGAGGCTAAACTTCATACGTTTTCAGCAAATCAAACTAAGATCTGACTCGCTTAACAGTCTTAAAATTGTTCAAGAGGTTGGTCAGAGTGATTTGAGTCATACAGGACAACCTGTTATATTACCGTCATCGTTTACAGGTGGTTCTCGCTACATGATGCAAAACTACTTGGATGCTATGGCGTTATGTCGGACGTATGGGTATCCTGATTTCTTTATCACAATCACATGTAATCCAAAATGGCCTGAAATTGTAAGATTTATTGGTGACTCATCAATTAAGCCAGAAGACAGACCTGACATACTTTGTTTAAGATGAAACTTGATGAATTGATAAAAGATCTGAAGCAAAAGAAAATATTTGGCGATATTAATGCAGGTATGTCAAACCTACACCCACTTTGAATTTATAAATTTTTTTTGTCTTCCCATATATTTTATTTACTATATTTAACTCATCGTTATTATATTTTTTTTGTGTAGTTGTTTACACAATTGAGTTTCAAAAACGTGGTTTGCCACATGCGCATATTTTCTTATTTATGAAAGCTGATCATAAACTTCCTACGGTTGAACACATCGATCCCTTTATCTCAGCTGGGATTCCTGATAAAAATGAGGATCCTGAATTGTATTCTCTTGTGAGTGACTTTATGATTTATGGTCCTTGTGGAGCCAACATCAAATGTCCATGCATGGTTAGGAACCGTTGTTCTAAGAATTTTCCAAAGAAGTTTTTGGAATCCACTTCCATTGATTCTGATGGATTTCCCGTTTATAGGAGAAGAGATTCTGGTCACACGGTTGTGAAGAAGGGTGTTACTTTGGACAATAGGAATGTAGTTCCATACAACAAAAAGCTTCTTAAAAGGTATCAGGCGCACATCAACGTGGAGTGGTGCAATAAGGCTGGTTCAATTAAGTATTTGTTTAAATACATTAATAAAGGACCTGATCGAGCCACTCTTGCTGTTTTTGATTCAGACAGAGGTCCAGATGAGGAGATCCCAAAAGATGAAATTAAAGAATATTACGAAGCTAGATATGTTTCCGCATGTAAAGCCAGCTGGAGAACATTTGCCAAGGATGTTCATTATAGGTATCCTTCTGTTATGAGATTACCCTTTCATCTACCTGGACAACAAAATGTTGTATTTAGTTGTGACGACGATATTGAGGATGTCCTAAACAAACCTTAAGTAAATTCCTCTATTTTCTTAGAATGGATGAAGATGAACAATTCTAAGCCTGAAGCAAGAGAACTTACTTATGTTGAGTTTCCTTCAAAATATGTGTGGAAGTTAAAAGATCGTTGCTGGCAGCCACGCCAAAATTATGTTGTTATTGGGAGAATTTATTCTGCGTCTCCTTCTCTTGGTAAGGCTTATTACCTAAGAATTCTTCTTACTAAGGTTAAAGGGCCACGATCATTTGAAGAAATCAGAACATATGATGGTGTTTTTATCCTACTTTTAGGGATGCGTGTTATGCACGTGGCCTGTTAGATGATGACAATGAATATATCGAGTGTATTAAAGAATCTAGTTTCACTGGAAACGGTCATTATCTTCGTTCTTTGTTTGGAACACTACTTTTGTCTAATACACTTTCAAGACCTGAAGTTGTTTTGAAGAAAACGTGGGAGCTATTGTCCGAGGACATTTTATACAATATGCGGAAAGATACTGGCATGAGCGGTATGTTTTTCATCCTTTTGTTATATTTTGTGATGTTATATTAAAAATTGTTTCATTATATTAAATAATTTTCGTTTTCATTGTAGGATTCGTTGTTGTAGGATCGTTTTCAGACCCGAACGAGTCGATCAGAAGAGTAATTCACCAAAACAAGAGGCGGAAACTAATGAATCAGTGTTATTTCAGCCATATTCACTTTAAACTATTGTATTATTTATAAAAATGCCTTTTACAATCACGACAACACTTCGGCAGCACTTCGTGGCAAACCGGAAGACAATCCTAATGATTTCGCTCCAAGCAACCTATTAACAGGCGTTCCTATTCCGCTTGAACATGTATGTTCAATTCAAGCGGAATCACAAAGTTAACTCAAGCGAAATCATGTACCAAGCACACTCGAGCGGAATCAGGGAATATTGAGATTTCGCTTGAAATGTCATAAAATCATTTCAAGCGGAATCACTTACAAAGACCATTTTCTTGATTCCCGTGCCCTAAACTACCTATTTCTATACAAGACTCGATACAAGACGTAGGCGACAGACGGATGCACCAACAAACTCCCCCTCGGATGTTGACGGAGTCTTCAGTGTCGAGTCTTCGGTTGTCAAACCTTCAGTCATTATCAGTCTTTGTGCTTCTTTCCGAAGTATTCTCCTTTAAAAGCATCCTTACTTAATCTCTATCTTAATGTCTTCAGACTCCCCCTCTCAATCTGCTGGGATCGTAGTCTGGAAATCACAGGTTCAAGAACATTGCCTAGCTCTTATCCTGCACAAATCTCTACCCCACACATAAGTTTCTCAAAGTTTAAATCTTTTAAAATTTTAGAAACCAATTTCAAAAAATATTAAAAAATGATTTATTCTTTGAAAATCATTTGAAAAATACAATCATTTTCACGCAATCTTTATCCAAACCTGTTCATTATGTCTAGCACTTGGAATTTTGAAAATCAGCTTTTCTACATCAGATGTCAAAAATCTTTTTAAATTTTTCAAAAGTTTATGCTAAAACACACTAAAATCTTTTTGGATTTTTGAATGAATATAAATGCAGTAAAGAAAATATTTATAAACAATATTTTTGTGAGTTTGTGCAAGAGGATCATATCAGTGTTGAGACAAATCATTAACACCGTTGTCACACCCCGACCACGTAAAACAACAAAACGTGGCGGAAACGTCGGGGAGTGTTGTAACAGAATCATTGTTTCATAACCATGGAATAAATAGTTTCGTTTTTTTGAATTATTGAACTAAATGTTTTGATACAAATTTGATAAATACAACTATTATCCTCCAAGTTTTAAAGTCGCTAAGGCCTTGTCCATTCCTATGTGAGAATACACCAATATCATCATCAAGCATCATCAACTATTGTACCTGAAACACATGTGAAAATAGGTATGTCAGCATAAAAATGCCGGCGAGTACATAGGTTTTGTATGAGTTTCAGATTCATGGCCCGTTTTACATGTTGCAATACTTATTTAAAAACCTCGTTTTGAAAAGTATAGTATTGCGACATAATTAACCAACTCAAATCAAATTGGTTACAGTTTATAAAATCTCGTAGCCATGGTTCTTAACTTCAAAACATTTGTTTAATTAAATCCAGATTGTAAATCATTTTTGGAATAAAAACTCGAAAAGTATATATATATATATATATATATATATATATATATATATATATATCGTGGGAAAAATACCTTGTAATATAACTTTGTTTTGTTAACCATTGCCCAGGTGATCTAGATAACGCAACGATATATAATGTGTTAAAAGCATTTATATATAGGAAGTACCAGCGGCGTATCCACCATGCTTTTAACACATTACACCCGCCCGTTTACCTAATCACTTCCCTAACCCAACGGTTCAAACAGATTTCAAACGGTTCATGTCAATCAATGGTTACAAACGGTTCACATAGTCAAGTAGTCACAAACGGTTCACATAATCAAACGTTTACAAATGGTTCACATAGTCAAGTAGTCACAAACGGTTCACATAGTCAAGTGATCACAAACGGTTCACAGGATCAAACAGTTACAACGGTTCACAGGATCAAACGGTTACAACGGTTCACAGGATTAAACAGTTACAACGGTTCAAAATGTAAAACAATGTGTCCATATGCTGGATGAGCATATGCGACAAAATGTAATATACGGAAATCAATATGCTAGCATGTTAAGTGAACATACATAGCAAAACATAATGAAATCATGTACTAATAGTGTACTATTGAACATAGTAAGTATATGATATAAAAACATGGGAAACATGAAAGTATCAAGTAGGCACATGTGTTCCACCCCAAAACAGTTTGAAAACAGTAAAAGAGGGGACTATGTACTCACCTGAGGGTGCTTAGAAGTCTTGAACAACAACCAAGCAAAGCTAGAGTGATCAGGGAAACAAACGGCACCCTATATAGGTAACTATGTAAATAACCGGACCTAAATCGGGAGATAGGATAGAATGAGGTTCTATAAATCAAACGAGTAATTAAACTCATATGGTATGATTTAATAGACCTTACATTCTGATTGGAAAGTCTACCTAAGTGCTTTTGACCCGTTTCGACACATTATGGTAACATAAGCTACTATAAGGCGTCGTTAGCGTAAAACTATGTTCGGATGGTTAACTATGTGCTATGCCAAGTCTTACATGCCCAATTATCCCTAAACATGTTACTAAATCAGATTATATGTCAAAAATAAGTTCACATAGGCAAAATACGGATTTTAGCTTCAAAAGGGCATTTTGGTCATTTCCTATGGGCATACAAGCTAACTAGCAAATGACTAACCAATCCTATGTGATCATAAGGTATAACCTCAGTGGTTATTCCCTAAGCAACTATGATCACTAACTAAGCTTTGTCGGATCCTAAAGATCGACCAACCGGGTCGGGTTCGAAAGTCTAAGCGGTTGTTTAGACCGCTTACCTTACGACCCTAAACAAGCACTAAACTAATAGTGTCAAGTTAAACATGTCAAAACATGTTTAACCTACTGATTTGGTATCAAAACAAAGTGTTTTGATACACTAAAGTAGTTCCGTTGCAAAATGCGTGCTAAAACGCATTTTGACCGAAACTTTGACTCGACACTACACCTAGCGAACGTGGTAATCAGCGGGTATAATCACTAAGGATTATAACCAACGTGATTACAATCACGTTGCAAAGTTCAACCGAACTTTGCGTTGACCAAAGGCTGGTCAAACTGATAGTCAAACACTTGTTTGACTATTTAGACTAGAAAGCAAATAAAAGAATGAAAGAAGGCTCACCCAAGTCCTTGCTATCTTTTCTACAAAGAAGACAAGTCCCAAACTCAGTTGAGAGAGCTCCAAAGCAGATGTAAAGAAGAGAAGAGAGGAATGAGCAAATGAAACAATGAAAGTGTTGGCTATTTATACTTGAGGGAAGTTCATAGGTCACAACAAGTGTTTGTGTAGTCCCCAAGCATAAAATCCTAGCCACACAAGTGTAATAAGCAGGTACAAAGCCTTGGAGAGGTGTTAACTTGCTCATCACACCAAGAAATAACCAAAACAGCCCCTGAATTTGCAACAGAATGCTGAAAATCAACTTTCTGGTCACTGGGCTGTTCAGGCGCCCCGCGTAAGAAATGGGGGTGGGCTTACGCGCCCCGCCTGAGCTCCCCAGATCAGCAAAAGTTTCAAATTTGGCAGTTTTAGTCCCTGCATGCATTCGAGTCCATTTCAGGCCTTTTTGACCCTCGTTAAGCCATTTTCAAGACTCTACAAGGTCAATAAAGTTTAGAGGACTCAAAATATGCTTAGAGAAGTCTCAGATGTCAGCTCGTTTGGTCGTACGGTCGCGTTGTTCGTCAAATTACGACGAAACTCAAACGGACGCGAAAACGATGCAAATTAAGCGACGAATGGAATTTTTGCATGCCGATCACTAAAATAGAAATATTTTAGTGTGTACAAAAATTTTGGATGTCCAGATGTGGTGAGAACGTAAGATATGCGCGAAAATGCAAACTTACGCCATTTTTGACACTTTTAGTCCCTGTTAGATCATGTAAGCATGATTTTGCACACGGAACCTATCAAAGCTTATTTCTAAGCCATGTTTAGGTTATATATGGTATGTTTAACTTATGATCAAGTCCTGGACTATACATTGTCTTACGAAACGGCAGACTTTTGCAAGTTGACGCAAATAGTCCCTGTAAGCGAATAAACTTGATTTCGGCATACCAAACCATCCAAAACTTACTTCTAAGTTATGTAATGGTTATTTAAGGTATGTTAAGCCTATGTCACTATTTCGTAGTGTTTGTTACATTAAACTGGTTATATTTACGCATCGGATCGCGTATAACCATCTAGAAAGCGATTTAAAGCCCGAAATTGAACAAGAATTGATGTGTACAAATGATACACATATTTTCACAAATCCCAAGTATGGAACACAAAATTTCATTGGTTTGGTGTTTGTTTGACGGTCACAGTGACACAGGTGTCACAACCGTTAAGCTTGATTTCATTATAAGTTCTAAACAATTTACCTAGATTGTCAGTATATTGGTCCACTTAAATTTTCACACAAAGTTCAACTGTTTCGAGATACGATATTAATGTCTTAAGAACTGAAACTTATTCGCGTGTCCCACCACTTGAATATACTACCGTATCGAGATCCCAATATTCAATCTTATAGGTAAGTATACCATAGATGATATCTGTAAGGGGGTTAGATGCGAAACCGTGAGAGCTCAGGTCAGAACTTACGTTTAGCAAATAGATGACGGTTCGACTTTAGGTGTGTCCCCTTTAGAGGATCTTTTCTTCAACAGCAATGATTATCAATTTTATTGTTTAATCATTTTTGCTGAGGGCTGTGCTATTTTTCAAGCAATTTGCAAAGTATTATACGGGGACTAGGTCAGAATTTCCATTCAGCAGAAGTCCCGGGATAATACCCCAGATATCACTGAGTATAAAGACCTAGTATCTCAGAAAGAGGGACCTTTCAAACAAGATTTCGGGTGTCACACCCCCAAATTACCACCTAGGGCGTGTCCCTAATGGAGGTGTAACGATTCAACAAAGAGCCACCAATCATATCAAACACAAGTAATAATGTATTAAAATACCCAATTGAAAGAAATGTATCGTTTGAAAAGTTAAACCAAAACCAAAGTATTGAGCGGAAGCATAAATGTATAAGCGTATAAATGTATGAAAACCAAATCAATATAATCGTTTATTATGACCATAACCACTCCAGCAGCATCAGACGGCAACCTCCCAAGTTCCTTCAATAATCACCTACAAGCATGTAAACAAGTGTGTCAGACTACGCTGGTGAGTTCAAGGTTTGTGTTTGCTTACCAAGTTGTGTTACCGATCAAGTGAGTAAAACAGTTTACAAAATGATATGTTGTTTGTTGTTGTGATGTTTGATGTTTCGATGTTGTTATTACTCGAGTACCGAATGGCCATATGATATGTGATTGCCAACCCCAATGCCTCTATCAAAGCATTGGTCATGTTTTAAGGTAATTAGTTCACGCCCGTTCTCCTCGAACGTCGTGAGGGTGCCAAACCTAATAGCGCTATCAACTAATAACCCCCGTTGCCCTACAAGCAACGACCCTGTAGATGTAGTGGTCTTACAATGATAGAAAACTGAGTATGATAACCAACATCCCGTTACACACGCATTCCCCCCTCGGAATGTTACCCGTTATCCCTTCCCTGGGATCCATGCTTGAGAAAGAGCAATGAACTCACCTTTGGTTTGCTCGGTTAGATTAATTACTCGTTTAACAGATGATCAATCAGTCCCTAAAAGGGTTACACTTAACAATTAGTTCGCATGCAAGCACAACACGTATCAATCCACACTTATTTAACAAGTAGTGCACAGGAATGCAAATATCAGAAATCATCACCCCATACACTAGTCTTAACAGTTAGGCACGTTGTACCACAACTCGTTAACAATGTACAATCCGATAAAACATAAGGCCTAATCATCCGAGGTGTGCGGCCCAAAATCAGCTGATTTATTTATTTATTGTATGACACAGCCCAACATTACTCCCTCGGCCCAATTCCTTTTGTTAGCCCAACGGTCTATATGTTTTACGATTACATGTTTTCCCAATGTAAATGCCGCCCAACTATTGACCAATCAGCGAACCCAATGCACATAATTCACATATAAACTAAATTTTTGCATTACTTGTTTCAGTATCCTTCCTAAATTGAATGCACATGGGTTGATAATTAATTGTCAGCAAATAATTGATAAGTCAACATGATTTCAGTAACTAATATTCACGCACATAATTAATCAGTAAGTCAACATGATTGTCAGCAAATGATTGGCCAGTTATACGGCTGCCGATCACAAAATCGCCGCGAGTTCCTATTTGTCTAGTTTTTTTTTTTTATGGCTGCACATCCATATTCTTATGGCCGACAAGTAATTAATATATTGCTCTATTCCATGCACAGTTAACAACAAGCAATCAACAACTAATATAAATCCAAAACGCATATATATCCATGCTATTACTACTCGATTTCATGCAATTATGAAATCCTAGATCCCTATTCCACAGGTTTAATCACGTTATCTATTACACAAAACAATACGATACTACCATACATATAATGAAACCATGAAATCTTGAATTCATAGGCAAGAATCACTAACCAAAAGTCTTGACTAATCAGAGTTATCTCGATCAGGGGGGGGGGTTTCTCTACTGCCGATCGCAACTAAAAGGATGTAGGGTTTGTTGTAAGGTTATGCGTAAATTAATAATGTGTGGGGAGATATAGTTGCACTTTTACGTATCCTCCAAGCATTATACATCTAGCCTAAACAGGCCGGTTACAAACAACTCACAGTGGGCCGATTGTTCTTTGCTATACATCAAGGAGTTATTGGGCCAAGGTTACATTTAAGTGAATGGGCTGCCAAGGTTGACTTAAAGTGAGTGGTGATGCGGCCCATTGTGTCGAAACATTAGCTATTAAATTAGTGTACCGATCCATCTAACAGAGTTTTAACGTATTAAAGGAAGACAACGAAGAGTAAGGATCGAAAGATGGAACGTTACTTGCCTTGAAAGTTCGGGTTGTCACATCATCCCCAACTTGAAGGAAATTTCGTCCCGAAATTGGCAAGCGTCAATTGTGAGAGAAACGAAGTGAGAAATCAGGGTTGTTGCGGGTTCTGCTCAGTTGTGACATCATCTCCAACTTGAAGAGGAATCTCGCCCCGAGATTCACCAGTTTTGCTCGACTCGGGTTTGTCTTTAGGAAAAAGGTGAGGATACTTGAGCTTCATCTGATCCTCGCGCTCCCACGTGAACTCCGGTACACGTCTTGAGTTCCAACGAACTCTAATGATGGGAATACGACTGTGCTTACGCACTTTGACCTCACGGTCCATGATCTCGATGGGTTCTTCAACAAACTGCAACTTGTCGTCGACTTTTAACTCTTGAAAAGGTACCGCTAGTGGGTCATCAGCATAACACTTCTTTAACTGTGATACATGAAATACGTCGTGAACATTACCCAGCTCGGTAGGTAACTCCAACCTGTAAGCCACCTTACCGATACGCTCAAGAACTTTAAACGGGCCAACATATCGTGGGTTCAGCTTGCCACGCTTCCCAAAGCGTACAACTCCTTTCCACGGTGAGACTTTCAGCATGACACGGTCATCTACTTCAAACACTACCTCTTTGGCACGCTTGTCCGCATAAGCTTTCTGGCGGTCACGAGCAGCTGCCATACGTTCTCTGATTTTTACGATCATATCTGAAGTTTCGAGTACCATCTCAGGACCTGTGATCTGGCTATCACCCACCTCAGCCCAGCAGAGGGGTGAACGACACTTCCTCCCATACAGTGCCTCAAATGGTGCTGCCTTGATGCTGGTGTGGTAGCTGTTATTGTAGGAAAACTCTACCAACGGCAAATGCTTCTCCCATCCTTTCCCAAAATCAATAACGCATGCTCGTAGCATATCCTCTAGTGTCTGAATAGTGCGCTCACTCTGACCATCCGTTTGTGGATGATAAGCCGTGCTCATATCGAGACGTGAGCCAAACGACCTATGCATAGCCTGCCATAACTCCGAAGTAAAACGAGGATCTCGATCAGAAATAATAGAAGTCGGCACCCCGTGCCTAGAAACCACCTCTTTAAGGTACACTGCTGCGAGCTGCGAATACTTATCTGTCTCCTTGATTACTAGGAAATGTGCTGACTTTGTGAGGCGGTCGACAATCACCCATATAGTATCGTTCCCAGCCTGTGTTCTAGGTAACCCCGTAACAAAATCCATAGCGATCTGTTCCCATTTCCACATAGGTATCTCTGGCTGCTGAAGTGGACCCGAAGGCTTCTGGTACTCTACCTTGACCCTAGCACAGGTCAAACACTTACTCACGTAGGTGGCAATAATAGCTTTCATGTTCGGCCACCAATACAAAACCTTGAGGTCCTGGTACATCTTATCAGACCCTGGATGAATAGAATATCGTGACTTGTGTGCTTCGTCCATCACATGTTCTCGAAGATCACCAAATGAAGGAACCCATATCCGTTCCATGAAGTAGTAGATATTGTCTGACCGTTGCTCAAACTTCTTCTTGTGTAGCCCTCGTAATCCTTCGGCTTCGATATTTTCTTCCTTTAACGCTTCAATCTGAGCTGAACGAATCCGGGCAGGTAAATCAGAGTGAATAGTAAGCTGTAGGGCACGAACACGCTTCTGTTTCGGTTCCTTGCGACTAAGGGCATCAGCTACAACATTAGCTTTGCCCGGATGATACTTGATAGCACACTCATAATCATTGAAAAGCTCGACCCAACGACGTTGCCGCATATTCAATTCCTTCTGGTCGAAGATATGTTGAAGACTCCTGTGATCGGTATAGATGGTACACTTGGTACCGTACAGGTAATGCCTCCAAATCTTCAACGCAAAGACTACGGCTCCTAACTCTAGGTCGTGTGTCGTATAGTTCTTCTCGTGTACCTTCAACTGTCGAGAAGCACAAGCTATCACCTTGTCTCGCTGCATCAACACACAGCCGAGACCCTGAATAGACGCATCGCAATAAACCACAAAATCTTCAGTACCCTCTGGTAGCGATAAAATCGGCGCGCTGCACAACTTCTGCTTTAAGAGCTGGAATGCTTCTTCTTGTTTCGACCCCCAAGAATAAACAACTTTCTTTTGAGTCAGGGCGGTGAGGGGTTGAGCAATCTTAGAAAAATCCCGGATAAACCGACGATAATATCCCGCAAGACCAAGAAATTGACGCACCTCCGAAGGATTCTTTGGTGCCGCCCAATTTCGAATAGCATCGATCTTAGCAGGATCCACATGAATACCCATTTCGTTAACGATGTGCCCGAGAAAGTGTACCTCCCGAATCCAGAAGTCACACTTAGAAAATTTTGCGTACAACTGCTCCTTCCTCAGGAGCTCCAAAATAAGACGAAGATGGCGCTCGTGGTCTTCCTTGCTCTTGGAGTAGATCAATATGTCGTCAATGAAAACGATAACGAAGTCATCAAGGTAAGGTTTGCACACGCGGTTCATGAGATCCATGAAGACCGCTGGTGCGTTGGTCATCCCAAATGGCATAACCAGAAATTCGTAGTGGCCATACCGCGTTCGAAAAGCTGTTCGAGGCACATCCTCCTCTCTAACCCGTACTTGATGATATCCGGACCTTAAATCAATCTTGGAATAGAAACTTGACCCTTGCAGCTGGTCAAACAAGTCGTCAATGCGTGGTAAAGGGTAGCGGTTTTTGATTGTCACCTTGTTGAGCTCGCGATAGTCGATGCACATACGAAAGGACCCGTCCTTCTTCTTCACAAATAAGACAGGGGCTCCCCAAGGAGAAGAGCTAGGACGAATGAAACCCCTGTCTAGTAATTCTTGAAGTTGATTCGATAATTCTTGCAACTCTCCTAGTGCAAGACGGTATGGAGCACGAGCAATCGGTGCTGCGCCTGGCTGGAGTTCAATCTGGAATTCTACCTGACGATGTGGAGGTAAGCCAGGGAGTTCTTCTGGAAAAACATCAGGAAACTCTCGAACCACTGGAAGGTCTTCGAGTTTCCTCTCGTCAGTCTGAGAGTCAGTAATAAGGGCCAAAAGGGAAGGATAGCCCTTACGTAGACAACTTAGAGCCTTCATGGCTGAGATAATACCTACTGTAGCACCGCTACGATGACCCTGAACCGATAAAGATTCACCACTAGCAAGGGGAATACGAACGACTTTCTCCTTGCAGAGAATTTCTGCCTGATATTTGGATAACCAATCCATTCCGACAACTACATCGAAGCTTCCGAGAGTGACAGGGAGTAGGTCAATGTCAAATACTTGACCCAAGAGGTCTAATTTGCACCCCATGAGGACATGAGACGCTTCAATAGTTTTACCATTCGCTATTTCCACTACATGCTTAACAACAAGAGGTGTAGGACTCAATCCTAGACGACTACTGAACCCCGTAGACACATAACTCCAATCGGCGCCCGAATCAAATAATATAGAAGCAAAAACACCATTAATGGAGAACGTACCAGTAACTACATTGCCGTCGTTCCGAGCTTCACCAGCTCCAATAGTAAATCCACGCCCACGCGCCACGTTGCCCCCATTGTTCCCACCATTGCTCCCTGCGTTGTTACCACCTGTATTCTGTTTCAATTGTGGGCAATCCCGCTTCATATGCCCCTCAGCCCCACACTGATAACATCCTTTTCTAGACCCCTGACTCTGCTGAGATTGCTGCCCTTGCTGTCTCTGATTCGGCTGTGTCTGCTGCTGCTGCTGCTTTGGCTGAGGAGCCCTACAGTCCTTGGCCTCATGGCCTACCTTGTCGCACCTGCGACAAACTCGATCACACTGCCCATAATGATGAAACCCACATTTGCTACACTGAGGCTTCTTTCCCACGTAAGGTCTCTGATTTTGATTCACTGAGGATGATTGGCTAAAGCTGCGAGTACTGCCAGTGTCTGTCTTCTTTTGGGGCTGAATCGAGTGGGACGCCTTGTCCATATCACCCCACTTGCGTTTACTATCAGTGACAGGAGTAGTGGCTGTGGTGGCGGCAGTAGTAGCTTTAGAAACACGCGGTGGCAGTGAGTTGCTTTCCACCTCCTGATCAATAATCTTGTGAGTCAACCGGACAATCTGGGTTAAGTTATTGAGGTTTGCAGCAGTAACCAAACCCTTCACTCGTGGAGGTAACCCCTTGATGAATAACTCGATCCTTCGTGACATAGGTCGAGACAAATTCGGACACAAGTCAGCCAGCTCATACGATCGCTTCACATATGCCTCAACCTCAGATCCCACCAGTTTCAGATCGTAATACTCGTTTTCTAGCTTCGGTATCTCATCACGAGGACAGTATTCCTCCCTCATTAATTCCTTGAAGTCGTCCCAAGTAGTAGCGTTTGCTGCGTCAATACCCAGCAGCTGAACCTGGGCATTCCACCAGGTTAAGGCACCATCCTCAAGCGTGCCTGTCGCATACTTCACGCGGTCCCCCACGGGACAGTTGCACATAGCGAACACTGACTCAGCTTTCTCGAACCACCTCAATAGTCCCACAGCCCCTTCCGTCCCGCTGAAGGCCTGTGGCTTGCAATCCATAAACATCTTGAACGTACAGGCAGGCTGGTTGTTTGGGTGCGCTGAATGAAAGAAGATACAACACAAGAGTAAGAGTTGGGTTCACGATACAGGATTGAAAGTATTTGGTACAGTTCATACCAGCTTGGTAGGCTGCCAGAGCCTCAGCCACACGTGTGTTTATCAGATTTGTTAACTCAGCCTGAGTCATGTTGATGCTACCACGTCCGTGTCCTCGTCCACTCATGTTTCTATATATGGAAATGAACTAATTTAGGAGTCGAAAACGAGGAAGGTGTTTAGGCTTATCACGTTAAGAATGATTAACTACCATATTCATACTCAAACAGGGAAGAACCCCTCTTACACTCGTTAAGCCTCATTGGGATTTGCATGCACCACGCGTTATTATTATGTGTGCACCCATGATAATAAGGCGGTTTGCATGCTCCTCCCGATGCTTCTTAACTTATGTTTGAAGTTTCTCCCACCCCAATCAACACAAAATAAGCACTACCAACAAGATTAGAATTTACTAGATGCAAGTGTTATGTTACACTATCAATGTGTCATGATGCCTACCATGTCGTATCGTGCATGCTATAAATATAGTTACGTTTACTAGGCATATAAAGCATAAGCTAAGGAGGAACGAACCTTGCAGTCTGAAGCTGAGTGTCATGGTCATCGTTTGGATCAATTCGGTTATAGTCTGGTTTTATGGAAACATTTTAAAACCGAGTTCTCTATAACCAGTGGCTCTGATACCAAACTGTCACACCTCCAAATTACCACCTAGGGCGTGTCCCTAATGGAGGTGTAACGATTCAACAAAGAGCCACCAATCATATCAAACACAAGTAATAATGTATTAAATACCCAATTGAAAGAAATGTATCGTTTGAAAAGTTAAACCAAAACCAAAGTATTGAGCGGAAGCATAAATGTATAAGCGTATAAATGTATGAAAACCAAATCAATATAATCGTTTATTATGACCATAACCACTCCAGCAGCATCAGATGGCAAGCTCCCAAGTTCCTTCAATAATCACCTACAAGCATGTAAACAAGTGTGTCAGACTACGCTGGTGAGTTCAAGGTTTGTGTTTGCTTACCAAGTTGTGTTACCGATCAAGTGAGTAAAACAGTTTACAAAATGATATGTTGTTTGTTGTTGTGATGTTTGATGTTTCGATGTTGTTATTACTCGAGTACCGAATGGCCATATGATATGTGATTGCCAACCCCAATGCCTCTATCAAAGCATTGGTCATGTTTTAAGGTAATTAGTTCACGCCCGTTCTCCTCGAACGTCGTGAGGGTGCCAAACCTAATAGCGCTATCAACTAATAACCCCCGTTGCCCTACAAGCAACGACCCGGTAGATGTAGTGGTCTTACAATGATAGAAAACTGAGTATGATAACCAACATCCCGTTACACACGCATTCCCCCCTCGGAATGTTAACCGTTAACCCTTCCCTGGGATCCATGCTTGAGAAAGAGCAATGAACTCACCTTTGGTTTGCTCGGTTAGATTAATTACTCGTTTAACAGATGATCAATCAGTCCCTAAAAGGGTTACACTTAACAATTAGTTTGCATGCAAGCACAACACGTATCAATCCACACTTATTTAACAAGTAGTGCACAGGAATGCAAATATCAGAAATCATTACCCCATACACTAGTCTTAACAGTTAGGCACGTTGTACCACAACTCGTTAACAATGTACAATCCGATAAAACATAAGGCCTAATCATCCGAGGTGTGCGGCCCAAAATCAGCTGATTTATTTATTTATTGTGTGACACAGCCCAACATTACTCCCTCGGCCCAATTCCTTTTGTTAGCCCAACGGTCTATATGTTTTACGATTATATGTTTTCCCAATGTAAATGCCGCCCAACTATTGACCAATCAGCGAACCCAATGCACATAATTCACATATAAACTAAATTTTTGCATTACTTGTTTCAGTATCCTTCCTAAATTGAATGCACATGGGTTGATAATTAATTGTCAGCAAATAATTGATAAGTCAACATGATTTCAGTAACTAATATTCACGCACATAATTAATCAGTAAGTCAACATGATTGTCAGCAAATGATTGGCCAGTTATACGGCTGCCGATCACAAAATCGCCGCGAGTTCCTATTTGTCTAGTTTTTTTTTTATGGCTGCACATGCATATTCTTATGGCCGACAAGTAATTAATATATTGCTCTATTCCATGCACAGTTAACAACAAGCAATCAACAACTAATATAAATCCAAAACGCATATATATCCATGCTATTACTACTCGATTTCATGCAATTATGAAATCCTAGATCCCTATTCCACAGGTTTAATCACGTTATCTATTACACAAAACAATACGATACTACCATACATATAATGAAACCATGAAATCTTGAATTCATAGGCAAGAATCACTAACCAAAAGTCTTGACTAATCAGAGTTATCTCGATCAGGGGGGGGGGGGGGTTTCTCTACTGCCGATCGCAACTAAAAGGATGTAGGGTTTGTTGTAAGGTTATGCGTAAATTAATAATGTGTGGGGAGATATAGTTGCACTTTTACGTATCCTCCAAGCATTATACATCTAGCCTAAACAGGCCGGTTACAAACAACTCACAGTGGGCCGATTGTTCTTTGCTATACATCAAGGAGTTATTGGGCCAAGGTTACATTTAAGTGAATGGGCTGCCAAGGTTGACGTAAAGTGAGTGGTGATGCGGCCCATTGTGTCGAAACATTAGCTATTAAATTAGTGTACCGATCCATCTAACAGAGTTTTAACGTATTAAAGGAAGACAACGAAGAGTAAGGATCGAAAGATGGAACGTTACTTGCCTTGAAAGTTCGGGTTGTCACATCGGGGGTTACCCATATATCTAAGAAATGTTCCCCACGAGATAAGCAAGTTTAAAATTTAGGTTTATATCTCGTCACAATCTACTAAATGTGCAAAAACCTACTGACACATCCATAGTGAGATTGTTTATCACATTTTTAAACTTTACATCTCTTTAGCATGCTGTGATAGTCCACGGATGTACTATCGTTTCCTCTTTTATGCAACAAAAACTCATTTTTTTATTTTATCATGTTTTTGGCTTTTTCAAATTTTCTAATGTTTTTGGATTTTTCTGAAATTTTTACTCCCCCTAAAATTCAAACACATTTAAAAGAAAATTTAAAACAAACTGTACAAGAACATGACAACATGATATCAAATCGCCTCAATTCTCCATCCACTTGGCATAAACAATCAGAACTTCCCCTCACAACAAACTATTTTCCCATTATGATTTCAAAACACTTAAGTTTGTTTTAATCAAAAATGGTTTTTTCGGAAAATAAGTTTTGTTGATTTTACCACTTATAGTAAATGGGGATCAAATCATCACATTGTTTTACCAATCTTTTGAATGATAGTTAAATCAAGTTCAAATTAATGACCTTGATTAACCACTTGTAAGAACAAAAAACCCAATCACTTTCAACAAAGCTTTTCAACCAATTATCACTTGTTGGTTGAATTCTCAAGATGCCGATTCCTACTCCACACTTACGATCCTGGGAGTTCCGGCAATTCACACTTCTCAATTTTAAATTTTTCAAAAACATTTTCAAGAATGATGCCGATTCATGCTCCGTGATTACCAATTTGGGAGCTCCGGTAAGTCAGGTTTCTATTCAACGAAGAATATATCCACCCAAGCCTGACCAGCCTTGGGTGTAACTTGTCCAGTCTCATTTGGGGTTCCATCTTTCCTTTTTGATTGATAAAACTCCTTAACCCCTTTAGCCTTCCCCTCAATCATTTTTCCAAAAATATTTTGCACTGCAGGGTTAAAGGCTTTTTCAACATCCAATTCTTTCTTTTTAGAGAAAAATTGGTTTGAAATTTCAACTTTTCCAATTTTAGATTTCAAATTTTTAGCATTCAGTGGTGGAAAATTCACATCATCCACTGGCGGAACTTTCTTTTCTTCTTTGACAACCACATGCGGCTCCTCTAATTTTATGGAATCAGATTCATCACCAGAACTTGCTTTTGATTGCTTAACAACCCATATTTGATTGTTAAGTTTCTTCTTCTTTTTGAAAACATTTTTCGAACACTCACCAACTTCATAAATTGAATTTTCAAAAACTTTAAGTTTGTGTGTTGGTGGTTCGATTTTCTCAACAATTTTTTCTTTCAGTTTCTCATAAACTTCCTGTTTTAGTTTGAATGTTTTCGGACAATTCCTAGCAACATGACCAACAGTTTTGCACTGAAAACAGGTTCTTGTTTCTGTCTTTTTCTGAACAACACTCTTCTTCAGTTCTTCTTGCTTCTTGGCAAGGAATTCTTGATTTGTCTGCTTCCTGAAAGCTTGCTCTTTCTCAGCTTCTGAAGATTTTCCTGAAACAAACACAGTTTTTGGTTTATAAACTTTTTCATTTTTGTAATTTTTCGGTTGATTGAATCCAAGACCTTTCTTTTTGAAATTACCATTATGGTTTGGTTTCTTTTGGAAACTATAACCACAATTGTAACCCATTTTCTTGTTAATTCTTTGTTAATCTCTTGAAGTGTATAGTTTAGGTTTTCCAGAAAGATTTAAATCTTTTATTTCAGAAATATTAATTTCTGTAATTTTGAAAACCTTTTTAATCATTTCAATTCTAACACTTCTTATTGGAAAAATCTCATTAGAATATAATTTGTCAGAATCTTTCAAAGTATATGCTACTTTGACCAGTTCGTCATTCAAATTAGATTTTGATAGCAAAAATTCTTTATCATAAACTCGTTTGTCCTTTTTGATTGTTGACTTTGACATGTCGGACTCAGACTTTGACTTGGATTTGGACTACGTTTTTAACTCCTCAATGTCATCTCTATCCAACACCTGATCGACCACACTTTTTATCAACTTGGACTCATGATCAGTGTCGGACGATGTGAATGTAACATCAATATTTTCTGGCAAATTATCTGATGACCCAGACTCCCATTGTAAATTTGTTGCCTTTTTGACTCTTTCGGAATTTGGATTTCGAGGAGAATATCCATTTTCGACCGGGGGCGGACATCTATTGTAGACAACACTTGGTTTCTTACCAGAAATTTCCACTTCATCTTCTTCTTTTGTCTCGGACTTCTTTTCTTCCAAAGTCTTCTCTTCTTCAAAAGTCTTAATTCTTTCCACAATAGGGTAAATCCTGTCAACAACAAAAGTAGAACATGAGTAACTCTTTAATAAATTGTTAACTCTTTCAGTTTCAATTCTTTGTGTTGCCAACTTCAATTCAAGCTCAGCACACTTCTCTGTGTAGTAGTCAACATTATCAAGTTGTCTCATGTATGCTCCTTTGAGTGTATTCATTGCTACAGCTTGTTACTACTTGACTCGTTGTACTTGTTCATTTCTCTGCTCAAGGTATCATATTATTCTTTCAACCTTTTTATGTTGTGTAGCAACTCGTTGTTTTGCTTGATCAGAGAATCACAATTCATGCACTTCTCAGGAACTTTGACTGCTTCAGTATCAACGTTGATATCAAATTCTGGAACTTCTTTCACCATTCTCACTTGAACTTCTCTTGCTCTTTTCTTTTTCTCTGCTTCAGCTTGTTTCCTTTCTTCTTCTTCTTCTTCTTCTTCAATTCTTCTCCATTTCTCCTCTTCAGCTTCCCTAATTTTTCTGTATTTTTCTGCCCAATATATATCAGAAGCATTAGCAACAAAAGCTTTAGCATTTAACATTTCTTTCGCCATAAATTCTTTATCTGGGCAAAAATTGTCCCAACTGAAACCTTCTGGCAATTTTTCATCATCTTGATCTGCCAAACACACTTTACTGCCCGTTGGAATGTATTTATCCCAGCTGAATCCACCATCCTTGCCCTGATTACCAGACACGCTCTCTTTGAATCTTCAATTTCTTTTCTACCATGTGCAGTTTGTGCCTGTTTTTGTTGATGTGGCTGATGTGTAACTTGATGATAAATCGCCTTTTTGAAGTAATCGTTGTTTCCGAAAGGATTTTGAGCTCCACTCGCTTCACGATTTGTGCACTCCCTTTTGAAATGCCCCTTTTCCCTACAACGAAAACAAGTAACTTTAGACTTATCAAAACCTAATGTTGAAACATGTGCCTCGCGAAAATCATCTCTGCCTGTAATTTGTTTAAACTTTTCAGCCCGTCTCAACACACTAGCCATGCACCATTTTATATCCATCAATTCCATCTCCTCAGCATCAATTTGATCGTAATCCTCTTTCGTGAGCATTGGATTCCCGATTCTCCCTGCAACTAAGCCTCCATAGGATTCAAGCACTGTCACCAACAAAGACATGTGACTTTTAGCAACTTCCTCAGTATAATTCTGATCATTTTCAAGCTTTAAAGCAATGTTGCACTGAAGAACTTTGCCACTCTTTGTTGTAGAAAATTGTGGATCAAATGTTGGAAATGAAGAAAATCCTATTGTGCTGCTTGATCCCTAAGATGAACTTTCAGAAGAACCTTTTGCATTAAAAGCAGTTTCAACCTTTGGAGAGAAATTTGTCTTTTCACTAACACCACTTTTAAAATACAAACCGATATCTTGTTCTCCATCATAATTCTTCATCCTAGCAATCTTCCTTTGCTCCATCTCGTGAGCTTCAAGATGTTTGATGAACTCACCTAATGTTAATTTTTTATATTCCTTTCGATTGTTTCTCAACATCATCAGATACATTCCCCAAATATCATGTGGTAACGCATCTGCTAGTTTCTCAATCAGCTCATCAGTATCCTTTTTGATGCCTAATTTGCTTGGTGTTTTCTGATTTCAAACCACGAAATAAATCAAATTCTTTCTTCATGAGTGACATCTTGTTCTTGAGCATATCATCACTTCCCAGAAATTTTGCTTCCAATTCATTCCAGATCGAATAAGCACTTCCATCATGTTGAAGTAGAATCAAAATGTCCTCTTTAATCGCTTGCTGTAACAAACTCACCATCAATTTCTCATCTCTATACTTCTTTTTCTCATCAGCACTCATTTCTCTAACTGGCGTTAACTGATTACCATTCTTTGTTGGCCTTTCATATGGTATTTCAGTATGTTCCCAAGCATCCAAATGATAAGCTTCAACCCAGTTACCAAAACGTTCGGACCAACCGTTATAATCCTCAATATCCAAAAGCTTAGGCGGTTTTTGTGAAGTCCCTGTTTCATTTTCAAGCAATGCACTCTAAGTAATGTTCATTGGACCAGCAAAGGCGTTATAAAACTCGTTCTCCATGTTTCAGTTATAAAAAAGTTCACAAATTTTCAATTAAACGAAACCCTCTTTTGAAGCGGAATCAACAATAACAGTCTTTCAAACGGAATAGTTGAAGCGGAATCACCAAGTTCACTCAAGCGGAATCACTGATTTCAAGCGGAATCAGTGATTTCAAGCAGAAATAGCCAAAATCTCAAGCGGAACCTCGGTTTCAAGCGGGATCAGATGAAGTTTTCAAGAGAAATCAAAATTTTCAAGCGGAACCAAGTGCTGATTTCAAGTGAAATCACAGTGACGTCATCATTTCAAACATGATTTCAAGTGGAATAGTAAAAATATCAAGTTTTACTTCGATTTTAATTCTGAAACTTTCAAGGATTTATCAAAACATGATTGCGCGTGTTATGTGAAAAATTGAGCCAATTTTACTGTGGCAAAATTTTCAATTTTAAAGAAGAAGGTGTAGAAAACAGAAAATACAGCTGAAATGGCAAGAACTCTTCCTCCTGAGCTCTGATACCACCTGTAGGATCGTTTTTAGACCCGCACGAGTCGATCAGAAGAGTAATTCACCAAAACAAGAGGCGGAAACTAATGAATCACTGTTATTTCAGCCGTATTCACTTTAAACTGTTGTATTATTGATAAAATGCCTTTTACAATCACGACAACACTTCGGCAGCACTTCGTGGCAAACCGGAAGACAATCCTAATGATTTCGCTCCAAGCAACCTATTTATAGGCGTTCCTATTCCGCTTGAACATGTATGTTCAATTCAAGCGGAATCACAAAGTTAACTCAAGCGAAATCATGTACCAAGCACACTCGAGCGGAATCAGGGAATATTGAGATTTCGCTTGAAATGTCATAAAATCATTTCAAGCGGAATCACTTACAAAGACCGTTTCTGATGAACGTTTAAAGAATATAACGTTGTCCAAAATCGAAAAATTTCTTATTCGTAATGGATCCAGCTTGCACAGGTTCCCACCAATGCCTTATCCTGATAATGACTATCTAATGTCCGATAGCAACCGTCTGATAAATGAGGAGCTTTCTTTTGACACGGATGAACTTAGGGCTGAGTTCAATAATCTTCACAGGTCTCTAAATGACGATCAAAGAGCAGTTTATAATGAGATTATGGATGCTGTTCGAAGTGGAAAGGGTGGTGTGTTTTTTGTGTACGGTTATGGTGGTACGGGCAAGACCTTCTATGGAAAACTTTAGGTGCTTCCATTAGATGCAATGGACAGATTGTTATTAATGTTGCTTCAAGTGGTATTGCATCTTTGTTGTTATCACGAGGTCATACTGCTCACTCACGATTTCATATTCCAATTAATCTCAATGAAGATTCGGTATGCCATACCAAGTTGATTATTTGGGATGAGGCACCGATGGTACAAAAACATGCTTTTGAGGCTCTTGATCGTACAATGAAGGATAGTTTGAGTGTGTTTGATTCACGAAATTCAGAACTTCCATTTGGTGGAAAATCTATTGTCTTTGGTGGTGACTTTAGACAAATCCTACCCGTTGTACAAAATGGAAGCAGGCAAGAAATCGTAAACGTCTCTTTATGTTCATCCCACATCTGGTCCAGTTGCAAGGTGTTAAAATTGACAACCAACATGCGTTTGTCGGTTGGATCCAGTAGCTCAAACATCAAGGAGATAAACGAATTTGGTAAATGGCTTCTTGAGATCGGCGAAGGCAATGTTGGTGATTGTAACGATGGTGATGCAAATATTGAAATACCTGATCATCTTTTAATAACTGATGAAAATGATCCAATTCAAGGTTTGATTGACTTTGTATATCCTTCAGTGCTTCATCGTTTTAAATACCGTGACTACTTTTCTGAAAGAGCTATACTCGCTCCTAAGAATGAAGTTGTTCATGAGATAAATGATCGTTTGCTTGCGTTGTTTCCCGGTGAAGAAGTAGAGTACCTTAGCTCTGATAGTTTATGTTCGACTGAGGAAATTAATGATCCGTTACATCAAGATTTATATAATCCAGATGTGTTAAACAGTGTGAAAGTATCAGGATTACCAAATCATAGATTGGTATTAAAATTGGGTATTCCGGTTATGCTTTTGAGGAATATTGATCAGCAAAACGGTCTGTGTAATGGTACGCGTCTTCAAATCACACGTCTTGGTAAACGTGTTATCGAGGCTGAGATATTATCGGGAAGTAATGTTGGTTCAAGAACTTACATCCCAAGAATTAGCATGACACTACAAGAAATTTGGTTCTTTACCAACACATAGTATATGTGGGAAAAAGCATATAATGCGTTGTTAGTTTTCTTTACCTACACATAAAATAAGAGTAATGATGTGTAGACTCATGACTGTGGATATAGGTCATTATCCACACATAAGTTATATGTAGGCATATAGCAAGCTATACCTACACATATATGTGTGGCTAAAAGCCATTTATATGTGTGGTTAAAAGTACAACAATTTGTTTAGAAGACATCTGACGTGGCAGCTGACGTGGAATCCAACGTGGCAGCTGACATGGCATATGACATGGCATCCAACGTGGCATCCAACGTGGCATCCGACGTGGCATCTGACATGGCAGTTGACGTGGCATGAATATATGTGTGGGTAAAAGTAATCTTATGTGTAGGTAAAAGTAATATTATGTGTAGGTAAATGTTGAAGATGTGTAGGTATTGATCTTAATTTGTGTTGAAAAAAAAAAACGTTGATGTGTTGGTAAATATATTTTAAAATGTAGACATTAACCACACTATATGTAGATAAAAATGTTCAATATGTACAAACAAATACCAAAGCATTATGGAAACATACGTGAACAAATTAAGATTCTTTATTGAACTAATAATAAACATTAATCTTACAAACAACCAAATAAAAGTACTAGTTATAGAAATTTAAATACTAAAACAAACAAAACAAAACTAGAAGAGAGGTTAAAACATAATCAGGGTATAACTTATGTCATTATACCATTAATATGCCCGTCCACCGGATGGGTACAGAACTAGAAAAGCGAGTTTGTTAGTAATTCCAACTAAATACTTGATTTTATCATCTAAAGGATGACATCCGCCCTTTAATTGAATCTTCTTAACATCATATTGTCTTCCATCCAACTTATTCTTGCATAAAACGACATCTCCAAGTCCACCATGGCCTGTAAAAGGCATCAAAACAGAGTAATGCTTTTATATGGTATGTATAATAGTCAAGATAACAATTAACAAACCTTCTGTAGCTTGGAGGAGGGTTAAATGATGAAAAGATGATACTTTCTACACATTTGATGTCTTTCAAAGGAGACGACAACAAGTTTGAACAATTTGGAGGAGACGACAACAAGTTTGGAGGAGGGTTAAATAATCACAAACCTTATGTAGCTTGGAGGAGGGTTAAATGATGAAAAGATGATACATTCTCGAGCTCCAAAACCTCGGTTTTTTTGGATTGATCTGTTTTTTTTTTTTTTTTGATATTTTAAACAATCAGTAATTAAACAATTTATTTAAATAATAATGAATAAGAGACGTTTTTCTGAGCAATAAACCTCCTGAATTTGCAGTTGCATTCTGCCCCATTTCATGTTGCAATGCAAGTGATGTTGATAACGAGGAGTGCAGTGTTGAAAGAGAAAGCAACTCTCGGGTACGGTGAACGTGGGCCCTGATAGATCTATCATCATAAAGCGCTGCAATATTTTGATTTAGTGTTCTCAAGATAAATATCAACTTAATAGAAGTAAAAAGTGTGTAATATACCTGCAATCATTTCTAAAGAACAGCCTCCAGAGGTGATGTCAGCAACCTCAGAAATTTCATGGTAATCTTCTAAATGATGAGCAGAACCGTCGTTAATGTGCAACAATAAGACGTAACAACTAAAAAAGCACGTCCCAGGAGCATGAAGAAGGAATTGTCTCACATCCATAATAGAATCACTGAGACTTAACTACAAATTTAATGAAACTTAATCAAAAAAATAATACGAATCATGGTAATAAAATTTATAACAAATCATGGTTAAAGATGGCATACTTGAAACTCTAGCTTCTCGCCAAATTGGGTTTTGACGGGAACAGGGAAAAGATGAATGTCACCTGCGGTAAAAAAACAAAATTTAATCTAAAACTCAAATACTTCCAACATCAAAATTTCAAAAGAACAATTACCATATTACAAATACACTGACATGATTAAAAGCACAGTTATTAAATAATCTTCACCTTGCTTAACCCGACTCTCCGAACTCGCGCTTTCAGCCTCTTTGACCTCCGGCGTAGTAGCCTGTACCTTAGCCGAAGGCTGGATCCCATTAGCATCCACCTTCTGTTCTCCAACAGGATTCAAGCTCTCTTTAGGATGACCATTAGCCAAAACCACCAGTGCAACATTCGCAGCGGTATGCGAACCGATTAATTCACTCCCAAACGATAAGGCTATGGGGTAGGGGGCTTGGGTTGAGGCGTGGGTTGGCTGAAAACGCCCAAGCCACCACCCTGGGGGCTTGGGTTGGGGCGTGGATTTGGGCGTGGCCCTTGGGGCTTGGGTTTGAAGCCGGGCGTGGGGCAGGCTAGCAAGGTGACATGGCGGGCTCTCAATGGCCAAACCAAACTAGCCATTTCACATGCCCCCATGTGTCAACTCATGCCCCCAACCCAAACCCCACCATACCCAATGGGCGTGGGTTTGGGTTTGTTTTCCACGTGTCAACTCATGCCCCCAAACCCAAACCCACGCCCACCATACCCCATGGTCTAAAGTAAGTGAGTTTTCCGCTCTTGCTGCACCACGTCTATGCTCTAAATAATGCAATCAATGAAAATTAATAACAACTGCAAAAAAGTGAAAAACGACTAACAATGTATCGTAAAATACAAAAAAATACCGGGAACAGGGTGCAATCCAAGCCATGAATTTGGGGGCAACAATGACTGAATGTTGTCAAACGGATGAATATAGGGCATCACCTAGCTAAATTATTATTAAAAGCAAAGAAATAACCTTGTTTCTCCTCGCTTGGGTCTCTTAGGGTCAACAAATTGAACAATCAACGACTGTTTACAACCCTAAAAAGAATGTAAATTAATGAATATCAACAAATGTTGGATTAGAATGCATAACCATAACAGACTTATATTTTCTTACTCACATTCTATAAATTCCATTTAAGAGCATTTTATAGCTGCCATTGCCACATCTCTATTTGAATATTCAACAAATCCACATCTGTTAATATATAAAATAAAAAAGAGGCATACAACATGTAAAAATAAATGATGGGCCATTCAGAAAAAACAAACACTGAGTCACAAAGTAATGAAGACAAAACGCGACTTTGCTTCAATCTGTCCTGCACAAGAATTGACATCATCAATTCGAACGTATGGCAAAAAATATCTAGTAACAATATCTTTGCATTATTCTCATGCATATATAAATTAAAAATGCACAAAAGTATACATTAGTAAATTAACACCTACTTAATCAACTTCTTTTTCAAGTTAATTTTTTATTTGGCAAGCCATAGAATAACTTGTACTCCTTTATATCTAATATTAAAGAACACATCACAATGAAAACTCAACCAAAAGACAATGAACAAAATTTTAATTTTGTTCCCACAAAACCAATAATAATGTCAACTTACCTAACCATTCAAGCTCCCCATCAGTGTACCTGACCCGGATGAAAGCCACTCCCTGTACAAAAAAAAAAAACACAGATCATTGTGCTTTACAGTTGACAAAATATCACCAATTTCTTTAAATATTTATCATGGTGAAAGAACAAAAAGCACTATCTAGCAACTTGTCACCGCTGGGCCCGGTGGGGGAGTATCGTGACGTAGTTGATATCATCATAGTCAAACAACACAAATTATAATGCACAGTGGAAGCAAAAAGATAGATTTATTTCAACCAAACAAACTGTAATATCCAAGTATCACAATGTAGCTGAAATAGATCCACAGGCAGATCAAAATAAAAAGGAGAATTGTTCAACAGATAAATGGCATCCAAGCTTGCGAGACTCTAACGATGCTAAGGAGTGGCCAGCCTATTACGTGTAGAACCTGCACTTAATCTTTTTGGGGAAAATACGTCAGTTTACACTGGTAAATACAATTTAACTGACTCATTTTGAAAACATTTTAAAAATTGATTTGAATGCACTTGGCACTAAACTTTTTATAACTTGGGATAATTAATTAAATCTAAACTTGTAAAAGAATTACATGTTTGTTATGCGTTTAGTCGCCCGGTTCGTGCCGGGTTTAAGATTAATAGACACAGCACATGGTATAAATCGGTGGCGGGAAACCAACGGTTATACCTTAATAAATATGGACACATTGTTGGGTGTACGCCTACACCTGCGTGTCAAGGTCGTGGCCATTTCATGAATGATGCCAGGGATATCCGGGACATGGTCATTAAACTCCCAAAGGCGTAAAACAAAAAAACAAATTTTCAAACGGGTCATCCTGATAATACTTAACCACTAATTGATTAAGATCAAATGCCCGACCAAGCTGTATTTTATATACCATACCCGAAGCCCGTATAAGGGAAAATAAGTTAAAAGTATTTACCTGAGCAAGTATAAACCACAACAAGCAAGTGCAAGTATTTTTTACTGGATCTCCTATTCTGGAACGAAGGTTTATAATAACTTATTAGAATCCTAACGGGTCTTTAATTTAGCCTAAGCTTAGACCGGTTAGTTTCAAGGAATGAATACGGTTTAATCGCGCGGAAGGCGAAAACCGGTTTAGAATGTGGCTTTGACCCGACAAGCTTGCATGCTTCCTTAATATGGGTAACATAATCACATTCTGGATTTTGAGACAAAAATGATATGGTTTGACCTGTTTCGGCTAATATGTGCAAACTAGTTACATAAGCCGATCCGAACGCGAAAGTGCGTAACGGGTAACCATATAAATCATATACAAGTTTCCTGAGATTATATGCACTAAATATGTTGTGATATCAGTAAGATATGTCCTATTATGCCCAAAATAATTTTAAACTCAAACTATGCCTCATATGGGCATTTTGGTCATTTTAAAGGGTATAAAAGAGTTAAACTAGTAACCTGAGTTACATATCTGAATAAATCAGTAAATATACTTAGTTTACTATGTTATAACAGTATAGTATCAAATATATGTGAATTTTATTAATTATAACCATCTTATGCACCGAAAGGGCATTTTGGTAATTTCACATAAAACTGTTATAATATAAAATTTTATTAAATATATCAGTAGGTATCATCTCTTATATATATAAACTAGTTTTGATACATACTATGTTGTAAAAATGCCTAAAAAGGCGATTTGGAGCCATTTCCGGGTTTTGAAAGAAAAGCTGACATTTTTATAATTCCAGAAGGCTCAAAATAATATATTTAACATAATAAATCAGTAGAAAAAGGTTTGAGGTCAAAAGGATTTATAAAACTCATTTTATAGCCTTAAAAGGGCATAACCGGCGATAACTGAATTAACCTAAAAAAACTCTAAGTTATTCTCAGCCTAAAAATAAATAAAAATCTCTAAAAATCCCAAAATATTATTATATATCAGTGGGTATAAAGTTTGATATAAAAATTTGGGTTTAGATAGGCTATATGCTAATTATGCTAATTAATTACTAAGAAAGCTTCTATTTACGCTAATGAGCATAACTCTTAATCTAGACCTCAAACTGATGTCAAATTTAGGTACAAGTTTATAATTCAGTAACTAAGATGTCTACCCTTTTATATTTTCAAAAATCATTCTTTTATGGACAATTGGGCATAATGGTCAACATATGGGCATTTAACAAAAACTTGCATAATAATTAGACAACTAGTGAACCATGCCGTATAATCACAGAGGGTTATACTAACATGTAACTAGGTCCAAAAGAAGCTCTAAGGCAATCCTAACTTGGCTAAAATGGGTCAGAACTGAAAGTCAAAGCGAAAGTCAAACTACGCGACTTTCGGTTCCAAACCGGGTTTAAACAGAAAATTGTCGAGTTGAACATGTTGGAACATGTTTTTACATTAGTTACCAAGTTATATTAATGATCAAACAGGTTGCATGTTTCCTACATTGCTAATTATGAGTTAATTTGGATTTAAGCATTCTGTTGACTTTTTAAAGTAAGCTTTGACTCGACAATTATCATGGTTAGAGTGGGAATCTGGAAATACCCTTTTAAGGGTTTGTTACCCACATAATTACCTACTTATAGGTATTTTTAATTCGAGATTTGACTGAGTAATTATTGACTAATCTCGAAGTCAAACCTTAATTACGATGGTTTGACTTTTAGCTAATTAACTAAGCTAAACTGAATTAAGGGAGGTTAAGGACACTTACAAGAGTCCTAAGAATGCTTAAGGAGCCTAAGAAGGATTTGTTGCTGTCCAAGAGCTCCAGAGAAAAGTCTTTAGTGCAAATGAGAATGAGCAAGTCCTTTTGTCACAACTCAAGTCCTTATATAGTGAACAAGGGAGCTCAAGATCAAGACATGGAAGTCTAGGATGGTTACAAGATCATCCCAGGTGTCCCTAATAAGCTAAATACTGCCTAGCAAGTCCCTGGTTTCGAAAACCAAATCACTAAGGCGGTGCAACAGGCTGAACAGGCAGCTGTCCATTTTCTGTTGCCAGCGACAGGCTAGCGGACCGTAAGCCTAAGTCTTTGCGGTCCGTATCCTCCTCTTACGGACCGTATGCTTGAACTGTTGCGGTCCGTAACCGACCCTTGCTGAAATCGCCCAGGTATGCACCTTACGGACCGTAAGCTTAAAGCCATACGGTCCGTAACCGATGGCCAGAAGCCAAAAATCTTGCAAACTTACAAGTATTGACCATGCAATAGTGTATTATCGAATCCTCAGGCTTTTACTGCAGTGTAGGGACCATTATCTCAGGTTTTGCATGCTTTGCATGAACATCCTCACTTTGGATTCTTATGGCAAGATTAAATTGACGGAAATTACAAGAATTTATCTTGGATTCTCTTAAAGGTTGAACATGATTAATTAAACTATTTTCAACTCCATTTATACAAGGGTTTAAATCAGGATTTTTGTAGTAACATTCCTAATGACCCAATTTCCACATAAAAGATGGAATTTTATTTATTTAGAAACAACCGGTTAATATATCAGATGTTTATCAAACGATTTAAGGATCTTGGGATTTATAATTTGGGTCGCTCAGAGGTGTTTTAATAACATGTCGCCCTTGGGTCATTCAGAGGTATTTTAATAACATGACACCCTTTTTAAAATCCTACCGTACATCTTTTATTTGATCCGGGTTCCTGACACGTTTGTCTCACATGACACGTGTCTTTATTTTATTGGACAGGAATTTCCGAGGTGTTACATCCTCACCCTCTTAAAAGAAATCTCGACCTGGAGATTTACAGAAATAATTGAGGGTATTTTTCTTTTATTGTGGACTCTAACTCCCACGTATAATCGGGACCTCTGCGGGCATCTCATTTGACCTTGACAATAGGCACGTGCTTCATTCGAAGCTTCTTTACCTGTCGATCCTCAATCGACACAGGTTTTTCCACAAATTTCAAGCTCTCGTCTATGTGCACATCTGTGTGTGGTATGACTAGTGATTCATCAGCTAGACATTTCTTCAGATTGCAGACGTGGAACACATTGTGAATACCACTGAGCTCTTCAGGTAAGTTTAACTTATAAGCCACTGATCCTATACATTCGATAATCTCGAGCGGTCCTATATACCTCGGGCTTAACTTACCTTTCTTACCAAATCGCATCACCCCCTTCTAGGGTGATACTTTGAGCAGAACTTTATTACCAACCTCGAACTTGAGGGGTTTTCGCCTTTTATCAGCATAGCTCTTCTGCCTATCTCGGGCAGCTTTTAGGCGATCACGAATCTGGACAATCTTGTCCGTCGTTTTAAAGACTAGATCGGGACCTGATAATTGAGTGTCTCCAACCTCTGCCCAACAAATGGGCGTTCTGCACTTTCTACCATATAGTGCCTCGAATGGCGCAGCCTGAATGCTGGTATGATAGCTATTGTTGTAGGAGAACTCGACCAAAGGTAGGTGCTTATCCCAGCTTCCTCCTAAATCAATTACACATGCACGAAGCATATCTTCCAAGGTCTGGATGGTACGCTCACTCTGCCCATCTGTCTGAGGATGGTAAGCTGTACTAAAATTCAGTTGCGTGCCCAGAGACTGTTGGAAACTTTTCCAAAAATGCGAAGTGTATCTAGTATCCCTATCAGAGATAATAGACACTGGTACCCCATGCAGGGATACAATTTTATCAACATACAGTTGGGCCATCATGTCCGAACTGTAAGTTTCCTTAATGGGTAGGAAATGTGCTGACTTAGTCAGTCTGTCAACTGTGACCCATATAGTATCATTTCCCTTCTGCGTCCTTGGCAACTTGGTGATGAAATCCATCGTCACCATTTCCCATTTCCAAATGGGAATTTCAGGCTGTTATAGCAAACCTGACGGCTTCTGATGCTCAGGCTTGACTTGAGCACACGTCAGACATTTAGCTACATGGGTAGCTATAGACTTTTTCAAGCATATCCACCAATAATTTGCCTTCAAATCCTGGTACATCTTATCCGCTCCAGGATGAACGGAATATCTGGAACTGTGGGCTTCGTGAAGGATGACGTCTCGAAGTCCTCCATAAACAGGAACCCATATTCTTCCATTTAATCTCAGGATTCCGTCCTTGCCATATGATAACTGTTCTTCAGTTACTCCTAGCTTTTCATTAGGATAGTTAGCTTCTGACACAGCTTCCTTCTGTGCGGCTAACAACCTTTCATTCAGACTGTTCTTGATTTCAATGCTCTTGGCATTGATCCTTATTGGCTTCACTCTTTCCTTTCTGCTCAAGGCATCTGCGACTATGTTGGCCTTGCCTGGATGGTATCTTATTTCACAATCATAATCATTCAGAGTTTCCATCCAACGTCGCTGCCTCATATCAAATCCTTCTGGTTGAACAGATGCTGGAGGCTCTTGTGATCGGAATAGATCACACACTTGGTTCCATATAAGTAGTGCCTCCATAGTTTTAGTGCAAATACAACGACACCCAACTCCAAATCATGAGTGGTGTAATTCTTCTCATGCACTTTTAACTGTCGTGAAGCGTAGGCAATGACCTTGCCTTTTTGCATTAACACACAACCTATTCCGCTGTGTGATGCATCACAATAGACTACGAACTCATCAATTCCTTCAGGTAACATCAACACTGGTGCGTTACTTAACTTTTGCTTCAAATATCGAATGACTCTTGCTGCTTAGGCCCCCAATTGAACTTGCTATTCTTGCGAGTCAGCAAAGTCAGGGGTGCTGCAATTCTTGAGAAGTTTTCGATAAAGCGTCTGTAGTATCCTGCTAGTCCTAAGAAACTGCGAATCTCCGTAGGCGTCTTCGGCTCCTGCCAATTCATGACAGCTTCAACCTTAGCGGGATCTACTTGGATACCACGTTCACTGACTACATGTCCAAGGAATTGGACTTCTCGTAGCCAAAATTCACATTTAGAAAATTTGGCGTAGAGCTTTTCTTGATGAAGCAGTTTAAGAATACATCGAAGATGCTTCTCGTGGTCTGCTTGACTTTTCAAGTATATAAGAATGTCATCGATAAAGACAATGACAAATTTATCCAAATAAGGCTTGCAGACGCGATTCATGAGATCCATGAATGCGGCAGGTGCATTAGTGAGCCCAAAAGGCATCACTAGGAACTCGTAATGACCATAACGAGTCCTAAATGCAGTCTTGTGAACATCTTCATCCTTAACCTTCAATTGATGATAGGCTGACCTCAAATCAATCTTGGAAAAGTAGCTTGCTCCTTGCAGTTGATCGAACAGATCGTCGATCTTGGGCAAAGGGTACTTATTCTTGATAGTAACCTTGTTAAGCTCTCGGTAATCGATACATAAATGCATCGACCCATCTTTCTTCTTGACAAACAAGATCGGTGATCCCCAAGGAGATGAACTAGGTCTAATAAAACCCTTGGCTAACAAGTCATCTAGCTGCGTCCTTAATTCCTTCATTTCTGTCGGCGCTAACCTATGAGGTGCCCTTGCAATAGGCCCTGCTCAAGGGATGATGTCGATTCTGAACTCCACTTGTCTATCTGGTGGCAAACCAGGTAGTTCTTCAGGAAAAACATCAGCGTATTCAGAAATCACGGGGATATCTTCAATCTTGGGCTTCTACTCGTCAATGATCACCTGTGCCATATAAATGACACAGCCCTTCTTCAAACATCTGGATGCCTTTAGCATAGACACTTGCTCAGGAAATCCATGATGTGTATCTCCCTGAATGGTAAGTGGTTCACCGGACGAAGTCTTGATCATTACTTGCTTCTTGTTGCACACAATCTGGGCTTAGTTATGCGATAACCAATCCATACCCAACACTACATCGAAACCGACTAACTTAAAGGTTAACAAGGACAAAGGAAAAGAGTGGTTCCTAATGGATATGACACATCCATCTAACACAGTCGAGACTGTTTCCATAGCCTCATCAGCTAATTCCACCTCATAATTCACACTTAAGGCTTTAACAGGCAATCTTAACAACTTACAAAACTTATTATCTACAAAGGATTTATCTGCTCCAGAATCAAACAATACTCTTGCGAAAACATCATTAATGAGAAACGTACTGGTTATGACGTTGTCGTTCTGGATGGCCTCCTGAGCATTCATTTGAAAGACCCTGGCGTTGGTCTTTTTCCCTTCCTCAGCTTTCCTTGCTAGTTTTGGGCAGTTGGTCTTGATATGCCCTTTTTCATTGCAACTATAGCAAGTTGCATGCTTCAGCTTTTTGCACTCAAGGTCCTGTGCTCAGAGGACCTGCAAATCCCACATGCCTTCGGCTGGGATTGGGACTTCTGCTCATACCTGCACTTCCCGAAATGGTGCTTCTTGCAAATCTTGCACTTGGGCCTATCACCCGATTGCAAATCACCCTTCTTAGATTCAGACCCCTTCTTGCGGTCATGGTTTCCTTTGTGCTTCTTGCTCGACCGACGTGAATTATCATCTTCACGTTTCCTTTTCTCCGCGTCAGTATTTCTCAGTGATCTCTGTCTCACTGCATCCAGTGTGAGGGACAGAGATATATCAGCTGCGGATCTAAATGTAGCGGGCCGAGAGGCCTTCACGCTTGCTTTTATTTCTGGGGCCAAACCCCCAATGAAACGTGCGATTCTTTTGGGTTCCGGGTCACAAGGTACGGAACCAATCTTGACATGGTGTTGAAGCTTGTGAGATAAGCCTGGCAATCCAGGTTCTTCATGACCAGAGATAGAAAATCAGACTCTATCTTTTCAACCTCATGCTGAGGGCAGTAATTTTCTTTGATAAGAGCAACAAATTGCTCCCACGACATGTTGTACAATGGAACTTTTCCCGAAGCTTGAATTAATGATCTCCACCATGCTAGGGCTTCACCCTTAAATGACTGGGATACAAACTTTACTATGTCCCTTTCAGCACAACCACTAATGTCCACAACAGTGTCCATTTCATCCAGCCAGGTCATGCAATCCACAGCGCCCTTTTCCCCAGTAAAGTCTCGGGGTTTGCACGAAACAAAGTACTTGTATGTGCAACCCTTGGCGCGGGGTGCATCATCGAACACTATCTTCTTAGGGTGAACACTGTTCTCATTTGACGAGTGTCGATCATCATCCTTCTTAGGTTTAGGCTGGACAGAGGGTGGTTTGCTATGAGTCTCAGAATGGGTTTTTAGCTTGGAATGAGGTGTAGACAGGGTTCTACTTTGGGTCCCAGAGGACTCACTATTCTGCCTCTCCAAAGCTTTTGTAACGGCGTTGTCCACTAGTGCTTGCAATTCCGCACCCGTTAACTAGATTCTAGCGTTATCGTGGTTTTCCACCGGATGGCTATTTACTTCATCTGACCCAGCCATGTAGCTTCAATTGCTACATATAAATAATGGGCAAGGTTTTATATAGAGGTTTTTACAGTATTTTCTATTCTATTAACCATGGTTTTAAATTGCCATTTTAAGTTAATTTGTTAAAATTTTAGGATCTTTATTATTACCCTAAATTATGATTTGATAATAGCACATAAGGCCTAGTCACAAGGATAATTTAATTTAATTATAAACCAGGAATTTATAGTGTCCAGGTATTTAGGTTTGAACCACAGTTCATCACCTTTTATTAACAGGGAGTCATAAGCTACCACTATCTTTAGTCCCAGAGGACATTCAATTATTGCCCATAGGCACTTCGCCCTTAAGAGGCAGTTATATAATTAAGGGAATTTAGATTAACCTTTTTTAAAGGATGGCCTGTGTGACTTTAACGATTCACAGTTTGCCAAAAATGTTAACATGCTTACAGATGTTAACAATAATTGGAATCTATTATGTAGGTTCTAGCATCTTGGCCATGTTTGCAACAACATATAGGCTAGGTTTTACCTCTAAGATTCCTTTAATAATTAACGCAGAATAGTCCTAGGTTGAGATGATAATATGGATCTTAATCTAATTACGGAACTACCATCTTGGCCTTGTTTTATGATAACATATGGCTAGGTCTTTGTCCCTTTTTAGATTTTACCATTTTAGCATAATGGTAGATCTTTTAATTATTTTCATTTATTTCCTGTTTTATGCACATACTTAATAATAATAAATAAAATGAAAATTTAAACTAAAACATCTCATAAATAGTTTAAACAAGTACATCTTTTGCCCTAAACGGGACTTCTACGAAAATAAATGCCCACGCACGGCGGAAAGCAAAACAAACCCACGCAAGGGTCAACTAAAAGACATGCCCACGCAGGGGCAGAATATTAAGAGACAAGCCCACCCAGGGGCTGAGTACTGAAACAAAAAGTCCACGCAGGGATTTGATTACATCAAAAATAAATAAAACAACAAAGGTCTTCAATGACCCCTTCTCTTGGACTTCCCTTTGATCAAGTCTGACAATCCCTTGAAGAAGCCTCGAGTGTTATTGCATTGTGTTTGGATTTCCCGTTCACATCGGTCTAATCATTCTAGGACCTCTTGCTGGCGCTCAGGCGGGATCAACTGCGGCTGCGGCGGCTGGTACAGAGGTTGAGGAGGTGGTGGACGCTGGTACCCATAAGTTGGGTAACCAGTGGTCCACAGACCACCATAAGGTCCCTCTGGGTGACTAGCATTGTAGTCCCATGCCTCCTGGTATGGGTCCACATTAACATAGTTGTAATGAGTATGCACCGGCTGCTCGAAAGGGTTATACGCCGCTGGACCGGCGTAGGCAGGGATTGGGTTGTCAAAACCCGACGGTGGCGCCATAGGCGTAGAGTTGATCTCTAGGATGGGGTTTGATGGTCCTCCCATCTTCGGGTCTTCTTCTTGGAGTGGCGGATAGTGACTGCCACTCGAGGGCTGAGGAGTGCTGATACGGACTCCTCCTCGCACGGACATCCGTGCGTTTGACCTTCTCCGCCTCGGTGGCTCCGGAGGCGGTTGCTGTTCCACTGGTGGTGGTGGTGGCGGAGTAACTGCCACAAATCGAGAATCCTCGGAAGGATCCTGTTGTTGTTGCTGCTGGTATAGAGACGAGTGGTGAGAGGGAGTGAAATACCAGTCCCACTGGTTAAACCTCGCCTGGTAACTGTCGGGACCACGATAATGTGATCCGTGAAATGATGACCCATCGGAGATTTCGATGGGGTGGTTCGGTGTTCCGGACGCAGGCTCCACGGGATCCGTGTCTTCGTCCATGTCGTTAGCGTGATCCCCTGAGAAATGATCCCCAGGTCCTAGTGGGTTAAATCCCACGGGTTCTTGAACGATGTTAGCCGGGTTGAACCGGCTCAGAAAGACAGGGGTAGGGTCGCCATAGGAATGGTGTGAGTTCGACCTTTGCAAGGGTATAAAAGAAGGTGGTTGGTTGTTGGGCTCGTTCTGTGATTGGGGCCCAAATGAATGCAGATACGAAGGCGAGGAACTGAGGGAGACTGACCGCCTCCCGGGTTTGACGTAGAGCCTCCATGGCTCCTAAGGGCTTGTACTCATGGTAATTGATGGCGTTCGCCGGTGCGAAGGCCTGGCTTCATGGTCATGGCCCGTAACTGGGCCTTTGCCTCTTCCTCTCAAAAATCTTGGCGGCATTTTCAACCTGCAAACATGGTTAAGATAACAACCAATATATATAAAAATAAAAGACAGAATAAAACAAAAACAGAACAGAGTTTGTCCTATGTTTGATGTCTAGACTCGGAACTCGAGGAATGTGCAATTTGTGCACTGAGATTAAACACAAATGGCTAGTGTTTAATTCACTTAGTGTTGGCTCTGATACCAACTTGTCACACCCCTAATTTCCACGTGTCACCGGTGGGCCCGGTGGGGGAGTATCGTGACGTAGTTGATATCATCATAGTCAAACAACACAAATTATAATGCATAGCGGAAGCAAAAAGATAGATTTATTTCAACCAAACAAACTGTAATACCCAAGTATCACAATGTAGCTGGAATAGATCCACAGGCAGATCAAAATAAAAAGGAGAATTGTTCAACAGATAAATGGCATCCAAGCTTGCGAGACTCTAACGATGCTAAGGAGTGGCCGGCCTATTACGTGTAGAACCTTCACTTAATCTTTTTGGGGAAAATATGTCAGTTTACACTAGTAAATACAATTTAACTGACTCATTTTGAAAACATTTTAAAAATTGATTTGAATGCACTTGGCACTAAACTTTTTGTAACTTGGGATAATTAATCAAATCTAAACTTGTAAAAGAATTACATGTTTGTTATGCGTTTAGTCGTCCGGTTTGTGCCGGATTTAAGATTAATAGACACACCACATGGTATAAATCCGCGGCGGGAAACCAACGGTTATACCTTAATAAATATGGACACATTGTCGGGTGTACGCCTACACCCGCGTGTCAAGGACGTGGCCATTTCATGAATGATGCCAGGGATATCCGGGACATGGTCATTAAACTCCCAAAGGCGTAAAACAAAAAAAACAAATTTTCAAACGGGTCATCTTGATAATACTTAACCACTAATCGATTAAGGTCAAATGCCCGACCAAGCGGTATTTTATATACCGTACCCCAAGCCCGTATAAGGTAAAATAAGTTAAAAGTATTTACCTGAGCAAGTATAAACCACAACAAGCAAGTGCAAGTATCTTTTACTGGATCTCCTATTCTGGAACGAAGGTTTATAATAACTTATTAGAATCCTAACGGGTCTTTAATTTAGCCAAAGCTTAGACCGGTTAGTTTCAAGGAATGAATATGGTTTAATCGCGCGGAAGGCGAAAACCGGTTTAGAATGTGGCTTTGACCCGACAAGCTTGCATGCTTGCTTAATATGGGTAACATAATCACATTCTGGATTTTGAGACAAAAATGATATGGTTTGACCCGTTTTGGCTCATATGTGCAAACTAGTTACATAAGCCGATCCGAAACCGAAAGTGCGTAACGGGTAACCATATAAATCATATACAAGTTTCCTGAGATTATATGCACTAAATATGTTGTGATATCAGTAAGATATGTCCTATTATGCCCAAAACAATTTTAAACTCAAACTGTGCCTCATAAGGGCATTTTGGTCATTTTAAAGGGTATAAAAGAGTTAAACTAGTAACCTGAGTTACATATCTGAATAAATCAGTAAATATACTTAGTTTACTATGTTATAACAGTATAGTATCAAATATATGTGAATTTTATTAATTATAATCATCTTATGCACCGAAAGGGCATTTTGGTAATTTCACATAAGCCTAAAAGGTCAAAACTGGAAACCTGAGTTTGAAACCTTAGTTTACTATTATAATATAAAATGTTACTAAATATATCAGTAGGTATCATCTCTTATATGTATAAACTAGTTTTGATACATACTATGTCGTAAAAATGCCTAAAAAGGCGATTTGGAGCCATTTCCGGGTTTTGAAAGAAAAGCTGAGATTTTTATAACTCCAGAAGGCTCAAAATAATATATTTAACATAATAAATCAGTAGAAAAAGGTTTGAGGTCAAAAGGATTTATAAAACTCATTTTATAGCCTTAAAAGGGCATAACCGGCAATAACCGAATTAAGCTAAAAAAACTCTAAGTTATGCTCAGCCTAAAAATAAATAAAAATCTCTAAAAATCCCAAAATATTATTACATATTAGTGGGTATAAAGTTTGATATAAAAATTTGGGTTTAGATAGGCTATATGCTAATTATGCTAATTAATTACTAAGAAAGCTTTTATTTACGCTAATGAGCATAACTCTTAATCTAGACCTCAAACTGATGTCAAATTCTAGGTACAAGTTTATAATTCAGTAACTAAGATGTCTACCCTTTTATATTTTCAAAAATCATATTTTACGGACATTTGGGCATAATGGTCAACATATGGGCATTTAACGGAAACTTGCATAATAATTAGACAACTAGTGAACCAAGCCGTATAATCACAGAGGGTTATACTAACATGTAACTAGGTCCAAAAGAAGCTCTAAGGCAATCCTAACTTGGCTAAAATGGGTCAGAATTGAAAGTCAAAGCGAAAGTCAAACTATGCGACTTTCGGTTCCAAACCGGGTTTAAACAGAAAATTGTCGAGTTAAACATGTTGGGACATGTTTTTACATTAGTTACCAAGTTATATTAATTATCAAACAGGTTGCATGTATCCTACATTGCTAATTATGAGTTAATTTGGATTTAAGCATTCTGTTGACTTTTTAAAGTAAGCTTTGACTCGACAATTATCATGGTTAGAGTGGGAATCTCGAAATACCCTTTTAAGGGTTTGTTACCCACATAATTACCTACTTATAGGTATTTTTAATTCGAGATTTGACTGAGTAATTATTGACTAATCTCGAAGTCAAACCTTAATTACGACGGTTTGACTTTTAGCTAATTAACTAAGCTAAACTGAATTAAGGGAGGTTAAGGACACTTATAAGAGTCCTAAGAATGCTTAAGGAGCCTTAGAATAATTTGTTGCTGTCCAGGAGCTCCAGAGAAAAGTCTTGAGTGCAAATGAGAATGAGCAAGTCCTTTTGTCACAACTCAAGTCCTTATATAGTGAACAAGGGAGCTCAAGATCAAGACATGGAAGTCTAGGAAGGTTCCAAGATCATCCCAGGTGTCCCTAATAAGCTAAATACTGTCTATCAAGTCCCTGGTTTCGAAAACCAAATCACTAAGGCGGTGAAACAGGCTGAACAGGCAGCTGTCCATTTTCTGCTGCCAGCGACAGGCTTACGGACCGTAAGCCGAAGTCTTTGCGATCCGTATGCTTCTCTTGCGGACCGTATGCTTGAACTGTTGCGGTCCGTAGCCGACCCTTGCTGAAATCGCCCAGGTATGCACCTTACGGACCGTAAGCTTAAAGCCATACGGTCCGTAACCGATGGCCAGAAGCCAAAAATCTTGCAAACTTCCAAGTATTGACTATGCAATTGTGTATTATCGAATCCTCAGGCTTTTACTGCAGTGTAGGGACCATTATCTCAGGTTTTGCATGCTTTGCATGAACATCCTCACTTTGGATTCTTATGGCAAGATTAAATTGACGGAAATTACAAGAATTTATCTTGGATTCTCTTAAAGGTTGAACATGCTTAATTAAACTATTTTCAACTCCCTTTATACAAGGGTTTAAATCAGGATTTTTGTAGTAACATTCCTAATGACCCAATTTCCATATAAAAGATGGAATTTTATTTATTTAGAAACAACCGGTTAATATATCAGATGTTTATCAAACGATTTAAGGATCTTGGGATTTATAATTTGGGTCGCTCAGAGGTGTTTTAATAACATGTCGCCTTTGGGTCGTTCAGAGGTATTTTAATAACATGACGCCCTTTTTAAAATCCTACCATACATCTTTTATTTGATCCGGGTTCCTGACACGTTTGTCTCACATGACACGTGTCTTTATTTTATTGGACAGGAATTTCCGAGGTGTTACACAACTACTGAATCTGGAGTATAGGAAATGCAGCAGGAATCAAATAAAGCAAAAACAATTATCAAAAAATCATTAAATACTGAGAAAAGAAAATTACCATGTGCGAATCCAACAATCCATTCACAATAGTGCCTTTGGTATCTTAACCACCATAACATTGCGAAAGAACATCTCCTAACTTTCAGATTTGACTTTATTACCTAAATAGAAACCGATTGCATGCGGCTTTCGAACTCACACAAGAAGTTCGTCAGACTTCTCCATGGCTTCTATGCCGTCACAGGTGGTTCATCCTCCGATGTCTTTACCTTCGTTGGAACCCTAGCTTTTTCCGATTTCACCAGTGAGAGAGATGGAAAGAGAGAAGAGAGAGTAAGGGGAGACGTGTAACATTTGTGCTTGTAATCATTATGAACAGTTCAGTTATCAATAAAACAATGTTATTTTATCCCAATGTTTGTTTGGTTGTGTTTTACATTTTTCATGTTTTGACTTTTGCTCAATTTCAAACTCTACATCGCTTTCTGGAGCATTATACGCAAACTGGTGCGTAAACGTGCTCAGTTTAATGCGACAAATACTCCGAAACATCAACATATACTCAACATACCTTAAATATCCTTTACATGGCTTAGAAATAGGCCTTGAGGGGTTTGGTATGCTAAAATAAACTTTAGGATCATTCAGGGACTAAAAGTGTCAAAAGTGCACAAGTTTGCTCTTTTGCACATAACTTACGTTCTGAACACATCCGGACATCCAAAAATTTATGTAAGCATCCTTATATTATGCCTAAGTGTTTGGCATCAGAAAAATCCATTCGTCGTGCAATTTGGATAGTCTTTCGCGCTTATGCGCACTCCGTCGTAATTAACCAAACATCACGACCGTACGGCCAAACGAACCGACATCCGGGATATTTTTGAGCACATTTTAAGTTCCCTATACTTTAACTTCATTTTAGAGCTTTGAAATGAGGTTAACGGGGCTTAAACGTGCCAAAAACGCATCAAATACCAAGTTTTGGTGCTGCAAGGACCAAAACTGCAATTCTGCCAAACTAGGGGCTTACGGACCGTAAGCCATAAGCCATACGGTCCGTAAGGAGTCCCCAGTACAGCAGAACCCACATTAAATGCTGATTGGCTCTTCAAGTTTCGAAAGACCAAATGGCCCTTGCCTCTTCCAGCAAATGAGGGGCAACCTCTGACTTACCACAACATTGTGACAAGTGGACGGACAAGATCGTGGCACGAAATCCAAGAAACGATCCTAACGGTTCCACTTTTCCTATAAATACCCCCCCCCATTTTGCTCAAAACCCATACAATCTGATCTTAAGGCTCTAAGTTGGAACCATTGTTTCATACCTGAGCCATTTTGGTCTAGATTAGCATTCGGGGACCCTCCGTAAGTATTCTTTCGTTCTTTTATTCGCTTTTCGAGTCCGAAAGTCAACGTTTTGTTGACTTTCTGCATTGACCAGTTTATGGTCGATGCGAAGTTCATTAGAACTTCATAACGTGAGCGTGATCACGATGGTTATAGTCCGTAGTGACTATACCTACTGATCACCACGTTATCTAGGCTCAGTGACGAGTCGTAGTTTCGGCCAAAATGCGCATTCTTGCGTATTTTGTAACCAAACTACTCGTGAGCATCAAAGCCGTTTGTTTTGATGCCAAACCTGTTTTCTAAACTTAGTTAAGCATGTTCTAACATGCTTAGCTCGTCACTTTTAGTATAGTGCGTATATAGGGTCGTAAGGTAAGCGATCTAAACCATCACTTATACTTTCGAACCCGACCCATTTGGTCGATCATTAGGATCCGACCAAACACATTAGGTGACCATAGCTATAACCTTCCGAGGTTATACCTTGTGGTCACGATGTTAGGCGTTCCAGACGCGTTCTACGCGAACGACGCGTAAGGTAGCATAAGCTACCTAAACGGGTCGTGATGGGTCGCAAGCACTTAGGTTAGGTTTCATTTTAGTATGTAGGCTTTGTTAAACCATGTTACACGAGTCTCTATACTCGTTTGGTTTACGAACCCGCATACTATCCGATCCTTCCGATTTGGTCCGGTATATTGACATAGCTACCTATTAGGTGCCGTTTGATATCCCGTGATCTTTAGCATTATCTGGTTATTATACAAGAACTCCAAAGCAATCTCAGGTGAGTACATAGAACCCCTCTTTTACTGTTTTCCAACTGTTTTGGGGTGAAACACATGTGCCTATCTGTTACTTTCATGCTTTCCATGTTTTCACATCGTATATCTGCTATGCTCATTAGTACATTATAGTACATGATTTCATTACATTTTATGCTATGTATGCCCATTGTGTGCGTACTTAGTACATTGATTTACATGAACATTTCTGTTGCATATGTTTACTCAGCATATGGACACATTGATTTACATTACATTTCTGTTGCATATGTTTACTCAGCATATGGACACATTGATTTACATGAACATTTCTGCTGCATATGTTTACTCAGCATATGGGCACATTGATTTACATGAACATTTCTGCTTCGTATGTTTACTTAGCATACTTAGTACAATTGTTTACATCACATGCCTTCATTTTGTTATGACATTTGGTTTGTTTAACATGGGACAATACATTCATTAACATTGATCACGCCGTTCGTTAGTAGGTAGTGGTACCATAGGAATTGACAACTCCCGTTTCTGAAATCCTGGGTTTGATAGGATTGGAAGGAATGACCGAATTCGATATACATAACTTAGATAAACCTTTAATTTGTTTAAGGGTTTATCGCCGCAGTCTCAAGGCTTGGATGTATGCATAGTTTACAATACCGCATAAATGTTAGTATCAATAGAGCATGCATTTTCCACAGAACATAACGCTGATTTAAACCACGTTTTACTTCAACGACTTGTTTTGTGCATTTTACATATGGTTTAAGTTGATACATTTCGCTTACCATACATGATACATCTGGGATGCACATTACATGATTTACATTGAACATAAACATTTGACATGGTTTACACAATAACACTTGACATTTGGTTTATACATGAACAATTTACATGGTGGATTGGTTTGGGTAAATGGTTTGAGTAACGTGGAGTATGTAATATGATGCAAACATGGTGGATACGCCGCTGGTACTTCCTATATATAAATGTTTGTATAATATTACATATCTTAGCGTTAACTAAATCATTTCAGTTTAGACATATAACATTTTATACAAATAACATACTTTTCATAAAACATTGCCTTACAAAACAACTTATTATATTCAACTCATTTTACTTGGTTACTCGTTTAACCTTGCACTTATCTATACATATCATCTGATGTTATCGTTTTTTTTTCAAATGGTTTACAAAGCAAGACAAAATTACAAGGTTCATGACGGACTGTTATTAAACATTTCTTTAAAACTCAAGTCATGAATCCCATTTTCACAAAACCTATGTATCTCACAGGCATTTTTATGCTGACGTACCTACTTTCACATGTGTTTTCAGGAGCTATTCCATAGGACGATGATCACGATACTAGGGCGGACCTGTGCCTTAGAGCCTAAAAATGAAGATAGGCTAGTTTAAATATGTTATGAACTTTGTATTTCTTGTTTTGGAACGATGTAGCACTCTTGTTTATAAATAAAATACAACTTTGTATGCCATGGTTATGAAACAATTAATTCTGTCCACAACACTCCCCGACGTTTTCCGCCGCGGTTGCATGTTATACGCGGTCGGGGTGTGACAGAAGAGTTGGTATCAGAGCCATTGGTTATAGGGAATTAGGTTATTAGTAATGCTTTGACCTATACTATAACTTTCTAGGACCCTAACACAAGGTATCTTGTGTTTAGAGTTTAAAACATGCACATCACCTATCCTTAGGTGATAACCACAGCGGGAACTTCGGTTCCGAATCCGCTTTGAAAATTAATCATCTGTTCTAGGATGATTGATTACTAGGTTTTGAACCCTCTGTTATAAGGTTTTGAACCCCTCTTTAGATTCTCAAAAATCTTGTCAAAGTTTTGGGTTAATAGTCTGAACACGTGCGAATTGGAAGAGTGAATGCCTGTACCCTGGGTTTTCTGTCTAAGGCTAGAGTGTTCGTACAAATCCACATAATCGGACCAGTCACTCTTACCTGGGAACTCTTGGGGTGAGTGTTCACTTATAGGCGAGCATGTCTTCGCGATACACTAATTCTGACCCATTTACTTTGACTAGACATTTCATGTCGCTTGTTTGCTTTGCGATGCATAACCGCCATCTTTGCTTTTGTTGATTTTGCTTCATCTCATTCTCTTCATCCAATCATCTCACTCGTTTCATTTCATGTTTTTCTCTTCTAGAATGCCTCCTCGACGCGACAACCAGATAGCTACTGCCGAGCTGGCAGAAATTATTGCGCAGCAGATGGCTGCTCAATTCCCAAATCTTTTCGCTCAATGGAACCAGGCCAACAACAACAATAACGGTACATGCAAATACAAGGATTTTAACTCGGCTAAGCCACTCAAGTTCAGTGGTTCTGAAGGAGCAACTGGGCTTCTTCAGTGGTTCGAGAGCATCGAGAACACTTTTCACCACGTGCAGTGTCTGGATAATCGCAAGGTCGAGTTTTCTTCGAGTGTGTTTCAGAAGAGGGCTCTTACATGGTGGAACGGGGTTATGAGAGATCAAGGTGCAGAAGTTGCTCTAGCTCAGACATGGGCTGAACTGAGAGCTCTTATGATGAGGGAGTTTTGTCCTCGTCATGAACAACGAGCGTTGGAGAAAGAATTTGATGTTTTGAAGCAAGATAGTGGCGAGCACAGGGCTTATACTGATAGGTTTGAGGAGTTGAGTCTGCTTTGCCCAACTATGGTTACCCCACTCGATAAGGCCATCGAAAGGTACATCGACGGCCTACCTGACTCAGTACAAGACATCCTCACTGGTAGCAACCCTACCACACTCCGTCAGGCGATCGAGTTATCAGCGACACTGACTGAGTCACAGATTCGAAAGAATAAGCTACACAGGAAGGGCGACAAGGGCAAGAAACAGTCGGCTGACAAGGAAGATAGCAAGAAAGGTCAAAACAAGAAGGGAAAGGATTCTGGTTCCTCAAGGGGGTCAAGGAAGCGTAAGGCTTCCCAAAACTATGCTGTCACTGCCCAAGCTAACCAGGCAGCTCCCAACCAGCCTCCAGCAAAGAAGCCCTATTCAGGAAGTGCACCTTTGTGCAATCAATGCAACAGTCACCATCAGCCGCAATATCAGTGTCGTTTCTGTACTAACTGTGGGAAGTCGGGTCATCTTGCCGATGTTTGTCGGTTTGCTCAGAATCGCGCAGCTCAGAACCCTGCTCAACAAGTTGCTCAGCAACAGGGTCAGGCTGCATGACCAAACTACCCACCAGGTGCTTGTTATAACTGTGGGGATCTGACCCACTACAGAAATCGGTGTCCAAGACTAGCCAACCAGAACCAGAATGCAAACCAGAATCAGGCTCAGGCTCGAGGCCGAGTCTTCAACATGAATGCACAAGAAGCACAACCAGACAACGAGGTGGTGAACGGTACGTTCTTTATTAATAATCAGCCAGCATCTGTTCTTTTTGATTCGGGTGCCGACAAGAGTTTTGTGTCATTGTCTTTTGAGACAATGCTTCGCGTGTCTAGAACGAAACTAGGTAAACCTTTGACAGTAGAGGTTGCCAGTGGTGAACCCATTGTTCTTAATTATGTTCTACGCAACTGCCAGTTGAACCTTAACGACCATATTTTTCCTATTGACCTCACGCCAATGCAACTGGGAAGCTTCGACGTTATAGTAGGTATGGATTGGTTATCTAAGCATCACGCAGAGATAGTTTGTTCTGAGAAGATTGTTCGTATACCGCTGTCGACAGGCGAGATCCTACAGGTTCGTGGTGAGAAGCCTGCCGGTGGTCTCAGACTTATGTCTTGTTTTAAAGCACGGAAGTATCTTCGGAAGAACTATGTGGCTTTCTTAGCAGATGTTACAGCAGATAAAGGCAAGGGTAAGACTATTTCAGATATTCCTGTCGTTCGGGATTATTCTGAAGTTTTCCCTGAAGAGTTACCTGGTCTACCTCCAGCACGCCAAGTCGAGTTCTGTATTGATCTCGTACCTGGTGCCAATCCCATTGCCAGAGCTCCATACCGTCTTGCACCATCAGAGATGCAAGAATTATCTAAACAGCTTCAGGAGCTCTCCGACAAAGGTTTTATCCGTCCTAGCTTTTCACCTTGGGGTGCTCCCGTTCTCTTTGTAAAGAAGAAGGATGGATCTTTCAGGATGTGTATCGATTATCGTGAGCTTAACAAGCTCACCATCAAGAATCGATATCCCCTACCTCGCATTGATGATCTCTTTGATCAATTGCATGGCGCTTCTTATTTTTCAAAGATTGATCTGCGATCTGGATATCATCAACTCCGTGTGCATGAAGAAGATATTCCCAAGACAGCGTTCCGTACTCGTTATGGACATTATGAGTTCACAGTCATGCCATTCGGTTTGACTAATGCTCCTACTGTTTTCATGGACTTGATGAATAGGGTCTGCAAACCTTATTTGGATAAGTTCATCATCGTTTTCATTGATGACATTTTGATATATTCTAAGACGCAAGCTGACCATGAACAACATCTCCGTCTTACTTTGGAACTCCTAAAGAAAGAGCAACTTTTCGCCAAATTCTCCAAGTGTGAATTTTGGCTTAAAGAAGTTCAATTCTTAGGACATATTGTCAACGAACAAGGTATTTATGTAGATCCCTCCAAGATAAGTGCGATCAAGGATTGGGATACGCCTACTACTCCTACTGAAGTTCGTTCTTTTCTTGGTCTAGCGGGTTATTACCGCTGCTTCATTGAGAACTTCTCAAAAATTGCAGTTCCTCTAACTGCTCTAACTCAGAAGAACAAGCCATTTGATTGGGGAGTCAAACAAGAGGAAGCATTTCTGACTTTGAAACAAAAGCTTTGCGACGCGCCTGTCCTAACATTGCCTGAGGGCAATGATGATTTCGTCGTTTATTGCGATGCATCTAAGTTGGGTCTTGGCTGCGTCCTGATGCAAAGGAACAAAGTCATAGCATACGCATCAAGGCAGTTGAAGATACATGAGAAGAACTACACCACTCATGATCTGGAGTTGGGTGCAGTTGTATTCGCTCTCAAAATCTGGAGACACTATTTGTACGGTACGAAATGTGTGGTTTTCACGGACCACAAAAGTCTTCAACATATCTTTAATCAAAAGGAACTCAACATGAGGCAAAGACGTTGGGTTGAACTTCTAAACGACTACGACTGCGAGATTCGCTACCATCCTGGTAAGGCGAATGTTGTAGCCGATGCATTGAGTCGCAAGGAACGTACTAAGCTTCATTGTGTACGTGTCCAATCTGTTATTCAAACCGATATCCAAGCTCGTATTTCTCAGGCTCAACAAGCTTGTGTTTCACAAGGTTTTATGGATAAGGAATTTCCTTATCACATAACACCTGCTCTTGAACTGAAGGACAATGGATCGTATTACTTCATGGACCGTTTGTGGGTCCCGAGCCAAGATAATCTTCGTACCTTGCTTATGGATGAAGCCCATAAGTCTCGTTATTCTATTCATCCTGGCTCAGATAAGATGTATAAGGATCTTCGTATTCAGTATTGGTGGCCTGGTATGAAGAAAGACATTGCCTTATACGTATCCAAATGCCTTACTTGTCTTAAGGTTAAGGCTGAACATCAGCGTCCTTCCGGGTTATTGGAACAACCAGAGATCCCAGTTTGGAAATGGGAAAACATTACTATGGATCTCATTACTAAACTCCCGCGCACAAAGAAAGGTCACGATGCCATCTGGGTAGTCGTTGATCGTCTTACAAAGTCAGCGCATTTCTTGCCAATCCGTGAGGATTTTTCGGCTGACAAACTTGCTCAAATCTACGTGGATGAAATTGTAGCACGACATGGTGTTCCTTTGAACATCATTTCTGACAGAGATGCTTGTTTCACTTCTCATTTTTGGAGAACCATGCAATCTGCTATGGGGTCTCAACTCAATTTGAGCACAGCTTATCATCTGCAAACGGATGGTCAATCTGAAAGAACAATCCAGACACTGGAGGATATGCTTAGAGCTTGTGTGATCGATTTTGGTGGTAGTTGGGATTCACATCTTCCATTGATTGAATTCTCCTACAACAACAGTTATCACTCCAGCATCAACATGGCTCCTTTCGAGGCTCTCTATGGTCGAAAATGTCGTTCACCGGTCTGCTGGAATGAGATTGGCGAGGCTCAACTTACTGGACCTGCCCTCATTTTAGAGACAACAGAAAAGGTTAAGAAAGTTCGTGATAACCTTCAGACAGCTAGAAGCCGTCAAAAGAGTTACGCGGACTTAAAACGCAAGCCCTTGGATTTTCAAGTCGGTAATCGTGTATTACTTAAGGTCTCACCTTGGAAAGGTGTGATCAGATTCGGAAAGAAAGGAAAACTTGCACCTAGATACGTTGGACCATTCAAGATCGTCGAAAGAATCGGTAAGGTAGCCTACAGACTTGAGTTACCTCCTGAACTTGGAAATGTTCATCCAACCTTTCACGTGTCCAATCTCAAGAGGTGTTTAGCCGATGAGAACCTCCACATACCGCTTGACGAAATTCGTGTTGATAAAACATTGAAATTTGTCGAGAAACCGGTGGAAATCATGGAACGTGAAGTCAAGTGGCTCAAACGCAAGCGCATTCCTTTGGTCAAGGTTCGTTGGGAATCAAAGCGTGGACCCGAGTTTACTTGGGAACGTGAAGATCAAATGAAGGCAAAATATCCGCATCTTTTTCCATGAGTTTCCTCTAAATAAATTTCTGGACGAAATTTCCACAAGTAGGGGAGACTGTAACATTTGTGCTTGTAATCATTATGAACAGTTCAGTTATCAATAAAACAATGTTATTTTATCCAAATGTTTGTTTGGTTGTGTTTTACATTTTTCATGTTTTGACTTTTGCTCAATTTCAAACTCTACATCGCTTTCTGGAGCATTATACGCAAACTGGTGCGTAAACGTGCTCAGTTTAATGCGACAAATACTCCAGAACATCAACATATACTCAACATACCTTAAATATCCTTTACATGGCTTAGAAATAGGCCTTGAGGGGTTTGGTATGCTAAAATAAACTTTAGGATCATTCAGGGACTAAAAGTGTCAAAAAGTGCACAAGTTTGCTCTTTTGCACATAACTTACGTTCTGAACACATCCGGACATCCAAAAATTTATGTAAGCATCCTTATATTATGCCTAAGTGTTTGGCATGAGAAAAATCCATTCGTCGCGCAATTTGGATAGTCTTTCGCGCTTATGCGCACTCCGTCGTAATTAACCAAACATCACGACCGTACGGCCAAACGAACCGACATCCGGGATATTTTTGAGCACATTTTAAGTTCCCTATACTTTAACTTCATTTTAGAGCTTTGAAATGAGGTTAACGGGGCTTAAACGTGCCAAAAACGCATCAAATACCAAGTTTTGGTGCTGCAAGGACCAAAACTGCAATTCTGCCAAACTAGGGGCTTACGGACCGTAAGCCATAAGCCATACGGTCCGTAAGGAGTCCCCAGTACAGCAGAACCCACATTAAATGCTGATTGGCTCTTCAAGTTTCGAAAGACCAAATGGCCCTTGCCTCTTCCAGCAAATGAGGGGCAACCTCTGACTTACCACAACATTGTGACAAGTGGACGGACAAGATCGTGGCACGAAATCCAAGAAACGATCCTAACGGTTCCACTTTTCCTATAAATACCCCCCCCCCCCCATTTTGCTCAAAACCCATACAATCTGATCTTAAGGCTCTAAGTTGGAACCATTGTTTCATACCTGAGCCATTTTGGTCTAGATTAGCATTCGGGGACCCTCCGTAAGTATTCTTTCGTTCTTTTATTCGCTTTTCGAGTCCGAAAGTCAACGTTTTGTTGACTTTCTGCATTGACCAGTTTATGGTTGATGCGAAGTTCATTAGAACTTCATAACGTGAGCGTGATCATGATGGTTATAGTCCGTAGTGACTATACCTACTGATCACCACGTTATCTAGGCTCAGTGACGAGTCGTAGTTTCGGCCAAAATGCGCATTCTTGCGTATTTTGTAACCAAACTACTCGTGAGCATCAAAGCCGTTTGTTTTGATGCCAAACCTGTTTTCTAAACTTAGTTAAGCATGTTCTAACATGCTTAGCTCGTCACTTTTAGTATAGTGCGTATATAGGGTCGTAAGGTAAGCGATCTAAACCATCGCTTATACTTTCGAACCCGACCCATTTGGTCGATCATTAGGATCCGACCAAACACATTAGGTGACCATAGCTATAACCTTCCGAGGTTATACCTTGTGGTCACGATGTTAGGCGTTCCAGACGCGTTCTACGCGAACGACGCGTAAGGTAGCATAAGCTACCTAAACGGGTCGTGATGGGTCGCAAGCACTTAGGTTAGGTTTCATTTTAGTATGTAGGCTTTGTTAAACCATGTTACACGAGTCTCTATGCTCGTTTGGTTTACGAACCCGCATACTATCCGATCCTTCCGATTTGGTCCGGTATATTGACATAGCTACCTATTAGGTGTCGTTTGATATCCCGTGATCTTTAGCATTATCTGGTTATTATACAAGAACTCCAAAGCAATCTCAGGTGAGTACATAGAACCCCTCTTTTACTGTTTTCCAACTGTTTTGGGGTGAAACACATGTGCCTATCTGTTACTTTCATGCTTTCCATGTTTTCACATCGTATATCTGCTATGCTCATTAGTACATTATAGTACATGATTTCATTACATTTTATGCTATGTATGCCCATTGTGTGCGTACTTAGTACATTGATTTACATGAACATTTCTGTTGCATATGTTTACTCAACATATGGACACATTGATTTACATTACATTTCTGTTGCATATGTTTACTCAGCATATGGACACATTGATTTACATGAACATTTCTGTTGCATATGTTTACTCAGCATATGGACACATTGATTTACATGAACATTTCTGTTGCATATGTTTACTCAGCATATGGACACATTGATTTACATGAACATTTCTGCTGCATATGTTTACTCAGCATATGGGCACATTGATTTACATGAACATTTCTGCTTCGTATGTTTACTTAGCATACTTAGTACAATTGTTTACATCACATGCCTTCATTTTGTTATGACATTTGGTTTGTTTAACATGGGACAATACATTCATTAACATTGATCACGCCGTTCGTTAGTAGGTAGTGGTACCATAGGAATTGACAACTCCCGTTTCTGAAATCCTGGGTTTGATAGGATTGGAAGGAATGACCGAATTCGATATACATAACTTAGATAAACCTTTAATTTGTTTAAGGGTTTATCGCCGCAGTCTCAAGGCTTGGATGTATGCATAGTTTACAATACCGCATAAATGTTAGTATCAATAGAGCATGCATTTTTCCACAGAACATAACGCTGATTTAAACCACGTTTTACTTCAACGACTTGTTTTGTGCATTTTACATATGGTTTAAGTTGATACATTTCGCTTACCATACATGATACATCTGGGATGCACATTACATGATTTACATTGAACATAAACATTTGACATGGTTTACACAATAACACTTGACATTTGGTTTATACATGAACAATTTACATGGTGGATTGGTTTGGGTAAATGGTTTGAGTAACGTGGAGTATGTAATATGATGCAAACATGGTGGATACGCCGCTGGTACTTCCTATATAAAAATGTTTGTATAATATTACATATCTTAGCGTTATCTAAATCATTTCAGTTTAGACATATAACATTTTATACAAATAACATACTTTTCATAAAACATTGCCTTACAAAACAACTTATTATATTCAACTCATTTTACTTGGTTACTCGTTTAACCTTGCACTTATCTATACATATCATCTGATGTTATCGTTTTTTTTCAAATGGTTTACAAAGCAAGACAAAATTACAAGGTTCATGACTGACTGTTATTAAACATTTCTTTAAAACTCAAGTCATGAATCCCACTTTCACAAAACCTATGTATCTCACAGGCATTTTTATGCGCATTTTTATGCTGACGTACCTACTTTCACATGTGTTTTCAGGAGCTATTCCATAGGACGATGATCACGATACTAGGGCGGACCTGTGCCTTAGAGCCTAAAAATGAAGATAGGCTAGTTTAAATATGTTATGAACTTTGTATTTCTTGTTTTGGAACGATGTAGCACTCTTGTTTATAAATAAAATACAACTTTGTATGCCATGGTTATGAAACAATTAATTCTGTCCACAACACTCCCCGACGTTTTCCGCCGCGGTTGCATGTTATACGCGGTCGGGGTGTGACAAGACGCGTGATTTGAATTTTAATACTCTAGGGTTTCATGTGCTTTGAAATTTGAATGAATATTTTGCCCCAACAGAAACAACAGTTCAATACCATCTAATAATAAATCAAAAATACCTGCTAATTTATGTTCCGATCAAACTCGTTGCCCCCATACAACCTTCTACAAACTGCAACATACCAATAACCGAACTTTCACTTCAGGGCCCAATACTGGTAGATGGAAACAAAGAGATCTAAGCTAGATTAAGAGGTCTAGAAGTGGAATGGTTAACCAAGAAACTTACCGGAATCATAGCTGCCGAAAACTGATTTGAATCGCCTCAGCCTCCTTATGTTGCTACTGGAGAAGCAACCTTACCGCCGTCGTCGGGATTAGACGTGAAACCCTAGCCGTCATCTGTTCTGCTTCGGTGACATAAACCCTTAGGCAGTTGGCTCTCCTTCTCCATCACCTCTCTCTCTATTTCTCGTTCTCTCTCTGTCTCCCTCTCCTCTATTTTTATTTGGGAATTCAAAATTTGAAAATGCAGAGAGAGAGGAATTTGACAATTTGGGGGAAATGTTTTGGAAGCTGTACCTGGCGATGGTGAGTGCACAATAGGGATCATGATCAGTGTGAAGAGTAATGGACGGTAGGATCATGATCCATGTGAAGTGATGGATGGTAGGATCATGATCTGTGTGTTTTTGTTTGTTTTTATAAGGGTACTAGGTTATAACCCCGTGTATTACACGGGGTGAATAAATGTAATTTTATGTATTAATAATAATAAAAATTATATCTTTAAGCACCCCATGTATTGTACAAGTTGAGTAATGTAACTTTATATACCAAATAATAAAAAAAATATTATTAAAAACCCATGAATTACATAGGTTGTATAATTGTAATTTTGTATACTAATTTATAAAAAGTTATATATTAAATAAAAATCTTGTGTATTATACGGGTTGAATAAATCAAATTTTATATACAAGATAAAAAACTTATATTTTTAAAAAAACTCTCGGATATACTCGGTACCCGCCAATATCTTATACTTGATTGTAGATAATTATTGTTTAGTTGAATACCTTCTACTTAATTATATGTAACTCTCCTACCTAATTATAAATAATAATTATTATTTAGTTTAAATTTAATGTAGGTTTTAAATAATAGGAAGGATAAATAATTAATGTAGAGCTCCTCGACATGTATTCCTTATAGGTTTATTTTATTATATTGTAAAGAAGTATAGATTTTATAAAATGCATAAAATATGTTTAATAAACATATATTAATTTTTAGAATTTTGCTTTGGTAATTAGTTATATAATATTCGTGTATTATAATTCATAACTTAACTTTTATTTATAGTGATTATGATATATTATTTTTAAATAAATGCAATTATCTCTTGAAAAAGGTAACAAAAAATAAATGAAAAGCAAAATCATCTTTTATTATTAGATGCAATTATCTCTTTGTAAAAGTAACAAAAACATCTAATATAAATGGATATGACGTAAATTTATTTTACTTAAAAACATATTCTAAGATAATCCTTTTAAAATTTAAACAAACACATAAATTTCTTGTTTTATGTATTTAATCTATCTACTATAAGATACTCTCAATGAATGAATGACACGTGTCCACTTATTGGTTTCTTTTATTATATAGTATAGATTATTGGAAAGTGATGATATAATTGTGTTAGTTGTGCTTAAAAGACTTGTACATCATGCTTGAAAAGTGTTTTAAGGGAAGTGACAAATTACTTTAAGTTGTCCTTCTAATATGCTTTATAATATAGTATAGATAGTATAGATAGATAGATTAGATTAAGGAGGGGATATATGTAATATATATAGGTTAGTGCAATGTTTTAAAATCCGGTTTTTTAATCATACCGGATTAGGCACAAAAATGGTTTAACCGGTTGAACCGAGTTATGTCGGGCGGTTCAATCGAGTTGACTAGGTAATTGTATTATTTAATAAATTACAACATTAACTTAAAAAATAATCCAAAATTGGATTAAAATGGAAATCTGGAACGAACGATGGGGTGATCGAAGTCTGGAACAAGTAACGAATGATGTAGTGATGAAGCAAATTTTGAATTTTGATCGATGAAGATAAAATACTAAAAGTTGTTAGGTTAAAGCTAAAAGTAAACATGGAGATAGGACGATAAAAAGTAAATCCTAACCCAAAAACAGACTTGAGACGGTACCGGTATAACGGTTCAAACCGGTATACCGGGTTTTACCGGCGGTACAAAGTCTATGTCGTTTCTTCTACTTGCCGGGGTGTTTCAGACCGGATTTACATCCGAAAACGGTAATATTACCGGCCAGTATTTACCAGTTTTTAAAACATTGGGTTAGGGAGGGAAAATATATAATTGATTTTAAGGATTGGGTAAATATATAATAAGTGACTTTAATAAGGGGATATATGTAAATGACCCTATTATTTATGTGTCCAATATCTACACATATTGTACATTTCTAAATATGTGTAGGTATTTTTTTGCCACGTCATCTTAAAAAAGATTTAATTATTTATTATATACATATTCAATATCTACACATATTGTACATTTTTAAATATGTGTAGATATTTGTTTTGTCACATCATCTAAAAATATATATTTACTTACTTTATAGGTATGTAATATCTACATATATTGTACTTTTTTACTCATGTGTAGGTAATAATCAGCCACGTCATTTTTGAAAATAAAAAAAGTATATATTAACTTAGTTTATCTACATATATTTTTTTAAATTCTTATGTGTTGGTAAACATAATCATTTACCTACATATATATTAGTATTTTTACATATGTGTAGATAATTTAGCTACACATGACGAAAATTTGCTACATGTGTAGGCAATTTTGGGGGGGAAATTTTCCCACCAACACCAAGTGTGGCTAAAATGTATTACCAACACATATTAAGTGTTAATTATTATGAAAATATATCATCAACTATTACACACACATATACAAACATGTGTAGGTAACCCACACATTTACATGTGTAGGTAAATTATGTGTGGGTAAACACCCCAATTTCTTGTAGTGTGATACCATCTGACAAGAAAATATCCTTCAAGTTTCAACGAAGGCAGTTTCCAATAACCATATGTTTTGCAATGACTATTAACAAAAGTCAAGGACAATCTCTATCGAGAGTTGGTCTATACCTGAGAGACCCTGTGTTCTCACATGGTCAGCTTTATGTTGCTTTGTCGAGAGTAAAGACTAAAGATGACGTTAATGTTTTAATATTCGACAAAGATGGGAGGCCAACAAATAAAACTGCAAACGTTGTTTACAAAGAAATATTCGGGAAATTGTAGTTTAAACTTTTGTTTACAAACAAATAACATCAATGTTTTACTAATTCTTTTTTATTTTTATTTTTTTCATATATATATGTTATCATTGTTCTTTTTCCTAATTTTCATGTTAATAATATATAATATTATTATTTAAATATACTTAACCTCATTGTTATATCAATATAAGGCGATATTTCTATGTATTAAATATAACATATAAACAAAAACTAGACCAAGTAGATATTTATAAACACGGTTACATAATAGAAGTCAAAACGACATAAAGACAGTAACCATCAAACATGTTAAGCTACTAGAAAACAAACAGATAGTTTGATTTAGAGTTTGAGTATTGTAAAATATAATGCATAACTGTATTTGTTTTCGTTGAATTTTTTTTTTCGATACTCATCTTTAATTTTTTACTTCATTTTGTTTTGTTACATTACATCTTTAGTACATCTTACTTTCAACTTATATAAACAATCCGAATCACATATAAACATCAACAACTTATTATGTAAATATATCTACTTAAACATTGATAATCAACAACCGTTTATAGACGATACCAACGTTACTTACATACAAAAATATGGTTTCTGGGTTGATGATATAACACTAATTGTCTTTAAACTTAAACTACTAAGTAACAAAATAAAACATCATAACCACTGCTTACTGCTTACGTGTCCAAAACAAAATTATCATAAAATAAGTACCATAAAAGAGTCATCATTTGTTCTACACAAACACCTTCATCATTAGAGTAGTTGTTAACCTGCATTAACCCCATCCACGTGTGATAAGATCAGGAGATTTCCTGAACTTACAAATGTGAAATGCATTGTGTCACCCAAACGAAGGCCATTCTCCTTCATGAACATCGGCCAACCTTCGATTGCATACCTTACACGATCTCCATTCTTCTGTCGCCTAAGATTCATATCGATGGTTTTTCCATTCATGTTTGTCACTTTTAACTCATGCACTTTATTTATGAATCTGGCAAATCTTACAACATTAGCAGGCATTCTCTGCATGAATGCCATAATTAACAAGTAAATTATGCTTATGCATGTTATAGTATTTCTGTGTATTATTGACTATGTTAAAAAAGACATACCATGCGGTTTTCTCCTTTTGTTGTGAATTCATATTTACCACTTCTCTCAACAGTATTTTTCCTTGCAACAACCTTTCGTTCAACATCCAATATATTCAAAGCATTATCATTTCTCTTTCTTTTTTCGTTTATCTTATTTTTGAAGACATATATTATATTTAGACTAATATCTTAATTTATAAAAAATATTGATCAATCAATGTTGTTATCTTATCATATACTTACCAACCGGTTCCGAGTTCTCTGTCCAACTGTTGAGACGTTTGGCATTTCAACTTCTGTCCCGCATATCAGCTCCTTACTTTCCTCTGCATGACAATATGCCTCAACCTGTTTTCCTTTCTTCTTAAGCTGTTAAGAGAAACACTAACTTTAGATAACAATAAGCAACGATTATTAACTAAATATGTCTACATATATTAATGAAACAAAACATCTATTACTATGTTTGAAATAATTACATCATCTTTTGTTGGTTGGTTTGTCTCTTCTCTTCTCTCATCGAAATCTTTATTTCTTCCTTCGACTTTTCTTTTCCAGCAATGTTTTTATTCACCTCCTCTTTGTTAGTACCTTCATGAATCTGTGTATGATAGTTAATAATATTACAAAATCTGATTGTAATGTATTTTATTCTACATAAATGTGAAGTTAGTACCTCAGAAATCAACTGATCTATCGAGTCATCATCATCACAGAATGTCTGTTATATAATAACATACGTAAATAAGTCGTATTTATTAGTAAACCGTTATAGTTTAGTTGAAAATACTTACAAACTGAACGTTTTTGTAGTATGTGTCTTTAGGTATTTCCAGTACAAAATCATCTTCACTTTCTTCTTTGTTGGTCAAAACAACCTTAACTCCTCGACGATAAATTTTTAACTCAAATGTGTTGCTGTCCGTCTTCATCAACAACAGTATATCATCATCTTCTATCCCAAGATCATGAAATAACTTCGGACAACTTTTGTAAAAACATAAATATCATTTATTTTTTCCGTCTCAACTTTCCAAATCTGACCTGCTGCATGTATGTTATAATAATCGTTGACTGGCGTGTAAGAGTAACATTTTGTGACATACGCTTCTGGAATCACCTGAAAAGTTATGTAGCATTTTATTGTTAAATATATATGTATACCATTCATTTTACAACTATAAAAAAAGTGATTCATACATATTAGTATACTTACTATTATCTTTAAAATGCCGTAACGGTTTACTGTTACAAAAGATTCACCACACATGTTCTCGAGGAAACAATCCATTTTCATATTTTTATCTTCCATAATCCTTAAGCGCAATAACATCTGCTGTGTCAACTGAAGATCCCTTACCACATTACGCCATCCGTCAGTGATAACAGATTCCCCGCTTACACTTCTCAAATAAACTGGCCAACTTCTTTGACTTTCATGATGTATCATTAATTTTGTTCTTTGCCAATAATCACCATATACAGTCTTAACAAAGTCAGTTGGTAGCACCTGTGTTTAAATTTATGTCTTAGGTCGTATGTAACACAATTTATATATACCTTTTTCTAACATTTGTAGCATACCAGTTTTAACGAGGAATCCTCATCTAACACAGCTACGCATGATGAACTCATTTTTATATACCTGTAACATAGCAACAACTGTTATAAACATTTAGTATTCAACTTGAATTCATACATATAAGTTTATATGAATAACAAAATTACATCTTAAGCAATACTTGATAGACACGTTTTTATAAAAATTCCATTATTATTCTTATATTTCTAAAATGCATACTGATATAATGTAAACCCAATATTTTCATTATTCCTAATGCTAATTGATAATCTACATAAAATTTGTCTATGTAGATTTTCAATAATACATAACTTTTTCACAAGAACATCAGCCAAATAACTTTGTTAACCTAAATTCTATACTTTGAAAGACATACAATACAATCTAATCCCTCTTAGATACACATAACATACACAACATTCAATTTAAAAAAAAAAAAAAAAACTAAAACCAGTTTTCACGTCTAAATTTAAAATAGCCGGAAACAAACACCTTTTGAGTCAAGAAAAAATATTTCAATCTTAAATTTAATGTTATAACCTATTCAATCATCCAAATAACAATGTTAATCAAGAAATTTTAATTTTCACAACAAGATCCACAAAAATATCAACCAAATCATCTAATTAACAGAAATTCTATAGTTTGAAACACATGCAATAGAATCTAATCTCTTTTAGATACACATAAGATACACAATATTTAATTTCATAAAAAACTAAAACCTGATTTCACTTGTAATTTTTCAATACTCGTCGGAAACAAGTCCGTAAGGTAACTCAAACCGAAAATTTGCGTTCAAGTGATTGGATAATAAGTGTGTAAATGAAAGCTAAGATTGCCGTTAAAATGATCGGAAAATAAGTCGGTAAAGTAACTTTACCAATTTCTTCTTCAACCGTCGTTTATAAGTTTCTTGAGCTATGTGATTTCTGATTGAAGATGATATGAGTGTTGAAGGAGATTTGAGTTGATATGTTATGATTGTATTAGGTATTTTAATTTTAATATTTAAGTATTGATTTTTTTTTTAGTTTGTATATATCCATTCCTTTCATGATATTACATTAACGTTGAATTTTTTTTTGTCCATTATTTATTTGAATATTATACATAAATAGATGTTGGCTTTTTACTACCAAGATTTTATAAATCTGTTAAATCGGTTAAATTTTTAGCAAGATTTTATAAATCTGTTAAATTTTTATTACACATTTACATTAATTTGTATACTTTTTCACAATATTGAATAATAACTTACATAAATAGTTATAACAACTTTTGATTCTATTGTATTTTTAATTATAATTTGGCATTTTTTTCTTATAAATACATACTCATAATTTTTTCTTTCATTCTATGTGTTGCCAGTACTATTCGATTGTTAGTCTTCTTTCTGAACTTTCGTGTTTGGGTTAACATGTATCGTCATGGTCCGTATTTTATCATAACCATACTTGATCCGCTATCCCTTCAACAGGTACATAACTTTCATTATTATATTTTTTAAACTAATGATTCGTATTGTTTTATCTTTTATTGGAAAGAAATTTTGCGTTTTTTTTTTTTTGGTTTTCAGGCTATACCTATATGTATGAGTAGATTTATATGGATAAATAAGTTAGAATTCTCAACTGTTAGTCTTAAATTTGATGAAACGCATTCATGGTGTGTTGTTATCAAATTAATAGAAGATGTATTCTACTTTACGGATGGATGGTCTGAGGTTTTAAACTACTTTGGCCATGGATATTTCTTCATTATTTTCAAGTATCTTGGTGATCGTACTTTCAAGTTCAAGCTCTTCTGTCATGATCCAAATAAAGATTTTGAAAAACCATTTTGTAAAATTATTCAAAATCCTTTACAAAGTCCAATGGTACGTAATTTTATTATAGATTTTAATTTTTTATTTCGATTTATTAAAAAACATAATAATCATAAATTTGTAATAATTGATTTTTTTATAGCTTCTACCAGATACTTTTCTTTCAAAACATTATGATTATCCTTTAAAGGATAACATGATTATACTTAACGTATCCGAGAATCATAAATGGGATGTCCGTATTAGAAAGATTGGTCCAAATTATTGTTTTGCTGATGGTTGGTTTAAATTTATTGAAGATCTAAGGTTAAATCCTGGGGATATTCTGTGTTTTAAAATAAACGACGTGGAACATTTTAATATTACCATATTCAGTAAACAGTAAACACGGTCGTCAAGTTTTGTTAAAGAACACTCCTTTGATTGAGCAAAAATATGAACATATTAGCAATGTGGAAGGTTATCGACAAGTTAGTGACGATCCTAACTATCCTTTTTTCGCAATGACAGTAACTAATGAATTGGTATTATACTATGTTGTTTTATGTTTATTATTTTATTTATTTTTAGTGTTTTTCATTTAATAACATTTACATATTTTTAATGTTCTTACAAAATGTAGATCCTTCCCAAATTGATTACTGACTTAAGTGGTTTAAATGAGTTTTCTGAACTAAAGATCAAAGTTCTTAAAGGAAATACTTGGGTTAAGAATCTTCGTACACACAATATTGATGGTCAAAGAAGGTTTGTCAATCAATTTATTATCTTATTTGTTATTTATTATTTATCTTTTACCCTATTTGTATATGTATTACTAACAAATTTTTTCATATTTTATCAACCATAGGTACGGTGTTTGTAGGTCCGGCTACGAGGATCTAGTCGTCCAATCCTTGTATACTAACCAACCCGGTTGTGCGGAATCCAACCGGAAAGGCAAACCGAGATGAAACAAGCAAATACAAGATACACACAATATTCACCGATTAACACCACTTGTATTAATACGAGTGAAAGGTTCGGTTACAAGCTCAATGTTTACAAATCTATTTTGCAAACTCTCTCTCAATGTGTGTGCTCTCACAAATATGCTCTCTGTGTTCTGCTTGCTTCTCCCTAATGAAGTGAACACATTTCATGGGTATATATACCCAACACAGATCGTCTGGTCGAAGGATCAGGTAGGCTGATCGAAGGATCAGATAGATGATCGAAAGATCATCTATCGATCTGAAACCTATCGAAGGATCCACATATACCTCGAATGATGATATCCTTCGAGGTCCATCAACATTCATCGAAGGCTTATCCTTCGAGCTCATCGAAGGATCTAAACAATCCTTCGATGACTCATCCTTCGACGAGTCATCCTTCGACAACTCATCCTTCGACACAACATATTACAATCATGTACCAACTGTTTGTCCAAGTCAAACCAGGAGGATGGTTGACTTGGTCAAACTTACAGGACTAACAAAGGACATCGTTTTATATCATGACAAAATACAGACAAAGTACAGACACAAGTGCACCAACAAACTCCCCCTTGGCTGTAGCTTTGTCTCGATCTTCGTGTCTTCAAGTCTCTGACGTCCTTTCAAGTCTTCAATGTCGGAGGATCTTCAAAGTCTTCACGTCTTGAAAGTAGAAAGTGTATCAACAAACTACCCGTATCATGTAGGAAGTGTGTTGACAAACTCCCCCTTAACATAAGCTCCCCCTTGAGTTATGCTCGTGACTGACTTGATCATCAATGCTTGAGATCCTTGTGGTGTTGATGATGGTCAGCGGCAACTCGATCATCTTCATCATTTGAGTGCCTTCACGTCGTGTCTTCATTCCGAAGCTTGTCGTCGACCATGTTCTCCTTGCCTTTAGAATCTGCACATGCAAGAAATCTAAACGCGTAATGAGAACAACTGCTTGGAATATAGTTAGTATAAACAAATGACACACGAATGACCATGTCACAATCGAACACCGTCCGACAGTTTGAAAGTTTAATAAATCTGTCAATTTTAGATTTAACTTTCAAAAACTTGCAAATTTCGACCGTTTATGAAGATTTAGTCAATTCGGTTTTCAGTCAGGTTTCAGGTAACGAAGACTCGAGATCCAACATCGTACGATCGAAAATAAAGTAGAAATAAAATCTTTTTGGCTTTTATAAAGTTTATATTAAAACACACCTAAAATCTTTTTGGTATTTTTGAATATTTGAAATGTAAAGACTGAAAGCAGTACATAAATATATACAGACATTCTTTTTGCGAGTTTCGAGGGTAAGAGAATCATATCAGTGTACGGTCATGCCAAAACGCTCTTGTTGTTCAATTAGTTAACATTAAGATAAGCATCCTATAACAATTATCGGTATTGTTGTCCACTTAAGCTCAACTTATCAGATGTAATCATGGCGAGGGGATACGTTAAGGTATGATTTATACTTACCGACCGGTGTTCATCCACATCACGACACATTCCCGTATCAAGGTATGCACGAGGGTTCATCTTACCGGTGAGTATACCGATTATCATCTGTTTGACCGTATATGATGTGAGATTCTCACTTATTTTGATTTGAAAACAAGCCCTATGTGATATAATCACTTATTGATGAGGAACTTGATTTTCATATGCATGAGGGCACAGGAGCAAGTCCGTGAACAGGTCAGTACTTCCGTACAGCAGAGAGACGAGCTTGACTCCCGGATAAATGTGATATTATATCACTTACTTTGATATGGACATGTGATTGTTTATCACTTATTGAGGTCGAATGCAGTATTTACACGTATGTATAGTATCATGGAAGATCTAGACTTGCGTCCCCGTTATTTTTCGGTAAAAGATACAACCATGATACCCAGATGATAAGCAGTATAAAGACCGAATATCTCAGAACCTCGGCAATCTATCAAACGAAATTTCGGTACTAAGACCATATGCCAATGAATGGTTCCCACCTGGTCTTCAGTCGATTTAAGTTTATATCACCCTGCACACTTTCAAATGATTGTGAGCCTACCGATACATCTTATATAGAGCTGCTTATCGTTTTTCATTTAAGGTTTAAAGAGGTTTGGATAGACCACTGATGTACTATCATTTTCTCTTTTGCTCGCCAGGAAACTCATTTTTGTTTTTCTATTGTTTTTGTGTTTTTGAAATTTTTCGATGTTTTTGGATTTTCAGATTTTGGATTTACTCCCCCTAAAATCAATAAACTAAGATAAAATTCAAAAACACAAAGGTATTTACAAAAATGATTTTCGGATGTTGGTTTACTCTTGCTTGACCTTAATGTCGTTTACCAATAATAAAAAGTCAAATCTTGATTTGTCAAACGCTTTGGTAAATAGATCGGCACGTTGGTCATCGGTGTGGACCTTAACAACATCGATTAGCCTTTTATCAAAGCAATCACGTATGAAGTGATATTTGATTTCGATGTGTTTGGTCTTTGAATGCTGCACAGGATTTCTAGTGATCTGTAATGCAGCAGAATTATCAACGTAAATAGGAGTAGTTAGGAATTCAAAACCGTAGTCGCGTAATTGTTGTTGGATCCAAAGAACTTGGGAGAAACAACTTGAGGCAGCAATGTATTCAGCTTCGCATGTTGAAGTAGCGACGCATGTCTGCTTCTTGCACTGCCATGTGACTAGGCGATTTCCTAAAAACTGACATCCAGCCGTTGTGGATTTGCCGTCGATTTTGCATCCGCCAAAATCAGAATCACTGAAAGCGATCAAGTCAAAGTTATTATCCCTAGGGTACCATAGACCGGTGTCACGGTAACCCTTCAAATAACGAAAAATCCTTTTGACAGCTGCAAGATGTGAGGCCTTCGGGTTGACTTGATATCTGGCAAGCAGGCACGTTGGGTACATTATGTCTGGCCTTGATGCTGTGAGGTACATAAGAGATCCGATTATTGCGCGGTAATATGAGGGGCTAACAGCTTCACCCTTCAAGTCTGGGGTAATTCCGTGATTTTGTGGCAATGGGGTACCAATGGGCGTTGCATCAGACATCTGGAACCGGCTCAAGATGTCACCAACATATTTAGTCTGATGAATGAATATCCCAGACTCAGTTTGTTGCACTTGTAGGCCCAAAAAGAAAGTCATTTCCCCCATAGCACTCATCTCGAATTTATCCTGCATAATGCGCTCGAAATTCCTACACAAGACATCATTAGTAGAACCAAAAATAATATCATCAACGTATACCTGTACCAGAAGAAGATCTCCATCTTGTTCTTTGATGAAAAGAGTACAGTCAATCAGACCTCTTCGAAAACCGTTCTCCAGCAGATTGTTAGATAAGGTTGCATACCAAGCTCGCGGTGCTTGATGTAGACCATAGAGAGCTTTGTTGAGCAACCAAACCCGATCGGGATGGATAGGATCTTCAAAACCTGGAGGCTGTTCGACGTACACGTCTTCTTCAACCACACCATGTAAGAATGCACTTTTGACGTCCATCTGGTAAACTTTGAATCCTTTGAATGAGGCATAAGCCAGAAAGATCCGAATTGCTTCCAGACATGCAACAGGTGCATAGACTTCGTTGTAGTCGATTCCTTCTATCTGACGAAAACCTTGAACGACTAAACGTGCTTTGTTCCGGATAACAACTCCGCGGTTATCCTTTTTGCATTTGAAAACCCAACGGGTACCAATCTTCTTGTAGCCAGCAGGCTTCTCTACGAGTTTCCAGACACCAAGCTTCTGGAACTGTTGCAGTTCTTCCTGCATTGCTTCAACCCAAGAGTTATCTTTCATGGCTTCCTTCCAAGTTCTTGGCTCTTCCTGTGAAACATAACACGCGAAAGACCAATCGTTTTGTTGCCCGGATTCTCGAATAGCTGCATACAGGCCTGCATTGTTGTTGTTTCGCAACATGTTTCTTGTTTGAATGCCACTTTGCACATTTCCAATGATGTTTTGTTGAGGATGGGTATTATGAATCCTTGTTTCTGGATTATCTGGAACTGGAATATTTATACCCAGATTGTTGAAATTGAGATCAACAACTAAATCAATGCCCGGAATTGACGAAGAGGATGATGCAGTAGCTTCAGCTGTTCTATGGGCATCCACTGGAGGAGTACCCTCTGAAGTACCATGTACTGCTGTTGTTGGAGCTTCTTGATCTGCATCTAGAAATTCATCATCCTCTGAAGATTCGTTCAATTCGGTTGCATCATGAAAATCCTCATTGTCGAGAGTATTATTGTTCATCGAAGATGGTTCTTGATTGACAAGAATTGGACGCACCACCGGTGAAACTGTTGCATTGTCACTCTCGAAAAACATCCTTGCCGCAGCGCTTTCTTCAACGGCTTCAACATTGATCGAATTGAAAAAGTCATCGTACTCAAACATCCAAGGCTGACCAGGACATTTGACTGGCAAAGTGTGCCTTTGTACTCTGACCTCAGACCATTCCTCGACCCTTTTAGTCTCTAGATTCCAGACTCGCAAGTTAGGGGTGGCATACCCAAGAAAGTATCCCTCAATTGCTTTTGCCCCAAACTTTCCATTAGGATCGATGATTGTACATGGAGCTCCAAACGGTTCAAGATAAGACAAATCTGGTTTCCGTTTTTGAAGAAGCTCAAAGCAGGTCTTATTGTGCCTTTTAACTATAAGGACTCGGTTCAATGTGTAACATGCAGAGGCCACAGCTTCAGTCCAGAATGGAATGGGCAACTGCGACTCTACCAACATTGTCCTAGCAGTCTCGATCAATGTGCGGTTCTTACGTTCAGCGACGCCATTCTGTTGAGGAGTATAAGCTGCACTAAACTCATGAAGAATACCCTTTGAAGTGCAAAACTCCGCCATGGCATGATTTTTAAATTCAGTACCATTGTCGCTACGTATCCGCCTAACCTTCAACTTATACAAATTCTCAATCTGAATGATTAAGTTTTTGATAATACCAAAGGTTTCACTCTTGTGTGCCATGAATGCCACCCAAGAAAATCTTGAATAGTCATCAGTTATCACCAGACAGTATTGATCATTCCGAATACTCTTGTGCTTGACAGGACCGAACAAATCCATGTGCAAACGTTCAAGAGGAACTGCCACCGTGTTGATCTTCTTAGAAGGATGTCATTTCTTCGTTTGTTTTCCTTTCTTGCACGAAACACAGACGTCTTGAAGATGGAAATTTTTGAGAGGAATACCATTCACCAATTCATTTGAAACCAAATGATTCATTTTGCGTAAGTGAATGTGACCCATTCGTCTGTGCCAAGAGATAGAGTCTTTTTCTGTGGCTTTGAAAACGAAACAAGTTGCTTGTGCAGACGTAGTAATAGCTTGGCTCATATCAAGGACGTACAAATCATTTATCCTTGGAGCTGACAAGAGAATCCATTCTTTTGGAATTTTGAAGCCGGGTTTCAGCACATAACATCCATTAGAATCAAAGTGTACTGAGAATTGCTTGTCACAAATTTGAGAAACACTAAGAAGATTGTGATCAAGTTGTTGCACAAAGTTGATCTTGTGAAAGCTGACAATCCCGTTGGATATCATTCCTTCACCCGTAATATAACCACCCTTATCTCCAGCAAAAGCAACATAACCTCCTCTAATAGATTTGACGTCGTAGAGAAGCTTCATGTCGCCTGTCATGTGCCTGGATGCCCCACTATCAACAATCCAATGACTACTGATAGTTCCTCCTAGAACACCCTGCACATGAACTTAATTGATTAGTTGGAGATGGGGACCCAAGCCATTGTGGTCTTGGGTCTTCCATTTTCATCAATAACAATAACTTCTTGTCTTTGATGATTGGTAAATTGTGATGGTCCCCCTGATTCAGTAACCGTTTTTGGTTTCCAGGTCTGTTTTGTTTTACCAGTGTTATTCTTTAAAATTTTAACTTCATGGTTGTCTGAAGTTTTTGAATTTTCTGGTTTGACAGAAACAGGTGTTTTGTTAACCACATCGGCCTTAATTGCCTTTTCAATTTTCTTGACCTGTTGGCGTCTCTGTTTCATTTCCCTTTCTTTTACAAGGCGGGGATCTTGTTTTACCGAAACAGTTTGCCTGCGGTCAGTTTGGTCACGGGGAATATCAACTTTTCCTTTTTGTTTATGAAGATATGGACAATTTCGAATTATATGTCCAATTGTTCCACACTCAAAACACGATCTTCGTTCAACAAACCCCGAAGTATCATGTGATCGTCTTGCCGATGATGATGAACTTTGTGATCCCGAGGTACTAGGTTTTGAACTACTTGGTTCATTTCTTTTCTGTACATTTGCTTTCTTAACAAAATCTAAGTTAGATTTGTTTTCAAACGTTTCAATTTTGTCCGTTCCCGTCGATTTCACAAAGTTTACATTTTTGTTCTTCTTTTGATTCGGCTTCTTTTGTGCTTGAGTCGGTGATTTTCCTTTTGGCTTGGTGTGATTTTGCTGTTTCTGCACTGTTGGTAATTTCTTATTGCCATATTGTTTTTGAATTTCGGCCTTTGGAATAGGAGGACACTGTGTAACTGTAACACGTGGTCCTGTCTTTCCTAAAAACTTACTTGTCGAATTTTCAAAGACTTTACTTATTAAAGATTGATTAACATTCTTAATAGGAAAATCTTTGTCAGAGTAGATTTTATCATCACCAACAAGAGTGTACAACAAGTTCACACTCTCCGACTCTTTAGCAGACGAGGACTCGATTGCAACAGTCTTAGCGGGTTTTGTAGGAGGATCACATAGAATGTAATTCTCAAGAGGTATGTCCTCATCTTTGACTACCGCATCAGACTTTGCTGGGACAGCATCATCAGATTCATCATCAGAAGAATCAGCATCCTCAGTAATGACTGGAGGATCCGGATTCAGTTCAGCAGAAGACTCACATGTATCTGCTGATACATCTGAATCTGATGATACTTCTTTCTTGTATCCGAGCCCTGTAGCAAACTCCTTTACATCTAGAGGAACAGATGGTTCAAAGAACACTCTATCCTCCTCATCAGGCATTGCATCATAATTGTGTCTCACTGGTGGTGGACATTTCTTGTAACCTATGCATGTGACATCCCGTTTCTCTTTCTGAACGTCAATGATGTGATCCAACACATAGCTAGAGCTCAAATAACTGTCTAGCTTAAGTAATATCGCCTCACTTTCGGTTTTCACACAAGCCATCTCTTTTTGCATAATCTCAAGGCGAGATATATACAAATTAATGTCAGTTTGTTTTCTGGAAACCATTTTAGTTAGCTCGGTTTTATCTTTCTTTAACTTTTCAATTACCGATTTAAACTCCTTTTCATGGTTTTCATAAAACATATTGGCTTCAGTGCATTTTGAAAGATCCACGGTCAACTTTTGATTGTGGATGAATGCCACATCATACTTCTCTTGCAAAGCCTCGTGTTCGCTCTGCAATTCACACCACCTGGCATTCAAAGAAACATGCTTGTCTTGCAAGTCAAACAAACTAGCTTGTAAAGCATCATGTTTGCCTTGCAACTCAGACATGTTTGCCTCTAAATCAGCACATTTAACATGCAAACTATCACAATTATCACAACTAATAGCAGTGGGTTCATCGACACATACCTGACTTGATGAACTGTCGACATTAGCCATAAAGGCTGAATGAAGAGAAGACGAAGAATAAGCAGCTTGATCCACCAGGATAGATCTTATTTGAGTTCCTGCTGCAGCTTCCTCCAAAAGCTCATCAATATCTGCATCGACTGAAGCATTTGATGTCTCACCCACATGATCATCGCCTGAACTTGAGGATTCTTCATCTGAACTCCTGCTATATCCTGAAGAGTCTTCATCCTCAGAAGATTCACCACCATTGGCGGAAGATTCTCCACCACTGGTGTGAACTAAATCCTTAACCACTTCAGCAAAACATGCTGTTCCATCTGGAGCATCACCACTCAACTGGATTGACCAGTCACAACCTTCATCCACTTGAACTACAAGTGCCCGGTTGGCATTCGATGTTCCAGCTTGGCTCTGGTTGTTGACAGGTATTAATGTACGCTCATTGTTCCTGTTCTGGTTCTGCTGGTTGCCTTGGTTTCTGAAGGGATTCTGGTTCCCATGCTGTGCTGGCTTTGTACATTCCCTTTTAAAGTGACCCCGTTCACCATAATTGAAGCACTTTACTGCCTGTTTATCGAACCCATACTTGGTGTCTTTCTTGCTTTCCAAGCTGGTTCTGCCAGTACTTTCCATGAAATCCTTTGCCCTTCTTACAGCACTAGCAAAGGCCCACTTGATATCCATCAAGTCCATCTCTTCCTTGTCAATCTGCCGATAGTCTTCTTGTGTTAGATTAATGTTGCCAATCTGACCTTCCACTAACCCACAGTACGCGCTCACGAAAGTGTTAAGCAGCTCCATGTGTTCCCTTGCTACTTCTACACTGACCTTAGAGAAGCTTGAAGTGTCGAGCTGTACTGTATTTGGTTTTGATTGCTGACCAGCAGATGATGTCCCTCCATAACACGCTTGTTGTTGAGCAGGAGAAGATGGTTGTAGAGGATTTCCATACATATCTGTGGTGGGAGCCGGCTTAACAGGAACTTGTACTGGATTGCCATACATATCCGTGCTTGTGACAAACGCCGTTTGAAGTGGAGCATGTGGACCGGTTCTTGCAGACGAAGAACTGGAAGTTCCATAATACATCTCTGGATTTTGTGGCACTGGAACTCTTTTTGCCTTTAAGGTTTCCTCCTGATCCTTGTTTTCTAAAAGCTGCACGAAGTCGTTGATGTTTGTAGTCCTCAAAACTCCGTTATACTTCAAGATTTCCAAGAAACTATTCCATTGGGGAGGCAATGCATCAGCAAACTTCTTCACCACCTCTGCTGTAGTTGTCACTACTCCATAATTGTTCAACTCTGTAAGCAAGTGATAAAACCGGCTTGTCATATCTCCCAAAGACTCCTTATCCATACACGTGAAACCGTCAAATTCTTTCTTGAGAAGATCATGACGCAATTGACGTGTTGCTTCATTCCCTACTCCTCTGGTCTTCAACGCATCCCACAGTTTCTTGGTTGTCTTGAAACTGACAAACTGATGGTAAATATCTTTGCTTAACGCCTGAGTGAGAATGGCGTATGCTTTCTTTTCCAGATCATGCGTCTTCTTTTGATCTTCAGGAAGATCGGCAAACGTGCCGGCAGATGAAGCGGCAACCTCTATTGTTTGATCGAAACCTGTGGTGAAACGTAACCACAATTCTGTATTTTGCCCTAGCACGTAAGTGTAGAACCTATCAACCCAACCCGGATACTCGTTTAAGTGCATCAACTTTGGAGGTCGATTCAAACTTCCGGATTCGCTTTCGCTCAATAAGATACTTTGAATGCTCGGAGTTTGATTTGATACTAATGCCCATTGACCTGTCGATATGGCATTTGCTTGCGAAGATGTCGACACCGGAGATTCGGCCCATGAGGGAGATAGACTTGTATTTGTGTACTTTCCACTATCTGGAGCTGGTGTACCCCACCATGAGGGAGTTGAACCTGTATTTGTGTATTTTCCACTGTCTGGAGCCGGAGTTCCCCACCAACTTGGGTTCATGTTTGATAAGAAAAATGAATTCTATGTTAATATCTCGAAAGATAACAACCAGCCGAAGGATCTCTGATCGAAAGACCTGAAAGACACAAACTTGTTAAATCTAAACAGACTAAGATCGAAGGATCAAGACTTGTTCGAAGGATCAACAGTGTTCGAAAGATCACTGTTGAATTTCGAACAATGATTTCGAAAGATCCTCCAATTGAAAGATCCTTATCTTTCGAATATATATCCTTCGAAAAGATTCCCTGGATCGAAGGATAAGTCTCAGACTTCGAAGGATGTTCGAAGGATGATTATCTATCGAAACTTCCTTTGATCGAAAGATGATCTTTCGACTTCGAAGGATATCCTTCGATCTGCACTGACACAGTTGACAAAAAGGTGACAGGTTGGTGAAAAGGTGATTGGTTGGTAGAAACTTTCGGCAGAAAGGTATGTTCAGACCATGCCTTTTTACCAAAACCAGATTTGATCAATAAAATATACTAAAAATAGAAGATCCTTATCCAGAAACCGGTCACCGGAGTAAGCCGGAATTTGGCCGGAAATGACCAAACTTCTTAAAAACAAATTTTTTAAGTTACCCAACTCGTCCTTTAACACACCCGGTTAGTTTAGAACACGTTTTTACGTCAAGAAATGCGAGAAAAACACTAAAAACGGGTGCTAAACCATGTGAGTTTTTGTACAAACTCTCCAAAGTCTTGTATAAACTCGGTTTTTAACAAGGAAAAGAGCCACGGCTCTGATACCACTTGTAGGTCCGGCTAGGAGGATCTAGTCGTCCAATCCTTGTATACTAACCAACCCGGTTGTGCGGAATCCAACCGGAAAGGCAAAACGAGATGAAACAAGCAAATACAAGATACACACAATATTCACCGATTAACACCACTTGTATTAATACGAATGAAAGGTTCGGTTACAAGCTCAATGTTTACAAATCTATTTTGCAAACTCTCTCTCAATGTGTGTGCTCTCATAAATATGCTCTCTGTGTTCTGCTTGCTTCTCCCTAATGAAGTGAACACATTTCATGGGTATATATACCCAACACAGATCGTCTGGTCGAAGGATCAGGTAGGCTGATCGAAGGATCAGATAGATGATCGAAAGATCATCTATCGATCTGAAACCTATCGAAGGATCCACATATACCTCGAATGATGATATCCTTCGAGGTCCATCAACATCCATCGAAGGCTTATCCTTCGAGCTCATCGAAGGATCTAAACAATCCTTCGATGACTCATCCTTCGATGAGTCATCCTTCGACAACTCATCCTTCGACACAACATATTACAATCATGTACCAACTGTTTGTCCAAGTCAAACCAGGAGGATGGTTGACTTGGTCAAACTTACAGGACTAACAAAGGACATCGTTTTATATCATGACAAAATACAGACAAAGTACAGACACAAGTGCACCAACAGTGTTGTTGGATGGCATGATATACTTGAAGCTAAACATATTTCCTTAGGTGACGATTGTTTTTTCAACTGGTCTAAAACGAATTCCAAGTTATTGGATACGAATCTCCAGCAAGCAGAAGCGCTACAGTAATAGACTTTCAGTTTTTACTTAAAACCCGAAAAAACATATATCTTACATTTACTTTTCGATCCCCTTTATTTACGTTTGTGGTACAATGCGTTTGTTTTTTTAGTATTTTAAATTCAGATTGTCATTATAATTTTATCCGTACAGTCCGTTTTTTATAACTAACATAAATCATTTATATCAGAAGTATAAACATGCCATTTATTTATACACCTTATTCATCATAGAATTTTTCGTTTATTAATATATATGTATATATTTATTTGTTTAGAAAGATAGATTAACAACCCGTGAGTATTCATGGGTTATAACCTAGTCATATACATACACGAATTTGTATCAAACATTAAACCCTAAAATCATAATGCTTACGAAAGAATTGGTGGAAGAAGGGATTCGATTTGAAGACAAAGATGAAGATCTAATTAGTAAGTAACCAGATTGCTACTTGTTGAAATAGTTTCTCGTTTACCCACTACAAAAGAAGCCATTAGAACAGGCACTCTCTCCAAACGATGCAAACATCTTTGGACTTCTGTTTCTAATCTCGTTTTTCTAGATCATAATAAAAACATACTTGATTTGGATTTCTTTTCTTTCGTCGATAAAACCCTTACTCAGCGACCCCGACTGAAGCTTTACACATTCAGACTACATACCTACTACAATAGTTGTCTGTATGGATCTCAATCTCATATCCAAAACTGGATTCATTATGCTGTCAATTGTAACGTTGAACACCTTATTTTGAGGTTATGGAATCGGGGATATAGACGAGTTTCCGCTAGATCAGCTTGTTTTCATCAATTCTTGTTTTACTCATATTACATTGTCATGTTGTGCATTTAATCCGACTGGGCCGATTAGTTGGAAAAACCTTAGGAAGTTTGATGAAGATTTTATTGAAAATGTATCATCTGGCAGTCCTATGTTGGAAACTCTGGAGTTGAAGTATTGCTATGGTTACACGCGCTTAAATATCACTTCAAAGAGTGTTAAGAACTTGGTGTTTGCTGGATACGTGCATGCTTGTTATTATGATATTATCGAATTCAATGCTCCCAATATTTTGACGCTAATAGTGCAAGATGTTTTAGCGTTGAGGAATTTTTTGTTGCTAAATGTGTCTTCTTTAGTTGAAGCTCACTTAGATTATAAGATTCCTTCCTGGGATTATGTGACCACCCTTGAAGAAGGTGAAGAAGAGATGCTTAAAGGATTTATACTCAACCTTCGACATGTCAAGCACCTCAAAGTTGGGATTTCCTGTTCTAAAGTATGGTTACTTTTCTTTTGGCAATGTGTGTCTTTGTAAAAAAAAAATTAAAAAAAAAACTAAAAAATATCTACTATTCTTGGGATTTCCTGTTCTAAGGTATGGTTCCCCTTGTGGATGCTCTAAGGATACCCCCCAACTATTCAACTACTTATATTAAGGCCAACCAACTATTTAAACTATTTTTATAAGCCACCCTAGTATTGATCAAGTTTTGTTTGTACCAACCAGCAAAATAAAAGGGTGGGATGATGAATATAATGTTAGAATCTGTTCTCATTTTCCTATTTTTTGTTTGTAGGTTCTTGATCGTTTGAAAGCTAAAGGTTTCTGATAGCAGCAAACGGTTCGGTAATGGCTATGAAATTAGAACTCTAAATAAAACGGATATATCTAACAGTCTCTTGTGATATAGGAACACCACACAAGAAAACGATTAGGGCAAACTAAACGAGAATCAAGATACAGATACACCACTTGATTCTAATCTAGACTCCAAGAACACCATTCAAGTTGTGACACTTGAACTAGCATGGAAGAATTAATTATTCTCAAGGTTGTTTTATGTTTGAAAATTCTCTGTGTTTCTCTTCTTTGAGCAAACCAGTTTTATTATCTTCCATTGCTAATCCAAGGTAGCATCTTGAGTGGTGTTCTTTGTAACCTATACTCGAGTTTTAGGTGGTGAATTCTGTATCCTTCTACTCAGTTTAGGAAGCTCCTCGGTTTGAATCGGGTGGTGTTTATGTATCCCATTCGACCGTTGCTTGTTCGTTTCGTTTGAATTCTACGATTACTAGCCGTTTGATACTTTGACTTATATCATCTGCTATCATTTGGTATCAGAACCGAAGCGACCTGTTTCGACTTACTTTCCTTCAAAAACTCTATTTTGATCCATTCCCATAATACCATATCCTACCAGTTCAAAGTTTCAGAAAACCAAAAAAAAAAAGTTCTATACTTTTCTCATAAAATCTGAGTTTTACGAGTTCAAAGCCTCCAAAGAGATCATTTCTGCCGAATGTGATGAGGAACCTCGATACGATGAAGATGGAATTGAGCCAGATGAGGAAGAGTACATGTTTATACTAAAGGCTCTTGGCGGAATTTCCAATCAAGGAGAACGTGCGTTTGAGAATTTTAGTAAAGGAGAAGGCCAGTCAAAAATTCATGTCAGCCCTGATGATTTGGATGATTTGTTTCATGGTTATGAAAACAAGAGACGTGCGTTCAGTTGTAGAAGGACTCTAGAACTAAGTCCTACACCAGCTAGCAAACCAAAGGAAACGTCTGCATGGGATGATTCATTTGTTGTTCTAGAATCTATGCCAACCTCTACTGGGTCATCACATGGTGTTTTCACATATCCACTAGAACAGATCATTAAATTCGGAGCAGAAGAATCAATGCAAAATTGGAGTTCAATTGAAGTCATGAGCACTTTAAAGAATCAACGTAAGCCACAGTCTCGTTTCAAGCTATGTACCATTGGATACCCATCGGAAATACCTCCCGAGCCGCCACCAGATATTCATGCTCCAAGTTTGAGGACAAACTTTTTTAGGACGGGGAGGATGTTATATATATCGGGTCACCGACCGTTTGATCGAACTGAGTTGCACCGACCCGTGATCCAAATACCACCCATGCATGCATGCGTAACCAACCATGCCCCAGTTATCCCACGTTTTATTTGCATTGTTTTTCTTTTACATGTTTTATTATTTTATTTCAAGTCATGTAGTAGTGGTAAGTGGTCAAAGGTAGTTTCCATGTTTTTAGTAGCAGTTTCTTTTCTCGATCTATCCGTTTTATTTAGAGTTCTAATTTCATAGCCATTACCGAACCGTTTGCTATCAGTTTCCTTTCCCATTGAACTTGAAGGGCCCTAGTGATACTTCACCTCTATAATTTGAAAATGGTTCTACAGGTAATGATGTTAGTTGGGTAGTGGTACTTTAGATTCACTTTAAATTACACTTTCTTGGCCAAATCATATATTAACAGACTTTGAAGTGATTTATAGAATAACCGATTTCAGACCTTTTTCTGTTCTCCTTTTCATTTTGGTTATCACATTCTATTTCCATAATATTACCGGTTTTCCTTTCGTAGTTTTAAGAAAGTAACAACCATAGATTCTTCTAGTTGCCACTGGATTCTTGTTGAACGCAATTAAATGATTTAATGGTTTAAAACGTTGTAGAAGTTTAAATTTCCAATCATATTTCAGAAATAACTCAAGAAGCTTGTTCAAATTTCGCACATGCTTTTGTGGGTGTGCCTATTGGCACACCAAACCCTAGCAAAATTAGGGTTTATCTACGCAGCGTATAGGTCAATACGCAGCGTATATAACCGTTCAGAATTTTGTTTCAATATTCGGCCTATTTGTGGTATAAATTCTCACCCTGTTACAACGTTAACTCGCTTAAAATATATAACGAATTAAAAATATATAATGTTTTTTATTATTTAGTCGACGTAGTCGTTAATTTATTTAGTTGATGTCGTCGAAAAGCGTATAATGTTAAAATTTTGAAAAGCGTATATACGGTTCGAATACTATAACGTTAAAATATTATAGCTTAAATAAGTGGAAATACCCGGGTACTGTTCGAATATGTTAACCATTTACAGCAAAAGTTTTATATGTACACCAAAAGTTTGATATATACAACAAAAGTTTGTGCATACATGATAAAATGATAAAATACTATGGCTGCTGCTCCTGCTGATGCTGATCCCATTCCGCATCCGTAATGAAGGGTCGTGGTGGTAACCCGTCACGCTATCGGCGCTCCTGCAGCTCCGCAGCCACCCACTCCAACAGATAGTTGTTCCTTTCAACGTTGCGACTTAGCCGCTGATATGATGGGTCCGGATCGGGCCAAACATGTCGTGGGAACTGAGGCGCCCCTGGTGGTCCACGCGGCGGTGGTGGCTGCGGAATGACGACAGCCGGCTCATGCACCTCCGGCACCTCCGGATCGCGCGGGGGAAATACTGGTTAGAACTGTGCCGGCAGCTGTGTAAGCTCGTATTGTGAACCATCCTGATTCTTTAACCGCTTCCCGCATGGGAAATCTTTGGTAATGTGCATTCCGGATAATGTGTTCATCCCCATCCGCTTCGGCTGTTTCGTCGGGCCTACACGGTCGCGGTCATTCTCCGGATGATAGCCCAACGAAAGGGCTATCCTAGTCAAGTAGGCGTCGCCGTATAGCAGTCCGCGCTCTTGTCGATGATGCGCGGAGGCGAAGTACTAAGATCGTCGTTAAATTATATTTTTTTTTATTATTTAGTCGACGTCATTCGTAAGGCGCGTACGGCCCTAACGAGCGTCGAAACTAAGTTCGTCGTTAAAATATAAAACGACGATCTTAGTTGCGACGCTCGTTAGGGACCTACGCGCCTTACGGTTCGACTTCGACTAAATAATGAAAAAAAATATTTTAACGACGAACTTAGTTTCGACACTCGTTAGTCACCTATGCGCCTTACGCCCGTTTACGGCTTCAAACGCAGCCGCAAACGGAAGCGATTTCGCAGCCGTTTGTGGTCGCGTTTGCAGCCGTAAACGGGCGTTAAAACGGCTGCGTTTGCACAATAACCCTTTACCATATTTATAACTGTGTTAAAATTAATATTTTGTGTTACAAGTGTTTTATAGGCACTAAGACTCTTCAAATTGTATTAAGAGTAATGCTGGATCTCATAAAGCACCCATGATTTTTTGATACAATCAGAAAAAAAAATGACTGTGATGACAGAAGTCATTCTCAGTGTACCATTTATGATTTGGGTGAGCTTTTTTTGAATTGAAGGTAATGAAACAAAAATGTAGTGTTAAAAACAAATCTTAAAAGCATATTGTTTTTGACATTTAATAGGATCTGACTGGTCCTGCATGTCCGCATCATATCTAATCTCATAAAAGAGTTGTCATCTTGAGGTAAATCGCTAAACAACACTTACTGAGAATTATACCTGAGAAACGCCCGTTTGCGGCTGCAAATGTAGCCCCAAACGGCTGCGAAATCGCTTCGTAGAGCCCCATACGCAGCGTATATAAAGGTCAGACAATGACCTTTTTACCCTTGTAATCAGCTCCGTATAGCCCCAACACAAGGGCAAAATGGTAATTTAACATATTTATCTTTGAAACTTTGATTTCGGGGGGGGGGGGGAATTGTCCGCCTTTTACATATGCTGCGTATGGATCAATACGATGCGTATTCGGTTTATCATTTTACCTTTTTACCCTTGTGCTGAGGCTATACGAAGCCAAACACAGGGGCTGTTTTGTCATTTGCTTCTCATACGCTGCGTAGGGATCCCTACGCAACGTATATAAAGCTCCATTTTTTTTTGTGTTTTCCTTTGTTTATTTATAGAAAACAATATTATTTGATAAATAATACAAATATAATTTAGAAAAGTTAAAAATGATACAAACTTTATAAATTAAAAAATTTCTACAATTTACAAAAATACAAGTTTCCGCTTAATCTTCGATAAGATTTAAACTCGGTTCTCTGTCTTTATCTGAGTCTGATTTAGGATTGGTTAACTTGTAGTAGTACTGTAACCGCGGTCTATACATTTCTTCCCACTGTTTCGCAGCTATTGATCGATGTGTCGACCACAATGGGGTCAGTGTAGGCATGTGGTAGTCTCCTTCCAACTTAGCATGTATGAAGTGTCCACGTAAACATGTACGAGCGTTATCGCTTGAGGTCGTGGATCTAGTGGGGCATCCATTAATGGGAAGATGGTAGAGCTCCCTTCGATGCTTAGCACGTGGAGGACAATATTATACCTTTGCTCTACGAGAAGCCCTATGTGGGGCATTTCCATCCAGTGACTTCGATCGCACCCTTTCACTGAATGCCATTCGATGTTGTTACGTATTCGTTTAAAGTCTCCTTCGTCTCTTTCGAATACATGCTTCCATAGCGGCTCGTTATGGTCAATCTCCAGTAGTAAATGACTTCGAATACGGGGCCATACGTATTCCCCAAAACCTAACCCGACAGCCACAGACCTGTACCCACAATGACCGTCTGGGGTCACATCTTGTATACGCGATATGTAAGAGTGAAACTCTGATGGAATTTGATCCTTAAACCTCATAATGCTTAACAAGTGCTCGTCCCCCTTCATTAATGGAGAACCATGATCATCCCGTGTCTCCTTCTTTTTAGAACTCGTTGAACTGTTTCGTTGCATTTAAGTTTTTCAGACTTTACAACCGAACCAGTTCCAGGAGAGCCCTCTGACGGTACGTATGAGCTGTGTCAGGGTAAATCGTTCCTATGTTTTGGGGAAGCGGTATATACGTTGCTGTCCTCGCCATAGGAGTTGTATCTCGCAGCTTCGTCTAACCTCGCAGCTTCATCTAGCCTTTCTTGTACTTTCTTTGATGTAGGCCGACCGCGAGTATTTTGCTGGACGATCGGTGGTTTCTTGGTTGACGATTTCGGGGTGAAGACCGCTTTTATCTTTGAAAACAAACTCTTTTGCTGAACGAGGGACTGCGCCTCTAAATGTTGCCGCACATTATTGAGGTCTGCTACAACATTGACTTCCTCATCTACTAGTTTACACGGTGTGAGAATCAGCTAAGTTAATACGGTGTGAGAATCAGCTAAATCGTACTAAATAACAAAAGGTTTATAGTTTTAATATTTTTTACATGTACATTTGTAGTTTTCCAGCCTACAAGCACACAACAACCCACAGCTAAGCCACATATGGCAACCACATGATGTGTTAAGTTTCCGCAACACCTCCAGTTTCCTCAGTAGCTCTTTTGCCAGCAAATCAAGTGCTTTATGGGAAACCCTTCCACGTAGGTTGTCCAACAGTGGGTGTCTGTGGTGGTTAATCGGTTTTTCGATGCTCTCGGTGAAACATTTTTGTATTTCATCGTACTTAGTTTCAACTATATCAATGACGCATCTTTCTATTCGCTCCAATGAACTCCCGCGCGTAACGTATCTTTTTAAATTTACGTGCTGGCTCTCAACTCTGTTGCTGGTGCGCTGACCAAAGTTGCGACACTTATCGGTCCACGCATAAACGAACATTTCTTTATAGTCTTTGAGCCAGTTTTCGTAGACGTAATTAAAGACACCTGCAAAAATAAAATAATGAAATGTAAAAGCGTGTGTAAAATATAATAGATTGGGTGAGTCCTTTGTTGAAGGAACACTTACTTTCTCGGTTGGCAACCACGAGTCGGTTATACAGTTTCTCCAAGTTGTACTTGTACATGGGCTCTGAAGCAGATTCACACACTACGACATAAATTTCCCCCAATCTTCTTTATTGAACCCTTGCTTGCAATGTTTACATATATTTTGTTCGATGTGAAACCGGCATAGAAGCCTAGATGCGTTCGGGAATACTTTAGCACACGCATTAATTAGGGCAAGCTCTCTATCCGTGACTATCACAAGCGGCATCATACATTCATGCAACATTGACTTGATCCGCTCAAGCACCCACACATAGTGATCCCTTCGTTCTTTGCAAATAACGGCATGTGCGATACAGAGAGACTTGTTGGTCGACGTCAAACCCACAACCTTGACAAATGGCATGTTGTAGATGTTTGTTTTGTACGTCTCGTCGATCAACATCACGTGCGGGAATGCACGCCACATAGTGTTTTGTAGGTCGCGTCGATCAACATCATGTTGTAGATGTTTGTTTTGTAGGTCGCATCGATCAACATCTGTTTTGGGTTCCTGTCGGGTGTCGTAAATGAATCGGTTTTCATGTAGCACGCTTTCCAGTGCCTGCATAGGAGTCTTTCCGTCCATCAGTGCTGCTCTAATTTTTCGTACGACATTTTGCACGTCTTTCTGAACATGCAGGCTGTCGGGGAACTGCTTTCTTAAGGTCTGAAATATCATACGTGGCTCCATGTTTTGAGCAGTTAGCTGCTCCACTAGCTTGTATTTGACTTCAGTAAGTCTTCGCACAAAAGCGTGGCCCAACAGACTCGTCGTAGGTTTGTGGTTATGGTTCGCGTTGTCCACTTTTAACTCCCACGTGTCATTCGTCACGTCCCGGATGGCGAGTAATGAAAATGGGCAACCGATTTTTTTGCTACCAGCTTTCCTAACTGTTGCTTTACTACGGTGCTCACCACTACGGTCGCACACAAGCCATACCATCCCATTAGTACCGCCAATATTTTTCGATCGGCGGGTAACAATTACGTAACCATTCTTCTTTCCCGTTTCTTGTACCCAATTCTTCAAATCAGTTAGAGACATGAAACGCTAAAAAAAGTTACGTTAACAACAACAACAACAACAACAACAACAACAACAACAACAACAACAACAACAACAACAATTATAATTATTATTATAATTATAATATTTTTAACAATAATAATAATTAATAATAATAATTATAATTATAATTATAATAATAATAATAATAATAATAGTATTTTTAACAATAATAATAATAATTGTTATTATAATTATAATATTTTCAACAACAACAACAATAATAATAATTATTATTATAATTATAATATTTTTAACAATAATAACAATAACAATAACAATAACAATAACAATAACAATAACAATAACAATAACAATAACAATAACAAAAACAAAAACAATAACAATAACAATAACAATAACAATAACAATAACAATAACAATAACAATAACAATAACAATAACAATAACAATATAATTCTAACAATAATAATAATTATTATAAAAATAATACAAATATTAATCATAATCATCATAAAGTGGTGTGTTACGGGGCTCATAACCGTATCCACCGTATTCTTCGTATCCACCATAGCATCCATATCCATCGTATCCACCTTCACCCCCATACCTATCGTATCCACTGTATCCACCTCCACCCCCGTATCCACCGTATCCACCTTCACCCCCGTATCCACCGTATCCACCTTCACCCCCGTATCCAAGGTATCTACCTTCACCCCCGTATCCACCGTATCCACCTTCACCCCCGTATCCCCCATAACCCGGATACGATTGCTGCGTCGGGTAATATGGTTCATTAACAGGTGCATTCTCAGCACCGTATCCACTTTGTTGCACGTACGGAGATTCATACCCGTATCCGTAATCCGGATACACTTGATGCGCCGGGTAATTTGGTTCATCAACAGGTGGAGTGGGAGTCTCGTTCAAGTCTGGCAAGTATGTTTTTTGATCAACAGGGACTCCAGAGACAACCTCCTCCTCCTCCTCATTGGCATCATTTGCTCCCCATGTGTCGTTAGAATAGCGATTACTGAAATAATTCTCGTTCCAAAATGATGACATTGTAACAATATTGAACAAAAAACAGAACAAATGATTTTGGTTTGGGTATAAATTGTTGCTGAAGAAGAAGATGAAAAGAAAGAACAGATGAAGTCGAAGGGAAGCAGAGATGCATCGATAAATAGACTTTTAAATTTACTGAAATACGCAGCGTATAGCTCTCTACTCCCCATATTGCTTTATTCACGTGCCTAGACAACATCGTATCAGTGTCAAATCAGTCTGACATACGCTGCGTAAAGATCTATACGCAGCGTATGTCAGACTGATTTGACATGGTACTAGGTTTGACTGTCTGGTCGTGTATCTGCCCCTTACATACGCTGCGTAGAGACCTATACGCAACGTATATAGGTAACCCTATACGCTGCGTATAGGTCTCTACGCAGCGTATATAAACCCTAAGTGTGTAGATAGACTGCCAAGGTGTGCAAATAGTTAGAGCCAATAAGAAAAGTTTAACCCGTTTAGGGTCTCTCTCAAAGGACCTGATGGAATGTCATGTTTAGAAAAAAGGCATATCTTGGTATTCTGAGAAAAGATTACAGAACATTACATGTAGGGTTGTTCATGAGCCGAGCCAAACTGAGCGAGCTTCTGCTCGTACTAAGCCCGAATTGAAACCGAGCGGCTCGGCTCTGTTCAAATTTAAAAAACAAATAAAAAATGTTGCTCGAACACGCTTGGTTTACAACCGAGCATCTCGATTTTGCTCGTTTTCGCTCAGTTATGATATTAAATTAAATTTTAATATAAATACTTTAAATTTAGAAGTCCCCATTGCTTCATTCAAAATTATTTGATGCTGCTCGTTACAGCTCAATTGTCATTCACTCAAGATACATATGAGTTCAACAAATATAAACATGAAATTATTTCATTCAAAAGTAGCTTAATTTGATTTGAGTCGGTGAACGTGTGAAGTCAAAACCAAAACAACTTAGGTTTAGTGTTGTGAATGGATAATTCACAGCTAAACAGTAATTCAAACAGGAATCGAATCTGGTAGGTTTATATTGATTTGTGAACGAATACAATTAAGAAACTAAAAGTAGTACATGATAGTAGTAGAGAAGAGGATGGGAAACCAGAAATTATAAAGTAGATGAAGAGAAGAAGCTAAACAACATTCACAATATTCATTCATAATCCATACGCTCTCTCTCTCTCTCTATGTTCTTTAAATCCTGTTACGAACCCCCCCCCCTTTAACGTGTACTAGGCTACCTGATTGGATCACTTGGTTTAGATCAATTAGGTTCATAACATTTATTGACTTAGATTTGGTGTTGGGGTATAGATAATTTGGGCTTAATACACTTACAGTTATAGTATTCAATAGGCACAAACTATTCGGACATCTTCGCTGGCTATTTGGACACTTTTGGTGCCCTAGACGCCTCGTATAGGCATATACGAGGCGTCTAAGCACAGAATTTAAGGGGGTCTTCAGGGAATGTCAGGCACAAAGTTTAAGAAACCCTAGACGCCTCGTACAGGCCTATACGAGACGTCCAGGTGTTGGATGTTTTTTTTTTTTGTTGAAAGAAGGGGTGTTTTGGTAGGGTATTTTGATAGCTTTTGGAGGTGTTTTTTTAGTGAAAATTTTGTGTTTTTAAAAATGTTTTATTTTTTACACTATAAAAAATTTTACCATTTTTAAAATCGGCTCTTTAAATTCCGATTAAAATTTTATCTCGTTTAAATATTGTTTCCGTATTATATTCAAAACATATATTGTTTTCGTATTATATCAATTTAAGACAACATCATTAAGTAACCGAATAACTGAAAACAAACGTAAATATGACATATATAAGATAACTTTTGTACATCCATAACAAAAATATATAAGATAAGTTTGTACATCCATAACAAAAATAAAAGCTACCACTGGTCTATGCCTCATGCGAATCTGGATCTGGCTGCTGCTGCTAATGTGGTGCTCGAGGTGTTGTTAGCGGTATTGGGAGTAACCCCTATCTCTCTCGTCTATCCTGCTCAGCCCGAACCAACCAACCTATCAAATCGTTGAGCCTGTCAAGCTCGGCTCGTATCTCCGGATGTACTGTAGCTCCCGGACAATGACCTGGAATAACGTGACGTGGAAACTAAGCGCCCCGGGAGGTGGTGGTGGCTGTGGCATCGCTGGACTGTCTAAATTCATCGGAGGGTCCGGCACGAGCACTACAGCAGGATCTGAAGGAGGATAGACTAGATCGAACTGCTCTGGTAGGTCCTGCGCTATCCATAAGACGCCTGCGTGGTTTTTAAACCACACACCAATGACGTCGAACCTCTTAATCAGTCCCATCCCGCACAACGACTGAAAACCCATCCGCGTCGGCATGACGGGCGCCCGTAAAAGTGGGCCCTGTTCCTATATGAGGCTCAATGAACGGGCAATGACGGTCACCTATGCGCCGCCATACAAAAATCCGCGCTCCTGCCGGTGATGGGTGGAGGCGAAGTACTGGGCTAGACTGTGTGCTAGTGCGCACGGCGTCCTGTACAACAAACAATAAAAGAAAAAAATATCTATTGTCGTACACCACTCACGGCTGTAGCCGCACCTGTAATAGAAGTAGCAAGAATATGGTGGATATACCTGCAGATAGTGATAACGAAATACAGAAACAAAAATTAATAAACAATACACATAATCACAATAATTACTGTAATAAACATGTGTACCTGTACAATGGGTCACGAATAAATGAAGCCCTCCCCTTCGACTTGTCGTGCTCCTAAGTATCCACGGCCGTAATCACCTGCCAAAACCCTGAAAGAGTGGGTCTATCAACCACCACTAGCCCCCGTGTATAAAAGTCAGTCTCGATCTCCTCCTCCCTGTATAAACCGCAATGAACCACAAACTGTGTTAGCATCATCGAACGCCAAACGCTAGCAAGCATGAAAGAAACCTCAGGCAGAGGGGGAGGAGCATCTGGCTGTGCAGGCGGCTGCTCGCCTCGAGGAGGGTGAAATGTGAATGTCAATAGGAACTCGATCAACAACCCCCTGTAGCTCGGCGTGTGCGCTAACTCAAAAAGACAATGCCACGGCAAATCCACAAGTATAAACCGACGCACTCTAGGCGTCACACTAATATCATCTATCGCATCCCAGTCGATCGTTGCATGCGCTCCAATGTGCATCCTCCTAAGCTTCTGGCAATGACGGGAGGCGACGGTGTCGTCGATAAACTCTAGATACGGGTGACCCTACGGCGGAACCACCAGCGGTGGTCGCCTCCGTCGCGGACCCCTGTGTTACCCCCAGTATAGGTCTCATTCAGGGGTAAAATGGTAATTAAACATTCCAAAAAGATATTTCTGAAATGGTTAATTACCATTTTACCCCTGAATGTGGCCTGTACTGGGGCACTTCAGGGGTAAATGGTAATTTCCTAATTCCTTTTTTAATTATTCAAAAATAAAAAACACAAAAAGTTACCGCCCATCGTATATAACGCGTCTAGGTCTGTACGTGGCGTCCACTTTCGAAAATTACCTTTAAACCCCTGATTGAGGCCTATACTGGGGGTATCTCAGGGGTATAATGGTAATTAAATAAAAACTTTTCCAAATTCAAATTGTAAACAAATAAATGTTGCCACTCAACATAGAAGACACGTACAGATCCAGACGGGGCGTCCACTCTTTTTAAATTTCCCTTCTCCCAGTTGATCCGTTTCGCATCCCGGTGGTCCGTTTTTCGTCCCGGTGACCCGTAAAGCTTCCAGAAAGCCTCTTAAACTTCAGTAAACCTGCAAAACACAATTTTAATTAAAAGTAGGCTATTCGGAATTAAAACCCATGTAAAAACATAAAGTTATGCAATTACAAACACCGTTATTCGACCACGTATCACTTCTTGTGGATTCCGATCCTTTCTCCGGTCGAACCTCGATCTCGGTCATAAAAACACTGTCCTCAATCAACGACAAAGATTCATGTCAAAGCAGTCATGTTTCAAAGACATGAAGAAAATATTTGCCACACCTGTGATCTGAAAAACTGTTGTGCGACATTGATGGTTCTTTCGAGGGTCTGATGGGCGGCAGTGGTGGGTTCTTTCGAGGACATGCGTAACACCACCGACATACCACCGTGGCTCCGCCACCAAGGGTGGTGGCCGGTTATGTCTAGAGAGAGAGACATGAGAGAGAAAGGGATAAGGGTTTGTATTGTGTGGTTGTGAAAGTGAAAGGAAAAAGAAGACATGTTTTAAATATGCTTCTTAAATTACTAACATATCCTCTTGTGCAAGACACATGCCATACTGAAATTTTAAACCTAGTTAGTGCTAAAGGACGTACAACGTAATGAGTTTTCCAAATAAATGATTGTAACTGTAATTATTGAAGTTAACGCGCACTGTATTAACCAAACATGCATTGCATTATCCGCCAAGTCTAAAAAGACTTGTAAGACAATAAGACACGGCCAAATCAATCTTCTGGAACTTGCATCATTAGATGAAATGTACACTTTACAAAAAAATAAAATAAAATAAAATAAAATAAAATACAATAAAATAAAACAATACGATTTCGATCTCCATGAGTAGTTTTAAACAAATACCAAACGATATGATCAACAAGGCACAATATTTTACACCAAATTCAAGACTGGCTTTAAATATGTTCACATGCTCATACATCTATTCTTGCACGCAAACGTGGTGAAACGAGGACTTCAAGCGGAGTTGCCTTGCCGTTTGTCAATCCAGCACTCGCACTCATATCAATTGGTGCATCATTTGGAGACGACAGATCAAAGTTCTGCAGCAAAGTGGCTAAAACCATATGTAAAGTTTGACCGGCCAAATTAATTCCCGGACAACGCCTTCTTCCAGCTCCAAAAGGGATCAGCTCAAAATCCGTCCCCTTTACATCAATTTTCATATGGTTTGGAGATAGAAACCTCTCTGGTATAAAGTTGCTTGGGTCCGACCATATATTTGGATCACGCTGGAGCTTCCAAGTGTTGATCAGTAGCCAGGTGCCTTTTGGGACATGGTAGCCCGCTATAGAGCAATCTTTCGTAAAGGCTCGAGGTGGATTTAAGAATGTGGCTGGGTATAACCGAAAAGTTTCTTTTAATACAGCTTGGAGGTAGACCAAATTTTTTATATCTGACTCATTTACTTGTCTATCTTTTCCCACTTGCGTGTCTAGTTCTTCTTGAGCCTTTATGAGAGCATAGTGATTGTCTAAAAGTAACGAAAGCATCCATGTTAGCATGACAGATGTTGTATCTGTTGGAAGTCTGATGACCGAGTGGCAGCGGGAGTTGACGACAAGTTTGGATTATAAGAAGAATCCATATTGTCATAAACAAGAGAACCAAACTGAATGTGCATTATCGATTGAGAATAATGAATAACAGAAAGGAATTGGACAGTTCTTAGTGGAAAATAAGAATGTCTTGATGCCGGTTATGGTTCCCGGCAAAACATATTTATACATATCAGTTTTGGCGGTTAAGATAAGGCGGGTAACCTATTTGCAGTTATTTTGAAAAGAATTCCCGCTTATCTTCCGATCATTAGTAATCCTATCATTAACTAACTTAATAAGCTAATCTAAATATAAGTCTGACCATACGAATTAATTACATAACATAACATAGTTTAATATTTCTAACATAACCCCCCTTAAACTAGGTTATGTTTGATTGACCGATCCAGCACACTCTTGTTTGCTTCTTCCACAGCCCACCTTGCATAATCAAAATTGAAACGCTTTCTCCTCTTCCCTTTGTTCCAATCTTCATCGTCAATGCTTGTGAACAGCGCTGCTTGTCCCATTCCTGCAGTTTCTTGTGCAATTTCTTGTTGAACCCCTTCTGCATTGGTAGATACCCTCTGCTGACTTTCGGTAAGTCTGCCTTCTTCAACAACAACCTCTTTATCCTGCATTTTCCTCTGAAATTGATTGAAACTATAGTAATACTCCAAGATATCGAGATACATGGCATATGTTGTTCTCATGTAATCTCCGTCTTCGTAGTTAAAACCCATATCCTTCGCTATTGCAGGCCACATGTTTTCTGTTGTTACTGTTTTGTATCCCCCATCCGCGGCTACCAACAAGTATAGGCTTAATAGATTAACCTTTCTCTTATGCAAAGCAACTGGTGGAACCGGTCGACTCGTGATTTCCATATAGTTAAATAAAAACCATTTAACTAATTCTTCAAATTTTGAATCAAGCATATGTTTATACTTGATCACAAATTCACGATCATCTAATAAATTTATGAATGCAATGCAGTCATCAAATTCATTAAATTCCATGTTCTTGACAATCATCATACTCCAATCTGTTTCGTGTGAGGACAAATCCAGATCTTCGAAATATGAATTTAGATACCTTTCCTTAAACTCACTGTCGTGCACATTTTCTTCGATAATATTCTGTTTCTCGTGTAACCCTATTTCTTCTTCTCTTGTTAATCCACTTGTTTCGTTCATAGAGTTATCAACCGGGGTAGAGAACATCGGATAGATCTTACAAGTATCACCGTTTTTGTTAACGGTAAAACCTTGCATGGTTAATTGATCTATACTCAAAACGTTCCTATCTAATTCCGGTGAATAGAAAACACTTTGAATTCTCATAGTTTCATTTCCTGTTTTGATTTCAACCGAACCAACCCCACGTGTGAATAAGAAATTATTTTCCCCGGTTTGTGTATCAACCCCGATTATGTGTTTAATTCGTTTAAACACGTTTAAATTTCCGGCAATATGGTGTTTAAATACAGAACTAACGTACCAAATATCGCTCCATAGCCCGCCTTCGGTACCCACTACAATCATCTCTTGATGATTACTGAAATCTCCTCTTTGATTCTGTATACCCGCATTCACCGCTTGCCGGATTAACTGTGTCGCTTCATCTGTTTCTTTCTTATTACACTTGTAAATTTGATGCCCCGGTTGGTGACAGTAAAAACATGTCTTTATTCGCTGAAATCGCTTATTATTGTTCTTCATTTCATCTGTGCAGTGTTGACAAGGCAACATAGTGGACGTCGGTTTCAGATCAGTCATCGGCATCTTCCCTTTCGTTGCTCTGATACCACTTTGTTGGAAGTCTGATGACCGAGTGGCAGCGGGAGTTGACGACAAGTTTGGATTATAAGAAGAATCCATATTGTCATAAACAAGAGAACCAAACTGAATGTGCATTATCGATTGAGAATAATGAATAACAGAAAGGAATTGGACAGTTCTTAGTGGAAAATAAGAATGTCTTGATGCCGGTTATGGTTCCCGGCAAAACATATTTATACATATCAGTTTTGGCGGTTAAGATAAGGCGGGTAACCTATTTGCAGTTATTTTGAAAAGAATTCCCGCTTATCTTCCGATCATTAGTAATCCTATCATTAACTAACTTAATAAGCTAATCTAAATATAAGTCTGACCATACGAATTAATTACATAACATAACATAGTTTAATATTTCTAACAGTATCCGAGCCACCCGCGATAAGGGTCTGAAAACAAGGTAGTTAGAAGACACATGCATATGAAAAATTATATTTGATCAAGACAGTTGAGTTTTGATTCGGTCAAGCCAAACCACTAACTATAAAATGCCTAAACAAAATCAGGACAACAACAGTGTAAAAGATCTTGATTCTCAAAGATTTCTAGAGCGACGTACCTCACACGTGCCTTTAATGACTGTATCAGCATTGTAACCCGCTAAGTCATCGTCTTCTAGTACTTGGATCATCACATCCATGAAGTCGTTCACCTCTCCCGCATTGTCAGAAGATCTTTTCTGGCGATGCTCTTCTAACCATTTCCCAATCATGGAATCTAGGTCCCTTGCAACTTGTTTCGTTGCCTTTTTATATCCGCCCAAATCCAACCGATCCAAAAAAGGAAGAGCGTCAGCCACAAAAAAATGTCCGAAGTAGTGAAACCACTCCCTTATGATTTCACGACAATTTATCATTTCTTCCTCATCTATTTCACCATCACCTCCGGTGTACCGCTTTCCAGCAACCACTTTGAGCATCGTATTCATATTCAATTCCCCAAACCATTTCTTCATTTCCACCAACACTTTCCCTTGCTCGTCTCTCTTCTCCCTCCAAAGCTCATGGATGTTGATAATAGCTCTTTCTAGTTCAATCTCTCCAACATGCCTAAGCTTCTGGAGCCGAGTATTAGAAAGCAACTCTTGGGAGATGATTTTACGTATTCCAACCCAATAGGGACCATAAGGAGTGAATGAAAAAGAAGCACCGTTTCGTCCCAAAATATTTGCAGCCACATAATTCGGGCGGTCGGAAACAATCTGATCATGGGTAGTAAAGATGTCCTTAACTATCTCCCAATTACTCACCACCAAGACCTTGCGTACACCAAGCCGGACGGTAAAGATGGGTCCATATCGGTCAGCCAAGGATGCCAAGGTTACATGGGGAAGATTAGGACCATTAAAAACTTTGTAGTGGCCTATTATAGGCCATGCACCACTTGCTTCAGGTGGGGTAGTAATGGTTTTGTACAAGAATGATAAGTAGTAGATGACTAGAATTATGAAACAAGTTGCAAGAACTAGTGTGTAATTTTCTTGCAGATGGAAAAGATCCATGAGACAACTATTGGTTTGTTGGTATATATTGAAAGATTGCAAAATGGTGCTTAATTGACAAATTGCCACTGTGAGCTCATTTAACTTGCTGCTTAGTAAGCTTATATAGTATTAAATTGATAAGACAGCTATGATGTCGATCAGAATGTTTAAATTAAGTGGGTGGGGTACCGTTAGGTTATACTTAGCTCTCAAATACTCAAATGTCAAAACTATTTCGTGTGTTGGTTTCTGAAACAGGAATTAAAAGAAGTTCGCTGTAAAAAAAAAAAAAAAAAAAAAAAAAAAAAAAAAAAAAAAAAAACATAGAATTTGTATTCACATAACTTATCTGAAATATGTATTTGTGTTAATTATTTTCTAAAGAAAACGTGCAAGAAGATTCCAAGGTTCTTCACCACTTTAAGTTGTTTTAAGATAAAGAAATAGATTAATTTTCAACTCAAAATTCGAAATCCAGAAGGATAACTACATGAAAAGTCCACAAACGAAATCTATGATGATGTATTGACGAAGCTGCTGGTGAATAAAATAATATGAATGATTGATAATTTTGAAAGTGTACAACGTGATGGTTATAAAAATAAACTTTCTATGTGGTGGAGGCGCTAAGCCTGCCCACGTCGACATTTGCGCCCGACACTCCACTACAGAAGGGACGCCAAATAAAGGTGCCAGCGGGACGCATGTCTTGCGTATCTCATGCGTGTCGGGACTCGATGTGTTTACTATATTTATTGTTAACGCTAGGGGGTATGGGGTTCGTCCCCACGCCTGTCGAGCTCCGGCGACGCCGGCACACCAACCCGCCCCCTCCGTCCCCGTCCTCTCCGTCGTCATCTAGACGATCTCGACGATCCAATCTGGTGGGCCCCTTTGTTTGTGTTTGGTTTGAATTCCAAAATTAATCTTAGTGATTTGTACATTAGGCATTACTACTTGTATAACGGAGGACCATCCTCCATACCCTTTAGTTTTGTGGGATGAACCATCCTTGGGAGGATTATGATGTGACGCCTACGTGGCGGATCATCGTCCCTTAGAGGACCATCACCATACCCTCTAGCCTAACTAATCTTCCTATACTAATAAATGAAATTTTTTTTTATGGATATGTGTCACTTCCTAGTGATTTCTCACCTTATTTTCCTATTTATCTATCATATTAAACTAGGTTAGAATCTCGTGTATTACACGGGTTGAATAAATATAATTTTATATACCAAATAATATAATATATATATATATATATATATATATATATATATATATATATATATATATATATATATATATATATATATATATATATCTTTAAAAATCTTATTTATTACACGGGTTGAATAAGTGTAATTTTATATATATATCAAATAATAAAACAATATATATTTAAAAATCTCGTTTATTAAATGGGTTGAATAAATCTAACTTTATATATTAAATAATAAAAAATATTGTAATTTTAAGAACCCCGTGTATTGTACGGGTTGAGTAAATTTAATTTTATATATTAGATAATCAAAAAAGTTACATTTTAAGAATCTCATGTGTTATACGGGCTGAGCACATATAATTTTATATATTAAACAATAAAAAGTTATATCTTTATAAACTCTATTTATTATATGGATTGAATAAATCTAATTTTATATACTACATAATAAAAAAGGTATATTTTTAAAAACCCCGTGTATTACACGAGTTGAGTAAATGTAATTTTGTATAGTAAAAAATAAAAGTGCTATATCTTTAGAAAACCCGTTTATCACACAGGTTGAATGAATCTAACAAAGATTTATATACTAAAAAAAAACTAACGGATATATTCAATATACGATGGGTGGGGTGATTGCGGTGATGGTTCTTATAAATGTCACGTAAACATAGTAATTACCGTATTTGAGTTGAGAGTTGAACACGAAAATAAAAGTATAGAACCAATAAACATTGATTAATACTTTTGTTTACCCCTTATAAACATTTTTGAAAAAGGTTCTACCCTTAACTACTTTACTTTAATAAAATAAATAAATCATTTACATATTCTAAAAGTGTTAGAATTTTGGACTGAAATGGTTAATGAAAATGCTTATTGGGACTCAGGTCGTTAAACTTTTTGCTTTTGAACTCAAGTGGTTAAAACCCTCAAAGCACATGGACTCAAAAAGTAATTTTCCCTATTTTAAAATATTAGATTATCTCCTATACGAGTTGTTTAAATTTATATTAAATTTAATTATATTAAATTTAATTTTATAATTAGCTTCTAATTGATAATAATTATCTATAAAAAATAGATGGCTTAAATGAATGACACGTGTCCTTCTATTGGTTTCTTTTATTATATAGTATAGATATATATATTTAAAAACCTCTTTTATTGCACGGCTTGATTAAATATAATTTTACGTATTAAATAACAAAAAGTTATATCTATAAGAATCATATTATACGGGTTGAATAATATAATTTTATATACCAAATAAAAAAGTTATATCTTTAAAACCGCTTATTTTACACCAGCTGAATAAATGTAATATTGTTTACCAAATAATAAAATAATACGTCTTTAAGAAACCTCATTTATTACACTGGTTGAATAAATGTAATTATATATACCAAATAATAAAAAAGTTACATCTTGAAAAATATGTGTATTATACGGGTTGAATAAATGTAATTTTCTTTACTAAATAATATAAAATATATATCCATCAAAAACCCTCGTGTATTGTACGAATTGAATAAATATAATTTTATATATCAAATAATAAAAAGTTATATCTTAAAAAACCTCATCTATTACACGGGTCGAATAAATGTAATTTTGTATAGTAGATAATAAAAAAAGTATATCTATAAAAAACACGTGTATTAGACGAGTTTAATAAATCTAATTTTATATACTGATAATAAAAAAGTCATATCTTTTAATATACTAATAGATGATACTCGATACGCGATGGATATAGTGATTGTGAAGATGGTTCTTGAAAAGAAGATATGTTATTCAAGAAGGAAATCAACATCTATTTGAGTGATAAAATGTTGGTACCAATTCCGACAAATTGATTTATAAATTATGTAATAAAATTGAAATAATATTTTTTTAGTAATGAAAATAAAAATATTTCATATATTAATACAAAATTTGGTTTTCGTGATAAATAATTTGTTTTATTTAAAAATATCTTAAATTAACAATTTAAATTTTAGAATAGTACTTTATTAGAAAAATAGAAGAATGGTATTAAAATTTTAAAGTAGGATAAAATTCAATATTAGCTCATTATTCATTTATCTATTTAATTAGTATAAGATAAGTTTGAAAGTCAGGAGAAAAAATCATAAAATAAATGTTTACAATGAATGATAGGTGTTACACATTAATGTTTTATTATATAGTGTAGTATAAATATATATTTTTATTGATATAAATAGATTATTATATTGTAGTAAAATTTGTTAACAAAGTCTCAATAAATTTAATCCTTTATTTAAAACTTGTAAATGTAGAAATGATAAATAATATTAGTTAATTTTATTTTAAGTTTCGTAAAATCTATTTGATACCAAACTAAACAAAACGTTCAAATATATAGTTAATATCAAGAGTAAATTACGATTTTGGCCTCTGTGGTGATATCACTTTTACCCTTTTAGCGAAAAAACGTATCTTTTAACATCTGAGCTCACAATGTGTTTTTCTCTAACCCTTTTGGCTTTTTTCTAACCCTTTTGGCCCCTACCAAAAGGGTTAGAAAAAAGACGTTGAGGGCTCAGATGTTAAAAAATTCACTTTTGGGTTAAAAGGGTAAAACTGATAGAACCACAAGGGCCAAAATCGTAATTTACTCTAATATCAAATTAGATAACTAAGTTTGAATTTGAATTAAATAGATAAATATAAAAGTAATAATTAAACTAAATAATATTTAGTAGGAGGATTATCTCTAATTAATTAGAAGAGATTAAACTAAAATTATAATTATCCATAAGATATTGCCTAATATGATGACAAGTGTTCTTAAAGTGGTTTCTTTTATTATATTTATATGTATAGATAATAATAATAATAATAATAATAATAATAATAATAATAATAATAATAATAATAATAATAATAATAATAATAAACAAAAATATTAGATAAGAATACACATTTGTTTTTATTATAATCATATTAAATAATAATAATAATATATAATAATGATGATAATAATAATAATAATAATAATAATAATAATAATAATAATAATAATAATAATTTTACACAAAATATTAGATAAGAATATATACTTTCATTTTTATTATGATCATATTAAATAATAATAATAATAATAATTTTAAACAAAAAATTCGTTAAAAATACATATTTAACAAAGTAAAATGTTATAATAAGTAAATAGTACACTAAAGTTCATTTCTAAAAGATAAATCTTGACAACTGTATGTGTTAACATATGATATTATATTTTATTAAACACGTGCAATATACGAGTTTTTTTTAAGAGATATCTTTTTTTTATAATTTATTATATAAAATTACATTTATGCAAAATAAAAACAAAAAAATGGTATAATAAGTAAAGTACATCATATCAATGTTCATTTTTAAAAGATAAATTTTGATGACTGTTTGTATTAACATGTGACATTATTTTTAGTATATATAATTATATTTATGCAACCCGTGTAATACACCGGGTTTTAACCTAGCAATTAATGTACAAACAAGTTATTTAGCTCTAGAACCTCACCATTTTTCTTATTTTTTTTATTACTTACCTTGTTTCATTTCACATTCTCACGACACAATCAAACCACCCTTACACACGTGGCACCTACGTGACAACATTTTTTACCATCTTTCACTCCACCACTAACACTACTCATTAGGGGATAGGTGTCACACCCCCAAAATACCACCTAGGGAATGTCCCTGTTAGGCGTGTGATGTCACACCCCCAAATACCACCTAAGGAACGTCCCTGCTAGGTGTGTGACGATCCAACAACAAGCCACTAATTACATGGAACCCATACAAGTTTATAAATAAAATCCTCAAATATTAATGAAAACACCATCATCAGTTTAAATGAAAACCAACATGTTGAGCGGAAGCATTAACAAAACCATGGTTTAAATATTCTCAAAACAAATGTACGAAAATCAATGAACCAATATGTATATCCAATCAGTGCGACCCATGACCACTCCAGCTACTTCAGACAGCAAGTTCCAAATCCAAGTAATCTAACGACCTGTGAGCATGCAACAAGTGTATCAGACAACGCTGGTGAGTTCATAGTTTTACGAAAACGTTAATTACCAAGTGATTAGTTAATCCCCTGAATTTAATTCCGAAAGTAATGTTGAAAACAATGTTGATAATACCCCAATACAAGACGGCTTCTGATTATTTTGCCCTTTCTGCAATGCTCCAATGTTATCCAAACAACAACATACGGCCCAATTCAGTATTTATCCCATAAATCATGTATGCAGCCCACTAATAAAAATAACTCAATTCATTTGTGTGACATTAACCAGTGAGTGGTCCATGTTCACTTTGTGGCTACCCATGAGTGTGACCCAATGAAAGAGGTGTGTGTGTGTCCGCTTCATCTTTGCAAATAAAAATTCAACAACAAACTCTATGCTTTCCTAAACCCTAATGACCGACAGTATCCAAGTCGATTGCATAACCCTTTCATATTATATGAGTCCTCACATAAGCAAGATCACGGATAATTACCTCTAATAGTTTTCTAAAGCAACATCACAGTTTGTCATCATAAACTATAGCAAATAATTTTAGAGTTATTGTTTACCATTACTACTTAACGTGTTCCTAGATCACTTATTGATGTCATCGTTCCGTCAATCATACAAAAATCATGCTTGATCACAATTAATTCTGCGCTGCTAAGTATTAATCAGATTATTATCCTAATAACACTTTGATAACAATGTGAAACCTAACATATCAAATCATTCATCCCATGATCCGCAATTAATATTCATGTGCTCATGTAACCTAGTAATCTATATTCTTGAATTATAAAAACACCCACTAACCTGATGATAAGCTACAAGTACACAATAGCCGAGGAGGGTGGGGGTCTCGATATAGGGGCTGCCGTCAAAGATGGAGAATTAGGTTTGCTATAGTTTATTATACTTGTGTGCCATGCAATTATATAAAGAACACACACACAAAACCGTATGTGTGTGTGCGCTCAAACCAAAGAACCGACCCACTAACATCTCTTTCACATTATAATTTATTGAATCAGTATATCGGATCTTTATTTAAATCGAATTGACCAAGCACAATTATGATTTAAGATCTTGACACCCTAACACACGTCTAACAGCATGTTATAACACTAACTCATGGATTTCCCTTTTCATAAGCCCTAACATATTGATCACCCCTTATCCATGTATCATTGATTAATACTAGCATGTTATGATAAATCTGTTTATGTTGTAACAAGCATCCATAACACTTAATCAACCAGGAATCGTACTTGTTCACATATAATCAAAACAATCACAATATTAAACAAGCATAAGGTAATACTAACCAAAAGAATCTGGGGAATATGGTGATGGTGATCACGACTGGGAAGGGTTTCCTGCCGCACGTTGTTTGAGGGAAGTATGGTTGAAATAGGTGTTGTGTTATCAAGTTACGTAGTTATGTATATGTATAAATAATCTAAGTTTAATAGCCGCCCCCCAAACCATGTTCCACTTGGGCTCTATCCGGCCCAAACAAGATGCTGATCCAGTTACACGTGCTCGGGTTTGGGGCGATTACATGGTAGCCGAAGTGGGCCCAAGCCCACCTAATTGGGTTGTCATAATTGTAGGTGGATAGTTGTCACATTTGGCCGATTTTAAACTAACTAGATTCTATTAGGCTACGAGGGCTTAGGGTGCGGCTCACTCGAACAAGTAACATTATGGTGTGGCCCAAAACGATTGCAGCCCAAAAACATAATTGCACAGTTACAAAATCATACGAGCACAGAACGTAAAACACTTGAAATAGAAATAACGAGGAGTTAAGATCACGAGGTTTAAACGTTACAAACTTTGAAAGTTCGGGTTGTCACATCATCCCCAACTTGAAAGAAATTTCGTCCCGAAATTTAACTGGTAAGCACAGAGAGGTGAAGTGATGAATCAAGATTGTTGCGAATTTTCCTCAGGTGCCACATCATCCCCAACTTGAAAGGAATTTCGCCCCGAAATTCATCGGTTGCATCAGATTCAGAGTAATCGACTGGAAAAAGTTGAGGATACTTGAGCTTCATCTGATCCTCACGCTCCCGCGTGAACTCCGGTCCACGACTTGAGTTCCACGAACACTCACGATTGAAATTCGACTGTGTTAACAGTGGGTTTCTCAACAAGGGAATCACAAGTGTTGCGTCGAACAGACGCTTCTTTATCTAATTCGTCAGGTAACTCGAGTTTGTAGGTTACGCTACCGATTCTTCCAGACTGTTGAATGGTCCATCGTGACGTCAGTTAAGCTTGCCATGCTTTCCAAGCATTCCACACCCTCCCAGGGTGAACCAAGGGTGTTGTGTATTTCCTGACATAATTCATGCATCGAACAATTTTAGAGGTAACAAGAGTTGGCACCTCGTGCTTGAAAGCCGCCTCTCTCAGAGGAACATTCACAACGGTGAAGACTTGTCAGTTTTCATGATTGCAAGAAAGTGTGTTGGTAACGTGTGTCCATCAATGATCATCCAGGGGATAATGTTTCCGTTTTGAGTTGTAAGTAGACTAGTGACCAAATCCATGGCAGTTTGTTCTCATTTCCATATATGTGTTTCTGATTGCTAATATCCCACCTTGACTTCGTTCTGATGCGTGGCTATGTGGGCCTCCAGGCCCGGTCATCCGTACATGGTCTTCAGGTTCCAATACGTCCTATCGAAACTCAGATGATTAGGGTATCGAGATCCGTGTGCTTCGCTTGCACTAGCTCCCTAATGTTGCTGTATAGTGAGGTCCATATTCGTTCCACGAGGTGGCCAATATCGCTCGACCTGCCAAAGGTTGCTTCCCCATGCCCCGCATGGGTCTATCATGAAAACTCTCTTCCTTCAGTTCTTCAATTTGAACAGGACGAGTCTGATCAGGTATGTTAAAGTCGATAGCGAGCTGCAAAGCTCGGGCACGTCCGGGTTTCGCGATCGTATTCATTCAGAAGTTCCATCCTGCGATGCCATCAATTGTTTAGCTCTCCTGAAACAAGGGTACACCGGAGGCCCTTTTGATCGGTCTAAGTGGTGCATTTGGTACCGTCCAAGTAATGCCTCCAATTTAAATCCAAGGATTACGGCTTCCACCGTAGGTCATGAATTGAGCAGTTCTTCCTGTAAGTCCACCACGTGGGTCATCTCCTTCTCATGTTGCGTCGATGTGTAACTGGGACTCTGATTCGGACCATCATGGTATACCGTCAGATCATTGGTACCCTCGGATAGAAGTGATGCTCAATGCGTTGCAGGGTTGAGTTTCAAAAGCTGAAAAGACGTTCTCCTGTTTTATCTCCCCTGAATTCACAGCTCCCCGCTGTGCTAAGGAGGTTGAAGTTGCGCCATCTTCGAAAATCCCTTGATGAATATGCGATAGTATCCAACGAACCCAAGGGATTGCTGTATCTCAGAAGAAATCTGAAATTGCATAAGATCAGTCTGAAATTCCACCTGACGAGGTGGAGGTAAACCAGGTAACTCTTCAGAAAACATGTCAGAAAATTCATGAACAACCGGAAGATCCTCGATCTTCCTTTCCTCAGGTTGCGAATTGGTGACGAGAACTGGAATAGCAGGGTGCCCCTTTCGTAGTCACTTCTGGGCTCTCATGGCTGAGATGATGTCAACCATGACACCATTACGATGACCTTGGACTGATAAGGATTCCCCCGGGGAAGAGGGATACACACGATTTTCTCTTTTCAGAGAAATTCCGCTTGATGCATAGATAACCAAATCCATGTCAACGACCACGTCAAAACTTACAAGAGTATCGGGAAGTAGGTCAATGTCGAACACTTGACCCATGAGATTAAGTTTACAATCAAAGAGAACATGAGAAGCTTCTATCGATTTACGGTCAGTTAATTCTACTACATGCATACTTACAAGAGGGGTGGGAGTCAGTCCTAACTGATGACTGAACCCCAAAGACACATATCTACAATCGGAAATAGAGTTGAATAAAACAGAAACAAAAAGATCATTCAAAGAAGACGTACCGGTCTCAACATTGCTCTTCATTGCGAGTTTCCCCAGCGCCAATAGTAAATACTCTTCCACTTGCCCCGTTCCCACCATGGTTCCCATTGCTGTTATTCCCAGTATTGTTGTTGCCAGCATTCTGATTAAGCTGAGGGCAATCCCTCTTAAAATGACCCTCTTCACCACACTGAAAGCACCCCTTTTGATTTCCCCGATTCTGTTGGGGCTGCTGTCTCTCCTGTTGCTGCGGCGGCTTTAGGAGCCAGACCCTACAATCTCTAGCCATATGGCCCACCTTGTTGCACCTATGACATACTCGGGTGCATGGCCCGCGATGGTGGAACATACACTTATCACACTTTGGTAGCTTTCCCGCGTAAGAACCCTGATTTGAATTGTTGCTCTGATTCTGATTCACAGAAGACGACTGGCCGAAACTACGGTGGATGCTGTTGTCGGCCCTTTTCTGAGAGTGGCTGGCACTGGTTTCTTTGTCAGTATCATTCCATTTGCGCTTGTTATCACTGGCAGGTATGGTAGCTGTAGCAGTCGAGGTAGTGGCAGAAACACGTGGTGGCAGGTTGCCACGTTCGACCTCTTGGTCAGTAATCTTATGTGCCAAACGGACGACACGGGGCAGATTGTCTAAGTTTGCAGCAGTAATGTACCCCTTAACAGCTGGTGCTAAGCCCTTGAGATACAACTCAATTAGCCTATGTGGGGGTCAAGACATGTTAGGGCACAAAGTTGCTAAATCATTAGACCTCCTAGTGTATGCTTCAGTCTCAGATCCCTCCATTTTCAGGTTATAGTACTCGTTCTCCAGTTTCTGAACCTCATCACGAGGACAATACTCCTCCCTCATTAACTCCTTGAAATCATCCCAAGTAGTGGCATTCGCCATCTCAATACCCAACATCTGAACCTGGGGTCAGGGCACCATCCTCGAGTGTGCCCGTAGCATACTTCACTCTGTCCCCAGCAGGACAGTTACACATTGCAAATACCGATTCTGCCTTCTCGAACCATCGCAGGAGTCCTACAGCCCCTTCGGTCCCACTGAAGGTCTGTGGCTTACAATCCATGAACATCTTGTACGTACATGCAGGTGGAGCAGGTAAATTGTTTTGGTTCGCAGGTTGACCTAAAACGTAAGAACGTACAACACACAGGTAAGATTCGAGTATATGACACAAGGATAGAAAGTAATTGGCACATAACGTACCAGCCTGGTGAGCCGCTAGGGCTTCAGCTACACGAGTGTTGATCAAGTTGGTTAATTCGGCCTGCGTCATAGCAATGTGGCCGCGTCCATGGCCTCGTCCGCTCATATTTCTATAGAAGAAGAGGAAGGATTTAAAATGTAAGTTCGAGTAGGAATCAAGTATTGCTACGACCTCTATAGACTACTGAGTTCTAATCATAACACCAATTAGCCGAGCGGAACCCTTTTCACACTCGTTAAGTCTCACTGGGACTCACATGCACCTCACGTTATTATTATGTGTGCACCCATAATAATAAGGCGATTTGCATGCTTATCTCAGTGCCTCTTAACTTGTGCTAAAAGGTTCCCCACATTCAAATAACAAACGAAAGGTTTTACAGGATCAAGAATCACAATAATCGAAGGGTAGTGTCACACTAACAGTTCACATAACAGGGGTTGGTAACATAAGGGCTCATACTGTTGTGCCAAGTGTGCATTCATGTGCAATATCATACATAAGTGTACACTAGATATACTATGCAATAGTAAATGAGAAACGAACCTTGCAGTCTGGAGCTGAGTGTCATGGTCGATTTCGGTACTGTTCGGTTATAGTCTGGTTTTATAAAAAAAACGTTTTAAAACCAAGTTCACTATAACCAGTGGCTCTGATACCAAACTGTCACACCCCCAAATACCACCTAGGGAACGTCCCTGCTAGGTGTGTGACGATCCAACAACAAGCCACTAATTGTAGGACCGGTTTTGACTCCGAAACGATTGCGAAACGAACATATAACGTGCGGAATCTGTACACGAACGTGACCTTACACACGTGATGTAATATAAACGTGATTCTATATAAAATCTGAAATCGTACAATACCTTGAATCACTTTCTCTCTCTAGATTCTCTCTCTAGATCTAGAAAGCTCTCAATGACAAATGTGACAAAAGTTGTAAACTAAACATAAAGCTCCCTATTTATAGCCTAAGGCATTTAATGAGATTTCTCATTATTACAATTATGCCATCTTGCCTTTTGTCTAGTTATCACTAATATAACAACTCATTTTCTTCTGTTTCTCGCTACGGCTCGGATTGACGAAGGCTATAGACATGAATGTACTAACAGACTCCCCCTTGGATATTGCCGCAGTCAATCTCGTAGCGTCTTGTCTTTCTCTCTTTGAGTCTTCTTGAAACTTTAACACGTCTTCATCAACGTAGACTCTCTTTTGATTGAACAGAATCCCCGTGGATCTGTTTTCAGCTTCAGCTTCCCCTTTCGGTAAACTCTTCAGGCTCCCCCTTTTGTCAAGCTTCCGTGCTTTGGGATCGACACCTGGCTTTCCAGTTACAAGCTCTTTTCAAGAATGATACCTGTCTTCTTGCACGCTTCCCTTTGCGTTGAGCTCGTCTTCAGACTACCCCTTAAACTCGGCTTTCGGGATCGTAGTCTGGTATAACATCTGCAACACTCAAACCTTTATAAGTAACAATGTTTTTAAAAACCATTAACCAGAAACTGTAATCTGGCACTATACAACTCTCTAAATCACTCCCCCTATCAACAAACTTTACAGATTTGACAGTGTTAAAGAATCCAACTCCCTCACAGTTTATCATCCAAGTCCAAACTAATGACTTTGGAGATATCACAAACTGTTTTTGAAATTTTTGATTTTAATTCAAGTATCAAATTAATGAACTTTTTTTATTTTTAGAAACACAATCAGCTTACTTAGATTTTGAAACTCAGCATGTCAGACATCGGTTGTCGAAAATAACACAGAAATCAAAATCTTTTTGTATTTTCTGAAAATATAAAGCAGTAAAGAAATATATACAAACATATTTACAAATAATATTTTTTGTTTGAGTATGCGACAGAGGATCATATCAGTTTTGACAAGTCACAAGTACCGTTGAGCTTAGTTACACATTAAGAATTAAACAATTCACTTAGATTGTCGATATACTGATCCACTTAAATTTTCATACAAATTTCAACTGATTCAGGAAACGAATTAGATGTTTTAAGAAACTTAACTCAATCATGTGTCCCACCTCTTGAATATACTCCAGTATCCAGAATCTCAATATTCAGTCTTACAGGTAATTATACTACAATGATATCTGTACATAAATTAGGTATGCGAGGACTGAGGGATCTCAGGTCGATACTTCCGTATGCGCAGAGAGATATCAATTTCGACTTTTCAGTATGTCCCCTTTAGTGGATCTTTTAGTTACAACAGCAGCGACTATCAATTTTATTGTTTCATCTACATGCTGAGGGTTTATGCTATGTTTCAAGCATTTGGTGAAAGTATTATCCAAGGACTAGTGTCACACCCCGATTTCCACGTGTCTCACCGGTGGGCCCGGTGGGGGATTACCGTGACGATGTTGGCAACAATATAGTCAAACCACACAATTATATAATGCACAGCGGAAGCTTAAGATAAATATATAAACTTCAACCTCTGGTTGTAATATCAAATGTATTACAGAAGTCGAATGTATCCACAGCGGATCAAAATATTAAAATGTTGTTCATTCAGATACGGCATCGAGTTTGCGAGACTATTCGTGATGCTTAGGCAGCTAATACCAGCCAATTTCGTCTAGTACCTGCACTTAATCTTTTTGGGGAAAATACGTCAGTTTACACTGGTAAATACATTCAACTGACACATTTGAAAATGTTTATTAAAAATTGATTTGAATGCACAAGGCACAAACTCTTTTATAACTTGGGAAAATTATAATAAAATCTTGTGAACGTTTTACATGTTCTTTTATGCGTTCAGTAGCCCGGGTCGTGCCGGGTTAAAGATTTATAGACACACCACGTTTGCGTAAAACCGTAGTATAAAAACCAATGGCTACGTCTTTTAATTTAATGTCGACACTATATACCGGGTGTACGCCTACACCGGGATGTCGATGGTCGTGGCCATTTCGTAAAATGATGCCAAGGATATCCGGGACAACGGTCATTAAACCCCCCAAAGGCTTTTAAGCAACAAAACTGTTTAAATGAGCCGATCATATTATTTAAATAACCACCTAAGCGATGGATGAATATAATGCTCAATCAAGCGGTATTAATATACCGTAACCCAAGCCCATATAGGGGAAATAAGTTAAAGTATTTACCTTTGCAAGTATATTTCCTTAATTTGGATTAAATCACCGATAGCTTTTACTGGGGCTCCTAATCTGGAACGAAGGTTTTAATTAACCTCTTAGAATCCTAACGAGTCGTTATAATGGCCGTAGCCTAGACCGGTTGGTTCCGATATATATAGATATGGTTTAATCGCGCGAAAAGGCGAAAACCGAGAATGGAGTGTGATTCTGTCCCAACAAGTTCAGAGACTTGTTTTATATGGGTTAATGGTTCACACTCTGGATTTTGGGGTTCAAATGATATAATTTGACCCGTATCGGCTAATTTATGAAAACTAGTTTCATAAGCCGAACCGTGCGCGCAATAGGCGAAACGGTTAACCATGAGAGTCGTACGCTTATTTCCTAAGTCAATATGCCTTAAATGGGTTGTGGTATCAGTAGGATACCTTCCGTGACGCCCGTAATGAGTTTAAGTTATTATTATGCCCCGTAGGGGCTTTTCGGTCATTTTAAAGACTTTAAAAAGGGCTTTTCGAGTTCTACAGGAAATCTGAGTTTCCCGAACAGCTTATAAAGCTTAAAATACTTTATTTATTATTTAAAACCAGTAGCAACTGGAATCGGGTCAAAAGACCTTGTAGAACTCATGTTTTGGCCGAAAAGGGCATATTCGGTATTTACCGAACCGTAGCCATAACCGCAGGTTATGAGCGAGGTAAAAATTATTAAAAACCTTTAAAATTCCCAAAATATTATTTTAATACAGTGGGTAAAAGTTTTGGTGACGAAATCTTGGTTTAGATAGGTGTTATGCTAATTCCGCCGTTAATTACTAAAGTTTACCTTAAATGCGCCATTTAGCATAACTCTCATTCTAGACCTCGGATTGACGTGAAACTTTAAGGACATGCTTATAATTTAATAAGCAAGGTTCTGGTCCGTTCACGTGTCCGAAATACTCGTTTTTATTTCAAAAGGCCGTTACGGTCAACTTTTAGGCGAATGACGGAAATGCGCAAAAGACACGGATAACTCATGAACCGATCACAGAGGTTTATACCAACATGTGACCTGGTCCTAAGAGAGTCCTAAGGTATATTTATACCTCACTAAAACGGGTCAGAACTGAAGTCAAAGCAAAAGTCAAACTTTTGCGACATTCGGCTCCGAACTGGTTCAATATAGCAAATGGTCGATTCAAACGAGCGCAAACAAGTTTATATACTTATTATCATGTTTTATAAGTGTCAAAACAGGTTTCATAACATATACATTACAGATTATGCATAAATCGCTAAAATAGCTTTCTGTTGACTTTTTAACCGCACGTTTGACTCGATATTTGACATAGTTAGAGTGGTGATCAGGGGGAACCTTTTTAGAGGTTTATTACCCACATAATTACCTACTCAAAACTACTTTTGATCCGTCATAAGACTGAACCATTTGCAAGTTATTGTAATGACAACCGTTAGTTACGACGGTTGTGTTTATAGGCTAAAACTATGGAAATGTATGACCAAAATGGTTGTGAACGACTTACAGAAGTGTGTTCTTGCTTATGGAACAGAAGAGAATGCTAGGGAGCTCTTGGAATGATCAGATGGAAGTGTTTGAGTTGTGTGAATGTTGTAACCTCAACATTGCTATTTATAGTGCTCAAAGGACCTCAAGATCATCACAACTCAGCCTACATTTGATCATGGATCATGGGCAGGTGTCCCTAAGGTGTATGGGTTGAGTAAAGGGCACCCATGCCTCATTGATTGATGTTTGGTCGTTCAAATGCTCCAAAAGGCAAGTAGTTACAACTTTCTGCATCTGGGCGTCTAATGCGGCCCGCATGGGAGTTCCATGCGTTTCTAATGCGGGCCGCCTGGGATTTAAATATCAGGCGAGTAAGAGAGGAGGCTCGCGGCCCGCCTCAACTTAACCACAAATGCAATGCGGGTCGCGTGGGGCCTGTTTTTCAGATTTTTAAAATCTTTTGAAATGATTACGAAATCCTGGTAATTAATAACGAAATCTTTCGTAATGATTTACCTGACCTTTCGGGTTTGAAGGGGTAACTTTGCGGTTTGGCCCTCGGTTATTTACCGATAGGGGCCTCGTGTTATTTACCCGCATTATAAAGTCCCCGGTTAGTTTATTAATTATTTGGAAAGCCTTAACTTTCACTGTTGACGCTTTTAACCCTTCTCATACGAATTTGAGTATAACTCTTTCGTTTTAAGACGGAACTTCGCGGAATTTATACAGTATATTCTAGTGAGCGTATAATACTGTTACGAAGCCTTGGGAACGTTAAAGGGTCACTCAGAGGTAATATTAAACATGTTGACACAGTTAACCCCTGTAGCTCGTAATCTCTCACTTTCTTCCGCGTTTCGCTTCCGTACGATCTATGATTTATTCGTTTGAAGGTATAAGCGTTATTTAGGGTTACTATACAGTATATATACCCTTGTTGACATTTATAACCCTCGAATTTATATACTTTCAAGGTTTGTCAAAATTAGTCCTTTATTTAATATCAATGCCACGTGTAAACAAATGACACGTGTTAACACATCATTGGACGCAAAAATTCGAGGTGTTACATCCTCACCCCCTTAAAATAAATCTCGACCCGAGATTTACTCAAATAAATAGGGGTACTTTTCTTTCATTGTAGCTTCGACTTCCCACGTATATTCAGGACCTCTACGAGCATCCCATTTGACTTTTACAATCGGTACGTGCTTTCTGCGAAGCTTCTTCACCTGTCGATCTTCAATCGACAAAGGTTTTTCTATAAATTTTAAGCTCTCATCTATATGCACATCTGTATGCGGAATCACCAACGATTCATCGGCGAAGCACTTCTTGAGATTGCAGATGTGGAACACGTTGTGAATTCCATTGAGCTCTTCAGACAAGTTCAACTTATAGGCGACTGACCCGACTCGTTCAATGACCTCAAAAGGTCCTATGTATCTCGGACTCAGTTTGCCTTTCCTGCCGAAACGCATCACTCCCTTCCAGGGTGACACCTTAAGTAATACCTTTTCACCCACTTCGAAGTGAAAATCCTTACGCTTTGGATCAGCGTAGCTCTTCTGCCTATCGCGGGCAGCCTTGAGACGTTCCCGGATCTGGACAATCTTGTCCGTTGTCTGGAAAACAATCTCTGGTCCCGATAATTGGACCTCTCCTACTTCCGCCCAACAAACAGGCGATCTACATTTCCTACCATATAATGCCTCAAAAGGCGCAGCCTTAATGCTGGTGTGGTAGCTATTATTGTAGGAGAATTCGATCAGGGGTAGGTTCTTATCCCAGTTACCACCTAAATCGATCGCACATGCACGAAGCATGTCTTCAAGCGTTTGTATAGTACGCTCACTTTGACCGTCCGTCTGTGGATGGTAAGCCGTACTAAAGTTTAAACGCGTGCCCAAAGATTGCTGGAAACTCTTCCAGAAGTGAGACGTGTATCTAGTATCCCTGTCGGAGATAATAGACACAGGTATGCCGTGTAAGGCTACAATCTTATCAACATAAAGTTGGGCTAACATATCGGAGCTATACGTCTCCTTGATGGGTAGAAAATGAGTTGATTTAGTCAGCCTATCGACTATGACCCATATTGTATCGTTTCCTTTCCTGGTTTTGGGTAACTTGGTTATGAAGTCCATAGTTACGCATTCCCACTTCCACTCGGGAAGTTCAGGCTGTTGTAGCAAGCCAGACGGCTTTTGGTGCTCGGCTTTGACTTGAGCACAAGTCAAACACCTTGCTACATGGGCGGCTACAGACTTTTTCAAGCCTATCCACCAATAATTTGCCTTTAAGTCCTGGTACATTTTGTCTGCATCCGGATGGACTGAGTATTTGGAACTATGGGCTTCCTGGAGAACAACATCTCGTAGTCCTCCATAAATCGGAACCCATATACGTCCGTTCAGTCTAAGGATTCCATCCTTGCTAAGAGTCAACTGCTCCTCAGTTACTCCTAGCTTTTCATTAGGGTAATTAGCTTCCAACACAACCTCTCGCTGTGCAGCTAATATCCTTTCAATTAGATTGTTCTTGACTTCAATGCTCTTGGCATTGATTCGAATGGGTTTTACCCTTTCCTTTCTGCTCAAGGCATCAGCGACTACATTCGCCTTGCCGGGATGGTACCTGATCTCGCAGTCATAATCATTCAGGGTTTCCATCCAACGGCGCTGTCTCATGTTCAACTCTTTCTGGTTGAACAGGTGCTGGAGGCTTTTGTGATCAGAATAAATCACAAATTTAATACCATAAAGGTAGTGCCTCCACAACTTCAGTGCAAATACAACGGCACCCAACTCCAAATCATGGGTGGTGTGATTCTTTTCATGCACCTTTAATTGCCTTGAAGTATAGGCAATCACCTTGCCCTTCTGCATAAGCACACACCCCATGCCCGTGTGTGATGCATCGCAGTAAACTACGAATTCATCAGTCCCTTCCGGCAATGTCAACACAGGTGCGTTGCTTAGCTTTTGCTTCAGTATTTCGAAGGAATCTTGTTGCTTTGGGCCCCAAATGTACTTTTCTTTCTTCTTGGTCAAGGAAGTCAAGGGCGCAGCAATCCTCGAAAAATTTTCAATAAACCTCCGGTAGTATCCTGCTAACCCCAGGAAACTACGGATTTCGGTAGGCGTCTTTGGCTCTTGCCAGTTCATGACTGCCTCTACCTTAGCGGGATCCACTTGGATACCACGCTCACTTACAACGTGACCTAGAAACTGAACCTCTCTTAGCCAGAATTCACATTTCGAGAATTTGGCGTAGAGTTTCTCACGCTGTAGTAATTCGAGAATGCAACGGAGGTGTTTCTCGTGGTCAGCTTGGTTCTTGGAATATATAAGGATATCGTCGATGAAGACTATGACAAATTTGTCCAAATACGGCTTGCAGACGCGATTCATGAGATCCATGAACGCAGCCGGTGCATTTGTGAGCCCAAAAGGCATCACTAGGAACTCGTAATGACCATAGCGAGTCCTAAATGCTGTCTTATGTACATCTTCATCTCTGACCCTTAGCTGATGATAACCCGACCTCAAGTCGATCTTGGAGAAGTAGCTTGCTCCTTGCAGCTGATCGAATAGATCATCGATCCTTGGCAAAGGATATCTGTTCTTTATGGTAACTTTATTTAGCTCTCGGTAGTCGATGCACAACCGCATCGATCCGTCCTTCTTCTTTACAAATAGGACTGGTGCTCCCCAGGGAGATGAACTGGGTCTGATAAAACCTTTCGCCAGCAGTTCATCCAACTGGGTCCTCAGTTCTTTCATTTCCGTCGGAGCTAATCTGTAAGGTGCTCTTGCTATCGGAGCTGCTCCAGGAATGATGTCAATTCTGAACTCCACTTGTCTATCTGGCGGCAAACCAGGTAGTTCTTCGGGAAAAACTTCGGGATATTCAGAAATGACAGGAAGATCCTCGATCTTCGGCTTAGGTTCTTCTATTATCACCTGAGCCATCTAAATTACACAGCCTCTGTTCAAACACCTTGAAGCTTTCAGCATAGATACGTCTTCGGGCAATCCGTATTGCGTATCTCCTCGAATGGTAAGAGATTCACCACTCGGAGTCTTTAATACTATATGCCTTTTGCCGCAAATGATTTGGGCCTGATTATGGGATAACCAGTCCATGCCTAGCACAATGTCAAAACCCGCTAATTTGAAGGGAAGTAGAGATAAAGGAAAAGAATGGTTCCTAATGGACATTTCACATCCTTCTAGAACAGTTGAGACGGTTTCTATCGCGCCGTCTGCTAGCTCTACTTCGTATTTCGCATCAAGGGTTTTGATTGGCATATTTAGTAGTTGGCAAAATTTCTGGTCTACAAAGGATTTATCTGCGCCAGAATCGAATATTACTCTTGCAAATATATTATTTACGAGAAAAGTACCTGTAAGCACGTTGTCGTTCTGGACCGCTTCCTTTGCATCCATGCGAAAAACTCTCGCATTTGACTTCTTTGTTTCTTCCGCCTTCTTGGCATACTTAGGGCAGTTACTCTTGATATGCCCCTTTTCATTACAACCATAGCAGGTTGCATCCTTTATTTTCTTGCACTCCACAGTCTTATGATCCTTGGACTTGCATAGTCCACAGGAAGGAGTCTTTGATTGCGACTGTGAGTTCGATGCAAATCTGCATTTCCCAGAGTGGGGTTTCTTGCAGATCTTGCAGTTGGGCCTTTCACCAGTTTGCCCATCCTTCTTTGCCTCCGACCCTCTTTTGCCTTCAACGTTTCCACGGTGCTTTTTCCCTGATCTTCGTGAGGTATCATCCTCACGTTTTCTTTTCTCAGCCTCCTTGTTCCTTAGTGTCCTCAGACGGACAGCGTCTAAGGTGAGAGACAAGGAGAGGTCAGTAACTGACCTGAAGGTCGTCGGCCGAGATGCCTTTACACTCGCCTTTATTGCGGGCTCCAAGCCCCCAATGAAACGGGCGATTCTTCGAGGTTCTGGTGTCACAAGGTATGGGACTAGACGAGACATTGTATTGAAACTCGTCAGATATGCCTGGCAGTCCAGGTTCGTCATTACCAGTGACACAAAGTCAGCCTCGATCTTCTCAACCTCATGCTGAGGGCAGTAGTTTTCCTTAATGAGAGCAATAAATTCCTCCCATGTCATTTTGTACAAAGCAGACTTACCAGATGCCTGCACCAACGCCCTCCACCACGCCAGGGCCTCGCCCTTAAAAGACTGGGACACATACTTCACCACATCCCTCGCTGCACACCCGCTGATGTCCACAATAGTGTCCATCTCATCTAGCCAGGTGATACAATCAACAGCACCTTTCTCCCCTGTAAATTCCCGGGGCTTACAAGATACAAAATACTTGTAAGTGCAACCCTTAGCATTTGATGCATCAGTATATTCTCTATCGCGATGAACGCTGTTCTCAGTGGACGAGTGTTTGTCGTCATCTTTCTTGGGTTCAGAGGGTGGTTTGGAGTGTGTCTTTGGTTTAGAGGGTGGTTTTGACACGGTTCTGCCTTGGGACTCAGTATATTGACGCTCAAGAGCTGCCTGAACAGCATTGTCAATCAGAGCCTTCAGTTGTGCGCCTGTCAGATGCACTGGCGTATTGTCATAGTCATCTTCATTTGTGTGGCTATTCTCTCCATTGGGATCCGCCATTGTAACTTGAATCTGTTACAGAAGATAACAAAATTTTATTTAGGAGATTATTATATAATTGTCTTTTATGACAATTTGTCAACCATGGTACAGAGACCATATTTGGTTAACTTATTATTTCATTACATATTAGGATTTGAATACATCCTATTTCAGCTATATAAATAGTATTGGCGGCATAAAGCCTAATCACGAGGATGTTTTATAATTTTAGCCGAGATTTCTGAGAATCATCGGCATAGAGATTTGAACCGTAGTTCTTTTATCTCTTTCTGACAGGGAGTCATAGACCACCACTGCCTTTTGTCTTTATAAGACAATTATTATGGCCCATAGGCACTACACCACTAACGGATGTTTTAATAAGTTTGGCCCGTAGGCACTACATCACTAATGGATGTTTTAATAAGGTTGGCCCGTAGGCGCTACATCACAAATGGATGTTTTAATAATACTGGCCCGTAGGCACTACACCTCTAATGGATGTTTTAATAGTACTGGCCCGTAGGCACTACATCACTAATGGATGTTTTTAGTAATACTGTCCCGTAGGCACTACATCACTAATGGATGTTTAATGGCCTAATAATACTGGCCCGTAGGCACTACATCACTAATGGATGTTTTAATAATACTGGCCCGTAGGCACTACATCACTAATGGATGTTTCAATAATGCTGGCCCGTAGGCACTACATCACTAATGGATGTTTTAATAATACTGGCCCGTAGGCACTACATCACTAATGGATGTTTTTAATAATACTGGCCCGTAGGCACTACATCACTAATGGATGTTTTTAATAATACTGGCCCGTAGGCACTACATCACTAATGGATGTTTTAATAATACTGGCCCGTAGGCACTACATCACTAATGGATGTTTTAATAAGATTGATCACCTTCATTGGTGATTTAACCTACGATTTATAAATCATTTATTTGGGTTCTGAAATCCTTAAAGGATTAACGTATAAGAATGACGTGCGTGATTTTTAACGAATCACATCTGCCATGATCGTTAACATGCGTACAGAGGTTAACATGGAATCAGAATCTTTTCAATTAGGTCGTACCATCTTGACTGGATCTTAAAAGACACCAAGCTAGGTTTCACCTTTTAAGATTCTTTATTTAGGCAGATCAATATAAAAGGAATGGTTTTAATTTATTTTATACATATTAAAACAAAACTCATAACATACATTCCAAAATCTCAAATACAATTACATATTGCCCTAAACGGGTCTTTCAAATAATACATACCTCCATAGAGGTTTAAAATAAGTGACAAGTCCACGCAGGGACTAACATAAGATAGGTGTCCATGCAAGGACTAAAGATAAGTCCACGTAGGGACTGAAATACGATAAGTGTCCACGCAGGGACTTATTTCAAAGTAGAAATTACATTAGTACAACTATTAAGGGTTAATGGTCACGTTTCTTCTTTTTGCCCTTTAGTAGGTTCGCCAAGCCTTTGAGAAATCCTCGGTGGCTCTTTTTCTCTTCTTCGAACTCTCTCTCCACACGATCTAGTCGATGGAGTATTTCTTTCTGTTCAGGAGGAGAGAAACGTGGTTGTGGCGCTTGATGCGGAACGGGAGGTCTGGGAGGTATTGGATACCCATGAGCTGAGTAGTCCGGTGGTCCCATGTTTCCATGTGCTCCGTCAGGGTAGCGCGCATTATATCTTGCCGACACCACATATGGGTCGCGCTCATAGCCGTAGTTGTATTGTGCTTGTGACGGTTCGAACGGGTTGTAAGCCGTTGGACCCGTGTAAGCAGGTATGGGTTGGTCATACCCAAATGGTGGCGAATTTCGTGCAGCTGGTGCGGAGTTCGCCTCCTGTATAGGACTTGAAGGTCCTTCTTCTTGTAGTGGCGGATAGTGGCTACTACTAGAATGTCGAGGAGTGCTGAAGTGAATACCCCCTCCTCCTCGTGTAGACATACGAGCATTTGTCCTCCTTCGCCTTGGCGGATCAGGTATTACTGGTTGCGCCGGTGGCGGAGGTGGTGGCGTAACTGCCTCAAAGCGTGAATCCTCAGAGGGATCCTGTGGATGTCGTGGTTGTTGAGATGTCTGTTGAGGTGGCTTGTAGTACCACTCATGTCGGTCAAACAACGCTTGGAAACTGTCTGGTCCCTGATAGGGTGTGCCATGGAAGGATGACCCATCAGAGACTTCTATCGGATGCATGGGCGTACCACGTGCTGGTTCAGTAGGATCCTCATCTTCCTCCATGGGATCTTCAGAAAAGTGGTCTTGTGGCCCTAGTGGAACAAAACCTGAAGGTTCCTGTATGTAGTCAGCTGGATTAAACTGACCTATGTAGTAGGGAGTAGGGTCGTCATAATTTTGGTGCGATACCGAACGTTGTAGAGGTATGAAGGAAGGCTGTGGGTTGTTGGGATCATTTTCTGAGTTTGGCCCAAAGGAGTGCCGGTAGGATGGCGTCGAGCTGTGCGAGGTGGAATGCCTCGCGGGTTCGTAAAGATCCCTTCGTCGTTGTGGCTCTTCGCTCCGTGTCATCGAAGGATGTCTTGTACCAGATGGTCCAGCTTCGTTATCGTGATGTGTCACGACTTCTCCTCTGCCTCTCCTTCCTCTTCCTCTTCCTCGGAATATAACAGGTGGCATTTTCCTGCTCCAAAACTTATTAAAAATCGAATTGAAAATAAAGACAAAAAGGAGTATCAATCCGAATTTGTCCTAAGTTCTTGTCTAGACTCAAGTATGTGCAATTGTGTCATTGAGATTAAACACATTAGGATAGTGTTTAATTCACTCAATGTTGGCTCTGATACCAACCTGTCACACCCCGATTTCCACGTGTCTCACCGGTGGGCCCGGTGGGGGATTACCGTGACGATGTTGGCAACAATATAGTCAAACCACACAATTATATAATGCACAGCGGAAGCTTAAGATAAATATATAAACTTCAACCTCTGGTTGTAATATCAAATGTATTACAGAAGTCGAATGTATCCACAGCGGATCAAAATATTAAAATGTTGTTCATTCAGATACGGCATCGAGTTTGCAAGACTATTCGTGATGCTTAGGCGGCTAATACCAGCCAATTTCGTCTAGTACCTGCACTTAATCTTTTTGGGGAAAATACGTCAGTTTACACTGGTAAATACATTCAACTGACACATTTGAAAATGTTTATTAAAAATTGATTTGAATGCACAAGGCACAAACTCTTTTATAACTTGGGAAAATTATAATAAAATCTTGTGAACGTTTTACATGTTCTTTTATGCGTTCAGTAGCCCGGGTCGTGCCGGGTTAAAGATTTATAGACACACCACGTTTGCGTAAAACCGTAGTATAAAAACCAACGGCTACGTCTTTTAATTTAATGTCGACACTATATACCGGGTGTACGCCTACACCGGGATGTCGATGGTCGTGGCCATTTCGTAAAATGATGCCAAGGATATCCGGGACAACGGTCATTAAACCCCCCAAAGGCTTTTAAGCAACAAAACTGTTTAAATGAGCCGATCATATTATTTAAATAACCACCTAAGCGATGGATGAATATAATGCTCAATCAAGCGGTATTAATATACCGTAACCCAAGCCCATATGGGAAATAAGTTAAAGTATTTACCTTTGCAAGTATATTTCCTTAATTTGGATTAAATCACCGATAGCTTTTACTGGGGCTCCTAATCTGGAACGAAGGTTTTAATTAACCTCTTAGAATCCTAACGAGTCGTTATAATGGTCGTAGCCTAGACCGGTTGGTTCCGATATATATAGATATGGTTTAATCGCGCGAAAAGGCGAAAACCGAGAATGGAGTGTGATTCTGTCCCAACAAGTTCAGAGACTTGTTTTATATGGGTTAATGGTTCACACTCTGGATTTTGGGGTTCAAATGATATAATTTGACCCGTATCGGCTAATTTATGAAAACTAGTTTCATAAGCCGAACCGTGCGCGCAATAGGCGAAACGGTTAACCATGAGAGTCGTACGCTTATTTCCTAAGTCAATATGCCTTAAATGGGTTGTGGTATCAGTAGGATACCTTCCGTGACGCCCGTAATGAGTTTAAGTTATTATTATGCCCCGTAGGGGCTTTTCGGTCATTTTAAAGACTTTAAAAAGGGCTTTTCGAGTTCTACAGGAAATCTGAGTTTCCCGAACAGCTTATAAAGCTTAAAATACTTTATTTATTATTTAAAACCAGTAGCAACTGGAATCGGGTCAAAAGACCTTGTAGAACTCATGTTTTGGCCGAAAAGGGCATATTCGGTATTTACCGAACCGTAGCCATAACCGCAGGTTATGAGCGAGGTAAAAATTATTAAAAACCTTTAAAATTCCCAAAATATTATTTTAATACAGTGGGTAAAAGTTTTGGTGACAAAATCTTGGTTTAGATAGGTGTTATGCTAATTCCGCCGTTAATTACTAAAGTTTACCTTAAATGTGCCATTTAGCATAACTCTCATTCTAGACCTCGGATTGACGTGAAACTTTAAGGACATGCTTATAATTTAATAAGCAAGGTTCTGGTCCGTTCACGTGTCCGAAATACTCGTTTTTATTTCAAAAGGCCGTTACGGTCAACTTTTAGGCGAATGACGGAAATGCGCAAAAGACTCGGATAACTCATGAACCGATCACAGAGGTTTATACCAACATGTGACCTGGTCCTAAGAGAGTCCTAAGGTATATTTATACCTCACTAAAACGGGTCAGAACTGAAGTCAAAGAAAAAGTCAAACTTTTGCGACATTCGTCTCCGAACTGGTTCAATATAGCAAATGGTCGATTCAAACGAGCGCAAACAAGTTTATATACTTATTATCATGTTTTATAAGTGTCAAAACAGGTTTCATAACATATACATTACAGATTATGCATAAATCGCTAAAATAGCTTTCTGTTGACTTTTTAACCGCACGTTTGACTCGATATTTGACATAGTTAGAGTGGTGATCAGGGGGAACCTTTTTAGAGGTTTATTACCCACATAATTACCTACTCAAAACTACTTTTGATCCGTCATAAGACTGAACCATTTGCAAGTTATTGTAATGACAACCGTTAGTTACGACGGTTGTGTTTATAGGCTAAAACTATGGAAATGTATGACCAAAATGGTTGTGAACGACTTACAGAAGTGTGTTCTTGCTTATGGAACAGAAGAGAATGCTAGGGAGCTCTTGGAATGATCAGATGGAAGTGTTTGAGTTGTGTGAATGTTGTAACCTCAACATTGCTATTTATAGTGCTCAAAGGACCTCAAGATCATCACAACTCAGCCTACATTTGATCATGGATCATGGGCAGGTGTCCCTAAGGTGTATGGGTCGAGTAGGGGGCACCCATGCCTCATTGATTGATGTTTGGTCGTTCAAATGCTCCAAAAGGCAAGTAGTTACAACTTTCTGCATCTGGGCGTCTAATGCGGCCCGCATGGGAGTTCCATGCGTTTCTAATGCGGGCCGCCTGGGATTTAAATATCAGGCGAGTAAGAGAGGAGGCTCGCGGCCCGCCTCAACTTAACCACAAATGCAATACGGGTCGCGTGGGGCCTGTTTTTCAGATTTTTAAAATCTTTTGAAATGATTACGAAATCCTGGTAATTAATAACGAAATCTTTCGTAATGATTTACCTGACCTTTCGGGTTTGAAGGGGTAACTTTGCGGTTTGGCCCTCGGTTATTTACCGATAGGGGCCTCGTGTTATTTACCCGCATTATAAAGTCCCCGGTTAGTTTATTAATTATTTGGAAAGCCTTAACTTTCACTGTTGACGCTTTTAACCCTTCTCATACGAATTTGAGTATAACTCTTTCGTTTTAAGACGGAACTTCGCGGAATTTATACAGTATATTCTAGTGAGCGTATAATACTGTTACGAAGCCTTGGGAACGTTAAAGGGTCACTCAGAGGTAATATTAAACATGTTGACACAGTTAACCCCTGTAGCTCGTAATCTCTCACTTTCTTCCGCGTTTCGCTTCCGTACGATCTATGATTTATTCGTTTGAAGGTATAAGCGTTATTTAGGGTTACTATACAATATATATACCCTTGTTGACATTTATAACCCTCGAATTTATATACTTTCAAGGTTTGTCAAAATTAGTCCTTTATTTAATATCAATGCCACGTGTAAACAAATGACACGTGTTAACACATCATTGGACGCAAAAATTCGAGGTGTTACAACTAGGTCAGAACTTCCATTCAGCAGAAGTCTCGGAATAATACCCTAGACATCATTGAGTATGAAAACCTAGTATATCAGAATACGAGACCTTTCAAACGAGATTTCAGGGGTTACCTATATATCCAAGTAGTGTTCCCCACGAAATAAGCAAAGTATTTGAATTTAGGTTTATTTCCCGAAAAAGTTTACTAAGTGTATAAAAACCTATCGACATATCATCAGTGAGACTGTTTAACGCTATTTAATCATTACATTTCTTTAGCATACTGTAACTGTCTACTGATGTACTATCATTTCCTCTTTTTACGCAAAACTCAAATTTTTGAATTTTATCATGTTTTTGGCTTTTTCAAATTTTCTACTGTTTTTGTATTTTCTGACAATGACAATATATCACCCCCTAAAATGCAAAATCATTAAAGAAATTTGACAAACCGATACTAATAGCTTTGTCTCGCCATCCATTTTCTGCATCTCATGCTCTGTTTTGCAGAAAATATAACGTACCCCCATGATTTACAACCCATTGATTTTGACAGTTAGAACACCGTTCTTCAACCTATGACAGTAATCATGCTTGTTCAGCCGTGAGGGTTTCGGCGTATTCAATCAACACATCTTTTTTGGAATTTTCTATTTTTGACAAAAATTAAAAACAAACATATTTTTGGTTTTTCAAATGTTAACAAACTAAAACATATTTTTGGTTTTTAATTTTCTAATTTTTAGAGTTTTTAAAATATTGTTTATTTATGTACAGAAAAACATATAAACTCCCTGTTTCAACCAACACAGGGTCCAGCAGCCTTCTCCTCCTCTTGGTGTGCCAGGCTGCTCCAACTTTGAATCTTACAATCTCCAGTATTCTTGAGCACCTGCACATTCAAACTTTATCAAATACTACACAATAATTTTCATTCACTAAAGATGCCGATTCATGCTTCGCGATAAAGGAAGCTCCGGCAATTCAAATTGTTTAATCAAACATTGTGTCCACCCAAGCCTCATCAGCCTTGGGTGTAACCTTGACTCTAGCAACCTGAATTTTAAAGTTTTCAGCCTTGAGTGGTGGAAAATTTGCATCATAGGCAATCGAATTTGAATCCTCAGCTTTCTTCACCTTAGAAAATGAACTTTCTATTTCTGTTTTTGATTTCCAGATTTGTTTTTGTTTCTCATTTTTAACCAAATCAACATGTTTCTTAACACTCCATGCTTGACCTTTTGGTGTTCCTCGTTTGTAAAAATGTGAATCTTTTTGAACACTTTGGTTTTGAACAACAACTTTTGGTTTCCAAACCTCTTGGGGTTTTGTCATATCAACTGATGTTTTCCAACTTTGTGTTGTTCTGAACCTGGGTGTGTGAGAATTCCAGGTCTGTCTTGAATCAAACCTGTTCAGATTTGATTTCCAATTTTGATTGGAAGCAAACTTGTTTGTGTTGTACCTCCAAGTTTGTTTCGAATCAAATCTGGTTGACCGTTGTCTCACATTCTCATATTTTTGTTTCTCAGAACCAATCTTCTTATTGTCAACATCCACAGGTTTTAGATTTGGACACTTGCGTGCAAGATGTCCTTTTTGATCACATTTGAAACATGTTCTCATGGACACATCTTTGACCTGTGGTTGTTGCTTTCTCTTTTGTGCCTCAAACTCAACATTAGACTGTCTCATTTTGAGTTCTTTTTCTTCAGCTAAACTGTTTCCTTGAACAAAACTCATTTTTTCTTGATAATTTGGCGTCACATTTTTCTTCCAATTTTGTTTCTTTTTATAACCCAACCCAGCCTTCATGTTCTTCTTTTTGACACCCGGTTTGTTATAAAAAGTTTTATGACCTTTACCAGCAAATTTTGAAATTTCAGATTTTTCAATCTCAACCATCTTGAAAACTTTGTCAATTTTCTCTGAAATCACATTCTGAATCGGGAATACAACATCTAAGAATAATTTGTCCGATCCAATCATGGTATAAACCAATCCCTTTGAATCATCATTCAAATTTTTCTTGGATTTTGTGTTTTTCTGATATCCATCATGAAAATTTCCTTCATTTTCATCTTGTGATTCAGTTTTACCTGTATCAACCGACTCTTCTTTGAAAACACTTTCAACAACCTTACCTACCACCTCTGAATCACTGATATCGTCAGATTTGGTGTAAGTCACATCGATGTTATCGGGTAACTGATCAACCATGTTGATTACTTTTTCCACTTTTTCGCCATCATAGAATGTATAATTATTCTCCAACGGTGGTGGAACTTGATGGTATTCAGACCCTATTCCCTTTGTGTTCTTTTCAGACGCTTTCTCATCGGGTGTGATGTTGAAAATACGTTCCAGAATATATGAAGACGAGTGATAGCTTTGCAATTTATTAACCAACTTTTCTTTGTCTGCCAATTCTTGTTTAAGCTTAGCAACATCATCAATATATTGGTTTAACACTCTTTGTTTATCTTCAAACCTAGCTTCAAGAAATTTAGTGTTTCTTTGACAAGCACACAATCTATCATCTAGACTTTTGACTTTACTTTCTAAAGTTTCATATGCTTCTTTTGCAGTTTCATATGACAATTTCATTACATCATATTCTTTTTGCAACTCTTGAATTTTGATGTCGTTTGGAACACATTCGTTGCAATCAGCTGAACACTTTTCTTTTAATTTCTTGTTTTCTGTTTCAAGATCATCACATTTTTGTTTCAATTTTTCATTTTCTTGTTTCAAAAACTTTTCATTTTCAATCATCTCATGACATTTTTCTTTGAAAATTTTTTCTATTTTAGTAAATTCAATGTCTCTGTTGTTGAGTTTTTCATCTTTCTCAATACAAGAACTGCACGTTTCCATGCATTTCTGGCATTGTTGTTCAGCTTCATTATCAGTTTTAACATAAGTATCAGTTTGACTAATTACCTCAGTGACTGGCACTGTGGTTTCTTCTGCTTTCTGAATCTGATCTTCCTCAGCCACTTGCGTTTTCTCTTCAACAACTTCCTCAACTTTCTCTTCAAGTTTCTTCACTTCATTCACCATCTTCTCACTCTCAGTCACAATTTCTTCAACTGTTTTCTTCTTCTTCTTCTCCAGACTAGCAAATATCACCTTTCGAATACCTTCTTCAACCTGCTCTTTGTACCTTGGAATCTCCCTAAGGCCTTTGCACCAAACACTCACAGTAGGTATAGCATCAACTAATGCATCAAGATCAACCGTCTTTGGATCAACCGTCAGGTTTCCCTGAGGATCAACATAGCATTCTTTTTCTTTGCTCCACCTGCCTGCTCGTGTTGCTTCTTTGTAAGCATCATATACATCAACTAATCTTAGACGTGCATGTCTTTCTTCACGAGTGAGTGTTACTTCAGTAGTCATTGCTTTAGTCTTCAAACCTTGAATATTTCGAATTACCTGAATCAAACAAACAACAAGATTAGTTCAATTACTAACAATCAACTAAATCGGATAGGTATCCGATCAAGTGAGTCAACAAAAATCAACAGAATGAATATGTGACAATGGATCGAGTGGGGATCCGCTTGGGCGAGTATCCGATGCTTTGACCTGAATCACAAACAATAAAATGATTAGGGTCGGTTGAAACTCCGTTCGGATTTCCACTCGATTTGTTGCACTTTGAACTTGAACCAAACAAAAATGCCTTGAATCGGATTGTGACCCGGATCAAATTCAAACAAACTGAACCATCTCATGTGAAGCAAAATTCACTTTCAAACTTCCTTGACAAATTCTAAAACCAGTTTCAAAGTCCAAAAGCTTGCTTTGAACTTGGGCCGATACTATGACTTGGGCTGACACTTGTTTCTGATTTACTAACTATCACTATTAGTATCACATGCAATCAATTAAACTTTTTTTTTATCAAACAATGACCGACAACAACTAAAAATAATATGATATGATTGGGCCGATATTAAACATAGGCTGACAATTCTTTAAACCACTTGCCGACAAACCTTAAAATCCGACAACACCTTGATTGGGCCTCACAAATCAAATGTTATTATATCAACAATTAGCTTGCCAATCTAATTAAGGAACTGACAAATCTGAATCACATGAGCCGCCAACATTAATTCCAACACAATCCAATTTGACCTCCTTATCTCATTAATAACAGCACATGCACATTGACAGTTCTTTTCTAATCTTATTAGGCCAATGTTTCTATATTTCTTTTAATTGGACCGAAAATGAAACACATTTAATATGCAGCTGACAACCCTTTATGTTCACATGCGTTTCAATTAATGTCCAACAAATTTACAAAAGCTGATTGGACCTAACATACCACATGGCCGACAATTACTTTCTGTTATATGCACATTTCAAACGGTAGACAGATTCAAACGTTCAGGTCAGTCATGTTCAAACGATAGGACCACTTTCAAACTGTATGCGTCATTCAAACGGAACACTTCAAACGGTAATCACTTTTCAAACGAGAGAACTCGTTTCAAACGATCAGTCAAACGGAAACCTAATTCAAACGACTGTTCAAACGATGGATTTCAAACGGTATGCTGCTTCAAACGACCAGACGCTGATTTAAACGGAATCGGACCAAAAAAACTCGAATATCTCCTAGACTGCTTGGAATTTGAATCTGAAATTTGGTAGGGTTGTAGATCAGATGTTTTCGCACCACATATCAAAAAATCAGCTGAAACGAACCGTGGAAACCTGTTCAATTTGACGAAAAACAGTAAAAACGTGAAAAATATGAAATAGATGAAGAAATCTATGAAATTCTGATCTGAATCTGATAATCTTCTGCTCGGAAATGTGTGATAGATCTGTGCAATCGATCTCCTGCTCTGATACCACTTGTAGGACCGGTTTTGACTCTGAAACGATTGCGAAACAAACGTATAACGTGCGGAATCTGTACACGAACGCGATCTAACACACGTGATGTAATATAAACGTGATTCTATATAAAATCTGAAATCGTACAATACCTTGAATCACTTTCTCTCTCTAGATTCTCTCTCTAGATCTAGAAAGCTCTCAATGACAAATGTGACAAAAGTTGTAAACTAAACATAAACTCCCTATTTATAGCCTAAGGCATTTAATGAGATTTCTCATTATTACAATTATGCCACCCTGCCTTTTGTATAGTTATCACTAATATAACAACTCATTTTCTTCTGTTTCTCGCTACGGCTCGGATTGACGAAGGCTATAGACATGAATGTACTAACACTAATTACATGGAACCCATACAAGTTTATAAATAAAATCCTCAAATACTAATGAAAACACCATCATCAGTTTAAATGAAAACCAACATGTTCAGCGGAAGCATTAACGAAACCATGGTTTAAATATTCTCAAAACAAATGTACGAAAATCAATGAACCAATATGTATATCCAATCAGTGCGACCCATGACCACTCCAGCTACTTCAGACAGTAAGTTCCAAATCCAAGTAATCTAACGACCTGTGAGCATGCAACAAGTGTATCTGACAACGCTGGTGAGTTCATAGTTTTACGAAAACGTTAATTACCAAGTGATTAGTTAATCCCCTTAATTTAATTCCGAAAGTAATGTTGAAAACAATGTTGATAATACCACAATACAAGACGGCTTCTGATTATTTTGCCCTTTCTCCAATGCTCCTATCAAAGCATTGGTCATGACTAGGTCATTAGTTCAACACCCGTCCTCCCAGGAACGGGGTGAGGTTGCCAAATCTAAGTAGCGCTACTAACTAATACCATGTTACCTCCCAGGTAACCAAACAACACGAAGGGACTTTAAAGGTGATAGGAAGAGTATATTATCCAACATTCCCGTTTTTACCCAAAAGACTTATCCTTCCCCGGGATACCCACTGACTGTCCCAACCACCGGGACGCATGCTCAAGAGAGATGAACTCACCTTTGGTTTGCTCGGTAGATTTAGCTACACGTTTATCAACAGTGGTCAACCAAGCCCTACCGTGGTTACTAGAGTTAGTCAATTTCATGCACGCGTAAAACATGTTTTCTTTGCATATATACCACAGATTACAAAGCAAGTTCATAAGTGGGGTCTAACAATGCAAATTCATAGCACTCAATAACAAAAGTGGTTCAGTTTACATTTAAATACACTCGTTAATTGTAACAAGTAATTTAACAAATCATTTTCATGTTGTTATTCAACAAATATCTGAGTCATACTCGTAATTAATCCAAACAGTCCAACCAGGCATTCGCTGTTGGGCTACTTCCTAACTGAACCCAATCCCTTTGATTCCCACTGTATAATGCATGTGGCCCAACTATTCTAAATATTCACTATATGCTATCCAAACAACAACATACGGCCCAATTCAGTATTTATCCCATAAATCATGTATGCAGCCCACTAATAAAAATAACTCAATTCATTTGTGTGACATTAACCAGTGAGTGGTCCATGTTCACTTTGTGGCTACCCATGAGTGTGACCCAATGAAAGGTGTGTGTGTGTGTCCGCTTCATCTTTGCAAATAAAAATTCAACAACAAACTCTATGCTTTCCTAAACCCTAATGACCGACAGTATCCAAGTCGATTGCATAACCCTTTCATATTATATGAGTCCTCACATAAGCAAGCAGGGCCGGCTCTTGGGACATTGAAATCAAGCAGCCGCTTGAGGCCACCATTATTCCAAGGCCTCTGAATTTGAAATTACATTTTATGGATAATTTGTTTTGGGCTTGGGCTGATGTGTATTAAAGAAACTAAATGAGAGGGAATAATAATAGAAAAAATGTGAGGGTTATGTTTGCTTTTAGGCTCAGAAGTCAAAGCTAGGTTATCTGTTTAATCGATTACTTTTATTATTCATCATTATACCAACTTTTGTTACTTGATTATATTTTAGATTAGTCACTTGATTATTCAGTTAGTTGATTTTTTTTTTGAAAACAATCGTTTAGGCCCAATCGTGAGACCATCGACTTATGCACTAAATTTGCTAACCGTTTACATCATAATGGTAACCATAATTTTATTAAATGGTTGAAACATGATTCAATTGATTTTGTTCAAAGGCTTGTTTACTTTATTCAAAAAGGGTCCATAATTTTATTTCACATTAGGCCACTAAAAACGTTAAGCCGGCCCTGTAAGCAAGATCACGGATAATTACCTCTAATAGTTTTCTAAAGCAACATCACAGTTTGTCATCATAAACTATAGCAAATAATTTTAGAGTTATTGTTTACCATTACTACTTAACGTGTCCCTAGATCACTTATTGATATCATCGTTCCGTCAATCATACAAAAATCATGCTTGATCACAATTAATTCTGCGCTGCTAAGTATTAATCAGATTATTATCCTAATAACACTTTGATAACAATTTGAAACCAAACATATCAAATCATTCATCCCATGATCCGCAATTAATATTCATGGTCTCATGTAACCTAGTAATCTATATTCTTGAATTATAAAAACACCCACTAACCTGATGATAAGCTACAAGTACACAATAGCCGAGGAGGGTGGGGGTCTCGATATAGGGGCTGTCGTCAAAGATGGAGAATTAGGGTTGCTATAGTTTATTATACTTGTGTGCCATGCAATTATATAAAGAACACACACACAAAACCGTATGTGTGTGTGCGCTCAAACCAAAGAACTGACTCACTAACATCTCTTTCACATTATAATTTATTGAATCAGTATATCGGATCTTTATTTAAATCGAATTGACCAAGCACAATTATGATTTAAGATCTTGACACCCAAACACACGTCTAACAGGATGTTATAACACTAACTCATGGATTTCCCTTTTCATAAGCCCTAACATATTGATCACCCCTTATCCATGTATCATTGATTAATACTAGCATGTTATGATAAATCTGTTTATGTTGTAACAAGCATCCATAACACTTAATCAACCAGGAATCGTACTTGTTCACATATAATCAAAACAATCACAATATTAAACAAGCATAAGGTAATACTAACCAAAAGAATCTGGGGAATATGGTGATGGTGATCACGACTGGGAAGGGTTTCCTGCCGCACGTTGTTTGAGGGAAGTAGGGTTGAAATAGGTGTTGTGTTATCAAGTTACGTAGTTATGTATATGTATAAATAATCTAAGTTCAATAGCCGCCCCCCAAACCATGTTCCACTTGGGCTCTATCCGGCCCAAACAAGATGCTCATCCAGTTACACGTGCTCGGGTTTGGGGCGATTACATGGTAGTCGAAGTGGGCCCAAGCCCACCTAATTGGGTTGTCATAATTGTAGGTGGATAGTTGTCACATTTGGCCGATTTTAAACTAACTAGATTCTATTAGGCTACGAGGGCTTAGGGTGCGGCTCACTCGAACAAGTAACATTATGGTGTGGCCCAAAACGATTGCAGCCCAAAAACATAATTGCACAGTTACAAAATCATACGAGCACAGAACGTAAAACACTTGAAATAGAAATAACGAGGAGTTAAGATCACGAGGTTTAAACGTTACAAACTTTGAAAGTTCGGGTTGTCACATGTGACGTACCAGGATCCAAGTCACCAATCATGTTGAACTCATAACAATTATTCCAAATAATACTTTCATTTATTGTTGATAGAAGTGTTACAAAACATTACTTAACGTTCAGAGGAAGCATAATATATTAATTAAGAAATTCATAAACCAAGTGTGTGAAAGCCATTAAGTTCGTCTCGCGTTTCCATGTGTCTCTACCCATGACCACTCCAGCCTCCCAGACAGCAAGTTCCATTTCATATGCACCTAAAGGCCTGCAAGGCATGTAACAACAAATCAACAACAAAGTTGAGCGAGTTCACAGTTGAGCATTCGTTTTAAAGTTGTTCAAAAAACCATGAGTTCATTTGTAAACCATAAGTTAACCAGTTTTCCCCAAACCATATCATAGTTAGTGGGGGCTTCCCCATGTGAACCACTAGACCGTTACCATATCGATAACTGACGAAAGTAAGTTGTGCCCTAAGTCAATGCCTATCATCATTGACTGAGTGCACAGATCCATTAGTACATGCTCGTCCTACCGGCACGGTGTGAGGCTTGTCAACCTTAATAGCGCTATCAACTAATGACCCGCTCGCCATTGGCCCAGCGATTAAGTCGATATATGTGACACCTGTGTCACCGCGACCATCAAACAAATACCAAGCCGATGAAATATTGTATTTCATACTTGGAATCTTGTACAAATATGTGTATGTTTTGCACATATCAATTATTGTTCAATTTCAAACTCTACATTGCTTTCTAGAGCATTATACGCAAACTGGTGCGTAAACGTACTCAGTTTAATGCGACAAATACTCCGGAACATCAACATATACTCAACATACCTTAAATAACCTTTACATAACTTAGAAATAAGTTTTGAAGGCTTGGGTATAGCAAAAACAAGTTAATTCGCTTACAGGGACTAAACTTGACAAACTGTGAAAGTATGCCAATTTGAACTGTAACGAACATTCCGGAACATGTTCATAAGTTAAACATACCCTAAATATCCTCTACATAGCTTAGAAATAGGCTTTGAGGTGTTTGGTATGCTAAAACAAACTTTTGGATCATTCAGGGACTAAAAGTGTCAAAAAGTGCACAAGTTTGCACTTTCGCGCATAACTTACGTTCTCAATACATCCGGACATCCAAAAATTTATGTAAGCATCCCTATATTATGCCTTAGTGTTGGGCATGAGAAAAATCCATTCGTCGCGTCATTTGGATCGTCTTTCGCGCTTATGCGCATTCCGTCGTAATTAAGCGAACATCGCAATCGTACGGCCAAACGAACCGACATCCGGAATATTTTTGAGCATATTTCAAGTCCCCTACACTTTAACTTCATCTTAGAGCCTTGAAATGAGGTTAACGGGGCTTAAAAGTGCCAAAAATGGGCCAAATTACGTGTTTCTGAAGTGCAGGGACCAAAATTGAAAATTCTGGTCTGGGAACCTTAGGCGGGGCGCGTAAGGATTTACCAAATCCTTACGCGGGGCGCGTGAACATGTCTGACAGAAAGATTTTGCATTTAATGCAAAATCTGGCCTTTCGAACGATCAAAGGGCAATGCCTTTTCACCCAAATGAAGGGCCAAGGGTCAGATTCAGTGTATTTAATTCAGGGACACGTGTACGCACGAGATCAAGGCACGATATTCGATAAAACGATCCTAACGGTTCCACCTTTCCTATAAATACCCCCCCCCATTTGAGTTAAAACCCACAAAATCAGACCTAAAGCTCTAAGTTGAAACCATTGTTTCATACCTGAGCTATTTGGTCTTGATTAGCACTCGAGGACCCTCCGTAAGTCTTCTTTCGCTCTTTCATTCGCTTTTCGAGTCCGAAAGTCAACGTTTTGTTGACTTTCTGCATTGACCAGCCTATGGTCGATGCGAAGTTCATGGAACTTCATAATGTGAGCGTGATCACGATGGTTATGGTCCGTAGTAACCATACCTACTGATCACCACGTTATCTAGGCTCAGTGACGAGTCGTAGTTTCGGCCAAAATGTGCATTCTTGCATGTTTTGTAACCAAACTACTCGTGGGCATCAAGGCCGTTTGTTTTGATGTCAAACCTGTTTCTAAACTTAGTTAAGCATGTTCTAACATGCTTAGCTCGTCACTTTTAGTTTAGTACTTATATAGGGTCGTAAGGTAAGCGATCTAAACCATCGCTTATACTTTCGAACCCGACCCATTTGGTCGGTCATTAGGACCTGACCAAACACATTAGGTGACCATAGCTATAACCTTCCGAGGTTATACCTTGTGGTCACGATGTTAGGCGTTCCAGACGCGTTCTACGCGAACGACGCGTAAGGTGGCATAAGCTACCTAAACGGGTCGTGATGGACCGTAAGCACTTAGGTTAAGTTCCATTTTAGTATGTAGGCTTTGTTAAACCATATTACACGAGTCTCGATACTCGTTTGGTTTTCGAACCCGCGTACTGTCCGATCCTTCCGATTTGGTCCGGTATATTAACATAGCTACCTATTAGGTGCCGTTTGATATCCCGTGATCTTTAGCATTATCTGGTTATTATACAAGAACTCCAAAGCAATCTCAGGTGAGTACATTGAACCCCATCTTTTACATGTTTTCGAGGAGTCAATGTGAGTACATTGAACCCCTCTTTTACTGTTTTCCAAACTGTTTTGGGGTGAAACACATGTGCCTACTTGCTACTTTCATGCTTTCCGGTTTTCACATCATATACTGCTATGTTCGATAGTACATATATAGTACATGATTTCATTGTGTTTATGCTATGTATGCCCATTGTGTGCGTACTTAGTACATTGCTTTACATTTCATGCTACGTACGCCCATTGTGTGCATACGTAGTACATTGTTTCACATTACATTACTGTTGCATATGCTCATCCAGCATATGAACACATTACACTACATTTTGAACCGTTGTACTCTACAATACATTTCATGCTACGTACGCCCATTGTGTGCATACGTAGTACATTGTTTCACATTGCATTACTGTTGCATATGCTCATCCAGCATATGAACACATTACACTACATTTTGAACCGTTGTACTCTATAATACATTTCATGCTACGTACGCCCATTGTGTGCATACGTAGTACATTGTTTCACATTGCATTTCTGTTGCATATGCTCATCCAGCATATGAACACATTATACTACATTTTGAACCGTTGTAACCATTTGACTATACATAAACATTTCTACCGTTGTTAAACATTTCATCTTGATGGTTTGGTTTGAGTAAGTGATTTAAGTAACGAGGTATGTGTAATATGATACAAGCATGGTGGATACGCCGCTGGTACTTCCTATATATAAGTGTTTGTATGGTATTACATATCGTAGCGTTATTTGAATCATTTCAATTTGAGACATAGAACATTTTATACAAATAACACGCTTTTCACAAGACATTGATTTACAAACAACAAATCTTATACAAACTCTTTTTACATGGTTATTCAGTTAACCATGCATTGTTCTCTTATTTATACATATCATTTGATCTTACCGTTTTTCAAATGATTTACAAGACAAAGCAAAATACGAGGTTCATGACTAAACATTTTCTCAAACTCAAGTCATGAATTCCGTTTTCACAAAACCAATGTATCTCACAGGCATTTTTATGCTGACGTACCTATTTTCACATGTGTTTTCAGGAGATGATGCATAGGACTTATCAAGACATACTTAGGCGGACCTGTGCCTTAGTGACTTAAAACGAGACAAGAACTAGTTAATTCATGTTATGTACACTTTGATTCTTGTTCAGACAATGTAAACTTTCATGTTTGATTTATAAAACGAAACTTCAATTGCCATGGATTTGAAACAATTGATTCTGTTACAACACTCCCCGACGTTTCCGCCACGTTTTGTATGTTCTACGTGGTCGGGGTGTGACAGAAAAGATGGTATCAGAGCCAATGGTTATAGGGAATTAGGTTATTAGTAATGCTTTGACCTAGTCTATAACCTTCCTAGGAACCTAACGCGAGTTTACTTGCGTTTAGTCACAAAACAATACCGTCACCTATCCTTAGGCGACGACCACAACGAGAACATAAATTTCAAAACCGCCTTGAAAGCTAATCATCTGTTCTAGGATGATTGATTACTAGGTTTTGAACCCTCTATTGTAAGGTTTTGAACCCTTTGTTATAAGGTTTTGAACCCCTTTGAATTTTCAAAACTCCCGTCAAAGTTTTGGGTCCTAAATAGTGTGAACACGTGCGAACTGGAAGGGTGAATGCCTGTACCCTGGGTTTTCTGTCTAAGGTTAGAGTGTTCGTACAAATCCGCATAATCGGACCAGTCACTCTTACCTGGGAACTCTTGGGGTGAGTGTCCACTTATAGGCGAGCATGTCTTCGCGATACACTATGAGGATCTATTTGCTTTGATTCAGCCCTGGTGTTGTTTGTTTGCTTCATGATTCAAACAAGTGACCATCAACCGTGATTATGGTCAGTGATTGTAACATCCTATTCTTACCCAATACCATTTTATTTGTTTCCTTTCATGTTTTCCTCTTTTAGAATGCCTCCTCGACGCGAACACCAGATAGCAACTGCCGAGCTGGCAGAAATTATTGCGCAGCAGATGGCTGCTCAATTCCCAAATCTCTTTGCTCAATGGAACCAAGCCAACAACAACAACAATGGTACATGCAATTTCAAGAACTTTAACTCGGCTAAACCACTCAAGTTTAGTGGTTCTGAGGGAGCAACTGGGCTACTCCAATGGTTCGAGAGCATCGAGAATACCTTTCGCCACGTGCAGTGTCCGGAAAATCGCAAGGTCGAGTTTTCTTCGAGTGTGTTTCAGAAGAGGGCTCTTACATGGTGGAACGGGGTAATGAGAGACCGTGGTGCAGATGTTGCTCTAGCACAAACATGGGCTGAACTGAGAGCACTTATGATGAGAGAGTTTTGTCCTCGTCATGAACAACGAGCGTTGGAGAAGGAGTTTGATGATTTGAAACAAGATAGTGGCGAACACAGGGCATATACTGATAGGTTTGAGGAATTGAGTCTACTTTGCCCGACTATGGTCGCCCCACTCGACAAGGCTATCGAAAGGTACATCGACGGCCTGCCTGACTCGGTACAAGACATTGTCACTGGTAGCAACCCTACCACACTCCGTCAGGCCATTGAGCTATCTGCAACCTTGACTGAATCGCAGATCAGAAAGCATAAACTTTTTCGAAAAGGTGACAAGAAATCAGCCGGGGAATCGAACCCAATCGAGGAATCAAAGACCATGGATGAACAGACCGAATCTCCTAAGAAGTCAAGGAAGCGAAAGGCTTCTCAGAACTTCGCCGTGGTCGCTCACAATGGTCAAGCCGTCCCCAACCAACCAGCTCAACCCCCTGCTAGAAAACCATACAATGGAACTGCACCCTTGTGCAACCAATGTAGCCTCCATCATCACGCCAATGTACAGTGCCGCAAATGCCAAACTTGTGGACTCATAGGCCATACAACAAGAATCTGCCCAGCTGCAGCTGCACCAAACCAAGCTGGCAACAATCCCGCTCAAGGTCGTTTCCTACCAGGTTCTTGTTTCAACTGTGGCGAGATGGGTCATTTCCGAAGAAATTGCCCAAAGCTTGCTAATGCAAATCCAGCACAAGGATGATCACCCGACTGACTAGAAGACAACATCGTTTAGAAATAATCATATGTATTAAGTTTCTTTTGTTGTCAAGATCCAAGGAACAGTTGATATCTTTGTTTATAAATAAATCTTTCATTTACATTGCAATGTATTTCGATGGTTGCATGTATAAACGACATATCCCTTGCAATACCGACAATCAAGGAACCGTATTCCTTGAAGAACAAACTACCCCCAAAATTCTCCTATTCTATAATCGCTTGCGTCTTCCACGGAATTCCTAAGTACCCGTTTATTCTAAGGAAACGAAGTACAAGGCGTAGGTTACAACACAAGACGAATACCCAAGGTACCACTATAAATCCTTAATAGGGTACCTAGGAATTTCCCGTAAGTCTTTAATTGTTGTATACCTTCATTCGAATGTGGTGATTCCTTGTAATCAAAAATCGAATTTTGGGAGATCTTTCTACCTTCTCAGGTAGATTCCAGTGAACATTGAGATCCGTCGACAGGTTTCCATATCCGTATTCAATCGATAACAAGTTAATAACAAATTATGATCAAATTAAACAATTATGTGACTATGTGCTTATGTGTTTCCTTATGTATTGTTGTGTGATCCAAAGTATGTTATCCAAATCTTCGTAGAATCTTACATATCCGTGTACAAGAGATTCATAGTAGGATGCCCAAAGGTATTACTTAAAATCCTCAATGGACTTCTATGTTATAGTTAAGTCCCTCGGATTATAAAGTACTACTTCATAATTAGACCCCTTGAGTGGTCTAGCTAAACAGATTCATCCAAAAATCTGGTTAGGGATATCATATGATGATATAGCTGAAAGGACTCCTTGGTGGCCTAACCAAGAGGATCCCCTGTCGATCTAATTAAAAGGAACCGATGGAAGTCTAGTCACCCTCGTCACAAGTTTGATATCCTTCCCCAAAACATTACAAAACAAACTGTGCGGACTGTGCAAGGGATTACGTAATTATGGATGCATACATAATTATGGAATTTAGTGCACAGAAATCACAGCAAGTTCTGTCATGTGTCTAGAGTTAACCCTATTCATTTCCAATTCTGATGAAGCATCCGTTGAGGAAAAATGAACTAGCTATTCATTTTTCACTTCTGAAGAATATCCGTTGAGGAAATGAATATCCGTTTATCCTTCATTTCCAAATCTGAAGAATACCCGTCGAGGAAAATGACTCCGTTAGCTCATTTTCGTTTCTGAAGATTTATCCGTTGAGGAAATGAATATCCGTTGTGTAATCCTTCATTTCCAACTCTGAGGAAGCAACCGTTGAAGATGACTCCGTTAGCTCATTTTCGTTTCTGAAGATTTATCCGTTGAGGAAATGAATATCCGTTGTGTAATCCTTCATTTCCAACTCTGAGGAAGCAACCGTTGAAGATGACTCCGTTAGTTCATTTTCGTTTCTGAAGATTATCCGTAGAGGAAATGAATATCCGTTGTGTAATCCTTCATTTCCAACTCTGAGGAAGCAACCGTTGAAGATGACTCCGTTAGTTCATTTTCGTTTCTGAAGATTATCCGTAGAGGAAATGAATATCCGTTGTGTAATCCTTCATTTCCAACTCTGAGGAAGCAACCGTTGAAGATGACTCCGTTAGTTCATTTTCGTTTCTGAAGATTATCCGTTGAGGAAATGAATATCCGTTGTGTAATCCTTCATTTCCAACTCTGAGGAAGCAACCGTTGAAGGTGACTCCGTTAGTTCATTTTCGTTTCTGAAGATTATCCGTTGAGGAAATGAATATCCGTTGTGTAATACTTCATTTCCAACTCTGAGGAAGCAACCGTTGAAGATGACCCCGTTTGTTCATTTTCGTTTCTGAAGATTATCCGTTGAGGAAATGAATATCCGTTGTGTAATCCTTCATTTCCAATTCTGATGAAGCAACCATTGAAAATGACCCGTCTGTTCATTTTCGTTTCGGAAGAATGACCGTTAAGGAAATGACAAGATATTGCCTTACATATCATTGGTGGTTATTTGGCAAATTCACAAATAGACTCCTACGAATAAATTTCGGGACGAAATTTCCTAAAGTAGGGGAGACTGTGACACCTGTGTCACCGCGACCATCAAACAAATACCAAGCCGATGAAATATTGTATTTCATACTTGGAATCTTGTACAAATATGTGTATGTTTTGCACATATCAATTATTGTTCAATTTCAAACTCTACATTGCTTTCTAGAGCATTATACGCAAACTGGTGCGTAAACGTACTCAGTTTAATGCGACAAATACTCCGGAACATCAACATATACTCAACATACCTTAAATAACCTTTACATAACTTAGAAATAAGTTTTGAAGGCTTGGGTATAGCAAAAACAAGTTAATTCGCTTACAGGGACTAAACTTGACAAACTGTGAAAGTATGCCAATTTGAACTGTAACGAACATTCCGGAACATGTTCATAAGTTAAACATACCCTAAATATCCTCTACATAGCTTAGAAATAGGCTTTGAGGTGTTTGGTATGCTAAAACAAACTTTTGGATCATTCAGGGACTAAAAGTGTCAAAAAGTGCACAAGTTTGCACTTTCGCGCATAACTTACGTTCTGAATACATCCGGACATCCAAAAATTTATGTAAGCATCCCTATATTATGCCTTAGTGTTGGGCATGAGAAAAATCCATTCGTCGCGTCATTTGGATCGTCTTTCGCGCTTATGCGCATTCCGTCGTAATTAAGCGAACATCGCAATCGTACGGCCAAACGAACCGACATCCGGAATATTTTTGAGCATATTTCAAGTCCCCTACACTTTAACTTCATCTTAGAGCCTTGAAATGAGGTTAACGGGGCTTAAAAGTGCCAAAAATGGGCCAAATTACGTGTTTCTGAAGTGCAGGGACCAAAATTGAAAATTCTGGTCTGGGAACCTTAGGCGGGGCGCGTAAGGATTTACCAAATCCTTACGCGGGGCGCGTGAACATGTCTGACAGAAAGATTTTGCATTTAATGCAAAATCTGGCCTTTCGAACGATCAAAGGGCAATGCCTTTTCACCCAAATGAAGGGCCAAGGGTCAGATTCAGTGTATTTAATTCAGGGACACGTGTACGCACGAGATCAAGGCACGATATTCGATAAAACGATCCTAACGGTTCCACCTTTCCTATAAATACCCCCCCCCCATTTGAGTTAAAACCCACAAAATCAGACCTAAAGCTCTAAGTTGAAACCATTGTTTCATACCTGAGCTATTTGGTCTTGATTAGCACTCGGGGACCCTCCGTAAGTCTTCTTTCGCTCTTTCATTCGCTTTTCGAGTCCGAAAGTCAACGTTTTGTTGACTTTCTGCATTGACCAGCCTATGGTCGATGCGAAGTTCATGGAACTTCATAACGTGAGCGTGATCACGATGGTTATGGTCCGTAGTAACCATACCTACTGATCACCACGTTATCTAGGCTCAGTGACGAGTCGTAGTTTCGGCCAAAATGTGCATTCTTGCATGTTTTGTAACCAAACTACTCGTGGGCATCAAGGCCGTTTGTTTTGATGTCAAACCTGTTTCTAAACTTAGTTAAGCATGTTCTAACATGCTTAGCTCGTCACTTTTAGTTTAGTACTTATATAGGGTCGTAAGGTAAGCGATCTAAACCATCGCTTATACTTTCGAACCCGACCCATTTGGTCGGTCATTAGGACCTGACCAAACACATTAGGTGACCATAGCTATAACCTTCCGAGGTTATACCTTGTGGTCACGATGTTAGGCGTTCCAGACGCGTTCTACGCGAACGACGCGTAAGGTGGCATAAGCTACCTAAACGGGTCGTGATGGACCGTAAGCACTTAGGTTAAGTTCCATTTTAGTATGTAGGCTTTGTTAAACCATATTACACGAGTCTCGATACTCGTTTGGTTTTCGAACCCGCGTACTGTCCGATCCTTCCGATTTGGTCCGGTATATTAACATAGCTACCTATTAGGTGCCGTTTGATATCCCGTGATCTTTAGCATTATCTGGTTATTATACAAGAACTCCAAAGCAATCTCAGGTGAGTACATTGAACCCCATCTTTTACATGTTTTCGAGGAGTCAATGTGAGTACATTGAACCCCTCTTTTACTGTTTTCCAAACTGTTTTGGGGTGAAACACATGTGCCTACTTGCTACTTTCATGCTTTCCGGTTTTCACATCATATACTGCTATGTTCGATAGTACATATATAGTACATGATTTCATTGTGTTTATGCTATGTATGCCCATTGTGTGCGTACTTAGTACATTGCTTTACATTTCATGCTACGTACGCCCATTGTGTGCATACGTAGTACATTGTTTCACATTACATTACTGTTGCATATGCTCATCCAGCATATGAACACATTACACTACATTTTGAACCGTTGTACTCTACAATACATTTCATGCTACGTACGCCCATTGTGTGCATACGTAGTACATTGTTTCACATTGCATTACTGTTGCATATGCTCATCCAGCATATGAACACATTACACTACATTTTGAACCGTTGTACTCTATAATACATTTCATGCTACGTACGCCCATTGTGTGCATACGTAGTACATTGTTTCACATTGCATTTCTGTTGCATATGCTCATCCAGCATATGAACACATTATACTACATTTTGAACCGTTGTAACCATTTGACTATACATAAACATTTCTACCGTTGTTAAACATTTCATCTTGATGGTTTGGTTTGAGTAAGTGATTTAAGTAACGAGGTATGTGTAATATGATACAAGCATGGTGGATACGCCGCTGGTACTTCCTATATATAAGTGTTTGTATGGTATTACATATCGTAGCGTTATTTGAATCATTTCAATTTGAGACATAGAACATTTTATACAAATAACACGCTTTTCACAAGACATTGATTTACAAACAACAAATCTTATACAAACTCTTTTTACATGGTTATTCAGTTAACCATGCATTGTTCTCTTATTTATACATATCATTTGATCTTACCGTTTTTCAAATGATTTACAAGACAAAGCAAAATACGAGGTTCATGACTAAACATTTTCTCAAACTCAAGTCATGAATTCCGTTTTCACAAAACCAATGTATCTCACAGGCATTTTTATGCTGACGTACCTATTTTCACATGTGTTTTCAGGAGATGATGCATAGGACTTATCAAGACATACTTAGGCGGACCTGTGCCTTAGTGACTTAAAACGAGACAAGAACTAGTTAATTCATGTTATGTACACTTTGATTCTTGTTCAGACAATGTAAACTTTCATGTTTGATTTATAAAACGAAACTTCAATTGCCATGGATTTGAAACAATTGATTCTGTTACAACACTCCCCGACGTTTCCGCCACGTTTTGTATGTTCTACGTGGTCGGGGTGTGACAATATAAAAATGAGGGACTTCATGATAGAGTTTTGTCTAGTAAGTTTAAGGTTGCTGTCCTACCCAAGGAGGACGAACGTACGTATTCTACCCAAGGAGAATACGCTAGATTACTATTGGCATCCTACCCATGGAGGATGGCGGTACATATCCTACCCAAGGAGGATATGCAGGTTCCGTTTTAGTTCTTTAACCCATTCCCAACCACCGGGAATCACATGTCTTAGAAAGAGTGTGAACTCACCTTGGTTTGCTTGGTTAGACCAGTTACTTGTTTAACAGTTGGTTGACGAAATCCTAATATGATTACTAGCAATTGTCAGTTTCGTACACTTAAATCCCAAATTCCTTATACATATTACACATGTAGCACCCAAGCATTACTTACACCATCAATCCAGCGGTGTACTAGAAACACATAACATACGGCTAGTCATAACAATTACTCATAACCTTCAACAGTCATTCAAGTCATATGCTTGCACACAGTAGGTCATGTAAGGTTACACATTTACATCTCGCGATAAGATCACATACCAAAACAATATTGAACTAAAAGACATAAGGCCAACAAATATCATATGCACACAATTTATCATTGGGCCGATTGAGTTAGTGGGCTGCCATTTCCTTTATTACCTTTTCAGTAAACACATGGGCCATCAATTTATAAAAGTCAAAGTGATTCATGTGATTTCTGACAATGTGTAACCTCTATAGAACCGATATAATAGTGTTCAGTCAAAGCACATGGGCAATTCCACTAACACATTAATAATATTCATTCAAGATCATATTCATATTTAATTCATTACCAATTTACAGAAAGCACATCCATTATTTACGGCACATAAACACTTCAATCACCATCGGCACATATCTTTCCTACGTGAACCTAGTGTTACAACCATGCATACATATAAATTCGTATAACAAGCTCACTTTTTAATCATCACAGAGACGAAACACCTTGAGTGGCGAAACATGGGGTTTCTTCGGGCTGGAATTTATGGCGAAGCATAGTGTTTCGTTATCATGCAGTTCATGTTGCACAGAAACCCTACTGCCCTTTAGTTCTAAGTTAACACAATTTATGCCAACAATATTACACAGTCTTCAATTGCAGATTAGACACCCTATGGCCTTCACTGATTCGCATAATTCATCCAATACTATCACGCACTAACTATCAAATACGCATGTATAATATACCTTAGAAACCTCACTGTTGATTTATCTGCATACCACTTGTTTACTAGCACCACAATCATTGTCCAGGGATCTTTATGTTCACATATGAATTCTATTATCATGCTTGGTTATACACTTAACCACATATCAATATGTCATATAAGAATCAGGGATACTAATTACTACATATATAAAATTTTCGATAAATAGTTCACATATAATCTCAATCGTTCCTGTACACATGATACCACCATCTATCCAAAAATCACAATCCAACACAACATCAGTAATCTATCTGTGAGCTACCTTAGATTCATTAGTGATTCTAGGACATATAACCCTCGATGCTATTTCTTATGCTAGAATACAATTTACACACAACAGGTTCCATACGTTTTTCACATATCATTATCACATAAAGAAACCATTAACATCACAGCGAATTTACTAACCAACGGTTGGCTCGAACAGGATGATGTCTTCGATGGTGGGGAGGTCCACTGCCGCATACAACTTGGGAGAGGTAGGGTTTAAGTTTTAAGTTTTCTTTTTTTTTTCAGCAGAACACATTACGTTCCTAATAATAATAAGGGTTTGGTTTGAGGCGGTTAAGGCTTAGCCAAACTGGGCTTAAGCCCATGTAAGTGGGCTGCCGCCACACCAGGCAGAGCTTAAAGATTGGGTTTCGGTGTAGGCTAGGCAGAGAGTTGAGGTAAGATATACGCCAGGCCGAAAAACTAATAGAGTGTGTTGAATGTGCGGTTTCTAGTCAAAGTGTATAACAATATTAGCCTTTACATATACATAATAACAATCAACCCTGCTTAACTGATCTAACCAGTAACAAGTAGCAAGCACTCACCATAAAATATGACAAAACGAAGTGTGAAAGGAATGACACAATATTAAAATTACGAGGCTAGATGACACTAACATTGAAATTTCGGGTTGTCACATCATCCCCAACTTGAAAGAAATTTCATCCCGAAATTTAGCACGTAGCTACTGAGGAAGCTAGTTAGGTTGCGTAGTTTTCCTGGTTTTTCCTAGGGTGTCACATCATCCCCTTGTTGGTTTGGAATTTCGTCCCGAAATTCCGCAGTAGCTTCAGCCTCAGTAGTGGTTTCATTGTTCTCGAACAACTGTGGATATTTGTGTTTCATTTGGTCTTCTCGTTCCCAGGTAAACTCTGGGCCATGGCGGGAGTTCTAACGAACTCGAACAATAGGTATCCTGGTGCGTTTGAGAATCTTGACCTCCTGGTCCAAGATTTCCACTGGTTCTTCGACAAATCGCAACTGATCGTCGATGGTGAGCTCCTTGAAAGGAACTGTGAGGGTTTCATCTGACAGACACTTCTTCAGATTCGACACACGGAACACGTTGTGAACTCCACTAAGTCCTTCGGGTAGATTCAACCTGTAGGATACCTTGCCAATTCTCCCAGTGATTTCGAAAGGTCCAACATATCGCGGGTAGAGTTTGCCTTGTTTACCAAAATGAACTACACCTTTCCAAGGTAAGACTTTAAGTAGTGTTAGTGCATGCATCTGTCGACTTCGTCTTGTATCGAGTCTTAGTCTTAGAGTGTTAGATTAGGGCACATTGTACGAGATTTCCCGAGAAAGTTGATTTCACATATATGGACATGTTCATATGTGGGAAATCAGCATGTTCATATGTGGGAAATCAGCATGTTCATATGTGGGAAATCAGGATGTCCATATGTGGGAAATCACATGTCCATATGTGGGAAATCACATGTCCATATGTGGGAAATCACATGTTCATATGTGGGAAATCACATGTCCATATGTGCGAAATCACATGTCCATATGTGAGAAATCACTTATTTCGCTTTTATGGACATAGTGATTTCGCTTTTATGGACATCATGTCCATATAAGCGAAATCTCAGACCCTATAAATACTCCAAGAACGAAATCAGTTGTAATGTCTTCTTGTTTTCCATACCGAGGTGCTGTCGGTGTGAGATTTGGTTATAAAAGCTGTAATATCAATCAAAAGCGTGATTTAGGTAAATATCTAGCTGTTTCTACGTTGGTTACTTGTTTTCCGCACCTGTAGCTGATCAAGACTCCTCTGATAGACTCGTTCGGGTCAGAATTCGATCCTACAAGTGGTATCAGAGCTCAGGAGGAGGAGTTCTGTCGAATTCAGCTGGAATATTCTGATTTCTACTCATTCTTTCACATTTTTTCTGATTTTTACAAAATAGAACGAGATTTTACGGTCAAAACTTGCTCAATTTTTCACAGACTGTAGGAAATTGATCATAGATAAACCCCTGAAAGTTTCACACCTAAAATCGAACTAAAAATGGACCAAAATGCCCCCGAGTTGATTTGGCTCATAAGTACATTACCTGATTTCGCTTTTGTGTACACCTTAAACCTCTGATTTCACTTTTAAGAACATCTTAACCCCCTAATTTCGCTCATATGACCTTCTGATTTCGCTCATAGGGTACACTAAACCCTAATTTCGCTCATAAGACCTCCTGATCTCGCTCATAGGGTGCACAAGTCCCTGATTTCGCTCTTAAGGTCACTCAGAACCCTGATTTCGCTTTTAAGGTCATACAAAAATCCTTGATTTCGCTCCAAGTTAATATTCTGATTTCACTCCAATTTACAATATTCTGAATCCCGCTTGAAAGGGTCTGTTAAACAGGTTATTGGTTTATGTCAGCCATGTTAAAGTGTGCATATGAAAAAGTGTTATTGTTGTCGGCTGGATAGATTGTGTGATCCAATCAATTGTCATCATTCAGTTTGAAAGAGCCTGTCAATTTGTTTCAACAGTTCACGTGATTCAATAGTCTGCATCATATAATCGGTCCAATCAGGTTATTAAAACCAAAGGAATATCTAGATACAATGGGTAATTGCATGTGAGGTGTGGTCCGATTTTTATAGCATTTTAGTCAAATTAAAATCAAGTCTTGATAAAAAATGGCCCAATCAGTTTAATGGACCATTTATTGTTTGTTGGTTAGTGGATTTGTTGGTCCAATTAATGTGTATAGAGAATTGATGAGTAACAGTTGAATATCAAACAAAAAAGCATGGTTTGATATTAATGTTTATCGGCCCATTGAGGACTGAAAATTTTAAAAGGAAAGTTAGAGAGTCTGAAATCTCAAATCAGTGTTATTCTGAAAAGGATAATTTTGATGTTGAGAAAGCATTTAATGGGAAAGTAAAGAAGATTTAAGGGGTAAAGGATTTCTACGCTAAAAAGAAAGCAACTTACACCCCAACAAAATCTGAATTGAAATCACCCAAGGCTGGTTAGGCTTGGGTGGACATTTTCTTTGAGTATAATCCTGACTTGCCAGAGATCACAAGTATGTAATCGTGGATCAGGAATCGGCATCTTTCATGTTTAATAAGGTTGTTTTGAAAATGCTTGAAATTGTTAAAATTTTACAGGTTGAATGACTACGCCGGAGCTTCCTGGTTGGTAAGTGCGAAGCAGGAATAGGCACTTTGATGGGTAAAATGTAGATGACTTATTCCTACAATTGGTATTGATTGGTTATACCTACAAGTGGTTATTCTTACAAGTGGTTTAGAGGTTGCTTGATTGCAAACAGTAAATCAAGGAGATTAAGTTGTACTTGATTTACTATAGTTGATAAAACTGACAAGATGATGAACCATATCCCCGTACTTAAACAAGTGGTAAACTTACAAGTAGTAAAAACAAACTCATTTTCCGGAAAAATCATTTTGATTAAAACAAACTTAAGTGTTTTGAAATCTAAATGAGAAAATGGTTTGTGAAAGGGGGAGTTCAGATTGTTTATGCCTAGTGAATGGCGAATTGAGGCGATTTGATATCGGTTATCATGTTGCTGTACAGTTTGTTTTGAATTTTCTTCAAGTGGGTCAAGAGCTTAGATAGTTTTCAAATTTCTTTAATGTATTTGCATTTTAGGGGGAGTAGACAATTTCAGAAAATCCAAAAACATTAGAAAATTTGAAAAAGCCAAAAACATGATAAAATTCAAAAATGAGTTTCATTATGAAAAGAGGAAGTGATAGTACATCAGTGGACTGTCACAACATGCTAAAGAATTGGAGAGCTAAAAGTGTGATAAACAATCTCACTGTGGATATGCCAGTAGGTTTTGCACATTTAGTAGATTGTGACGAGATATAAACCTAAGAATTCAAACATGCTTATTCTGTGGGTAACAACTTCTTGGATATATAGGTAACCCCTGAAATCTTGTTTGAAAGGTCCCTTATTCTGAGATACTAGGTCTTTATGCTTAGTGATATCTGGGGTATTATCCCGGGACTCCTGCTGTATAGAAGTACTGACCTAGTCCCCGGATAATGCTTTCTGCAAATGCTTTGAAATATAAGCTCGCCCTCAGCATGTCGATGAAACAATAAAATTGATAGTCACTACTGTTGTAATTCAAAAGATCCTCTAAAGGGGACATACCGAAAAGTCGAAGCCGTCATCTCTTTGCGTATACGGAAGTATCGACCTGAGCTCTCACAGCCCCCGCAATTTAACCCCTTTACAGATATCATCTGTGGTATACTCACCTGTAAGACTGAATATTGGGATCTGGATACGAGAGTATATTCAAGTAGTGGGACACACGGATAAGTTCAAGAGCTTAAAACATTAACATCGTATCCCGGAACAGTTGAAATTTGTGTGAAAATTTAAATGGACCATTATTCTGACAATCTAAGTGAATTGTTTAGAACATAAAATGAAATGAAGCTTAACGGTGTTAGTGACTTGTCTCAAAAACTGATATGATCCTCTTACACGAACTCACAAAAATATTGTCTGTAAATATTTCTTTACTGCATCACATGTTTCTTTAGTACAAAATCCAAAAAGATTTTCAGTGTGTTTTAGCAAAAAGTTTAAAAAATCCAAAAAGATTTTTGACAACTGATATTGAAAAGCTGATTTTCCAAATTCTGAGTGCTAAACATGATGAGTATAATTTGAGGGGGAGTTTGTCTTTAAAACTGATTATTTTTTATCAAACCTTCAAGTGGTTCATCAGATTGATATAAAAATCATTGTGTTTGGGTTTTGAAAGAGAGTCTGAGTTAGTGCATGTGTTTATGTTTGAAATATGTATGTGAGAGAAATTTACTTTGAGGTAGAGTTTTTGCAGGATAAGTTGAGCAAGGTTATTCGTTCCTGAGATCCAAGCTAGATGAGAGCCAGGTTTCGATACCTGACGACTTTGATTAGAGGTAGCCAGGCAACGATCTTGGAACATGAAGAGCCAGGCTGATTGATTCTGAGAAGCTGTAAGATGGAAAGATAGACAACGATCCTAAAGCTAATGATGCTGATGAACTGAAGAAATACCAGCATATAGCAAGGGGGAGTCTGAAGACCTGCAAGAAGAGATTGAGAGAGTGAAGCCCAGAGACAGATCAAAATTGAAGATGCGAAGACTCGACACTTAAGACTCGTCAACATCTGAGGGGGAGTCTGTTAGTGCATGCATCTGTCGACTTCGTCTTGTATCGAGTCTTAGTCTTAGAGTGTTAGATTAGGGTACATTGTACGAGATTTCCCGAGAAAGTTGATTTCACATATATGGACATGTTCATATGTGGGAAATCGGCATGTTCATATGTGGGAAATCAGCATGTTCATATTTGGGAAATCGGGATGTCCATATGTGGGAAATCACATGTCCATATGTGGGAAATCACATGTCCATATGTGGGAAATCACATGTCCATATGTGGGAAATCACATGTCCATATGTGGGAAATCACTGATTTCGCTTTTATGGACATAGTGATTTCGCTTTTAGGGACATCATGTCCATATGAGCGGAATCTCAGACCCTATAAATACTCCAAGAACGAAATCAGTTGTAATGTCTTCTTGTTTTCCATACCGAGGTGCTGCCGGTGTGAGATTTGGTTGTAAAAGCTGTAATATCAATCAAAAGCGTGATTTAGGTAAATATCTAGCTGTTTCTACGTTGGTTACTTGTTTTCCGCACCTGTAACTGATCAAGACTCCTCTGATAGACTCGTTCGGGTCAGAATTCGATCCTACAAGTAGCACTCGATCCCCAACCTGGAACTCGAGTGATTTCCTGCGCTTAACAGCGTAGCTTTTCTGACGGTCACGAGCCGCCGCCATTTGTTGTTGTATCTGAGAAATCTTCTTGGTTATGTCTAAGACGAGCTCTTGGCCAGTGATTTGGTTGTTTCCAACTTCTGCCCAACAAAGAGGTGATCGGCACTTCCGTCCGCACAATGCCTCGAACGGAGCAGCCTGGATGCTGGTGTGGTAACTGTTGCTATACGAAAACTCCACTAAAGGTAGATGCCGCTCCCAACCGTTACCAAAGTCGATTAAACATGCTCGAAGCATGTCTTCAAGAGTTTGGATGGTGCGTTCAGTCTGCCCATTCGTCTGTGGATGGTATGTTGTGCTCATGTCTAGACGTGAGCCAAAGGATTTGTGCATCGCTTACCACAAATCAGATGCAAGTCGTGGGTCACGATCAGAGATAATGGAGGTTGGTACCTCGTGCCTAGCAACCACTTCTTTCAGGTAGATGGTTGCGAGTGTAAAAAAAAAAACTTATCTGTTCCTTGATCATCTAGGTGATATTGTTTCCATTTCGAGTTGTAAGTAGACTAGCGACCAAATCCATGCCAGTCTGTTCTCATTTCTATGTGGGTATTGCTGGTTGCTGATACTTCACCTTGACTTTCCCACAAGTCAATCGGTCATTCACATCCCTAACTAGGTGGGCCTTCATGCCCGATCACTAGTACAAGGTTTATAAATCCAAATGTCTCTCATCAAAACCCATACGACTAGAATATCAAGGCTGGTGCTTTGCTCAACATAAATTCCCTACAGTTGCTGTATAATGAGATCCACACTCGTTCCATGAGGTAGCGACTATCGGTTGACCTGCCAAGGTTGCTTCTCCATGCCCCGCATGGGTTCAACTTAAAAATCCCCTTCCTTCGGTTCTCCAGTTTGAACAGGATGAATCGGATCAGGTAAGTTAGAGTCGATAGTGAGCTGCAAAACTCGAGCATGTTCAATTTCCATAGTTGTAATTATCCAAAAGTTTCCTCCAACGATGCCATTAACCAATTTAGTTCTGTCGAAGCCAAGGTACACGAGAGGCCCTTGTGATCGGTCTAAATAACGCATCTGGTACCGTCCATGTAATGCCTCCATCTAAAATCCCAAGGCCATGGTTTTCACCGCTAGTTGTGTGTCGTGCAGTTCCTCTTTGTAACACCATCACGGAAGTCATCACTCTCTCGTGTTGCATCGGTGTGTAACTGGGACTCTGATTCGGGCCATCATGGTATCTCACTAAATCACCCGCATCCTCGAGTGAAGACGATGCTCGGTGCATTGCAGAGTTGGAATTCGAAAGCTGAAATGACGTCCTCCTATTTCGTCTTTCACGAACACAGCACCCTGCTGTGCTAGAGAGATTTAAGCTGCACGACCTTCGAAAATCCTGTGATTTATCTGCGATAGTACCAAGTGAAACCAAGAAATTGTTGTATCCACAAAGGACTCTTTGGTTTCGATCAGTTTCCAACCAAGACGGATCTTAGCAAGATCCACGTGCATTCCCACTTCGCTGATTATATATCCAAAAGGTACCTCTCGAATCCAGAAATTACGTTTAACAAGACTTTGAGCGGAGTGGCTCCTCCCTTAGGAGTTCTAAAATAAGATACAAATGCCACCCATGGCGTTCCATTCTCCTAGTCAGGATTCAGAACATTGCCAACGAATGCGGTCGATTCATGTGATCCCTGAAGCTACTGGTGTGTTGGTCAACCCAATGATCATGGTGTATAACGTTGAAATGGCTGCATTACATTCGACATGCTGTTATAAGAGCATTCTCTCCTTGGACTTCCATCTGATGATAGTTCGTTCACTAGCCAATCCTCGAATGGAAGCTTGTTCCTCGCAACTAGTCGACGGGTTGTCAATACGTGGTCGAGGCAAACGGTTCTTGACTGTCACCTTGTTGAGTTTTCGATAAGCAGTATACATACGAAAAGGCTTCTCTTCATGGGTATAGCGAGGGCTCCTAAAACGGAAACTTCTGTCCAGCAGTTCCTGTAGTTGGTTAAACAGCTCCTGCAACCCTCCTGATGCAAGACGGTAAATAGTATAAGTAGTTAGGTCTGCCTCAGGCATGAGGTCAAACTGAGTTCCTACCTAACAGTTGTAGAGATGACCCAGGAAGTTCCTCGAGTAGCACATTGAAGGTAATCACGAATAACTGGTGGATCCTCGATCCTCTTTTTCCTAACCTTACGTCAATAACAGTTGCAAACATAGCGGGGTAATCCCTCCGTAGACACTCCTGGCTTTCATTGCTAAAATGACGCTAACCGTTGTGTCACTCTGACGTGTTAGAACAGATAACAATCCTCCACTAAGAAAATGGATATGTAGAATCTTCTCCTCACAGGGTACATCTATCAAGAACAACAGATGAAGGGTCGATGTCGATCACTTGTTCCACAAGGTCGAGTTTGCATCCCAACGATCATATAAGGCTTCCACTGTCTTGCCATCAACCGATTCCACAACAGGTTGGGTTTCAAGAAGCATCAGGGTTATATAGAACAAAGACGAAGTGATTTGTTACCAAGAACGTGTATGCCACCATGTTATTGCAATTCTGGCGTCGCCCATGCCAATCCTATATGCCCTTCCATGAGCATCATTTCCAGTGTTGCTGTTTTTATTACAAGGATTTCAAGTACTGCTGTTGTTCCTTTGGTCGTTGTCTACTTAACTTAACTACGGCCAATCCATTTTGTAGGCACCTTTATTTCCATACTGTAGGCTAGGGTTACGAATACCTTGTTGTCGCTGTGACTGCTGCTCCCAATGTCGTTGTTCGAAACGAAGCCCTACGATTCTTCACCATCACGGCCCATCTCTTCACATTCTGAGCCACGTCCTAGAGTGCTACTCCCTGTGCTAGCAGTTATACCTTCCATGTTATAGTCGGTTGTCATTGCTTAAGTCCTGATTGATTTGTAAGAGTTGACTCCCATGAGTCGCTGACAAGGGTTAGGGATTTGATTGGAGTCAAATAGTTGTTCGTTGCCGATAACTAGGGTCGTTCAAAGTACTGAGGTCGGTCAAGTGCTACGCTCATCCTCCTGTCCATCGATGTTGCAAGTTGCTTGAGTAATACACGGTCTGTTACGAGGGTATTGAAGAAGTGATCACACTTCGGGATCTAAGATGTCAATACATGAGTTCCAGCGATCGAAGAGGAGTAAGAAAGGTATCGATCAATCATTCGACGCTGCGACATCCAACTCAGGGACGTTCATATAAGCACCTAACATTCTACATGGTTCGCTAGGTGTTCGGATGGGTGCTCAGGTAATACTCGATAGCATCAAGATTCGAAGGGATCCAGAGATGAATGAAAAGTTCACGTTCGAGTAGGGGACAATCACTGCTATGACCCCTATAGGTTTGTTATGTTTCACATCGATCAAATAACGGAACGGAACCCCTTTTCCACTTGTTAAGCCTCACTGGGACTCACATGCACCCCACATTATTATTATGTGTGCACCCACAATAATATTGCGATTTGCATGCTCATCTTAGTTCCTCCTAACTCATGTCAAATGGTTCCTCAACTCAGATGTCAAATGGAGGTCGTCAAAGAAATAAGATCACAAAAATCCAAAACCATGGCATACTATCAACGCATCATAAGGTAAGCAAGCAATCCATGCCATCATGCTATAGTGACGAGTGTGTGTTCGTATGTTTCGTCATAACAAATATGTACTAATCACGTAGTGTATGCAACAAGTAAGAAAGACGAACCTTGCAATCTGGAGCTGAGTGTCATGGTCGTATTCGCGTTTTCAGAACTGTTCGGTTATAGTCTGGTTTTATAAAAACGTTTTTCCCTTTTTAAAACCAAGTTCACTATAACCAATGGCTCTGATACCAATTTGTCACACCCCCAAAATACCACCTAGGGAATGTCCCTGTTAGGCGTGTGACGTACCAGTATCCAAGCCACCAATCATGTTGAACTCATAACAATTATTCCAAATAAAACTTTCATTTATTGTTGATAGAAGTGTTACAAAACATTACTTAACGTTCAGCAGAAGCATAATACATTAATTAAGAAATTCATAAACCAAGTGTGTGAAAGCCATTAAGTTCGTCTTGCGTTTCCTTGTGTCTCGACCCATGACCACTCCAGCCTCCCAGACAGCAAGTTCCATTTCATATGCACCTAAAGGCCTGCAAGGCATGTAACAACAAATCAACAACAAAGTTGAGCGAGTTCACAGTTGAGCGTTCGTTTTAAAGTTGTTCAAAAAACTATGAGTTCGTTTGTAAACCATAAGTTAACCAGTTTTCCCCAAACCATATCCATAGTTAGTGGGGGCTTCCCCATGTGAACCACTAGACCGTTACCACATCGACAACTGACGAAAGTAATTTGTGCCCTAAGTCAATGTCTATTATCATTGACTGAGTGCCCAGATCCATTAGTACACGCTCGTCCTACCAGCACGGTGTGAGGCTTGTCAACCCTAATAGCGCTATCAACTAATGACCCGCTCACCATTGGCCCGGCGATTAAGTCGATATAAAAATAAGGGACTTCATGATAGAGTTTTGTCTAGTAAGTTTAAGGTTGTTGTCCTACCCAAGGAGGACGAACGTACGTATTCTACCCAAGGAGAATACGCAGGATTAATATTGGCATCCTACCCATGGAGGATGGCGGTACATATCCTACCCAAGGAGGATATGCAGGTTCCGTTTTAGTTCTTTAACCCATTCCCAACCACCGGGAATCCCATGCCTTAGAAAGAGTGTGAACTCACCTTGGTTTGCTCGGTAAGACCAGTTACTTGTTCAACAGTTGTCGACCAAATCCTAATATGATTACTAGCAATTGTTAGTTTCGTACACTTAAATCGCAAATTCCTTATACATATTACACATGTAGCACCCAAGCATTACTTACACCATCAATCCAGCGGTGTACTAGAAACACATAACATACGGCTAGTCGTAACAATTACTCATAACCTTCAACAGTCATTCAAGTCATATGCTTGCACACAGTAGGTCATGTAAGGTTACACATTTACATCTCGCGATAAGATCACATACCAAAACAATATTGAACTAAAAGACATAAGGCCAACAAATATCATATGCACACAATTTATCATTGGGCCGATTGAGTTAGTGGGCTGCCATTTCCTTTATTACCTTTTCAGTAAACACATGGGCCATCAATTTATAAAAGTCAAAGTGATTCATGTGATTTCTGACAATGTGTAACCTCTATAGAACCGATATAATAGTGTTCAGTCAAAGCACATGGGCAATTCCACTAACACATTAATAATATTCATTCAAGATCATATTCATATTTAATTCATTACCAATTTACAGAAAGCACATCCATTATTTACGGCACATAAACACTTCAATCACCATCGGCACATATCTTTCCTACGTGAACCTAGTGTTACAACCATGCATACATATAAATTCGTATAACAAGCTCACTTTTTAATCATCACAGAGACGAAACACCTTGAGTGGCGAAACATGGGGTTTCTTCGGGCTAGAATTTATGGCGAAGCATAGTGTTTCGTTATCATGCAGTTCATGTTGCACAGAAACCCTACTGCCCTTTAGTTCTAAGTTAACACAATTTATGCCAACAATATTACACAGTCTTCAATTGCAGATTAGACACCCTATGGCCTTCACTGATTCGCATAATTCATCCAATACTATCACGCACTAACTATCAAATACGCATGTATAATATACCTTAGAAACCTCACTGTTGATTTATTTGCATACCACTTGTTTACTAGCACAACAATCATTGTCCAGAGATCTTTATGTTCACATATGAATTCTATTATCATGCTTGGTTATACACTTAAACACATATCAATATGTCATATAAGAATCAGGGATACTAATTACTACATATATAAAATTTTCGATAAATAGTTCACATATAATCTCAATCGTTCCTGTACACATGATACCACCATCCATCCAATAATCACAATCCAACACAACATCAGTAATCTATCTGTGATCTACCTTAGATTCATTAGTGATTCTAGGACATATAACCCTCGATGCTATTTCTTATGCTAGAATACAATTTACACACAACAGATTCCATACATTTTGCACATATCATTATCACATAAAGAAACCATTAACATCACAGTGAATTTACTAACCAACGGTTGCCTCGAACAGGATGGTGGGGGGGGGGTCCACTACTGCACACAACTTCGGAGAGGTAGGGTTTAAGTTTTCTTTTTTTTTTCAGCAGAACACATTACGTTCCTAATAATAATAAGGGTTTGGTTTGAGGCGGTTACGGCTTAGCCGAACTGGGCTTAAGCCCATGTAAGTGGGATGCCGCCACACCAGGCAGAGCTTAAAGTTTGGGCTTCGGTATAGGCTGGGCCGAGAGTTGAGGTAAGATATACGCCAGGCCCAAAAACTAATAGAGTGTGTTGAATGTGCGGTTTCTAGTCAAAGTGTATCACAATATTAGCCTTTACATATACATAATAACAATCAACCCTGCTTAACTGATCTAACCAGTAACAAGTAGCAAGCACTCACCATAACATACGATAAAACGTAGTGTGAAAGGAATGACAGAATATTAAAATTACGAGGCTAGACGACACTGACATTGAAATTTCGGGTTGTCACAATAGGGGTGGTCATCACTCATCACTCACTCACAACTTCCAATCGAGTTCCGCCATGTCATCGAACATTATTCCATCACTAGTGATGGATTTTAGTAGAAATGTCAATCACTCACCACACACTAATCTCCATCATCAAAATCATTCACAAAACAACAAAACAAGTTAAATATACAATGCGTGATAGTGGCCACGCGTTGTCAAGTTAACGTGTGATGGTGGTGACCGGCAGCAGTGTATAACGCGTCACCACGCGTTGTCGATGGGTGATCACGGACCGCCCCATCCGGCCTTAGAGATACATTTTAATAGTAACTAGAATTATTACCCGAGCGTTACAATAGGAGTTAGGTCAGTATAAGTTGGTTTCGTAATAATATCAACACATTCATAGTAACCAAAAAAAGAGCTCAAAATATGCTCAAAAGGATTCCAAAACGTATTTTGCATTGATCGAAAATCATAAACACAAAAATAATTAAAAAAAACTAAAATACTTAGTGTAAAACAAAATAAGGAGTTGAGTTTCTTTTTGGTGAATGTTACTATTTTGGCTTACAACAAAATAAGGAATTATTTTTTTTTGGTGAGTGTCACTATTATGGTGTGTAATTGGCCAATATTAAGAAGCGCATTATATATTATATATTATTACGTGTAAATATCAAATATAAATGGATTTTAATATACAAAATACACTTAAAGTAAGAAGTGAAGAAGAAAATGTAACACCCCAAAAATATTAAGTCATATATGTATGTATATATATATATATATATATATATATATAGGATAAAGATCCGTTAGGAACCACCTCTTATTGCGAGAACCGTGAGAACCAATGTGAACACGTGGCAAACTTGTAATTAATGATATTTAATTAAAAAACACGCGCTTATCATATCGTTCACTGCCGTCGTTTTCAATGTTCACTGTTGTATTTTTCAAACTAGGGTTTCGTTTGAGATTTTGCATAATCGACGACGACGGCGACTGATCTCTACATATTCACGGCGGTGACTGGCGGCGACTGCTTTTCTACATTTTCACGTCGGCGTGGACTTACACATTTTACGGGGGGTTCAATTGTGATACTGATTTCGTCGTTTCGTTTGATATTTTGCATAATCAACGACGGCGGCGACTGATTTCTACATATTCACGGCGGCGACTGCTTTTCTACGTTTTCACGGCGGCGTGTACTTACACATTTTACGGGGGGTTCAATTGTGATACTGATTTCGTCGTTGGTATACTGATTTCGGATATTAATGGCTTCGTCTGACTCATCTCGTGTTGGAGTTGAACCTTCTGCATCGGGTGATCATCATACAACATCTTCTTCATATCATCCACATCAAGATGCTAGTTTTTGCGGCCCATCTAATGTCATTGTAAATCCTATTTCTGCTTTGGGTCCGTCTGATATTTCTGCTGTAGGTCCGTCTGATGTTGATGTCAATACCTTACTTGCTATTAATCCAACTGAAAGTTACAATCCTGTGTTTACAACAGTTGCAAACCCAGTTGCAAATCGACACACCCTTCATGGGTTTGAAATTCAGACGCTTGATTCAATGTTTACATCAGGCAACGTAGGCTCTGAAACTGCTAAATTACCTGATCAATCGTTACCCGTTGACACCACATCTACTGGTAACACCACATCTACTGGTACCACCACATCTACTGGTACAGCACCTACAAGCACAGAACATGAACATTTACAGTTCATTCGGTTTGAAACTAAAGGTATTTTATATGCATTTTATGTAAAATGTGAATTGTTCAATGATATACTCCTTTTTATCATGTTCATAACTTTATCATGTTCACAACTGTTTATGTTGTTCATTACGATTACTCAATATTATATGCACATGTGCATTGTGTATGTTGTTCATTACGATTACTCAATATGCACATGTGCATTGTGTTAACTGCATTGCATGTTTACAATTGTTTTTTGTTGAAAATATGATTACTTAATGTTATATGCACATGTGTATTGTGTTAAGTTCTTCATATTACACATTATTCATCTTTATCTCAAATTATGTTTTCAATGCAAATTTATGCACGTATGCATTATGATTGCAAATCAATAACTTATGACATCGTACATTAACTGCCAATGTACATGTGCATATTAATTACAATTATACTATTCGTCCCTATATCATGTTGACAATTTTTTTTAATTTATTAATTATTTCTCACTATCATTTAATTTATTAATTATCTCTTACAGGAACTATTACGGCTGCCATACATGCTACACCTAATGGCACCCCGTATTGGATACCTCAAGTTGATGTTAGATACCTTCCTGTGGTAAATAGTACATTTACCCATTGGGAAGATATTGTCATGATGTACAACACATATGCTACGCAATCCGGGTTTTCTACTCGTATCGGTACATCGAAGAACAAAAAGTATCATGACAATCCTAATACGAAAATCTCCACTCATAGATATATATTATGTTCAAGAGAAGGACAACCACGAGTCACAGAATCTGACCCCAATGCTCCATCCAAAAATGCTCCAACCATTTATGATAAATCCCAGAAACAACATAGACAAAGCCGATTCACAGTTTCCGGGTGCCGTGCGCGTATTAAAGTGAGGTTTGATCGTGCTACCGAACAATACAAAATATATGGTTTCATCGCCGCGCACAACCATTGCATGATTGGTAGCGATCACGCCAACATGTTAAAACAAAACAGGAAACTTGGATTTGAGGAGCAACGGTTCATTCACAAAGTTAGTCTTAACAAAATCGGCCCAACTGTTGCACATAACATTCAAGCATCACTTAAAGGCGGACCTCAAAATGTTCGAGGCACAACAGAAGATTTCAAAAATTGCTCTAGAGACATACGTGCATTCATCGGTGAACGCGATGCAGACATCCTCTTACATACCATGAGATCTCGAGTTACCAATCTTAATGATTTCTATTTTGATTGTGTCATAGGTGACAATGAGTTGCGATCTTTCTTTTGGGCTGATTTCGTATCATTGCGAAATTATGAGGCTTTCGGTGATGTGTGTGCATTCGACGCTACATATGACACCAATAAGTAAGATACTATATTGTTTCATCATGTGAAATTACTAATAATTTTTTAATATCATATGTTTTATTTACAGATACAAAATGATTTTTGTGCCATTCACCGGAGTTGATCACCACAAAAAATGTGTTATCTTTGGCGCTGGCATGTTATACGATGAGACTATAGAGTCGTATACATGGTTACTAAACACCTTTCTGGCTGCACATAAGAAACAACCAATCTTTGTTCTCACTGACCAAGACGCATCAATGAAACAAGCTGTATCAACCGTTTTCACAAACTCCATCCATCGTTTGTGCATGTGGCACATAATGAGAAAACTTCCGTCCAAGGTAAACACTCTATTTTTTTTATATTAACACGGCTCCAATTAAACCATATAATATGAGTAAATAATTCAACTTTTTTATTATTCATGTTTCCTCATTTACATATTTCAAATGACATCCTTGATAATACCACTCTTCGTTCGTCAATACATAAGCTGGTGTGGAATTTATTCATCACACCACAAACATTTGAAGAAAGATGGCACGTGTTGATGGACGAATATCACCTAGACAATCATCCGTGGCTTTGTGAGATGTTTGCTATACGTCACGAATGGGTCCCGTGTTATTTTAGAGAGATACCGATGTGTTGTTTGATGAAGACTACATCCAGATGTGAGAGCTCAAACGCGCGTTTTAAAGTCAACTCGTCAGAAACTAACACATTAGTTCAATTTTTAATGTGTTTTGAAACCAGTATCGATGCTCAACGACATACACAACGAGATCTCGAATTTAAAAGCGACATGTCGACCCCTCGCTTATCTACCGGTCTTCGCATAGAGGCACACGCGTCCGAAACATATACATGGTCTATGTTTCTTGAAGTTCGAAAAGAAATATATCTGGGCATGTTCCATTGTATGCCAATTGAACGTCCTGGAACAACCGACGTAAAAAATTACACTGTTCGTTACTGCAAATCAAACATGTCTTATGTCAATGAATTCGAGGTATGTCCTTACCCCAATATACCATTACTACATATTAACCTCAATATATATATTATAACTGTCTACTGTCTGTTTGATCAATTTTTTATTATGCACATGTGCATATATCAATTTTTGTCCTGTTATGTCTGTTTGATCAATTTTTATTATGCACATGTGCATATATCAATTTTTGTCATGTTACAACTATTGTAACCGTCTGTTTGATTAATTTTTTTGGTTTTATCAATTTTTGTTATGCACATGTGCATGTATCAAACTTTGTCTTATGTTATACCTATTGTCTGTTTGAATAATTTTTTGTTATTCACATGTGCATGTATCAAATTTTATCTTATGTTATTCACTCGTTCGTATATCAAACAGTGTATTTGAATCAATTATTTAAACTTGTTCATATTACCACTCATGTATTCATTCTATTTATAATATATGTTATGCATATGTGCAGGTGTCGCTCAATGTACCTGAACAAACTGTAAGCTGTACATGTCTTGGGTTCACTCGTATTAGATACCTATGCCGACATGTATTCTGTATATTCCGTTACCACCAAATTGAACGGATACCGTCCCACTACATCATTCCACGTTGGAAACGAGATGCGCTCCCGTCGGTTGTTCATAGCATATCTAACATATACTCATCTAACAACAGCGAGTTTGCTATCATCCACAATGAAATAATGGATTTAGTCACTTAATGCACAACCCGACTCAGACGCAATCCTGATCAGCTACGTTCCTTATCTTCTGAGATCAAACGCATCAGAAACCGTGTATTTGAATCGTTCCCGTGTGAGCCTCAACCTCGTTCCGTTCAAAAAACTGCAAACATCAGTGACATCTTAAACATACCTTCAAATCTAAGCAAAAGTGTCCATCCTCCGCAAGGTATTAGAAACAAAGGTTGTGGGACCAAAAAACAACGGATCGGCCCCGATGGTCAAAACATTAAAGATAAACGAAAGAAAGCCGGTAAATGACAAAAAGCCGCCCGCTTATGCAACAAATGCAACAAGTATGTATTTGACCATGATTCTCGCAACTGCGAGAAAATCAAAGCTGCCAAACTTGCTGCACGAGCAGCTAAACGTGCTTCTGCTATCGCCGCTGGACTACCCGCCTCGTCTGATTCTGATTCTGATGATACTGATGTTGATTTCGATGACACCGACGATGACACCAATGATGACATCAATGAGTATAATTCTTCTGATTACGATGCATCTGAATACCCCGTCTCTATGCAAAAAGCTCCCGTACCCGAGCAAACACATGTTGGGCGTGAACCTGAACAGTCTTTTGAGCCTGATCAAAACCTTAGGCGTTCAACTAGACGTCACAAACCATCCAACATAGCTCGTGATTCTTGATTGATTTATTATGTATTACAACTTATGATTAGCGAACTTATCTAATTATGACTACTAATGTTTGTTTTGTTTATTTTTTATTAGTACCCATTTAACTTACAGTATTGATATTGGTGATTAACTTGTCATATGCACATGTGCATATGTATTTAGAAATTGTATTTTACGTTTTTCAAAACCACCTGTTTATCAATATAATATTTTTTTAACATTATACATGTTACTAGTATGATTACTAGTATGATTATACATGTTACTAGTATGAATTTAAAACCATTTGTTAGTTATACCCAATTACATATACAAACTTAACATTTAATCTTTGTGTGTTTTATCACTTCATGCACATACTGTATGCACATGTGCATACAGTCATTTAACTTACTTATCAACTGTGTTATATCACTTCATGCACCTGTATGCACATGTGCATACGGGTCATTTAACTTACTAATCAACGTAACATTCCATATTTTAACAAACATATACATTTATAACTAATAACACTGTATGCACATGTGCATATGGTCATTTAACCATATTATTTCACATGTGCATAAACAACACACAACACGAACTTGTTACTGTAACCAAATTAATTCACGTGTGAATAAACAACAAACTATATGAACTATAAATCCAAACATTGATCACCATATCACATATCCAACACAACAATTTTTACACTATACATTACCAATTTGCTAAGATTTCAACTTCTGAGTATATCAACCAACTATTAGTAACATGATTATCTAATTCCAACCACACCTAACCAAAATTTAACATGCATCATAACTGTATCAACTTGTTACCTTCCCAACACAACCATCTAACATGCCTAACCAAACAAAACAATCCAAATTACCAGTTTAATGTTCAAATACTACCTACGTGTCATGAACTACTACTACCCTCAAACTTTATCCGCATTCTTCCATTTGCTAAGAATGTCCCAAAATTTTTCTTGTTTTGCTCGCTCTTTTTCCAACAATTCCCGCATCCTTTCATCTTCCAAATTTTGTATTGCTTTTCTTGCGAGGTACATAACCGTTGCCTTGTACACGTTCGCCTCTGATAGTAACAGTTTTGTTGCAATCTTCATCCTCATGTTTTGCAATTGCATGTCTTGAATATTTTTTTGCGTACTAAAACCGCATTCAAACTCGACATCACTCCCTTTGTACATTTCCATGTGCCTCGTAGCAAACACGCCACAATCGTTGAAATTATCGCTCGTCGCCCATTCCAGTTTTTTCTTCGTCAACGGTGCAGCTGCCATGCGTGCCGCGCTTGGATGTTTAACACTCTTCAAATAGCCAACCATATAATTTTTCTACAAAAAAAAAATAATAATAATATTTAGTGTTACTACATGTCATATTCATATATCCTTATTTTCAAATATAACATTTAATATAAAAAATCTATACTTACCACTTTAGATGGTGTTCCATTTTCTTTAAAACTTCTTCCTGCTGACATTCTATAAAACCCGCGGCTACTCACCATATTATCAATAACTTCGACCTTTGCGTTCTCCAAATCAAAGCATATTATATAGAAATGCTTTCTTTCGATCATTGGTATTATTATGATGTTAAATTCCTTTAACTCCAACATTTTATTGTTACACTCAACAACCTCCTTCAAGTGTGAAGTTAATATTGTAAACGCCTGTTGTTCCGTCTGTTTCGTTTTCAACACATAATCCGGCTGCACGTTACATAAATACATGTCACACACAAGTATAAATATCCTAAATATGATTGTTAAACATGAATTATAACACACTTACGATAGTTGTCGTATAACACCATAATCGCCTTTTCCCTGATGTATTGTTTTTTTTCTCTTCGTAATTCAAAATAGCCGCCCAACAATCTATCACGTTTTGTGAGATCCATTGCCCATCCTCCAATGTGTTTATCAAAAATGCGCGCGTTGTCATTCCATGTGAGGTTTCAAAAATAGTTGAGCTGTAATCGTCACAATAAATTACATCAGTTATGTTCCGTATGCACATGTGCATAGAATACATTACATATACTATACACCATATTTTTTATGCCAAAATTCATCAGCTCATATACCTACACTATATTTTTAACTACCCTTCAAATCACAATCAGTTATGTTCTGTATGAACATGTGCATAAAATACATTACATATACTATACACCATATTTTTATGCCAAAATTCATCAGCCCATATACCTACACCATATTTTTAACTACCCTTCAAATCACAACAGCCGCTAACCTAATCAATCGCAACCAACCAGACCCTTATAACATGCGAACAATATAAACAACCCACCTAATTATTCTGAATTTACTGATTAAATGCTTTATATGACAAAAGTTTATGTCATTACTAAACAAATTGCTTCCTATACTACAATATGTAACAGATTTTTAAATAAAAATTAATGCATATTTAATCTTACTTGAATGTCAGGCTGACCTCTTTCTTCTCCTTTTCAACATCTATTTCTTTATCGTCCACATTACATTTTTTGCTCTCCGCCCTACAATATTAATTTGTACATCAGATTGTAATTCTAAATTATTATGTCACAACAAATAATAACATAACATTATAATTCACGTCCATACCTTCGTTTGTTGTCGATTCTTGTCAGCAAATATTGCCATAACGTTTTTTCATCATCATTTAATGGCTCATTCATGTCAACCACATTTGTATCTCTACCACTCACATGTACGTTTACCTTTGTATCTTTAACACTCGCATGCACCTTTGTTCCAATGTCTGCTTCTGGTGAACTTTGTGAGCTTTGCGAGCTTTGTGACAACAACTCAAAACTCGGTACGGTGTTATCTACTTCTTTCCTCCTACGTGTTTGCCTCTTCATAACACTCTTTTCCGTTTCTGCCCACTTAATGGTCTCACCGATAACTTTGTCTAACTTTATATCCCCATCGTTTTGTGTCACTCCATCGACCTTCGTTGCACCACATTCGTCATTTTTTGATACACCGTCCAACACATCACCTTCATCTTTTAAACTTCTTTTTCTTGACCTTGTAAACACCTTCATCCCACCTTTGATTTTAACATTAACCTTTTTGTCTTTTTCACGCGCCATCACTTTGTTTTATTTGCTGTCACCCATCTCCTTTGTGCTTAGCAAAACCGACATTTTGTTTTCACCTCTAAACGTTCTATCATACTCCCTCACCAACTCTTCAACCTTCTCATTCTTTGGATATTTGTAACAAATATCATCCAACTCTTTATTTAACAACTTTTTTTTGCTTAATGTCTCAGCCATTAAACTTTCAACCATACGAACATGCTCCTAATTAATAACACATCAATAAAACAAAGTTAGTAATATCAACCCAACATTATGCATATATTCAGCATCTTTATCACATTATAAAACACGGTTATGCACATGTGCATCAACTTGTAGAACATGAATTATATGTTCATATAAACACAACATTATGCACATGTGCATCAGTTTGCACAAATCATCTTAAAATTCTTATTATGCACATGTGCATAAATTATATGTTCATATCGACACAACATTATGCACATGTGCATCATCTTGCACAACATGTATCGTATACATCATATATGCATAAAATATATGTATGCACATGTGCATAAATTATATGTTCATATCAACACAACATCATGCACATATCATATATGCATAAATTATATGTATGCACATGTGCATAAATTATATGTTCATATCAACACATCATTATGCACATGTGCATCAGGTTGCACAACATGTATCATATTCATCGTATCCTAACCACTAACCCCACCACATGTCTATTAACCTAACACATATCTATGTCAACCACATACAATCTACAAAATACAAGTTATTATTTTAAACAATATAATCAACGAAAGCTGGATCACATTTATAATTGCACTGGATCACATTTATAATTGCATAAAAAAACAAAAAAACAAAAATAAATAAATAAATCATGTTAAAACATTATACGTACCTCAAACGTCACATTTTTCTTTTCGCCTTCATTCTTATCTACCATTTGCTCCACTTTCTTCATTCTATCCTCTTTCGTTTCATGCTCGTGTCGACATATCCTTCACGTAATGCCCCTTTTCCAAAACCGCCATTCTTTATTTCCCATGTCTGCCTTCTGCTCAACATTTCTTTAGTCCAGAATGATAATGGACTCGATGTTCGGACCGTATTGATGTCCCCACACAATGTTCTATCCACATATAACATCTGCACATGTGCATTATTACCATATGTGAAAACTATATATACATATATATATACAAACTAAAAACAAAATAATTTATACAAAAATTCAAATTAATTATATATCTTATTTCAAACATAACACTTAACTTACCACCAATATTGTAAGAGCACCATTAAAATATTTTGACGTGCTATCCCGTTGCCATCCATCTTTGCTCATCTTCATACTATCACAAATATACTTGCACCAGTTCACATCTTCAACCGCCACATCTTCGCCTAAGCATTTCAGAAAATCAATTTTGCATCTACCATCTTTGTTTATTTCCACCATTGTATTCATGAACAATGTCAAAAAATCATATTTAAACATCATGCCATCCTCCGTTGGGTTATCTCTTAATCTATCGACAATTCTACTTGGTGTTATTGTACGCCCTTTGTATAAATTCTTCCACTCAGCCAATATCCCAACTTCCTCATCTTCTTCTTCTTCTTCGTCTTCGTCTTCTTTCACATCAGATTCTATATCAGACCCACTGTTTTTATCATTATTTTTCCCCTTTTGTTCATCCTTATGTTCTTTCTGCTCCTCATTCTCTTTATCCTTCTTTTTCTCCTTCTTTTTATACTCTATAACAGCCCCGCTGTTTCTCAATCCCAACAACTCGCTAATAACAGTTTCGTTAACTTCAATGTTTCCAACAGTCAACTTGATTGCCATATCTTTCCTGCTAAAATTGTCTACCACAAAATGTGACATCTTCGCTGGCAAGCTGTCAGTTTTAAGCTTCATAATACTTCCAAACCCCATATTTTTTATTGCTACCAACTGTTGTTTAGAGAATGTGTTTAACCCCACCAAAAGTTGATGCGGAGATATGCGTGTTCGTATCGATTGCCAGTTAGATACCCTCATAACCTTTTTACTCACCGTCTTCTTAACTTTCGGTGACACAACTTCTTTATTTAAACCTGTTTATCAACATAATAACATGCAAATGTTATATAATGTATGTACAAAAAAAATGTACATGTGCATTTCAAATTTTTGTTAATTATTTTCAATAACACGTACCATCACTATCATTGTTATCAACTTTGGTGTCTTTCACTTGTCTTAGCGATCTTACAATCCTTTTGTTCTTTGTCTTACATGTTACATCCAAACCTTTGGTTGTTTCTTCGTGTTTGCGTTTGCTAGTCCTTCTTTCTACATCAACACATTTAGTTGCATCTTTTCGTTTCTGTATGCTTTTTTCCTTTTGTGCGTTCTTTTCCACCTTTAAAATACCTGAATTCAAAAAATTAATGCGTTTGCGTGAGTTATAACATTTGAAAAAAAAACTGATAATGCACATGTGCATAAATGCATATTGCGTCATTAACAATACTAATATTAACAGTAAGTTCTCAATACTTTCTAACCTTTTTGCTTAACAACCGCATGCTCGTCTTCTGTCGCATCAGGCATTCTTTTCGACCCTTCATCTCTCGGCTTCAGTAGAAACGTAACTTTCTTTGTTTTTTTTTTCCATTTTACTGCATACAAGGAGAATGTATATTAACACTAACACACGCGCATAACTATAACTAAGCAGCTATAATTATGCACATGTGCATACATACAACTATTAAACAATTTATCAATATATACACATGTTAACACATTGACCCGACAAAAACAAATTCGGTTACAAATTATAAACATATTTTATCATGTTATGCACATGTGCATACCAATCAATCATAAATATGAACCAAAACCATAAGTTATCAGTAAAACCATAAGTTATCACATTATGCACATGTGCATTCTAACACGTTATGCACATGTGCATACCAATCAAGCATAAATATGAACCAAAACCATAAGTATAAACATAAGTTATCACATTATGCACATGTGCATTCCAAAGAAAACACAAACACATATGCACACTACACGAACAAACAAACACAAACACATATGCACAACATCGGTTGTAATCTACGCGAACAAACATTAAAACCTTCAGTCTTTTCAACCAAAATACCCCTGGAACTTTTACCGCAGGACCAAATGAATAAGTTATGCGGCCAGCTGTTAACAGCCATACACAAGCATTTTGAGGCTATATTAAGATCCAGCAGCATCATAAATTCAGCACTATGCTTTAGGCTCACACTTTGGAGACGTACAAACAGTAGGTCTGTTATCCGGTGCACCATTAACATAATAGTCACAACATGCAGCAAACTACCAGCATTAACAATAGACCCTACGTGTATGCAGCTGACTAACCCGGAGATCAACAACTCGGGAAGTAAATACGGATCCCAAAAGCACAGACAGTAAACCCAGTAGCTAGTACCTCGGACAGACAATAAAGAGCGGATGTAATATAACTATGCACATGTGCATACATACAACAATATTATGCATAGACAGTAAACCCAATAGCCAGTACCTCGGACAGACAATAAAGAGCGGATGTAATATAACTATGCACATGTGCATACATACAACAATATTATGCACATGTGCATTCCAAAACAAACACAAACATATAATCGCAACAATATTATGCACATGTGCATTCTAAAACAAACAGAAACACATAATCGTATTTACATGCGGATGTAATATAAATATGCACATGTGCATACATACAACAATATTATGCACATGTGCACTCCAAATCAAAACACAAACACATAATTGTATTTACATGAACAATATTATGCACATGTGCATTCCAAATCAATCACAAACACATAATCTATTTACATGAACAATATTATGCACATGTGCATTCCAAATCAATCACAAACACATAATCTATGCACATGTGCATTCCAAATCAATCACTAACACATAATTGTATTGACCTACATCGGCTGTAATCTATTAAACAAGCACATACATATAATCGGCTGTAAGTATGAACAAGCACATACATATAATCGGCTATATAATCGGCTGTAATCTATATGAACAAGCACATACATGAACAAGCACAAAGAACTTTGTATGATATTACATAGTATGAACTTACATGATGAACTTTCAAGTTCGTAAATCTATGCAACGACGTATGCTCTTCGTGATATATAAACCTCGCCGAATATGCCGAGTATTACCGTTTTTTGCCCTAAATCGATTCGGTATGGCTGTTTTTGCCCTAATTTCGAGCCGGCGATTAATGTGCGGACGGCGATTGAATAGGATGATCGTATGGCGAATTTTTCTGATGAACTGCTGGAATAGGGAGCGGCATTGAGTATCGGCGATTGAATATTGAGTATCGGCGATTGATATCGGAATGTTTTTGTGAGATTTTTGGGGGAAAATCGTCTGATTTGGGAGAGTTTGTGTTGGTTGGACTTGAAATTGTACTATAGATCATGTTTTAATTAAACGCTGGCGTCCGTAGCGAGGGAGCGCGAATTTAATTTTTTTTTTATTTACAAAATTGCCATCCGTTCACATTGGTTCTCGCGGTTCTCGCAATAAAGGTGGTTCTCGCATGAACCCCACCCTATATATATATATATATATATATATATAAGCATATGTTGGTTATGGGAGGAGATCATGAGAAAAGTACATATAAATGAGAAAACTAGAAAACTAATTAAAAAGCCTAAAAAATCCTAAAAAACATTCCAAAAAAAATTACAATTTTTTATAAAAAAAAATCGTTATTTTTTATATATAAAAAAATTTCAAAAACAAAACTTGTACTACACATGTGCATTATATGTGTACTATACATGTACATTACATGCTTAAAATTAACTTTTAAGTTTAGATTAGCTTTTTAGGGTTAGGTTTTTTGGAGGTTTAGGATTAGGATTAGGTTTTTGGGTGTGGGGGTGGCGGGGTTTAGGTTTTTTTCGGGCTTATGTTTAGGGTTTAGTTTTAGGTTTTGGGGAAGGTGGTAGGGGGTTTAGATTTTGGGGTGGGGGGAGGGTTAGGCTTTTGGTGGGAGGGTGAATTTAGGTTTTTGTGGGGTGGGGATGGGGGGTTTAGGTTTTTGGGGGGTGTCGGTGGGGGTCGGTTAAGTGGTTTAGGCTTTCCGTATTCGTGCAGATGTGCAGTATAATTTTTTTTTTTTTGAAAATTTTTTTATATATAAAAATAGCAATTTTTTAATAAAAAAATTTAAAAAAAAAATTGTATGTTTTTAGGTTTTTTAGTTAGTTTTTTTGGTTTTCTCATTTAAACTAGTTTTCTCATTGATGTGCACAAAATGAAACATATAAATTATATCAATTGTGGCTTAAAACTAACCCTTTTTTAGTACTAATGTCGGAAAAAGTGTGCTTTTGTCTTCCTTTTGTATTTTCAGGATTAAATGAGTTCAAAATAACAAAAGAAGCAAAAAGACAGCAAAATCTAACATAAATACAAGAGAGGAAGCAAAAGTGATATGCCCGACCCCCCGACAGCATCTTCCCAAGCAAAACAAAGAAAGTAGAAGACTGAACACGCCCCGTGCTCAGCGAGCACGGGGCGGTGCCCAAGAAGCAGCAGAAAAGATAAACCCATAGAAGCTTCTACTGCCCACCACGGGGTCGTGCCCAGCGGACACGGGGGCGTGGTCAACTTGCTGCAGGCGCATTTATTGTAATTGCGAATTACAATTAATGAAGAGAGAGAGTGTCAGATGGACACGGGGCCGTGCCCAGCGGGCACGGGGCCGTGCCCGAGCTTCTCTTCAGCCTATAAATAGGAGTGTTTGGAGCTCTTGCAACTCATCCCTTGGCACACCACCTCTCTCACACTTCACCCACCACCCACCACCATCACAACACCATCATCCACCACCATCATCCATTGTCCATCATAGAGTGTGTGAGTCGTCTCGGGATCCAAGATTGATCGTAAGAGTTCTTGATAATCAAAGGCCATGTTTGCCTAAGTCTCTTACATCACTTGGTGAAGACAAGTGTTTAGTGTAATACTTTTTATTTTTAATCTTTTGCACTTTTTAATTGGTTTTGTATTAGTCACTTTAATTACTAGTTTCTTATGTTGAAGGTGATTCTTCCTTTTCTTTTGTCCGTGGTGTCTTGGCATTATTTTACTGTCTATATAAAATAAAAGATTTTCACCATTCATATCTCCACGGTCTATATGGAGGTATGTTGGCTACCTGGTCGAGGGTTAAGGGAACGGTTTGGTAAGAGTCTTGCCATTGTTCAGTGTATAGATCCTGCAAAGGACCTGGGTCAAATTTAGTAGGACCTCCTTCAATACCCAAAGGTATTGGATGGCGGGGGTCCAAACTCTTTGCCCCTCCTAAGTTAAACTACTATTAAAACTTTAACCCAGCTACTTAGGACTGTATCCCTGCTGACTCAGACTACTTAGCTGAGGGTAACGTCGCCTTCAAAAGAGGGGCCTACCACATTATGCATTAATAACTTAATTAATTATCTTTCAATAATCCGACCCTTTAGGATTGTATCCTTGCTAACTCAAACTACTGGGTTGAGGGTAACGTCGCCTTCAAAAGAGGGGCCTACAACAATAACTAAGATAATCTCTTAAACAAGTGCAAAAGTACGAAAATAATCAAAGGTTACACTACACACGAGTCGGATCCAAGTGATTCATCTTGTCTATCTGGTTTTCTTTTTTTTATTTTTCAGCATTTTAGTTATTTTCTAGTTTAAAACCTTTTTCTAACATTTTGATTTGGTTAGACATTGAGGATAAACCGGTACTAAAAGCTCTTGTGTCCTTGGACGACCTCGGTATCTTACCAACACTATACTACGTCCACGATGGGTGCACTTGCCCATATGTGTGTTTAGTGTTAGTAAATATCATGTTTTATAAATTTAAAACTTGGCTAAAATGTGTAAAAAGGGCTTAAAATATATACCTAATATATATAACACCTCGCACACATCACTCATGATCCATTCCCTGTTGGTAACCGTATGAAATATAACTAGGAACATTTAGCCTAGTTAATAATAGGTTGCAAAAGAAAAAAACATGAAATTTGGCCCCTTTTATAAATCATTGAACTTGAGGGACTAAAATGGACAATTGAGAAACTAACTCTAATAAAAAGAAAATTTAGACACAAAACACACACTGATGCGTGTGTTTTGGTTGACCAAGATCAGAGAACAAGGGGGAAGAACATCTCAAGCCCTAAATTCACAAATCCTTCAAAATTAAAAAGGAAATCGGGCCTAAAATCAGTGCATGAGCTAAATTAGTGATCATCCAAGTTAGGAGATCACAAGGTATGTTAAATTTTGATATTTGGTGATGTTATGAAATTGTGATGAACATTCATAGTTGCAATTCAAGTATGAATAGTAGATGTTATGGTAAGATTTAAATGAATTCATGTGACGACCCGTAATCCTAAGGTGTGTCCTTAATTCCAAATCACTTCCCGTTACGATTGGGTTGCTTTGTGACTATGTATGCTTGTTTGTTTAATTGGTGAACTTGGTTAAATTAAATGTTAATGTTAGGAAGTAATAGTTATTCCTATTAAACGGTCGTTCCATTGGGCCATTGCACACTAGTGCCTTGGATTATATATGATATTGGGCCGCACCCTTTTACCTTTTAATTGAGTATTGGACTGCCCAAATAACCGAAGCCCACCCCCCTTAATTGTTAGTATTGGCTGTCTTGCCAAGGGATTTCGGCAGCCCATTTTACTTGGGCTTAAGCCCATTGTCATGGCCAACAGTGAACCGCCCCTAGACCTTTACCATTTATAATTCGTATTAGATTCTTGTTTAAAATATAACTCAAAACAAAAACCCTAAGGCATTGCTACATTGGACTTCTTGATTGTTCGACGACTGTGGATACCCCCCCCCCTCGTGAGACATCATCCTTTTAATCAAAGATCTTGGTTAGTGAACCCATGCTATGTTAATTATTAGTTGATTGTTCTTTATGTGTTTATGATTAGCAAAGGTGTTTTAATATGTGGAACATGTTATGATTATGTATATGAAGAAGAACGATCATGGGTTATATGTTAATGAATAGAAGATGATACATGTCCACGTATAGTATAAACAAGCAATAATGATGTATGTGATTCGATAATAGTGGGGTTTATGTAAAGATATATGTGATAACCGTTTGTTAGTGGTGTTCATGTGTTTCGTAATATGATATTGGATTACTTGAATGTGGGTTTGACTTGAATTAAATATAGGATAATACTAAATCAAACTAACTGATGTGAATTGGACTTTGATTAAACAAATAGTGGGACTATAAGACACATGAATGTATTCTGGAACATGATCATTCACGAAACAAATAGGAAGCCAAGGGGGTTTGGGCTATGTGTTAAGTCTTGGGCTGAACAAATGATTTTTGGGCTGCACTTAAATGGGGCAGTGCCTAACGCATAGTTGGGCCGGGCTGGTTTGGGTTATAGGCTATGAACTAATTGTGGTCAAGTTGACCCGGGTCACACACGCACCTACATGGGTAAGGCCCAGTGGGCCGCACTTTAAGTGGATTAACGTAATGAACTGTTATGTGTTGTTAGTCGGTTATGCTCGTGAAACGAAGTAACGTGTGACTTGAATGGTTATTATGTAATATGTGGTCTAGTTGGTGAACCTAACTGTTTGATTTCATGATATTGGAGAATACGAACTTGTAACATGAGAGTGTTTGTGATTCGTACACTTTCTAGGATAAACAGTAGGGATATGTGTCACACCCTGGCTTTGCGGAAGCGTGGTTAATTTGGTGTGACTTCTTAATACCATAGCTTAACCATAACAAGCTATATGAATTTAAAACCATGCAAAGTCATCCATTGAAAATAAAATTGTCAAACATTGTCTAAATGGGTAAACACCCAACAACCATTACTTGTCTTAAACAGTACAACTACTACCATAATGCAAACAAAATAATCATGGTTCAGGGGCCATGGCTTGTCCAGGAAAGAGCCATGAGCCTTGAACCCCGGATGACTCTGAATCTAAATGCAGCGGGAAATCCTGCTAAACCGTGCCAGATCCTTAATTCCCTGAAATACATGTAAGTTGAAAAATCAACAATAATGTTGAGCGAGTTCATGCGAAAATGAGTAAATAAACCTTTATCTTTATCAAAAACTCTGGTATGTAGCAAATAAGGAAATAAAAGAGATCACCAATGGGTTGCAAGTCCACTGATATGTGTGAAGTGCAAGTAGGGATGACTCAAACCTAGCGGATTTATGCGTCGGGCACTAAGTCACCCCGAGGTCCGTTATGCTGGACCTGAGGCTGGGCTCGCTACACCCAGATAGATCTACCGCTCCTGTCCCTCGGTCCTCAACGAGGATTAATGGCCTCAAGTTTCTGCCTACCCACTCACATGATCTAAGTAATAACCCTCCTTATGCTAATCATACCATGTATAACATTTCCATAATCATTGTAACATGTATTTCACCCCCGCAGTTTATAAAACTGAAAACAGTTAAGAGAAAAGGGGGACATGAACTCACAGTGAGCGCGTCACAAAATCAAGCAATCCAATATCCAAGTGCTGTGCAACGACCTACATGTGCTAATTCTATTAGACGGATGGCCGTGCTTTAGCTTCATAGTTTACATCATTGGAAACAGTTAGGCAACCGTTCCGTGTATATATTTGATACGCATTCTCCTTCCCAAGGATGGGGGATTTAAATACATGTGTATTTATATCATTTTATTAAGTCCCACTTAATATATTTTATTTCTTATTCCAAAATATATTTATTTTTCTCAAAAATAATATATTTCCTTTTTCTCATAATATTTTCCCAAAATAATATATTGACAATATACGTGCTTATGAACACTTCCGAATAAAGCGTAAGTTACGTTTTGGTGATTAGGTGGTAATAGAAATTACCGTTGTAACTTATATGTTTGCCGTGAAGGCGTTTGTATTATTTCGGGCTTGACAAGGTTAGTAAATATTATTTTTACTCTAAAAATAATATTTATACATTTTCACAAAATAATCATAAACAGTGAGGTGACAAAATATATTTACCGAATAAATATTTATCACTTTTAGTTTTGTGAAAATCCCACCTCCGATTATTTATAAATAAAGTTGTGGCGAAAATATATTTTTGAAAACATGTCAAAGTAGTCTAACACTTGTTAAATAATTCTAAGTGTTAGATTTTTAGAAAATTTCGCCAGAGTTTCCCCTGTAACTGGAGGTGGCCACGCTTTCAAGCGTATCATTTTCTTTTACAAATCATCTCAACAATTTATCAAATCAACCGAATCAATTTTCAACACTTCAAATAGAAGACTAGTATGTAAAACCGCGTTGTTTCATGAACTTGTAGTTTTTACAAAAACTACGGTGTAGATCTCGTTATTTTTAGTGGATCTATATATAGCATAACTTAGTCTTGCAAAAACCTCGTTTTTAGAACAACTTACTTCTTACAACTTCCCGACAATTTTTGTAAACATTGTTATTTTGTCGGATCTTTTATTCTACAAGTGTTTCTATACTTGTAGTTTATAGAAATCGTATTTGTTAACACTTTATCCATTTTTATTAAAACATGATTTTCTCGACACCCGGTCCTACGAATATACCACTTGTACATACGTAGATCGGCTTGTTTTAAATACTATTTTTCATGTTAAAACATTTTTACACAAGTTCATGTTTCCCGTGTGGTGGAGTTTCACCTTTTAACCCTTGTACACAAGAAACAAGTGTATGTCAAGATACGTGATCCGAACAAAGTCGGGTTAAACGATGATGAGAGCCACCACATCGTAGATCAGGCCATATTAATCAACATATTCAAGTACTACGACATTTACACGCGTTTTGAGCTTTTAACCAACGATATTCACGTTTTAGCAAACTTTAAAGTTCCATCAAGCGGGTTACCGACATTCAACCGACAAATATCTTTTTAACCACTTTAGACATGACCAAAAATGAGTTTTAAACGTTATACCTCTAGCTCGGGGCTAGGGAAGAAACTAGTCGAAAACTGCGTGGATAATAGCAAACGGTAGAGGTCCTCCGCGTTCCGTTTGTTCCGAGCTCCGTTGTACGTAACCACCGACACTTGTATACCCTTGGAATGTCAAGACTTGAACCGAAAAACGGATGTGGGGGTGGTGGTGATCTCGGCCGAGAGGAGGGAGAGGGAGAGGGAGAGAGAGTGAAGGTGAGGTGTGTGTGTTTGTGTGTGTGAGAGGTGATGTTATTTATAGAGAAAGTTGTCTCGATCCTCGTGCAATCCAATTAAATATTCAAAAGCGTACTCTCCTTGGCCCCACTAGTTGGCCGATTCCATTGAGTTGTAATGGTGCTCGGTTCGTTTCCAATTGTTCAGTTACGGTTCAGTTTGGTTAAGTGCGTTAACTTTAAGGTCTAACCCCGTTAGTTGTTTCAGTGCATCAAAAGCGGGTGTTAGGGTAATCAGGGACCCTAACTGGCTCAGAGAAGTACTAATATTAATTTTGGCAATATTTTTATGTTCCGGGTATTGTCCGGTTGTTCGGTCGGATAGTAATCCGTTAAAGTGCTTAAGATATCCGTTAAGCGTCATAAATAATATTTTTAGCGACACAATTTATTCCGCAAAGTGTCGGGAATAATTCCCCATATTTTGGCACTTTATTACTTAGCTAGAAGATAGTGTGTTGATAAAAGTGCTGTGTTTTGTGCTTAAAGTTCGTTTTAGGCACGTCCAAATCTCTATATCTTATTCCTAGAGACGTAATCATACAACCCTTGTATCCCTACACACACTATGGGTGTAGTAAAATAATTCTGGCTCATTCAGGCCTTTAGAGGCAGCGTTTGCCTGATGCTGGCTATACCAGCATGTTCACTGTGTATCCGTTTAGTGCTACTGTGCTTTTGTGCATCATGTTTGTCACTAAGGTTCAGTAAATAAGTAATGTAGTGACAGGAAAATCATAGTATGATGCAGACACGTATAAGTATCAACAATCAAGTAGCAGAAATCTCAGTCAAGCACAGTAATTAGGCAACAATTAATAATTAATTAAGTCGTACGGATACCTGGTTTTGAGAGGGTTGTCACATTCTCCCCCCGTTAAATAAATTTCGTCCCGAAATTTAGGTTCTGCTTGAAGAAGCAGGGTTCTTAGGAAACAGGTGGGGGTATTTCTCTTTCATTCGGTCTTCACGCTCCCAGGTGAATTCAGGACCATGCCTAGCATTCCAGCGAACTTTGACGAGCTTGACACTGCTCCGGCGGGTCTTGTTAACTTTCCAATCCGTGACCTCAACAGGTTCTTCAATGAAGTGGAGCGTGTCATCAATATGAATCTCGTCGGTAGGAATGGCAACGTTAACTTGAGTTGGACTCCTCTTTAGATTGGATACATGAAATGTATCGTGAACGTTATTCAGCTCGGCAGGTAGATCCAACTTGTATGCTACTGTTCCAATCTTCTCCAAAATCTTAAAAGGACCAATGTAGCGTGGATTCAACTTCCCACGCTTCCCAAAGCGTGCTACACCCTTCCAGGGTGATACCTTCAACAAAACCATATCCCCAACCTCAAACTCTTGAGGTTTCCTTTTCAGATCTGCATAGGTCTTCTGGCGATCACGAGCCGCGCTAATGCGATCTCGGATTTGCGCGATCTTATCTGTAGTTTCCTGAACTACATCGGGACCTACCAGTTGTCTATCACCTGCGTCAGACCAACAGAGCGGCGACCTGCACTTGCGCCCATATAAAGCTTCGAATGGCGCGGCACCAATACTGGTGTGGTAGCTGTTGTTGTATGAAAACTCAACCAGGGGTAAATGCTTATCCCAGCTACCGCCTAAATCCATCACACATGCTCTCAGCATGTCTTCCAATGTCTGAATCGTCCGTTCACTTTGGCCGTCGGTCTGCGGGTGAAAAGCGGTGCTCATATTCAGCTTCGAGCCAAAAGCTTCCTGGAAGGATTGCCATATCCTTGATACGAACCTTCCATCTCTATCAGAATTAATCGAGAGAGGTACTCCATGGCGAGTGACAATTTCTCTCATGTAAATTTCAGCCAATTTGCTTGTATGATCCTTTTCACGGATAGGCAAGAAATGTGCTGATTTCGTCAAGCGATCCACTATCACCCAGATAGTGTCATGGCCCTTAGGCGTTCTTGGCAACTTTGTAACAAAATCCATGGATATATCTTCCCACTTCCACTGGGGAATTTTCGGTTGCTGCAGAAGTCCCGAAGGCTTCTGGTATTCTGCCTTAACCTTAGCGCAAGTCAAACATTGGCTCACATAAATAGCAACATCGCCTTTCATCCTAGGCCACCAATAATAATCCTTAAGATCTTGGTACATCTTATCCGCTCCCGGGTGGATAGAGTACCGTGACTTGTGAGCTTCATCAAAAATAACTTCTCTTAAATCACCAAACAAAGGAACCCAAATCCTTTTCTCAAAACATAACGTTCCTTCCCTGTTTGGAACCAATATCTTCTCCATCCCACGGAGATATTCTTTCTCAAGGTTCTCCTCCTTGAGAGCTTCTTTTTGCGCTGCTCGAATGCGTGAGGAAAGATCGGTTTGGATAATCATTTCCATAGCCCTAACCCTTATGGGCTTGATTCTCTCCTTGCGACTTAGGGCATCGGCGACCACATTCGCCTTCCCTGGATGATACTTGATCTCGCAGTCGTAATCGTTCAGCAACTCAACCCATCGCCTTTGCCTCATATTCAACTCCTTCTGGTTGAATATATGCTGGAGGCTTTTGTGATCTGTAAAGATCGTACACTTCGTACCGTAAAGGTAGTGTCTCCAAATCTTCAAAGCAAAAATCACTGCGCCTAGCTCCAAATCGTGCGTGGTATAGTTCTTTTCGTGTACTTTCAGCTGGCGTGATGCGTAGGCGATAACCTTTTGACGTTGCATCAACACACAACCCAATCCTTGACGCGAAGCGTCGCAGTATACCACAAAATCGTCGGTACCTTCCGGTAGAGCTAAGATTGGCGCGTTGCAAAGCTTATCCTTCAACAACTGAAATTGTGACAACTCGTGGTTTCAGGTGCTTTTCTAACTGTTAGTGTCCTTTTCATGACTCGTGTATGTGTTATGAAGTGAATAACGTGATGGGTTTTACGTATCGGTTGCGAGTTATTAGATGGTTATGGCTATACTTAAAACACTTAGTCGCACAACACTTGGGATCGCACACCTCCTTAGAACCGTACACTCCCTCACTTTGGGTGTTCTGTTGGTGCAGTCATCTGTCGACTACGTCTCATGTCGAGTTCTGGTTACGATGCGGATCCGGTCAGCCATGACATCACGAGTGACATCAACCAAGTGACATCACAAGTGATGTCATGATTTCTCAACACCCAATATGGGTCGTTTACATCATGCTTCACAACAAATCTTATATGTTCACAAAAGACAAAAAAACTATATGGTCCAATGAGAAGCAAGCTTGTTAAGGTCCAATGAGGGCTAGCCATTTTATAGTCCTATGAGAGATCACCATTTGATAAACCAATGATATGAGAGTAACCTTTTGGATAGCCAATGGCAAGCTGCTGTTTGAAGTCATGATGGACCGCCTTTAAGGACATAAGTTGTCAGATCGCTTTTAAGGAATATATGTGGAATCGCTTTTTCAGGCCCACACTAAAGCAGGCCTAGATCACTCCAGGTCCAACCCAATCTATTTTGTATATGGTATGAAGATGTGTACGCATACAGTTCCCTTCCGATCATGAGCGAACCCTAAATCCTCTCCACTGGACGGCGATCCCAATCTCCTCTCTTGGCGTCAATGGCAATGCTCGTCTCGAAGCCCTCTCGCAACCCTAAACAACCCCCACCCTTCACTTTGGATAACGAACGGCAGCAGACTACCCCCCCCCCTTTCCGTTGATGGTGGCGTATGGTGGTGCCAGACGACAAGAGCGGAGAAAGAGAGATAGGTCGAGAAAGATTGAGGAGAACGAGAGTTGCAGCAGTCGCCACCGACGGCGACTGCGGTGGTTCTATGATTTACGAAGATTTTCCGATTATGGATGATGGTTCCGACTGTAGTGATTTGGCGATAAACCGAAGCAACAGTGGTGGTTCAGTTCAAATAGTGGCGACAATTGAAGCTGGGTTACGACAGTGGTGACAATGATTTCCGGTTCGGATCCGAAACAGTGGCATGGTGGACTTAGGTTATTCAAAGAAGACTAGCGGTGACGGAACTCTGCGGCAGCGACACCCGCACACACTTCTGATTCTCTTCATTTCTCGGTCAGTAACATACTACGTTTGATAACCAGTGATTTTGTGATTTTGGTTTGTACATGATTATTATTTGCACCCCTTGTGGCCCTTGATTTGGATAAAATAAAGGAGTTTAAGCTGTTTATAGGTTCTGCGATTTTGGAAAAGGGAGTTATAGGTCGAACATAATGTTTGATGTTAACAAGTTGTTGATAAAGTGTTGGTAATTGTTTGACTTTATGTTAAGCTAGTTGATATGCATGTACATGGGTGTCATCTTTGAATATATATTATATGTATGCATGATAATTTAGTTATGGCTTTGATGATGACTTCGTATGTTGGTGATGGTCAACAGTAGGTTAAACCTATACATGAAACGTGTGGATTAGGGGTGTTGATTGGTGGACCGAAGGTTATCATAAGAGATTGGGTCAAAGTTAAGTCGGTTGTCTTTCGATGGGCTGCCACTCGAATTATTTGTCTGCCCATGTGATTGGATTGTATAGCAGTAGTGGGTCACACACATTCGCTTAGTAGCATGGGCCGCGAGGTCTACTGAGTCGTACATTTTCTGTCGGGTCCCGGGTCAGTTGAACCGCGCATGTGTAAACGGACCGCACACTTGTTGGGTTTTAGGCTTTCTAGGCCATGCATGACTAATGAATTATTGCACAACATGTTTAATTGTTAAGACTAGTGTATGGGGCGATGAACATCAATACTTGTATTTATGTGCACTATCTGATGAATTAATGTGGAATGATACGTGTTGTACATGTATACAAACTGATTGTTGGGTGTAACTATCATAGGGTTTTGGGTTGAACACTTCTGTTAAACAAGTAATAAGTCCAACCGAGCAAATCCAAGGTGAGTTCACTACATTCGAGCATGCGTCCCAGTGGTTGGGGACAGTCAGGGGGTATCCCAAGGGAGGGGATGAGTCTTTGGGTAAAAACGGGTATATTGGTTAATGATCTCACCTATCATCTTTTGTAAGTCCCTCATCGGGTATTAGTTAGTAGCGCTACTTAGGTTTGGCACCCTCACCCCGTGCCTGTAAAGGACGGAGGTGAACTAATGACCCAGTCTGGCCCAGTACTAGATAGGAGTACGTGGGAAGGGCAGTCCGTGAGCCGTCCGTGTGTGGAAACGAGATATTAACAATATTACTTGCATTGGTTATTGAACTGTTTTGTACACAACGGGTAATAAACATTTTCTAAAAACTGTGAACTCGCCAGCTTTGTCTGATACACGTGTTACATGCTCGCAGGTCGTTAGGTATCTTGGAATTGGGAAGCTTGCTATCTGGGAGTGCTGGAGTGGTCATGGATCGAGGTCCTTGGATTAAATTACATTTGATACATTGGTTTTAAGCGTTATTATGAAACAATCACTAAACAACTTATTACATGCTTCCGCTACACAACTCTTGAGAATTAATGTTATGTTGACAACTTATTTTGGTAAAATAATGTCATGACTTATTTAAATATTTAACATTGGTTCGGTGTGATTGGTGGCTCGAACTCTGATGCGTAACACGCCTCGCGGGGTTTCCGTAGGTGAAATTTTGGGGGTGTTACAGTTGGTATCAGAGCCACTGGTTATAGTGAACTAGGTTTTAAAACGTTTTATAAAACCAGACTATAACCGAACAACTTCGAAAATCGATCATGACACTCAGCTCCAGATTGCAAGGTTCGTTTCTCTCTCACTTTACACATTACTCGTTTAACAGTCGCACACTCACAACGTATATGAACTGAACCAATTAGCGCCATAGTGACTTGATAGCGTGACCCCACGCATCGACTCATGCGAGTCATAGACCTGTGATATCATCTGTTGTGTTGTTTGAACGGGGGAAACTTTGAGCGCGAGCTAAGAAGCACTGAGATAAGCATGCAAATTGCCTTAATATTATGGGTGCACACTTAATAATAACGCGGGGTGCATGCAAGTCCCAGTGAGACTTATCAAGCGTGAGGAGGGTTCTGCCCTACTATGTGTGAACTTGGTAGTACGTAAATATCAGTATGATACTTGACTCTCATCTCGTTTCGACTTCTAAACCGGTTTATTCCCAACTATGGAAACATGAGTGGACGAGGAGTGAGGACACGGGCGTGGCAACATCACCAGGACTCAGGCTGAGTTGACTGACCTAATCAACACCCGCGTGGCCGAGGCTTTAGCAGTCCATCAAGTTGGTACGGAATGTACCGAGTATTCTTACCCTCATATTGTGTGCACGGCTTTTCACTTCTATAATGTGAGTCCCAGTGAGGCTTGACAAGTGAAGAAGGGGTTCCGCTCTGTTATTTGATCAATGTGAAACGTAACAAGTCTATGGGAGTCATAGAAGTGATTGTCTCCCACTCGAACGTGATATTTTCACTCCTCTCTGAATCCTTTCGAACCTCGATGCTATCGAGTATTACATGAACACCCATCTGAACCCCTAGCAAACTGTGTAGAATGTTAGGTGCTTGTACGAACGTCCCTAAGTTGGATGTTGTAGCATCAAATGATTGGTTATTACCTACCTCACTTATCCTTGTTTGTTGGAACCTAACATTTACGTCGTAAATCCTGAAGTGCGATCACTTCTGCAACACTCTTGAAACATACCGTGTATTACCCGAACAACTTGCTGGAATGATGGACAAGAGGATGAGTGTAGTACCTTACTGACTTAAGTATTTGGACGACCCCGATTACCGGCAACGAACACCAGCGAATCGACCCAATCAAACTTTTAACCCTAGTCAGCGACTCGTGGGAGTCAACTTTTATGAATCAATCGGGACATAAGCAATGGCAACTGACTACAGTGTGGAATGTATAACTTCCCTTGCAGTGAGTAGTGTCTTAGGACGCGACACGGAATGGGACAAGATGGACCCTGTTGTTGAAAGACCGTAGGGCCCCGTTACAAGCAATGACATTAGAGGCAGCAGTCACGACAACAACCAAGGGAACGACGGCAGTATTGGAAATGCTCGTAGCGAAAACAACAAACACTGGAAATGACGCTCATGGAAGGGCATTTAGGATTGGCGTAGGCAATGCCAGGTGTAATAGCAACATGGTAGTTTGTATATTTTTGGGTAACTAATTATTTCGTCTCTGTTCTGTCTGACCCTGATGCTTCTAGGAATCAAACCTGTTGTGGAATCGGCGGATGGCAAGCCAATTGAAACCTCATATGCTTATTGGGATACAAACTCGACCTTAAGGGACAAGTGTCCGACATCGACCTTCCTTCTACTATCCTTGGTGGTTACAATGCAGTAGTTGGTGCGGATGTTATCCAAGAACCTCGCGGACATAACCTTTAAGGAGAAAAGCTTGTGTGGAGAAACGTTATTGTTCCAAAGCATCAGAATGGCGCAAGGGTTAGCGCCATCTCAACTGAGAAAGTCTGGAAGCATATACGGAAATATTACCTCACCATGTTGGCAGCCGTTATTAATATTAAGGATAAGGAAAGGAGGATCAAGGATCCACCAATGGTTCGTGACCCATCTCAGTGTGTTATTCGAGGGACCTTCAGGTTTACTTCCACAACTGCTAGTCGGAATCTCAGTTGATCTCACGCCAGAGGCGGCTCCGAACACTCAAACTCTTACCATCTTGCACCATGAGGGTTGAAGAATTGTCAAATCAACTACAGGAATTGCTGGGCAGGAGCTTTGTCGGGCCTAGATTTCTTTTCGCTTTGGGGAGCCCTAGTTATAACCGTGAAGATAGGCCTTTTCTGTATGACTATCAAGAACTCAACCAGGTGGCACTCAAGAACTATTTGCCTCGACCATGTATTGTCAGCCTATCGACCAGTAGCAAATGTCAAGCTCTCATTCGAGGATTGATTTTCGAACGAACTATTATCGGATGGAAGTCCAAGGGGAGAATGTTTTTAAGGCAGCTTATCAAACGCAATTCGGCCATACGACCTTGTATTCCAGAACCTTCGGGGTAATCAACACACCAACAGCTTTAGGGATCACATAAATCGACCGTGTTTATTGATGGCAATTTGAATCATTTCAGGATAAGGGAACGTCATGGGTGGTATCTGCATTCTATTTAGAGCTCCCGGGGGAAAGAGCCACTCCGCGCGAAGTCTTGTTAAAAGTAACTTCTGGATTCAAGAGGTACCTTTTCGGTCATATAATCAATGAAGTGGGAATACGCGTGGATCTCGCTAAGACTCGTTTTAGTTAGAAACTGATCGACACCAGAGATCCCTTCGATGATGCTGCAATTTCTTGGTCTCACTAGATGCTATCACTGATTCATCACAGGATTCTCGAAGATCGCGCAACTCAAATCTCTTTAGCACAGCAGGGTGCTGTGTTCGTGGAAGACAAAACAGGAGGGCGTCCTTTCAACTTTTGAACCTCAACTCTGCAATACTCTGAGCATCGTCTTTATCCGAGGGTACGGGTGATCTAGTGGTATACCATGATGGCCCGAATAAGAGTCCCAGTTACACGCCGATGAAACACAAGAGAGTAATAATTTACGTGGCGGAATTACAGAGAGGAACAACGCGGCACACAACCGGCAGTGAAAACCGTGGACTCGGGATTTTAGATGGAGGCATTACTTGGACGGCACCGAATGCGTTACTTAGACCGATCACAAGGGCCTCCGGAGTACCCTGGCTTCGAAAAAGTTAAATCAGTAAATGGCATCATTGGATGGAACTTTTGGGAGGATTACGGCTATGGAACTGGAACGTGTATGAGCTTTGTGACTCACTATCAACTCTAACTCACCTGATCATACTCACCCTGTTCAAGCTGGAGAACTGAAGGGAGAAAAATTTTCAATTTAAACCCATGTGGGGCATGGAGAAGCAACTTTTGGCAGGATGGACAATATTCGCTACCTCAAAGAACAGGTGTGGATATCATTACATGGCAACTTTAGGAAACTTGTAATGGGCACGGCACACCGGTTCCGATATTCTAGATATCTGGATTTTGATGAGAGACGTTAGGATATGTAAATCTTGTACTGGTGATCGGGCATGAAGGCCCACCTAGCTATGCATGGGAACGATGTTTGACTAGTCGGAAAGTCAAGGTAAAGTATCAACAACCAAAAACACCCGTATAGAAAATGAGAACAGACTGCCATGGATTCTATCACTGGCCTATTTACAACTCGAAACGGAAACAGTATCACTTGAGTGATCGTTAGGAAAGCTATTAAGTTTTGGAAACACTGGGAGTTCGCTGTAGGCGGACGTGTCCTAATCGAAAGTCTCACCCTAGGGGGGGGTGCGGTACACCCTGGAAAACATGGCAAGCTTAGTTTACGATACGTTGGGACATTTGGATTTCTGGGTACAAATCGGTGACACGGCTCACAAACTCGAGTTACCGGATGAATCGGGTAACGATCACGATGACATTTATGTCTCGAATCTAAAGAAGTGTTTGTCCGATGAAACGCTTTGCGATACCCTTATTAGAGTCTGAGGTTGATGACTAGTTGTAGTGGTTGAAGAATCTACTGAAATCATGGACCAAGACGTTACGATTCATTAGCATAGTCAGATTTCAATCGTGAGAGTTCGCTGGAACTCAAGACATGGACCGGAGTTCACGTGGTAACGCAATGATCGGAATGAGCTCTAGTATCCTCAGTTGTTCAAGAGGTTGTATCAAGTTTTGATGTCACTGGCGAATTTCGGGACGAAATTCCCTTTCAAGGTGGGGATGATGTGGCACCCGAGGAAAATCCACAGTCATCCGGATCAAACACCTTACGGCTTTGGGTTTATCAAATTTCGGGACGAAATTTCTTTCAAGTTGGGGATGATGTGACAACTCGTGGTTTCAGGTGCTTTTCTAACTGTTAGTGTCCTTTTCATGACTCGTGTATGTGTTATGAAGTGAATAACGTGATGGGTTTTACGTATCGGTTGCGAGTTATTAGATGGTTATGGCTATACTTAAAACACTTAGTCGCACAACACTTGGGATCGCACACCTCCTTAGAACCGTACACTCCCTCACTTTGGGTGTTCTGTTGGTGCAGTCATCTGTCGACTACGTCTCATGTCGAGTTCTGGTTACGATGCGGATCCGGTCAGCCATGACATCACGAGTGACATCAACCAAGTGACATCACAAGTGATGTCATGATTTCTCAACACCCAATATGGGTCGTTTACATCATGCTTCACAACAAATCTTATATGTTCACAAAAGACAAAAAACTATATGGTCCAATGAGAAGCAAGCTTGTTAAGGTCCAATGAGGGCTAGCCATTTTATAGTCCTATGAGAGATCACCATTTGATAAACCAATGATATGAGAGTAACCTTTTGGATAGCCAATGGCAAGCTGCTGTTTGAAGTCATGATGGACCGCCTTTAAGGACATAAGTTGTCAGATCGCTTTTAAGGAATATATGTGGAATCGCTTTTTCAGGCCCACACTAAAGCAGGCCTAGATCACTCCAGGTCCAACCCAATCTATTTTGTATATGGTATGAAGATGTGTACGCATACAGTTCCCTTCCGATCATGAGCGAACCCTAAATCCTCTCCACTGGACGGCGATCCCAATCTCCTCTCTTGGCGTCAATGGCAATGCTCGTCTCGAAGCCCTCTCGCAACCCTAAACAACCCCCACCCTTCACTTTGGATAACGAACGGCAGCAGACTACCCCCCCCCCTTTCCGTTGATGGTGGCGTATGGTGGTGCCAGACGACAAGAGCGGAGAAAGAGAGATAGGTCGAGAAAGATTGAGGAGAACGAGAGTTGCAGCAGTCGCCACCGACGGCGACTGCGGTGGTTCTATGATTTACGAAGATTTTCCGATTATGGATGATGGTTCCGACTGTAGTGATTTGGCGATAAACCGAAGCAACAGTGGTGGTTCAGTTCAAATAGTGGCGACAATTGAAGCTGGGTTACGACAGTGGTGACAATGATTTCCGGTTCGGATCCGAAACAGTGGCATGGTGGACTTAGGTTATTCAAAGAAGACTAGCGGTGACGGAACTCTGCGGCAGCGACACCCGCACACACTTCTGATTCTCTTCATTTCTCGGTCAGTAACATACTACGTTTGATAACCAGTGATTTTGTGATTTTGGTTTGTACATGATTATTATTTGCACCCCTTGTGGCCCTTGATTTGGATAAAATAAAGGAGTTTAAGCTGTTTATAGGTTCTGCGATTTTGGAAAAGGGAGTTATAGGTCGAACATAATGTTTGATGTTAACAAGTTGTTGATAAAGTGTTGGTAATTGTTTGACTTTATGTTAAGCTAGTTGATATGCATGTACATGGGTGTCATCTTTGAATATATATTATATGTATGCATGATAATTTAGTTATGGCTTTGATGATGACTTCGTATGTTGGTGATGGTCAACAGTAGGTTAAACCTATACATGAAACGTGTGGATTAGGGGTGTTGATTGGTGGACCGAAGGTTATCATAAGAGATTGGGTCAAAGTTAAGTCGGTTGTCTTTCGATGGGCTGCCACTCGAATTATTTGTCTGCCCATGTGATTGGATTGTATAGCAGTAGTGGGTCACACACATTCGCTTAGTAGCATGGGCCGCGAGGTCTACTGAGTCGTACATTTTCTGTCGGGTCCCGGGTCAGTTGAACCGCGCATGTGTAAACGGACCGCACACTTGTTGGGTTTTAGGCTTTCTAGGCCATGCATGACTAATGAATTATTGCACAACATGTTTAATTGTTAAGACTAGTGTATGGGGCGATGAACATCAATACTTGTATTTATGTGCACTATCTGATGAATTAATGTGGAATGATACGTGTTGTACATGTATACAAACTGATTGTTGGGTGTAACTATCATAGGGTTTTGGGTTGAACACTTCTGTTAAACAAGTAATAAGTCCAACCGAGCAAATCCAAGGTGAGTTCACTACATTCGAGCATGCGTCCCAGTGGTTGGGGACAGTCAGGGGGTATCCCAAGGGAGGGGATGAGTCTTTGGGTAAAAACGGGTATATTGGTTAATGATCTCACCTATCATCTTTTGTAAGTCCCTCATCGGGTATTAGTTAGTAGCGCTACTTAGGTTTGGCACCCTCACCCCGTGCCTGTAAAGGACGGAGGTGAACTAATGACCCAGTCTGGCCCAGTACTAGATAGGAGTACGTGGGAAGGGCAGTCCGTGAGCCGTCCGTGTGTGGAAACGAGATATTAACAATATTACTTGCATTGGTTATTGAACTGTTTTGTACACAACGGGTAATAAACATTTTCTAAAAACTGTGAACTCGCCAGCTTTGTCTGATACACGTGTTACATGCTCGCAGGTCGTTAGGTATCTTGGAATTGGGAAGCTTGCTATCTGGGAGTGCTGGAGTGGTCATGGATCGAGGTCCTTGGATTAAATTACATTTGATACATTGGTTTTAAGCGTTATTATGAAACAATCACTAAACAACTTATTACATGCTTCCGCTACACAACTCTTGAGAATTAATGTTATGTTGACAACTTATTTTGGTAAAATAATGTCATGACTTATTTAAATATTTAACATTGGTTCGGTGTGATTGGTGGCTCGAACTCTGATGCGTAACACGCCTCGCGGGGTTTCCGTAGGTGAAATTTTGGGGGTGTTACAGAAATGCTTCATCCTGTTTGATTCCCCAATCAAACTTTTTATCCTTTTGCGTGAGGAGCGTCAATGGCTGAGCGATCTTTGAAAAATCCTCAATAAATCTTCGATAATAACCAGCCAAACCCAAGAATTGCCGGATCTCGGTTGGCGTCTTTGGCGCTTCCCAATTCTTGATCGCCTCGATCTTGGTTGGATCCACATGAATTCCACTTTCATTTACCACGTGCCCAAGGAATTGCACGTCTCTCAGCCAAAACTCACACTTAGAGAATTTGGCATACAACTGCTCCTTCTTCAGTAGCTCTAAGATAGCTCTGAGGTGTTGCTCGTGTTCTGCCTTCGTTTTTGAGTAGATCAAGATGTCGTCGATGAACACAATCACGAACTTATCCAGGTACGGCTTACAAACTCGGTTCATCAAATCCATGAACACTGCAGGTGCGTTTGTTAAACCAAACGGCATGACAAGGAACTCGTAGTGCCCATATCGAGTTCTGAAGGCTGTCTTCGGAATACTTTCTTCCTGTATCCGGAGCTGATGGTATCCAGATCGAAGATCGATCTTTGAGTAGAAACTTGAACCTTGAAGTTGGTCGAACAGATCATCAATCCTTGGCAAAGGATACCTATTCTTGATCGTCAGCTTGTTCAATTCTCTGTAGTCAATGCACATACGGAAACTACCATCCTTCTTCTTGACAAACAAAACTGGAGCTCCCCAAGGCGAGAAGCTTGGTCGAATAAAACCCTTATCCAACAACTCTTGAAGTTGCGTTGATAGCTCTTGCATCTCAGACGGGGCAAGTCTATAAGGTGCCTTAGCCACAGGCGCGGCGCCTGGAACTAAGTCGATGTGAAATTCCACTTGCCTCTGAGGCGGCAAGCCTGGCAAGTCTTCAGGAAAGACTTCCGGATATTCCCTTACGACAGGGATGTCTTCGATCTTCGGCTCAGCAGCCTTTTTATCCACGATGTGTGCTAGGAAAGCAACACATCCTTTCTTCAGACACTTCCTTGCTTTCAGACAGCTGATAATCCGCAACGGCGTCTCACGCTTCTCTTCATGAACAACAATGGTCTCACCATCGTCGGTCGAAATACGGATAATCTTCTCGTGACAAACAATCTCCGCCTTGTTACTTGCTAACCAATCCATCCCTACTACCACGTCGAAGCTTCCTAACTGGACTGGTAGTAGATCGAGAGCAAACTCACGCTCTCCTAACTCGATTACGCAACCTCTAATCACTTCATTGGCTTCTACTAACTTCCCATTAGCTAACTCGATTGAATAAGGAATATCTAACTTACTAGCGGCTAAACCAAGCGTGTTCTTAAATTCTAGCGATACGAAGCTATAATCGGCACCAGTATCAAACAAAACAGACGCATAGCGTTGGTTTACAGGGAACGTACCAGTAACGACATTGGGATCCTGGCGCGCTTCCCTGGCCTCCATGTTGAAAACTCTTCCACGAGCTTGGGTCAATTCCGGGCAGTTCCTCTTGAAGTGCCCTTGATCTCCACAGTTAAAACATCCGGGCCTCTGCCCGTTTCCACCATTGTTTCCAGCTTGGTGGTTTCCCTGGTTTCGGTTCACGGTGCCTGCTTGGTTAGCACGGTTTCCATTTCCTCCTTGATTTCCTTGTGGGCGGTTCCCATTACCACCACGGTTGTTTCTATTCCCATTTCCTCCTTGGCCTCCCCGGCCAGCATTAGCCCAACAGAAATCTCTCGTATGTCCAGTCTTCCCACAAGACTCACAAACCCTTAGACTGCAGCGACCAGAATGATGTTTTTGACATGAGTTGCACTTGGGCTGTGCACCCATGTATCCCCTGCTCTTCTTTCCACCACCAACTGAATCTTGAGTTGGTGCATTCGATTCTCCCTTCTTGACCACCGTCCCGGTGCTTTGCTTGAAACTTGAAAACTTCCGCTTATTACCACTAGATGACTCCACATGAGTCTCCTTTTTCTTGGGTTCAATCTCATCGAACTTGTTTAACCGAATCGCTTCTTCAGTAAGAGCCACACTGAGATCAATGGCTTCTGTGATGGTTGCGGGTTTGGAAGAAGTCACCATACTGATTATCTGAGGAGCCAATCCCCAGATGAAGCGCTCAACTCTTTTAAACTCGGGTGTTACCATATAAGGTACCACGTGAGACAGATCGTGGAATCTCTGAACATATTCCGCTATCTTCGACCCTTCCATCTTTAAGTGCCAAAACTCAGTTTCAAGCTTTTGAATCTCCGCGCGAGAGCAGTACTTCCTTCGCATAAGCTCTTTCAATTCGGCCCAAGACAGGGCGTAGGCGGCGGCTTCGCCTAGAGTTTGCACTTGAAGGTTCCACCAAGATAGGGCTCCATCTAGAAACAGCCCTGAAATGTAAGTGACCTGCTGGTCGATCGCACATTTGCTCATACGAATGGTGGAATCAGTCTTCTCTGCCCAACGAACGAAGGCAACAGCACCGCCCGTGCCGTCGAAGTTTGTGGGCTTACAGTCCAGAAACTGCTTGAAGGTGCACCCATGAGTGGGATTCTGGTTGCCATTGCCGTTGGAGCTACTCCAGCTGGGTCCTCCCTGCGATGCAGCATACTGAGCAATCGCGGCAGCAACGATTCCTTGCAGTTCTTCTTGAGTCGTGGGCATCGGCTGCGGTTGACGTCTTGGTGCCATTTTCTAAAGATGCGTACGTCGATTAGGCCATAGAAATCATACGTATATAGTAATAGTAATAGCGTATAACATCTCATGTTATCAATATATCACACACAACATCCCATGTCCAACATCCCATGTCCAAATATAAAAATAATCAATCAAGTAAATCAGATATGATGAGAATGCGGCGATTGCATATATATCAAGACCATAAGCATAGTAAGTGTGTTAGTACATCCATCAATCACATAGGGGTTACATCACCCCTGTACAAAATACATCATATCAGTGTTACATACAAACAATACATCACATGTATCAACAAAAATCTGTGTGGTCAAATGGTCTTCAAAAGCTGTGCATAACAATCGCGGCTGTCTCACCGGTGTCTACCCTGGTAACGTCGATGATCTCTAGAAGGGTGGTGGTGGTGGAGGATAATGTAGGCGGCGAAAGAGAAGCCAATCCTCCTCCAAGGCCTGCTGGGTGCGGATCACGGATGCAATCTGCTGCTCTAGGATCGAAAGTCGAGCAACAATGTCAGGAGGAAATGATCGAAATGGCTGAGCAGATGAGGATGACGGACCAAGATATGGACCAAAAGACAACTGAGCTCTCTCGAGCTCCTGCAAACGCTGAGAATGGGAATCATGCTGGTGTACAAATGACATCAAAAGATCCTCAATAGTATGGCCCAAATGAAATGGGTGGTATGGATCTGTGGGTGGCATGGGTGAGGAAGAGGACCAAAGTAATGGCGCGCTGGTAAGATCGATAGGTGCAACAGAAGATGGGATGGATGCTAACTGAGGCATGACAGGTAATGGCATCGGTACATGGCCAAATGGATGGGCGGAAGAGCCCTCTCCAGGCCCCGCTGGAGGTATGACAGAAGGAATCTGAAACGAGAACTCAGGATGGTGAGCATCAGTGCGGTGAGGAGGAAGCGGCGGAACATCCTCGTCAGCCGGTATCCAACCGTGCTGAGCCTCCTCGTCAGGGGGATCCATGTGCTCTGCAAACAGAGCATGCTCGGGCTCAATAGGCAAGGGATCAACAGGAGCTAAAACAGGATCAACGTGAGCAACAACAGGATCAACGTGAGCAACAACAGGATCAATATGATCGACATGAGGGTCAACTGGAATGTCAGCGATCAGAGGGTCAACAAGAGGATCAACAACATGGTCAGCATCTAACAAAGGAATATCATCAACAGGAACATCGCCAAGTGGCTGACCCGCCAAAATAGGATCAACAGGAACATCAGCATGTGCCAAACCATGCTCATGTGCGGGATCGAAAGCAGCGGCCTGCTCTGGAGCTACTGCAGGCTCGGGATCGTCAAACGCCATATCGAAGTCAAAGTCCGGATCGATAGGATCAAAAGGGTCGGCAGGGTCAACGGGGTCCTCTACAGGCTGGTCCATATGAACGAACTCAATATCACGGTCTGGATCGAATCCAGGAGGAAATACAGGGTCAGAATCCTCGATATCGTCATGCTCAAAAACAAAGCTCGGCATAGGGGCGGCAGATGACGCCTGGTCAGGATCCGAGTCATGAACGAAAAGCTGCGTGCTCGCCACATGTGATGGAGCAGATGCCACAGACTCAAAGGAGTCTGGAGCTGGAGAATGAACAGGCGAGTCTCCGGCAGGAGCACCGGCGATCATCAAAAGACCGCCAGCGGGCAAAAGAGCTGGGTCAGGATCCTCGTCCTCGTATAGCTCATCATCGAAAAGATCAATATCGTCACCAGCCTCGGCATCAAGCATAAGCTCATAAGCTGGGTAGGATGCAAGAGGAATCGGGGCGGGAATCACAGCGAGAGGAAGATCCGCAGCAGGACCACCAACGATGGGCTCATCGACGCCGTCAGGTAGTGCGAACGGCTGAAAGTCGTCGTCGTCTGTACTGGTATAATCCGAGGTGTGCACCTCGTGCTCTGATGACATACTCTCGTCTGACTCCATGGGTCAGGGTCCAGTAGTGTCCGAATCTCCTGTATCTGAGGTATCCATGAGTCTGTAATACAATCACAAGTATGTACAAATATCAGTAAATCAGGTAATCACACAAGTTACCACATAATAATCACATATTCCTCCTAGTCCCACTAGCCTCCCAGCCTCCCAGACTGTTCGTCCTAGTCCCACTAGCTAACTTTTCTCAGCCTCCCAGACTGACTCCCTAGTCCCACTAGACAAACATTTCCCAGCCTCCCAGACTGACTCCCTAGTCCCACTAGACAACTACCTCGATCGATTGGATCGAGCCTCGACCTCCCAGACCGAGCCTCAGCCTCCCAGACTGAGCCTAAAATAATAAAATATGCTCAACATTTGTTTATAAAAAGTTTTGGATCTGGACTTAAGTGGTATGCAGAAAAACATTTTCGTGAGAGCCCTAGTGATCATAGTCTAGACTCAAAATGAACCCTAGTTCGCTATGATCAAAGCTCTGATACCAAGCTGTCACACCCTGGCTTTGCGGAAGCGTGGTTAATTTGGTGTGACTTCTTAATACCATAGCTTAACCATAACAAGCTATATGAATTTAAAACCATGCAAAGTCATCCATTGAAAATAAAATTGTCAAACATTGTCTAAATGGGTAAACACCCAACAACCATTACTTGTCTTAAACAGTACAACTACTACCATAATGCAAACAAAATAATCATGGTTCAGGGGCCATGGCTTGTCCAGGAAAGAGCCATGAGCCTTGAACCCCGGATGACTCTGAATCTAAATGCAGCGGGAAATCCTGCTAAACCGTGCCAGATCCTTAATTCCCTGAAATACATGTAAGTTGAAAAATCAACAATAATGTTGAGCGAGTTCATGCGAAAATGAGTAAATAAACCTTTATCTTTATCAAAAACTCTGGTATGTAGCAAATAAGGAAATAAAAGAGATCACCAATGGGTTGCAAGTCCACTGATATGTGTGAAGTGCAAGTAGGGATGACTCAAACCTAGCGGATTTATGCGTCGGGCACTAAGTCACCCCGAGGTCCGTTATGCTGGACCTGAGGCTGGGCTCGCTACACCCAGATAGATCTACCGCTCCTGTCCCTCGGTCCTCAACGAGGATTAATGGCCTCAAGTTTCTGCCTACCCACTCACATGATCTAAGTAATAACCCTCCTTATGCTAATCATACCATGTATAACATTTCCATAATCATTGTAACATGTATTTCACCCCCGCAGTTTATAAAACTGAAAACAGTTAAGAGAAAAGGGGGACATGAACTCACAGTGAGCGCGTCACAAAATCAAGCAATCCAATATCCAAGTGCTGTGCAACGACCTACATGTGCTAATTCTATTAGACGGATGGCCGTGCTTTAGCTTCATAGTTTACATCATTGGAAACAGTTAGGCAACCGTTCCGTGTATATATTTGATACGCATTCTCCTTCCCAAGGATGGGGGATTTAAATACATGTGTATTTATATCATTTTATTAAGTCCCACTTAATATATTTTATTTCTTATTCCAAAATATATTTATTTTTCTCAAAAATAATATATTTCCTTTTTCTCATAATATTTTCCCAAAATAATATATTGACAATATACGTGCTTATGAACACTTCCGAATAAAGCGTAAGTTACGTTTTGGTGATTAGGTGGTAATAGAAATTACCGTTGTAACTTATATGTTTGCCGTGAAGGCGTTTGTATTATTTCGGGCTTGACAAGGTTAGTAAATATTATTTTTACTCTAAAAATAATATTTATACATTTTCACAAAATAATCATAAACAGTGAGGTGACAAAATATATTTACCGAATAAATATTTATCACTTTTAGTTTTGTGAAAATCCCACCTCCGATTATTTATAAATAAAGTTGTGGCGAAAATATATTTTTGAAAACATGTCAAAGTAGTCTAACACTTGTTAAATAATTCTAAGTGTTAGATTTTTAGAAAATTTCGCCAGAGTTTCCCCTGTAACTGGAGGTGGCCACGCTTTCAAGCGTATCATTTTCTTTTACAAATCATCTCAACAATTTATCAAATCAACCGAATCAATTTTCAACACTTCAAATAGAAGACTAGTATGTAAAACCGCGTTGTTTCATGAACTTGTAGTTTTTACAAAAACTACGGTGTAGATCTCGTTATTTTTAGTGGATCTATATATAGCATAACTTAGTCTTGCAAAAACCTCGTTTTTAGAACAACTTACTTCTTACAACTTCCCGACAATTTTTGTAAACATTGTTATTTTGTCGGATCTTTTATTCTACAAGTGTTTCTATACTTGTAGTTTATAGAAATCGTATTTGTTAACACTTTATCCATTTTTATTAAAACATGATTTTCTCGACACCCGGTCCTACGAATATACCACTTGTACATACGTAGATCGGCTTGTTTTAAATACTATTTTTCATGTTAAAACATTTTTACACAAGTTCATGTTTCCCGTGTGGTGGAGTTTCACCTTTTAACCCTTGTACACAAGAAACAAGTGTATGTCAAGATACGTGATCCGAACAAAGTCGGGTTAAACGATGATGAGAGCCACCACATCGTAGATCAGGCCATATTAATCAACATATTCAAGTACTACGACATTTACACGCGTTTTGAGCTTTTAACCAACGATATTCACGTTTTAGCAAACTTTAAAGTTCCATCAAGCGGGTTACCGACATTCAACCGACAAATATCTTTTTAACCACTTTAGACATGACCAAAAATGAGTTTTAAACGTTATACCTCTAGCTCGGGGCTAGGGAAGAAACTAGTCGAAAACTGCGTGGATAATAGCAAACGGTAGAGGTCCTCCGCGTTCCGTTTGTTCCGAGCTCCGTTGTACGTAACCACCGACACTTGTATACCCTTGGAATGTCAAGACTTGAACCGAAAAACGGATGTGGGGGTGGTGGTGATCTCGGCCGAGAGGAGGGAGAGGGAGAGGGAGAGAGAGTGAAGGTGAGGTGTGTGTGTTTGTGTGTGTGAGAGGTGATGTTATTTATAGAGAAAGTTGTCTCGATCCTCGTGCAATCCAATTAAATATTCAAAAGCGTACTCTCCTTGGCCCCACTAGTTGGCCGATTCCATTGAGTTGTAATGGTGCTCGGTTCGTTTCCAATTGTTCAGTTACGGTTCAGTTTGGTTAAGTGCGTTAACTTTAAGGTCTAACCCCGTTAGTTGTTTCAGTGCATCAAAAGCGGGTGTTAGGGTAATCAGGGACCCTAACTGGCTCAGAGAAGTACTAATATTAATTTTGGCAATATTTTTATGTTCCGGGTATTGTCCGGTTGTTCGGTCGGATAGTAATCCGTTAAAGTGCTTAAGATATCCGTTAAGCGTCATAAATAATATTTTTAGCGACACAATTTATTCCGCAAAGTGTCGGGAATAATTCCCCATATTTTGGCACTTTATTACTTAGCTAGAAGATAGTGTGTTGATAAAAGTGCTGTGTTTTGTGCTTAAAGTTCGTTTTAGGCACGTCCAAATCTCTATATCTTATTCCTAGAGACGTAATCATACAACCCTTGTATCCCTACACACACTATGGGTGTAGTAAAATAATTCTGGCTCATTCAGGCCTTTAGAGGCAGCGTTTGCCTGATGCTGGCTATACCAGCATGTTCACTGTGTATCCGTTTAGTGCTACTGTGCTTTTGTGCATCATGTTTGTCACTAAGGTTCAGTAAATAAGTAATGTAGTGACAGGAAAATCATAGTATGATGCAGACACGTATAAGTATCAACAATCAAGTAGCAGAAATCTCAGTCAAGCACAGTAATTAGGCAACAATTAATAATTAATTAAGTCGTACGGATACCTGGTTTTGAGAGGGTTGTCACAATATGCGCCGTACTTGTTTGCTACTTGTGTAATATGTGACAATCTACGCGATGCAACGTGAATATAAACTGATCGTTGTTGGTAAACAATGATAGGACATGTTTGTTCAACTGATAAACAAGATACTTAATCTTACCAAGCAAACCAAAGGTGAGTTCACTGCTCTTTTCCAAGCATGCATCCCGAGGTAGGATATCGGGTAACGTTCCGGGGAGGAACGTCAGGTTAATGGGATGTTTGTTATTACACTCATTGTCTATCACATAATACCCCTTACATCTACAGATAGTTGCCGGAGAGGCAACAAGGTTATTAGTTGATAGCACTATTAGGTTTGGCACCCTCACACCGTATCGGGGAGGACGGGCGTGAACTAATCTCCTTAAAGCATGACCAATGTTTTGATAGAGACATTGGGGTTGGGCAAATACATCTTCTAGCCATCTGCGGTAATCGAGTTAATAACAACATCAAATCAAATTATTGAACTATTATACTGTTGAACTGTTTTATACACATATCTGGTACCTAAACTCGTTTACAAAACTTTGAACTCACCAGCGTTGTCTGACACACTTGTCTGCATGCTTGTAGGTCGTTAGATGTCTTGGATGGGAACTTGTTGTCTGGATGGTCATGGGTCGACTGGAGGGATTCATGTTATTGATTTCTTGATACTATACATTGGTTTTGAAACTGTTTAACTTTGGGTTGTCATTTGCTTCCGCTGAACATGTTGGTTTTCATTTAAACTTGTTGATGGTATTTTTATTAATAATTGAGAACTTTATTTTGAAACTTGTATGGGTTCAATGTAATTAGTGGCTCGTTGTTGGTACGTCACACGCCTAACAGGGACATTCCCTAGGTGGTATTTTGGGGGTGTGAAGTCTAGGAACAAACCCTAGATGATAAAGTAGTGATTAAATGCCACAATTTAAGTGTTTAAATAATTAACCTTGTTTGTGTTAAATTGGTTTTTGATAAATATGATGAACACTTAAATTGTGATAGAGAAATGGTAAAATTTAATGTTAAGATGTTGAATTCTAGGTGTTAGTCACACACACTAAGAGGCTTGAAAACAATGGTAATACATGGTTAATAGCTAAGTCATGAACTTGATAATTGTCGTATGAAAACCTCGCCCACAAGATGCTTGATATAATGCCTAAGTTATCTTGAAATGTTGAATATATCAAAGAATCACGTAATTGACTAGTTTGACAATTTGCGTGTGATGTATTATAATATGAGTTCTAAAGGATAAAGTTGAAGTAAACTCTATAGGAAAATTGGGTGAAGCATCAAGTGGCCAAGCCGGAATGGACATGCGCTTGAAGGAAAAGCTTTAAGGTACGTGGCATATTTGCTTCATTGTATTTTGCTAGACGATTTTGGTTATTGATATGCGTTGTATGAGGAATTAACGAATTATGATACGTTTTGTATGTTTATAAAGTGAGGATTTCACTCAAACCACCAAACGGGTCAAAACAAAGAAAATAACTAGTTGGTTTGTTTATATGTGCTAGATTGTCACGCGAACAAACCAATTGATTAAAAGTATAAACAGAGTAATGGAAACATGGATTTGTAATTGAAGAATCTTAGAATGGGTTAAAACTTAGAGGATATAGATTTCCTTTAAGTAAATAAAAGTAAGGCTTATGCTTGATTAGAGTTAATCAAGTGGGAAAATAATGGGTATGCAAACCGTGTAATGAGAGCTTAAACACAAGTTTAGTAAGCCTGAGGAAGGGGTAAAATGGTAAGATATTAATCTGTGCCATAAGTTATGAAAATGGGGTTTAATGCAAAACGGTTCAGATAATTTCGTAAAAGATTTATAAGCCGAAAACTTAAAAGTTAAGAATTTTGTTGATCCGGATGGATGTTGAGTCCATATGGTAGAGGATCAAAGTACGATCTTGTAGGAAATAACGGGTGATAAAACGAATAAGCGAGTTGAAAGTTATGGTCATTTATGTATGGAGGGTAAAACTTGAATTAAAAGTTGCAGGTTAGACCGTAACGTACGGCTGGATTCCATAGGTTACGGCCCAGACCTTCTGTCCGACTGATACATACGGACCGTAAGCTATGGCCTGAGGTCCGTAGCTTACGGAGAGAAATTGTAAAAATTTTATTTTTTATTATGTTATTTAATTACCTTCAATCATTATATTATTAACCTTTAAGACTTTTAAATGTTTGAGTTAATTACACAAATGGATCCTATGGTTTATAGCTAGTTTCACCTTTGGGTACTAACTATTTTTTTAACAGGTTAACGTTTTATGGTTTCAATTTTGTAACACCTTTGGGTACTAACACCAAAATAAGTTAATTTAATCAATATAATGACTAAGTTACCCTTCCATTTTTTAATTTTATCAATATAGCACATTTGGGTATTAACACCTAATTTTATTTATGTTTAAATCAATTTTACAAAGTCTATTTATTTTTTTATTTTCATCTTTTTATTATATCTCTTAATTAACATAAAATCTATTTATTTTTTTTCATCCTTTTATTAAATTTCTTATTTAACATAAAATCTACTAGTTACACTAGTATTTTTTAAATATATTTTTCAAATAAAATCTTACTAGTTATATAGTTTATATAAACTAAATATCTTACTCGTTTTAAATAAGGGTAAATTACACTTTTTGCCCTTTATGTTTGTATCGGATATTGCAACGGATAGCCTTTAACTTCAATAACTACAGTCACAATCCTTTATTTACAAAACTCATTACGCTCTACCTCCTTTAGCACTAGCCTGGTTAAAAAGTTTTGTTAAGTTTATTCACTTAAGGGTATTATGGTCAATTCATGCTTTTATTTAAATTTTTAATATATAAAACAAAAAAAAAACAATTGCATATGTCCGTCATCTTCCCCAATTTCCTATCCCTATAACCCTAACCACCACATCTTGCCACCACCTCCGTTTTCATTATGTTCCGTATTTGTCTATGTTCCTGTTACCTCCGTCCGAAACTGTCTGTGTTCCTATTACAACTTTTCTGCAAACCCAATTCAATCACACACCACACAACATCAAACACAAACAATCAAAACCAAACACCAAAACAATACCTTTACAGTCCTGAAGTTTAAGCACACATAACCCAGTGAATCCACTAGCAATAACAGACAAATCTGAAACAGTAACACTAGGATAAAACGACTGTGAAGCAGACTGCGAGAGATCAAGATCCTTAAGATGAGTGAACCGTGCAGCCATCTTCTTCAGCATGTGCGGACCAGCACGTGCACAGTGCTTCTTCGGCTTGGTGCTCTGTAAATAGAGTCATTTCTTGCATACAAGACCGAACACTTTTTTATCTTTATCGGTTTCGAGTTTAGATAACTCTGGACGAAGCTCGTCGTCGCGTATCGTTCGTTGATGGTGATTTGTTCGGGTTCGGGATCCTCTATCATGGTGATTTGACCGATTTGGGGGTGATTGGATGGGGAATCGTTGAGAGAATTGAAACCCTAATTGTTTCTGTTAAAGTGTTGTGAATTTGTTGGAGGGTGTTTGTTGGGAAGTTGGTTTGGGATCGTGCAACGATAGACTTTGGTAATGATTGATCGATGTTGGTACCAGATGGTTGCAAGACCCTTACTTGTTTTATATGATTTTCATATAGATTTCATATAATATAGTGTAATTACAACTAAACATACACTTGTAAATATGACTTTGTTAAAACATTTTAAGAAATAAAACATTTAAACATCTTCTATATCAATTCGCCGCTAAAACGTGCCGACAAATCATTACGCGGAAGCTTGAATTCTTGATCGTGTTCGGTTCTTCGTTGAGCTTGATCGTCCTCCGGTATTTTACATAGTTCCTACATTTCATACAAACATGAAATGAGTTAGTTATAGGGAGTTTATAAGTGTTTAATTCAAGTCTGGACATTAAAACGAATAAGAAAAACAAATTTTCTAGCTATTTGAGCTCTTGCGGGCCGCGATAGAGTCGGGCCTATGCCCTCCTGGGGCGCGACAGCCGTCGTGCTGCGCGTTGCCACCACCATCTCCTCGTCGCGTGACGCAAGGACGTGATTTCGACAGAAAGATTGCAGCCATATGCTGCATATTCTCAGCAAACTAAACTTTTACATAAACAGACATAACTCACTCGTTTTTAATCCGTTTTGCGTCACGTTTCCTCCTACGTGATCGTAAATTAATTCTCCATCATATGGAGTTAAAATCTGACATCCGGATTGAAAAAAAATTAAGACTTTTAAGCCTTCGGCTTAATATAAACTTACTAAGTTTTGACCCGTTCGTGTATTTTTCAAACAAACATGTTTGTTTGATCCCAATTTCTCATGAACCTCATAAGTTCAATATTATCTGTAGGATCGTGTTCTGACCCGATTGAGTCTATCAGAAAATTCCTATCCAAAACAAGAGGCGGAAACTAATGCTTTGGTGCGATTACAGCTGTATTCACTTTAAACTGTTGTTGTGTTGATCACAAATGCGTTTGCAATCCCTGACAACACTTCGGCAACACTTCGTGGCTTACCGGAAGACAACACCTACAACCATTACTGAGGTTTCGCTCTTACGGCCTATATATAGGAGATCAGGTTTCGCTTATTCGGACATTACACATGAGCGAAACCTATCAGTTACCACATAAGCGAAACCTTACAGTGACACATGAGCGAAACCTAGACCAAGACACATGAGCGAAACCCTATAGGTATACATGAGCGAAACCCTCTCCTATCACATGTTTCTAGAATTTCGTGTTCTGTTCTATTCTATACACTGCTAGACTTGATACAAGACGTAGTCTACAGACGTAGTGCACCAACAATTCCAAACAGCAGAAGTCCCGGGATAATACCCCAGATATCACATATCACTGAGTATAAAGACCTGGTATCTCAGAATAAGGGACCTTTCAAACAAGATTTCAGGGGTTACCTATATATCCAAGAAGTTGTTAACCCACAGAATAAGCAAGTTTGAATTTAGGTTTATATCTCGTCTCATATTACTAAATGTGCGAAAACCTACTGACACATCCATAGTAAAGTTGTTTATCACATTTTATCTTTACATTTCTTTAGCATGCAGTGATAGTCCACTGATGTACTATCATTTCCTCTTTTATGCAACAAAAACTCATTTTTCATATTTATCATGTTTTTGGCTTTTTCGAATTTTCTGATGTTTTTGGATTTTCTAAAATTTCTTACTCCCCCTAAAATTCAAAAACATTTAAAGGAAATTGAAAAACAAACTATACAGAACATGACAACTGATATCGAATTGCCTCAATTCTCCATCCACTTGGCGTAAACAATTAGAACTCCCCCTCACAACAAACTATTTTCCCATAACAATTTCAAAACACTTAAATTTGTTTTAATCAGAATGGTTTTCCGGAAAATAAGTTTTGTTGATTTTACCACTTGTAAAATTGGGGATCAAATCATCACGTTGTTTTACCAATCTTTTGAATGATAGTTAATTCAAGTTCAATCTAATGACCTTGATTAACCACTTGTAGAGTCAACCTGGTTCTAATTCTGAACCACTTGTATCAATCACAAACATACAACTCAAACATGTTTTTCAACCAATTACCATCTGTTAGTTGAATTCTCAAGGTGCCGATTCCTACTCCTCGCTTACAAACCTGGGAGTTCCAGCAAGTCCTGTAAAACTTTCTCAAACACATATTAAGAAAGATGCCGATTCATGATCCATGATTACCAACTTGGGATCTCCGGCAAGTCAGATTTTTACTCTTTGAAAAATATATCTACCCAAGCCTGACCTTCCTTGGGTGTAACAATCTCATCATCTTTTCTTCAACAGACTTGTGAACACGTCGTTTAGAAGCATAAAAATCTTTGACACTTTTGGCCTTACCATTGACCATTTGTCCAAAAATACGTTTCACATTTCCACTGAAAGTTTTTTCAACATCAAATTTCTTCTTGTCAGAATAAAATTGATTTGGAATTTCTGTTTTCCCAACTTTCTTCATAAAATTTTCAGCACGCAAAGGTGGAAAATTTTCATCCTTCATAGTTGGAACTGATTTTTCAACCTTTTTCTCAACACGTGGCTCCTCTGATTTTGTGGAATCAGATTCATCACCAGGATTATTACCTGAACCTTTCACAACCCATTTTTGATTTATATATTTAAACACCGAAATTGTTCAAGTATCATCTTATTTATATCAGATATGATGATTCTAATCATAATTATATCATCAATTTCATCATATGATTAAAACCTACTTATCCTAGTGTGGTAAATCATATAATCACTCAATTCACAGCATATATGTATAATTTTCACTTAAGGTTTTGTTACTAAACAAGTATACATCACTAGTTCAGTCAAAGCTTCAATAATTTATTCATAATTCGTGATTATGATGTTTACTCAAATTTAACAACTTCACAAATCATCAAAATTTGACATACCTTATGATCCCCTAGCTTGGGTGATCATTAATTCATATTCAATTGTGAATTTGAGCTTCATTTAAGCTTTCAATTTGATGGTTTTGCTGTGATTAGGGTTTTGAACTCCTGGGGAGTTCCTTCTGATCGAACAGAATACAATTCTGTGTGTGTTTTGTTTTAAGCTTTCTTTTATTAAATAAACTTTCAAGTTTATCCAAATTTGATCCCTCATGTTTGGTTAGTTTATTAAGTAGGTCACCACCCACTTAATTTCAATAACATTCCCTCTAATTAACTAGGTTAAACATTCCTAGTTAATTTAGTGGGTTCGAGAAGATTTCAACTCGTTTTATTTTAAGTCCCGTTAACTCAGGCCTTTTATAAGCTTTATTTCTTAAAAGCATTCTTTATACAACTTTTATTCAATATTAGGTTTATTTATTTAAATCCTAATATTCACCGGGTTACTTTTACCACTAACGGTAATTTACCCGTCTTTTAGTATTAACGTGGTTTGATTACCAAACCCGTTTTCGGGGTGTTACAATGGTTTTGTAGTTTTGTGATTTTTTACAACATTGAATTTTGATCATGGATGAGCAAGTGGTGGCAAGATTGGTGGTTAGGGTTTTAGGGTTAGGAAATTGGGGAAGATGATGTGTGTATGTAAAATTTTTTGTTTTATTTATTAAATATTTAAATAAAAGCATGAATTTTATATAATACTCTTAATTGAATAAACTTAACAAAAAAATTTAACCAAGTTAGTGCTAAAGGACGTAGAGTGTAATGAGTTTTGCAAATAAAGGATTGTGACTGTAATTATTGAAGTTAAAGTCTATCCGTTGCAATCCGGTACAAACATAAAGGACGAAAAGTGTAATTTACCCTTTAAATAATGTAAACCTTAGTCGTTTTCAATTTTGGATAGATATGATAGATAATAATAAATATCTTTCATGTAAATTAAAAAATAGACATTTATAAAGCTATTAGTTTTAAATAATGTAAACCTTACTCGTTTTCAATTTTGGATTTAACTAACATGTATCGAGTAAACTTTTCAACTATGTATTTAATTTTTTAGAACATAATTGTGCATATACTTATTTTTATATTAATATATATTTTAGGGTTTTTTTACATATTTCCCCCTCCTAAACTGACTTATTACGTATTTCCCCAAACAAAAAAAAAAAAAAAACAATTACATATTTCCCTTCCTAACTCATATATATTACAAATTTCCCCTTTTCATTAAAATTACTCTTAGAATGACTATTTTACCCTTAATGAACTATTAAATGAATATTTGCATATTTCCCCTATCTCATATTATTAATCAATTACATATTTCCCCAATTTATATAGTATTTCCCCAATTAATATATACGTCTTATAATTTGTTTATTTATCTTCTTTTATATAGATGTATAAGTTTTAATTTTACTACCACCTTGTATTTTACATAATTGTATCTGATTTAACTTTTATTTTTTAAATTTAATAATTTAGTACTTATAACATACAATCAGATACTTGCAACCTCTTTAAATTACCAATAACTTATATATATGACTTTTACTTTTATTTTTTTTTCCTGACCATCATCTAGTTTAACTTTTAAGACATTTAAAAAAATAATTAAACTATATCACTGAGTATTATCCAAAACTTATAAACATTTAAAAAATTAGTTAAATTATATAACAAACACTTATTATCGCTTCATGATTTAAATTGCGTATCATGATTTGATGCTAACCAAAGTTTAATCTGAATATTATTTATTTAATTTAAATCACATCATAAGAACAAGAAACCTTTGAATTCATCATTATCATTTCACCACTTTACCAAATTGTATTTTACATGTTTATATATGATTTGGCATTTTTATTTTTTTAATTTAATTTAGTACTAATTTTACTTACAGTCGGATACAAATAATGTATACGTCTTTTACTTTTATTTATATTTATTTTAAACCTGCATCTACTTAAGTTTTGAATTGGTTTTACCTTTATTCGGATTATTTGATTCTATTTGAATTTGTAATTCGAATACGGACTTTGCTAAGTATGATATGAGTAATTGCACACCATGCCATGTATAATGAAAGTTTCACAATGGAAAAAAATATAAAGAGAATTGGCCGCTTAAAAAAATATAGCAAACATTCTTTGATATAAATTAAAATCAATAAATTGGAGAAATACTATATAAATTGGGGAAATATGTTATTAATTAATGATATGAGATAGGGGAAAGATACAAATATTCATTTATAGTTAATTAAGGGTAAAATAGTCATTTTAAGGGTAATTTTAATGAAAAGGGGAAATTTGTAATATATATGAGTTAGGAAGGGGAAATATGTAATTGTTTTTTTGGTTTGGGGAAATACGTAATAAGTCAGTTTAGGAGGGGGAAATATGTAAAAAACCCTATATTTTATATCTCAGTGATTAATATAATAAATATAGAAACTGTATAAGTTCTAAAATAATAAAATGTAAATGAACAAAAGAAAAATACTGGTGTAAATAGTAGATTTTATGTTAAATAAGAAATTTAATAAAAAGATAAAAATAAAAAAATAAATAGATTTTATGTTAGTTAAGAGATATAATAAAAAGATGAAAATTAAAAAAAAATAGATTTTGTAAAATTGATTTAAACTTAAATAAAATTAGGTGTTAGTACCCAAAGGTGTTACATTGATAAAATTAAAAAAATGGAAGGGTATTTTAGGTATTATATTGAAAAATTAACAAATTTTGGTGTTAGTACCCAAAAGTGAAACTAGCTATAAACCATAGGGTCCATCTGTGTAATTAACTCTAAATGTTTTTTTAGGTCTTTAACATGCGGATGATGGATGGGATCAAGCTCATTCAAGAACCGAACACATATAACGTCAAAGCTTCCGCACTTGTTTAGTTGTCTTTTGGTTAGTATAAATGTTGTTAAATGTTAGAAACATACTTTTGAATCCTCTTAAGTCTAAAATAACTATGAATTATCTTTGGCGTTTTGTAATTAGCACTTTTGTATGTAAAATGAAAACTTATATAAATATTATATTTTTGAATTGTTATGGGTATTACAAGTCAGTAATCAGAGCTCAAGGTTAAAGACAAAATGTGTTCGGTTCGAGGCTTGATCAAGACAACCGGTAAGAATTAATTATACAATGAATTCCAAATATAATACTAGAAAAGATAATGATTTAAAGCGCATGGGAGCAGTGTATTGATACACTAAACCCATGAAAGTTGACTAAATATAAACAGTTTAGGCAAGTTATAAACTTGGCCAAACCGAAGTAGAAAGATATACAAAGTATAGAAACAAATAAAGAGAATAAATTCCACATAATAATGCTAGAATAATGAGATGAAATGTTTATCAATTTGATGTAAACTTTTCAGATACAAAGATGTCGGGTGGAAACGGTGATGACACGGTACCATTAATCACCGAACAGATAAGAGAAAAGATTTCCAAAGAAGTCGGAAAAGCTCTTGAAACTAGCCTACCGAGATTTATGGAATGTCTACAAAACACGATACTCACGGTTGTTGATGAGAAGATATATGAACTGAAGGAGAGCTTAAATCAAGAAAGAGATAAGCAGAAGAGAAGAAATCTTGTCCCTATAACAAGTTTATGGCATGTAAACCCCCGATTTATAACGGGGATGTTGACCCAATCATTTGCCAACGTTGGATAAGCGACATAGAAGGAGTCTTTGAACGGACTCAGTGTGACGTAAGCAACTTTGTAGCTTACAGGACTGGTAAACTCAGGGGGCAGGCGAAGGATTGGTGGGACAACCTTAAGAAAGAACAAGGGGTTGAAGCTACGAGAAACATGACATAGGAAGAGTTTAAGGTGCCTTTCCTTAAACATCATAGCTCAAAAGCCTTCATTAACAATATTAAAGAGGAATTCATCCAATTAAGGCAAAAGGGCGAAACGATTGACAAGATCACATGAATATTTCTCGATAAGCTGAGTTATTCCATATTGATACTAAATTCTGAATAATCTACAGAATATATAAAGTATCATGAAGCCCAGTTATGAAACAGTTTATTATGGTTTTTATAGTCTTAACATTAAATTTTGCCACCAACTCTCATCTTAAGTATTTGTTGATTTTTGGTAAGGAAACACATAGAATTAGAGTCAATCAGTCATGTGTTGATTGGAATATTATCATTAGCAGACTTAAATATCATAAATATCTTACTACTTATCTTAGGCAGCTACTCCATTGAATTATGGATAGTCTCGATGCTAATGCCTAGTTTAATGGCATAAATTTTCAGTGAAACTTTCCTTTTGAAGAAACTTATAGCTCGAAGTAGTACTTGTACACTATCTTTGAATCTTAAAAGTATCCACCTTTAAGGTTTAGTGGCAGTGAGATGAACAATATCTAATTTTCCAGTTTCATGCATTCATTTTCCTGTACATATGTTGCTAATCAACACACTCATTTTCCTTTGGTACTTCTGAGCGGTATAGTTGATTCTTAAGGCAACTTATAGTATCATTGGAAAAGTTATTATGTAATGCACCGGAAAATGTACTGATTTCCATCTGTAAACCCTTAAATTGTGGGTCATGGTATTGTACATTATGATGTATTCACATGTGCCAATAAACTTTATGGTTATAATCTAAAGTAATGCATGCGTCTTAGGAGTTGTTTTGATTCTTCCAAAGAAAACAAATTAGTCTTAGGAAATTTAGATTATGGAATAACTCCCATGATAGCAATAACTAAGTGAGTTCTTGATTATCATAAGAGATATAAAGTTTGACTTATCCTATTAGTCATGCTCTAATTTTCTTTTATAATACTTTTATCAGAAAAGAGCAGTAGGATCGTCATGTCTCAACAGATAATCAATAATCCAAATAAGAGCAAACTTTATAGAACCTCTTTAGTAAGTAAAACATCTTAAGTTTTTGAAATTAGAGTGGATGAAATAGATGAGATACAAACTAAAGAAGAAACTTGGAGCAATTTACATTATGGGGTAATCAAGTAAGGCAGGCACAAATTATTATATTGAAGACATAGTCTACTATAACACTAAAATAATTGACTAACTTAAGGTTCTACCTGAATTTTGACTTTTCTTTGGCTTTGACCAAATTATGAATTTACATAAATAAGGATTGTCTTGATGTTCTACATAAATTTGGCTTCGCTTTGGCTTTGACAAAAATTTATGTATTATGAACATACATAATAGACTGACTTATTGTTCTACATGAACTTTGGCTTCGCTTTGGCTTTAACCAAATTTCATGTATTATGAACATACATAAATAAAACAAACTTAATGTTCTGCCTAAATAAAATAAATATCAGTTTAATTTTCTACCTAAATTTTGGCTTCGCTTTGGCTTTGACCAAAATTTATATATATCATGAACATAAATAATAAACCGACTTAATGTTCTACCTGAATTTTGGCTTCGCTTTGGCTTTGACCAAAATTCAGCATTATGAACAATATAAATAATAGACCATCTTTAGTGTTCTATATGAACTTTGGCTTCGCTTTGGCTTTTACAAAAATTAAATATTATAAACACACATAAATATAGACTGTCTCAATGTTCTACATGAACTATGGCTTCGCTTTGGTTTTGACCAAAATTCATGCATTATGAATACACATAAATAATAAGGTAAAGCACATAAATATAACATAACACCTTTGGGCCAGAAATGAAATATTTATGTAAATTAGGCAAATACAGATAATTACATAAGATGGCATAACTTAAGCTTCAATGTTAAATCAAATGATATCCAGTTGGTTGAATCATCTGATCATTGAAGTCGCCATTAAAATTTCATACTTAAGTTGGGCCATTCACAAGTCAAACAATGTGAGAACAAAAATAAGTAAATAAATAACTAAGACTTGCAAACTTATTTTAACATCTTTGCAAAACAATTTCATAATTTGCATGATAATTTTGCCAATATAATTAACTAATTAGTCGATTTTAATATTTTTCATCTATACCCAATTTAATCACCATTAATGTGATAGAAATAAGTCACCAACATTTAGAATAAATTGATTTAATCGAGCATCATTAGATTTACAAAATTTGCAAATTATTCCTATTTAAGATTTATCAAAACCGATTGGCACATACACGATATGCAAAACAGTTAAATCGATTGTAAAATAAAATATCTCAATAAAAATTGATTCACTTCATTTGGCTCATATAAACGTGCCAACATCAGAAGTAAATCGTTAACACATACCATCATAAATTCCATTATCCATCATACACAACATCATGTCTCTTTTATTCATAAATTTCATATGGAATAAAATATATCTATTTAATAAATTTAGAGTAAATATCCAACAGAAAACTTAAAGACTTTCGTGAGTCATGTGTAAGTTTCAATGTATACGAAAAGTCCACATGATTCAATAGACTTATGAATTAGTTTGTGTGTTTTTTTTCTTAAAATCAAATATTCCACAAGTCTTTCCATATGACAATATATTTATTGAAAAGAAACTTTTTGTAAACGATGGATTAGGAAGAAAACAAATAGATTATCAGGATTGAATTTGTAAGTCCCGAAACCGAGATCACAATGATATCGCACTAACTTGTAAGGTGGCGGAATCACACAAACAACTAGTAAAAGAAACAAAAGAGATGAAAAGAAAGATTCTTGGATTCGAATGATTGCTTCAACTTGCATACAATATGATGTCTAATACAAGGAAGCCTATGTCACCCACCATGCTCCTAATGACCTATCACTCTTATTTATAGTAAGTGTTTAGGGAGGAGACTCCCTAAACCCTAAGCCCAACATTCCCAAAAAGCCAAAATACAGTATTAACCCCAAATGCCCACTAATCCACTATGCTACTTATCCATAAACCTTCAAGATCCTAACCATCTCCCCCTAAGTTTATTAGATTAGTAGCTGCATCAGACTTGAGGACCACCTTGTTCTTGATCTGGAGCAAACAGATGATGCATTAGGATGTTGGAAGCAGCACTCGTCCAAGCCTTCGCACACTCTTCATATTTCTCGTTGGTGCGGATTTGATGATTTGTAAGAACCATGATATCTTCTTCATGCAAACTTACCAGGTCGTAAGAATTAGGGATCCTGGTGGATTGCTCTTCAGTGACAATAGGAGCTTCGGCCGTTTTAGGATCATAGGCCCAGAACTTGAAGTTCCTCAGAATTCCTTTCTCAAACATCTTTGCAATTGGAATGATCTTCTCTTTGTCGGTTGCAGGCCAAATCACTGATCTGACAGTGCGTTTGGTATGAGGGTCACGTACTCCAGGATTTCTTCTGATAGTTGGCTCAGCAGTCTTCATTGTGGCAAAGTTGGTTCTCACTTCTCTTTCAAGTCTTGAGTGGAATGCCCAACCTCTACCTCTTCGGTTTATATCTGGGTCATAAAAGGGAGCACACAGAAGGCTCTTCAAATCAATCTTCGTCCAAGACTCAAATTGACTTTCCTTAGCATAGTATTCTCTGTGACCACTCTTGCGTGTAATCAGCCACATCTGCTTGTCAAGCTCATACCTCCAACACGCAACTTCAGATTTGTTCCCGACCTCATCATAGTGAGAAGATCCCAATTCCATTACAAGTCTGTCAGGCCTCTTCGTGGGATCCTTCAACTGAAAGTTTTCATCAAGTGGATTCATATCCTGATTCTTCATCACCAACAATTGTTTTTCGCTTTGTTTCTCTTTCTCTTTCTGTTTCTCTTTCTCTTGCCTTTTCTTTGACTTGCTGCTTCTTTTCTTTGGCTTAGCAGCCAGATAAGCTTCTAATGCAGCTGCACGTTCTGCTTCTGCTGCTACATGAGCTGTTGCTCTCTGTTCAGGGGTTTGTTCAGATCTTCCAACATAGAATTGTTCATCTTCTTTGTCAACAAACTCGTTCCCAAACTTCTTTTCTAATTTTGCCTTCAGATCATACACAGTGGACATCAGCATCCCTACATCACCCTGCAACTGATCTACAGTCAGATCTCTGTTAGTGAGCTTTGATTGTAGTGAGGAGATCTGAGCTTCCTTTAATGCAACATCCTGTTGAAGAGACGTAATCTGAGCATTCTTCAGCTCTGCATCTTGTTCTAATACAACCACACGTCTTTTCAACCTTTTGACGTATTCATCTTCATCACTGTCGTTGACACTTTCAAAGATTTGTCTCTTCTCGGTTGCATAACGGAAAGCTGCTTTATCATGCTCAGTAACACGTGCTCCACTGGAACTTCCTGCTTCGAATCGAACACCACTAGAACTTCCTGGCTGATAGGGAGTGGTTTCAAAATCAAAGCTGAAGTCATACAGATCTGGATCCTCTGTGTTTGTCTTCTTCGATGCATCTTCTGTTTGTGGATTAGGCTGAGGGTTAATGATTGGAGTGGACTCAGGGGCAGTTGATGGGCCAGAGAGAATGTCATCAGGTGCGGAGTTGGTTCTTTGTTTCTTTCTAGTTGATTCTTCAGCATCATCAGCAGTCGCTTTGATTTCCATTTCAACTTGCAGTGTGGCAGCAGTTTCTTGAACATCAGTAGTGGAGATAGATGGAGGGTTTCCATCACCACCCTGTAAACTCAAAAGTAACGCTGCTAAATTCTCACTAGTCAATGGCACAGGCTTACGAACAGCATCCTCTTCCTTATCAGACATGACTATCTCCACCTCGCTTTCAGAATCAGTTTCTTCACTAGAGCATGTCTCTGTTTCTAAATCAATAACTTCAATTTCATCTTCATTTCCAGCCACCTGTTGTGCTTGCTGCATGAGCTGTCCATCGTGCTCTTCAGCAATTTGAGCGTTGATTGGTGGTGGAACTGGAGCGACTGGGGCAACTGGAGGAACCGGGGCAACATGAGCCCCTTGCACAACGTCTGCAAATCTTCCATGCTTTTCAAGAGCAAACCTTCCTTCAAAATTGTGATGTTTAGCTCTTTTGTTTCTACAAGCATTCTCAAAGCAACTTGGCCCCATTGGCTTTAGATTGATGAAGTTTGGGCCCTTGACCAGCGCTGGGTATCTGTCATCAAGAATCATCTGAATAACCTTGGGTACAGCATGAATATCTTCTTCTTCGGATCTTCAAGCATCTTCTTCATGTTAACAAAGATAAAAGCAGAAAATTGAAATCCCATCCATTCACCAATGCCATGATCGCATATGTTTGTGTCTTGTTGAGTTGATCGAGCCCGCCTTTGTTTTCTGTGATGCATTATAGGAAGAAGTGTACCAACAGCCTCCAGTATGGTGGAAATAATTTCTTCAGAACTGTCGGATAACCCCCTTCACAGCTCATCCTTCGAAGTGCAGCGAGAACTCTGGTTTGATCGTAAGACGTTGGATGGTGTGGCTGATCTCCCAACCTTAAAACTTCTCGCACTATTGCCTCAGACACTAAAATCTTCGTCTTTTGAACGGTCGCTTCGATTGATCCAGCTCCTTGTCTTTTGATCTTCGCTGTATTCCAGAATGTGTTTATACAACAATTGCATATAGTTGGCTCTGCTCGCAAAGCGTGTGTGATGGGGAAGTTCTTTAGACCTCGAATGAGCGATCCAAACAACTCCATGTGTTTTGCTGGAGGATCCGTCAGGTAGCCCACTTGATTATGAAACAGTTCCACTTCTAATTATCGTTGATTTCTCTCTTGCATCATAGCGCCTGCCATTTTCTACACGAAAATTTTCAACGTTAGATCCTTTTATAAAACATGTTAACTTATATTTGAATGTTTGACGAATCAACGGAGTTAATTACGTCAAATAGCTCAAACATTAGCCAACATGTCAAGAAAAAGGTTCAAAGGCAGTCCAGATAAGCAGTTCAAAGGTCCAGTGTGACACCTGAGGAAAATCCACAGTCATCTTGACCATCTTGATCCAGCGTTATCTTGATTTATCACTCCATTTACCACTCCACTCCTTTGTGATGGGTTATCAAATTTTGGGACGAAATTTCTTTCAAGTTGCGGATGATGTGACAACCCTACGTTGTGATCAGTACACGATACATGAATGGATAAGGTATTGTTATGAGTTGTTCTAATATTGTTAAGCTTCCACTGTGCGACGAAAATCAGCCAAAAGATTACATCTCTATTATCACAATTAAGTGGGGGCATTGAAAAACATGGAGGGTGTTTATGATATTCTTAAAGGATCACACAAAATTCATATCATCTATCATCACATCGTCCAAGGAGGGGGGTCACGTGATCATAGTGGGATTTTCATGAAATATGAACAATATTAATTAATTCCTCAAACATCAGACTTGTGACGGCAAGGAGGTGGCAGCCGTAAAACATATTTGACGGCAGCAAGGTTTTCAACATCATCATCACTTACAATATTGAGGAGAGTGCATGTGAACATTGACTTGGAGGGTTTTATCTAGTAACAAAGCATCACATCATCATAAAGACCCGATTTGTTGAATTTTATATATATCCACGCACACCTTTAAGCGATTTGGGCCACATACCTCACGTGTGGTTTAGCTCACACCCGCAATGGGGCCGGAGACCATAAACTTCTCACTTGAAAACTTGTATTAAACCCACTGATGCACCCTTTTAATAGTCCTAGAGTTGGCCCAATTTCCTTATAACTAACCTAAGTCAGGCCCGGTGGTAGTAAGGGCTTTTATATGCGATTAAGGGGTACATGGCCATGATAGATGTCCCATAACTATCACACAAATTAACCCTAGGCAATAATTTCCTTCCCTCGAGTGTGCGACAGCAGCAGAACTAATCGTAGATCCCTTCTTGCGCTCGCTTGTGTCTCTATTGTCATCGGTATGTGACCATGACTTTCTTTAATGTTATACGTGATATTATGTGCTGTTGAATGTTGTATTTAAGACGTTAGAGTAGGGAACTTTGTAGGGTTTATGGTTAGAATTGTAGATATGTTGATTGTGGTATTGATCTTGTGTGAAAAGCATGATGTGGTGATGAACAGTAGTTAGTAATATGGCCGATACTTGATTTGTGTGGCAATAGGATTGCTAGTTGATTAATCATTACTGTTTAGGAATGATAATACATGATAGTGTGGCTTTAGATGATTCATTATAAAAAAAAAGAGAAAAATTGATGCAACAGTATATATGGCGTGGTGTCCGTGAATTTGTTAATATTGATAGTAATGGTTAGTTCATGTTAATGAAATCGATGATGATGATAGAATGTGATATTGTTGATGTATCGATTATGAGAGCCTAAAGAGTCCATCAATCTTACAGCCCAATTTTCGATGATAATGATGATCCCAATTTATCTAGTGGCTGCCAATTTTCATCCATAAGCCCCATGTCATTTTTGCTGTTACTTTTGTGACACCATGCATGAAACCCACATAATATTCCATAAACTGTATGTGCACGTGATTTAGTTCATTAGTCAACATATGGTTATCGGCCCAATGAAGGAGCCAGTCCACTAATACATCGATCCAATAATTGCCTCTTGAATATTTTAACAATTGTAGGTCACTATTGTTTGTAAAGATAATAAACATGATTTTGAGGATTCAATATTGTTCCTTTTATGAGGAGTATTGTTAGTGGGTACCTATATTTGATGAACAAATGTGATATAAACTACAATGTAAATGAATGAATTACCTTGATGACTATTTGAGGATTGGGGGAATTAATGTTTATGCACTTCAAAGAGTTAATGGTTATTTCATATATTGATCTGGATCAACAGTAGGTTAACTATGCATGAAGTATGTGAATAGGTGTTGGTATGGATATTTGCTACAACTTGGGTGATAGTACGAATTATACTTGTTATGATATACGTGATGATTATATGTCGGTTGTTTATTGCTCGAGTGATACATGTGAATAGATACGTGAATTGTGAATTCATGAAACTGACTATCTCTGGTAACCACAATAGGATTTGACTGACCAACTGTTTAACGAGCATTTAATCTAACCGATCAAACCGAAGGTGAGTTCACTACATTCGAGCATGCGTCCCAGTGGTTGGGGACAGTCAGTGGGTATCCCGTGGAGGGATAAGTCTTTTGGGTAAAAACGGGTATATTGGTTAATATTCTCACCTATCATTCTTGTAAGTCCCTTATTATGTTACCTGGAGGGTAACGTGTATTAGTTGGTAGCGCTACTTAGGTTTGGCACCCTCACATCGCTCCTAGATAGGACGGATGTGAACTAATGACCCAGTCGTGGCCCAATACTAGATAGGAGTACGTGGGAAGGGCAGTCATGTATTTCAGGAGCCGTCTTGTTCGGAATTGAGATATTAACAATATTACTTGCATTGGTTATTGAACTGTTTTACATTCAACTGGTAACAAACGTTTTCTTAAACTGTGGACTCGCCAGCTTTGTCTGATACACTTGTTACATGCTCGCAGGTCGTTAGGGGATGGAAACAGGAGCTTGCTGGCTGGAGGACAGGAGTGGTCATGGTCACACTGATGGGCTCATTTGTTAAACACTTATTTATCATGTTGATTAGTACTACTTTATGATACAATAATGCTTCCGCTGAACTTGATGGTTCTTTTGAAATACTTATGTTTGGATTTTATTACTATTAAATGATGAAACTTTATTTTTAAACTTATGGATTCAATGTAATTGGTGGCTCATTACTAGTGGTCACACGCCTAACAGGGACACACTCTAAGTGGTAATTTAAGGGTGTGACAGTTTGGTATCAGAGCCACTGGTTATAGTGAACTTGGTTTTAAAACGTTTTTATAAAACCAGACTATAACCAAACAGATCTGAAATTGACCATGACACTCAGCTCCAGACTGCAAGGTTTGTTTCTCATTTACTGTTGCATAGTGTATCTAGTGTTTGCTTATGAATGACATCACACGTGAATGCACACTTAGCACTGCAGTATGAACTTCTATGTTACCCACCCATGTTACGTGTTTTTAGAGTGCGACTCTTCTTGAACTTTCATGATCCATGTTGCGGCGTCATTTGTCTTATTGCTCGAATTCGGGGAAACTTTTTAGCTCGAGTTAAGAGGCACTGAGATAAGTATGCAAATTGCCTTATTATTATGGGTGCACACATAATAATAATGTGGGGTGCATGTGAGTCCCAGTGAGGCTTAACGAGTGTGAGAGGGGTTCCACCCTGTTAATTGATGTTAAGTTAGAACTCAGCAGTCTATAGGAGTCATAGCAGTGATTGTCTCCTACTCGAACATGATCTTTTCACCCCTTTCTGAATCCTTACGAATCTCGATGCCATCGAGTATCACCTGATCACACATCTGAACGCCTAGCGAACTGTGTAGAATGTTAGGTGCTGATACGAACGTCCCTGAGTTGGATGGCTCAGCGTCAAATGATTGGGCTATACTTTCCTCACTTATCTTTGTTTGCTGGAACTTCGCGTGTTGACGCCTTAGATCCCGAAGTGCGATCACTTTTGCAACACTCTCGCGACATACCGTGTATTACTCAGTCAACTTGCAAGAACGATGGACAAAAGGGTAAACGCAGTACCTTACCGACTTCAGCATTTGAACGACCCTAGTTACCGGAAACGAACAACAGCGATTTGACTCCAATCGAATCCTTAACCCCAGCCAGAGACTCATGGGAGTCGACTCTTACGAACCAAGCGGGACAAAATCGATGACGATTGACTGTAGAGCGGACTGTGTAACCGCCCGCACCATGAGTAGTGCCTTAGGACGTGGCACAGAATGTGAAAAGATGGACCTTGTTGGTGAAAGGACGCAGGACACCGTTACAGGAAACAATATTAGAGGCAACAGTCGTGGCAACATCAAGGTACTCGTGATCGTAGCTTACAGTATGGAAACGAAGGTGACCTCGACAAGGATTGACTGTGTTAAGTCAAGGTGACGACAAGAAAGGGAACGACGGCAGTACAGGAAATTCTCGTGACGAAAATAACATTGGAAATGAAGCTCATGGAAGGACATTTAGTATTGGCATAGGCTATACCAGGCGTAGTAGCAACACAATAGCTTGGATGGGTAGCTATTCGCTTCGTCTCTGTTCTGTTTAACCCTGATGTTTCTTGAAACCAAACCTATTGTGGAACCGACTGATGGCAACTCAAAGGAAACCTCCTATGTTCATTGGGATGCAAACTCGACCTTGTGGGACAAGTGATCGACATCGACCTTCCTTCTGCTATTCTTGATAGTTCATGGCAGTAGATAGTATGGATTGGTTATCCAGGTGTTGTGTAGATATACCTTGTGAGGAGAAGATTTTGCGTATCCCTCTCCTTAGTGGAGAATTATTATCTGTTCTAAAGCATCAGTGTGGTGTAAAGGATAGTATCATTTCAGCAATGAAAGCCAGGAGCGTCTACGGAGGGACTACTACGCTATGTTAACAACCGTTATCGATGTTAAGGCTAGGAAAAACGAGCATCGAGGATCCGCCAAATTGTTCGTGATTCCTCTCGGTGTGCTACACGAGGAACTTTCAGGTGTACATCCACAACTGTTAGGTAGAATCTCAGTTTGATCCCGCGTCAGAGGCAACCCAAATTGCTCGAACTCCTTACCGTCCTGCACCAGGAGGGTTGCAAGGACTGTCTAATCAATTACAGGAACTGTTGGACAGAAGTTTTTGTTGGACCTGGATTTTCGCGTTGGGGAGCCCCAGTTTTATCAGTGAAGATAAGCCTTTCCGTATGTGTACTGATTATCGAGAACGTAACAAGGTGGCAGTCAAAGAATAGTTTGTCTCGGCCATTGCGACTTTGTATTCCATGACCTTTGGGTTAATCAACACACCAGCAGCCTTATAGACCACATGAATCGACCGTGTTAGTGATAACGTTTCCAATCATTTCCAGGAGAAAGGAACATCAGGGGTGGCGTGTGGAACTTATCTTAGGGCTTCTAGGGGAGGAGCAACTCTACACGAAGTCTACCAAAGTGTGACCTCGGGAGTACACTTTCTTGGTCACATAGTCAACGAATTGGGAATACATGTGGATCCCGCTAAAGATCTATTTTATTAGATATTGATCAGCACCAAAGAATCCATCGGGGATACAATAACTTCTTGGTCTAGTTAGATACTATCGTAGATACATCGTGGAATTTTCGAATATTGCGCAGCTTTAACCTCTTTAGCACAGCAAGGTGCTGTGTACTTGTCAGTGACAGAACAGACGGGCATCTTTTCGACTTTTGGAAACCCAACTCTGCAATGCATTGAACATGGTTTCTACCTGAGAGTACTGATGATCTAGTGGTGTACCATTATGGTATGAATCAGAGTTCAAGTTACCCGCCGATGCAACATGAGATGGTGATGGCTTACATAGTGAAGTCACAAGAAGAATGGAATGAGTCACAACCTGCGGCGAAAACCGTGGTCTTTGGAATTTAAAATTGGAGGCATTACTTGGACGGTACCAATGCACTACCTAGACCGATCACAAGAGCCTCCCGTGTATCGTTGTTTCGAAGGAACTAAATCATGTAATGACATCGATGGATGGAACTTTTGAATGATTGCGACTGTGAAACCTGAACTTGCACAAGCTTTGCAGCTCACTATCGACTCTAACTTACCTGATCAGACTCGCTCTGCCCAAACTGGAGAACTGAAGGAAGAGAATTTTCAAGTTAAACCCATGCGGGGCATGGGGAAATACCCGTTGGCAGGTCGGGACGATATTCGCTACCTCATGGGACGAATGTGGGCCTCATTATATGGCAACTATATGGAACTTGTGTTGACCAAGCACACCGACCTCGATATTCTAGTCGTCTGAGTTTCGATTGGAGGTATTAGGATCTATAAATCTTGTACTGGTGGTCGGGCATGAAGGCCCACCCGGCAAAGTATGTGAATGACGTTTGACTTGTGGGAGGTGAAGTATCAGCAACCGGCAACATTTATATGGAAAATGAGAACAGACTGCCATGGATTTTGTCGCTAGTCTACCTAAAACTCGAAACGGAAACGTTATCGTTATCACCTGGGTGATCGTCGATTGTCTTACGTATCCGGCATACTTTCTTGCAATCAAGGAAACTCACGAGTCTTCACAGCTTGTGAATATCCCTCTAAGAGGGGCGGCTTTTAGGCACGAGGTGCCAACTCCTGTTACCTGCGATTTTCATTTATACCTGATTCATGACAGGAAATACACAACACCATTGGCTCACATCTAGATATGAGTATTGCTTATCACCGTAGGATAAACGGCCAGAGTAAACGAACCCTCCTGACACACGAAGGCATGCTGTGAGCATGTGCATGGTTGACTCTAGTAAAATTGGAAGGACACCTAACTTTGGTTGAGTTCTACTGCAGCAGTTACCATGCTGGTATCCAGGCAACTCCGTTTGAGACATTGTTTGGACGACAATGCTAACTTCCTTGTTAGACTGAGATGAAGTGATAACCAGATCACGGGTCTAGAACTCGTACTCGAAATTCTTGAGAAGATTGTTTACATCGGAAATAGGGTGGCGACAACGTGTGATCGCCAGGAAACCTGGTACACCTAGGAAACGCTAGGAGTTCGCTGCAGGCGAAGGTGTCATATTGAAAGTCTCACCCTGGGAGGCTGCGGAGCGCTTTGGGAAGCGTGACAATATGAACTTACGTCACGTTAGGCCATTCGAAACTTTGGAAAGAATCGGTCACGTCGCCTACAAACTTGAGTTACCCGGCGAATTTTGTAACGTACATGTTATCATATATGTCTTGAATCTAAAGCAGTGGTTGTCCGATGAAACGCTTGTGATACCCTTATTAGAGTCTGAGGTTAATGACAAGTAGCGGTTGCTGAGGAACCTACTGAAAACATGGACCAGAAATCAAAGTTCGTTAATATAGTTGAATTCCAATCGTGAGAGTTTGTTGGAACTCAGGACATGGATCGGAGTTCGCGTGGGAACACGATGATCAGAAGGAGCTCTAGTATCCTCAGTTGTGTAAACGGTTAAGTCAACCTCCGATATCATTGGCAAATTTCGGGACGAAATTTCTTTCAAGTCGGGGATGATGTGACACCTGAGGAAAATCCACAGTCATCTTGACCATCTTGATCCAGCGTTATCTTGATTTATCACTCCATTTACCACTCCACTCCTTTGTGATGGGTTATCAAATTTCGGGACGAAATTTCTTTCAAGTTGCGGATGATGTGACAACCCTACGTTGTGATCAGTACACGATACATGAATGGATAAGGTATTGTTATGAGTTGTTCTAATATTGTTAAGCTTCCACTGTGCGACGAAAATCAGCCAAAAGATTACATCTCTATTATCACAATTAAGTGGGAGCATTGAAAAACATGGAGGGTATTTATGATATTCTTAAAGGATCACACAAAATTCATATCATCTATCATCACATCGTCCAAGGAGGGGGGTCACGTGATCATAGTGGGATTTTCATGAAATATGAACAATATTAATTAATTCCTCAAACATCAGACTTGTGACGGCAAGGAGGTGGCAGCCGTAAAACATATTTGACGGCAGCAAGGTTTTCAACATCATCATCACTTACAATATTGAGGAGAGTGCATGTGAACATTGACTTGGAGGGTTTTATCTAGTAACAAAGCATCACATCATCATAAAGACCCGGTTTGTTGAATTTTATATATATCCACGCACACCTTTAAGCGATTTGGGCCACATACATCACGTGTGGTTTAGCTCACACCCGCAATGGGGCCGGAGACCATAAACTTCTCACTTGAAAACTTGTATTGAACCCACTGATGCACCCTTTTAATAGTCCTAGAGTTGGCCCAATTTCCTTATAACTAACCTAAGTCAGGCCCGGTGGTAGTAAGGGCTTTTATATGCGATTAAGGGGTACATAGCCATGATAGATGTCCCATAACTATCACACAAATTAACCCTAGGCAATAATTTCCTTCCCTCGAGTGTGCGACAGCAGCAGAACTAATCGTAGATCCCTTCTTGCGCTCGCTTGTGTCTCTATTGTCATCGGTATGTGACCATGACTTTCTTTAATGTTATACGTGATATTACGTGCTGTTGAATGTTGTATTTAAGACGTTAGAGTAGGGAACTTTGTAGGGTTTATGGTTAGAATTGTAGATATGTTGATTGTGGTATTGATCTTGTGTGAAAAGCATGATGTGGTGATGAACAGTAGTTAGTAATATGGCCGATACTTGATTTGTGTAGCAATAGGATTGCTAGTTGATTAATCATTACTGTTTAGGAATGATAATACATGATAGTGTGGCTTTAGATGATTCATTATAAAAAAAAAAGAGAAAAATTGATGCAACAGTATATATGGCGTGGTGTCCGTGAATTTGTTAATATTGATAGTAATGGTTAGTTCATGTTAATGAAATCGATGATGATGATAGAATGTGATATTGTTGATGTATCGATTATGAGAGCCCAAAGAGTCCATCAATCTTACAGCCCAATTTTCGATGATAATGATGATCCCAATTTATCTATGGCTGCCAATTTTCATCCATAAGCCCCATGTCATTTTTGCTGTTACTTTTGTGACACCATGCATGAAACCCACATAATATTCCATAAACTGTATGTGCACGTGATTTAGTTCATTAGTCAACATATGGTTATCGGCCCAATGAAGGAGCCAGTCCACTAATACATCGATCCAATAATTGCCTCTTGAATATTTTAACAATTGTAGGTCACTATTGTTTGTAAAGATAATAAACATGATTTTGAGGATTCAATATTGTTCCTTTTATGAGGAGTATTGTTAGTGGGTACCTATATTTGATGAACAAATGTGATATAAACTACAATGTAAATGAATGAATTACCTTGATGACTATTTGAGGATTGGGGGAATTAATGTTTATGCACTTCAAAGAGTTAATGGTTATTTCATATATTGATCTGGATCAACAGTAGGTTAAGTATGCATGAAGTATGTGAATAGGTGTTGGTATGGATATTTGCTACAACTTGGGTGATAGTACGAATTATACTTGTTATGATATACGTGATGATTATATGTCGGTTGTTTATTGCTCGAGTGATACATGTGAATAGATACGTGAATTGTGAATTCATGAAACTGACTATCTCTGGTAACCACAATAGGATTTGACTGACCAACTGTTTAACGAGCATTTAATCTAACCGACCAAACCGAAGGTGAGTTCACTACATTCGAGCATGCGTCCCAGTGGTTGGGGACAGTCAGTGGGTATCCCGTGGAGGGATAAGTCTTTTGGGTAAAAACGGGTATATTGGTTAATATTCTCACCTATCATTCTTGTAAGTCCCTTATTATGTTACCTGGAGGGTAACGGGTATTAGTTGGTAGCGCTACTTAGGTTTGACACCCTCACACCGCTCCTAGATAGGACGGATGTAAACTAATGACCCAGTCGTGGCCCAGTACTAGATAGGAGTACGTGGGAAGGGCAGTCATGTATTTCAGGAGCCGTCTTGTTCGGAATTGAGATATTAACAATATTACTCGCATTGGTTATTGAACTGTTTTACATTCAACTGGTAACAAACGTTTTCTTAAACTGTGGACTCGCCAGCTTTGTCTGATACACTTGTTACATGCTCGCAGGTCGTTAGGGGATGGAAACAGGAGGTTGCTGGCTGGAGGACAGGAGTGGTCATGGTCACACTGATGGGCTCATTTGTTAAACACTTATTTATCATGTTGATTAGTACTACTTTATGATACAATAATGCTTCCGCTGAACTTGATGGTTCTTTTGAAATACTTATGTTTGGATTTTATTACTATTAAATGATGAAACTTTATTTTTAAACTTATGGATTCAATGTAATTGGTGGCTCATTACTAGTGGTCACACGCCTAACAGGGACACACTCTAAGTGGTAATTTAAGGGTGTGACAGTTTGGTATCAGAGCCACTGGTTATAGTGAACTTGGTTTTAAAACGTTTTTATAAAACCAGACTATAACCAAACAGATCTGAAATTGACCATGACACTCAGCTCCAGACTGCAACTAAATCAGATGAAAAAAGAAAAAATTTCCCGATCAAATCAAAAAAAGAAATAAATGTAAAAAATGCTGGACCATCCCCTATTTTTATGTTATCCACTTTTTCAATCAAAAATCCGAGGAGCAAAGCTAATCCAACGAACCCATCATTTGAATCAACAGGTAAAAAAGAAAACCTATGGGACGGAAATAAATAGAGCTGCTTATCACGATGAATTATATTTGTTCGATACAATATTGTCAATATAAAGGTTAATAAAAGAATACGATGGAAAAAATACAAGAACTAAAATTGAAATAATAGTAAAAAAAGACTTGTGTTGGATTGGCACTGCATATGCATATGTTTCTCATTTACTGTTGCATAGTGTATCTAGTGTTTGCTTATGAATGACATCACACGTGAATGCACACTTAGCACTGCAGTATGAACTTCTATGTTACCAACCCATGTTACGTGTTTTTAGAGTGCGACTCTTCTTGAACTTTCATGATCCATGTTGCGGCGTCATTTGTCTTATTGCTCGAATTCGGGGAAACTTTTTAGCGCGAGTTAAGAGGCACTGAGATAAGTATGCAAATTGCCTTATTATTATGGGTTCACACATAATAATAATGTGGGGTGCATGTGAGTCCCAGTGAGGCTTAACGAGTGTGAGAGGGGTTCCACCCTGTTAATTGATGTTATGTTAGAACTCAGCAGTCTATAGGAGTCATAGCAGTGATTGTCTCCTACTCGAACATGATCTTTTCACCCCTTTCTGAATCCTTACGAATCTCGATGCCATCGAGTATCACCTGATCACACATCTGAACGCCTAGCGAACTGTGTAGAATGTTAGGTGCTGATACGAACGTCCCTGAGTTGGATGGCTCAGCATCAAATGATTGGGCTATACTTTCCTCACTTATCTTTGTTTGCTGGAACTTCGCGTGTTGACGCCTTAGATCCCGAAGTGCGATCACTTTTGCAACACTCTCGCGACATACCGTGTATTACTCAGTCAACTTGCAAGAACGATGGACAAAAGGGTAAACGCAGTACCTTACCGACTTCAGCATTTGAACGACCCTAGTTACCGGAAACGAACAACAGCGATTTGACTCCAATCGAATCCTTAACCCCAGCCAGAGACTCATGGGAGTCGACTCTTACGAACCAAGCGGGACAAAATCGATGACGATTGACTGTAGAGCGGACTGTGTAACCGCCCGCACCATGAGTAGTGCCTTAGGACGTGGCACAGAATGTGAAAAGATGGACCTTGTTGGTGAAAGGACGCAGGACACCGTTACAGGAAACAATATTAGAGGCAACAGTCGTGGCAACATCAAGGTACTCGTGATCGTAGCTTACAGTATGGAAACGAAGGTGACCTCGACAAGGATTGACTGTGTTAAGTCAAGGTGACGACAAGAAAGAGAACGACGGCAGTACAGGAAATTCTCGTGACGAAAATAACATTGGAAATGAAGCTCATGGAAGGACATTTAGTATTGGCATAGGCTATACCAGGCGTAGTAGCAACACGATAGCTTGGATGGGTAGCTATTCGCTTCGTCTCTGTTCTGTTTAACCCTGATGTTTCTTGAAACCAAACCTATTGTGGAACCGACTGATGGCAAGTCAAAGGAAACCTCCTATGTTCATTGGGATGCAAACTCGACCTTGTGGGACAAGTGATCGACATCGACCTTCCTTCTGCTATTCTTGATAGTTCATGGCAGTAGATAGTATGGATTGGTTATCCAGGTGTTGTGTAGATATACCTTGTGAGGAGAAGATTTTGCGTATCCCTCTCCTTAGTGGAGAATTATTATCTGTTCTAAAGCATCAGTGTGGTGTAAAGGATAGTATCATTTCAGCAATGAAAGCCAGGAGCGTCTACGGAGGGACTACTACGCTATGTTAACAACCGTTATCGATGTTAAGGCTAGGAAAAATGAGCATCGAGGATCCGCCAAATTGTTCGTGATTCCTCTCGGTGTGCTACACGAGGAACTTTCAGGTGTACATCCACAACTGTTAGGTAGAATCTCAGTTTGATCCCGCGTCAGAGGCAACCCAAATTGCTCGAACTCCTTACCTTCCTGCACCAGGAGGGTTGCAAGGACTGTCTAATCAATTACAGGAACTGTTGGACAGAAGTTTTTGTTGGACCTGGATTTTCGCGTTGGGGAGCCCCAGTTTTATCAGTGAAGATAAGCCTTTTCGTATGTGTACTGATTATCGAGAACGTAACAAGGTGGCAGTCAAAGAATAGTTTGTCTCGGCCATTGCGACTTTGTATTCCATGACCTTTGGGTTAATCAACACACCAGCAGCCTTATAGACCACATGAATCGACCGTGTTAGTGATAACGTTTCCAATCATTTCCAGGAGAAAGGAACATCAGGGGTGGCGTGTGTAACTTATCTTAGGGCTTCTAGGGGAGGAGCAACTCTACACGAAGTCTACCAAAGTGTGACCTCGGGAGTACACTTTCTTGGTCACATAGTCAACGAATTGGGAATACATGTGGATCCCGCTAAAGATCTATTTTATTAGATATTGATCAGCACCAAAGAATCCATCGAGGATACAATAACTTCTTGGTCTAGTTAGATACTATCGTAGATACATCGTGGAATTTTCGAATATTGCGCAGCTTTAACCTCTTTAGCACAGCAAGGTGCTGTGTACTTGTCAGTGACAGAACAGACGGGCATCTTTTCGACTTTTGGAAACCCAACTCTGCAATGCATTGAACATGGTTTCTACCTGAGAGTACTGATGATCTAGTGGTGTACCATTATGGTATGAATCAGAGTTCAAGTTACCCGCCGATGCAACATGAGATGGTGATGGCTTACATAGTGAAGTCACAAGAAGAATGGAATGAGTCACAACCTGCGGCGAAAACCGTGGTCTTTGGAATTTAAAATTGGAGGCATTACTTGGACGGTACCAATGCACTACCTAGACCGATCACAAGAGCCTCCCGTGTATCGTTGTTTCGAAGGAACTAAATCATGTAATGACATCGATGGATGGAACTTTCGAATGATTGCGACTGTGAAACCTGAACGTGCACAAGCTTTGCAGCTCACTATCGACTCTAACTTACCTGATCAGACTCGCTCTGCCCAAACTGGAGAACTGAAGGAAGAGAATTTTCAAGTTAAACCCATGCGGGGCATGGGGAAATACCCGTTGGCAGGTCGGGACGATATTCGCTACCTCATGGGACGAATGTGGGCCTCATTATATGGCAACTATATGGAACTTGTGTTGACCAAGCACACCGACCTCGATATTCTAGTCGTCTGAGTTTCGATTGGAGGTATTAGGATCTATAAATCTTGTACTGGTGGTCGGGCATGAAGGCCCACCCGGCAAAGTATGTGAATGACGTTTGACTTGTGGGAGGTGAAGTATCAGCAACCGGCAACATTTATATGGAAAATGAGAACAGACTGCCATGGATTTTGTCGCTAGTCTACCTAAAACTCGAAACGGAAACGTTATCGTTATCACCTGGGTGATCGTCGATTGTCTTACGTATCCGGCATACTTTCTTGCAATCAAGGAAACTCACGAGCCTTCACAGCTTGTGAATATCCCTCTAAGAGGGGCGGCTTTTAGGCACGAGGTGCCAACTCCTGTTACCTGCGATTTTCATTTATACCTGATTCATGACAGGAAATACACAACACCATTGGCTCACATCTAGATATGAGTATTGCTTATCACCGTAGGATAAACGGCCAGAGTAAACGAACCCTCCTGACACACGAAGGCATGCTGTGAGCATGTGCATGGTTAACTCTAGTAAAATTGGAAGGACACCTAACTTTGGTTGAGTTCTACTGCAGCAGTTACCATGCTGGTATCCAGGCAACTCCGTTTGAGACATTGTTTGGACGACAATGCTAACTTCCTTGTTAGACTGAGATGAAGTGATAACCAGATCACGGGTCTAGAACTCGTACTCGAAATTCTTGAGAAGATTGTTTACATCGGAAATAGGGTGTCGACAACCTGTGATCGCCAGGAAACCTGGTACACCTAGGAAACGCTGGGAGTTCGCTGCAGGCGAAGGTGTCATATTGAAAGTCTCACCCTGGGAGGCTGCGGAGCGCTTTGGGAAGCGTGACAATATGAACTTATGTCACGTTAGGCCATTCGAAACTTTGGAAAGAATCGGTCACGTCGCCTACAAACTTGAGTTACCCGGCGAATTTTGTAACGTACATGTTATCATATATGTCTTGAATCTAAAGCAGTGGTTGTCCGATGAAACGCTTGTGATACCCTTATTAGAGTCTGAGGTTAATGACAAGTAGCGGTTGCTGAGGAACCTACTGAAAACATGGACCAGAAATCAAAGTTCGTTAATATAGTTGAATTCCAATCGTGAGAGTTTGTTGGAACTCAGGACATGGATCGGAGTTCGCGTGGGAACACGATGATAAGAAGGAGCTCTAGTATCCTCAGTTGTGTAAACGGTTGAGTCAACCTCCGATATCATTGGCAAATTTCGGGACGAAATTTCTTTCAAGTCGGGGATGATGTGACACCTGAGGAAAATCCACAGTCATCTTGACCATCTTGATCCAGCGTTATCTTGATTTATCACTCCATTTACCACTCCACTCCTTTGTGATAGGTTATCAAATTTCGGGACGAAATTTCTTTCAAGTTGCGGATGATGTGACAACCCTACGTTGTGATCAGTACACGATACATGAATGGATAAGGTATTGTTATGAGTTGTTCTAATATTGTTAAGCTTCCACTGTGCGACGAAAATCAGCCAAAAGATTACATCTCTATTATCACAATTAAGTGGGGGCACTGAAAAACATGGAGGGTATTTATGATATTCTTAAAGGATCACACAAAATTCATATCATCTATCATCACATCGTCCAAGGAGGGGGGTCACGTGATCATAGTGGGATTTTCATGAAATATGAACAATATTAATTAATTCCTCAAACATCAGACTTGTGACGGCAAGGAGGTGGCAGCCGTAAAACATATTTGACGGCAGCAAGGTTTTCAACATCATCATCACTTACAATATTGAGGAGAGTGCATGTGAACATTGACTTGGAGGGTTTTATCTAGTAACAAAGCATCACATCATCATAAAGACCCGGTTTGTTGAATTTTATATATATCCACGCACACCTTTAAGCGATTTGGGCCACATACATCACGTGTGGTTTAGCTCACACCCGCAATGGGGCCGGAGACCATAAACTTCTCACTTGAAAACTTGTATTGAACCCACTGATGCACCCTTTTAATAGTCCTAGAGTTGGCCCAATTTCCTTATAACTAACCTAAGTCAGGCCCGGTGGTAGTAAGGGCTTTTATATGCGATTAAGGGGTACATGGCCATGATAGATGTCCCATAACTATCACACAAATTAACCCTAGGCAAGAATTTCCTTCCCTCGAGTGTGCGACAGCAGCAGAACTAATCGTAGATCCCTTCTTGCGCTCGCTTGTGTCTCTATTGTCATCGGTATGTGACCATGACTTTCTTTAATGTTATACGTGATATTATGTGCTGTTGAATGTTGTATTTAAGACGTTAGAGTAGGGAACTTTGTAGGGTTTATGGTTAGAATTGTAGATATGTTGATTGTGGTATTGATCTTGTGTGAAAAGCATGATGTGGTGATGAACAGTAGTTAGTAATATGGCCGATACTTGATTTGTGTGGCAATAGGATTGCTAGTTGATTAATCATTACTGTTTAGGAATGATAATACATGATAGTGTGGCTTTAGATGATTCATTATAAAAAAAAGAGAAAAATTGATGCAACAGTATATATGGCGTGGTGTCCGTGAATTTGTTAATATTGATAGTAATGGTTAGTTCATGTTAATGAAATCGATGATGATGATAGAATGTGATATTGTTGATGTATCGATTATGAGAGCCTAAAGAGTCCATCAATCTTACAGCCCAATTTTCGATGATAATGATGATCCCAATTTATCTAGTGGCTGCCAATTTTCATCCATAAGCCCCATGTCATTTTTGCTGTTACTTTTGTGACACCATGCATGAAACCCACATAATATTCCATAAACTGTATGTGCACGTGATTTAGTTCATTAGTCAACATATGGTTATCGGCCCAATGAAGGAGCCAGTCCACTAATACATCGATCCAATAATTGCCTCTTGAATATTTTAACAATTGTAGGTCACTATTGTTTGTAAAGATAATAAACATGATTTTGAGGATTCAATATTGTTCCTTTTATGAGGAGTATTGTTAGTGGGTACCTATATTTGATGAACAAATGTGATATAAACTACAATGTAAATGAATGAATTACCTTGATGACTATTTGAGGATTGGGGGAATTAATGTTTATGCACTTCAAAGAGTTAATGGTTATTTCATATATTGATCTGGATCAACAGTAGGTTAAGTATGCATGAAGTATGTGAATAGGTGTTGGTATGGATATTTGCTTCAACTTGGGTGATAGTACGAATTATACTTGTTATGATATACGTGATGATTATATGTCGGTTGTTTATTGCTCGAGTGATACATGTGAATAGATACGTGAATTGTGAATTCATGAAACTGACTATCTCTGGTAACCACAATAGGATTTGACTGACCAACTGTTTAACGAGCATTTAATCTAACCGAGCAAACCGAAGGTGAGTTCACTACATTCGAGCATGCGTCCCAGTGGTTGGGGACAGTCAGTGGGTATCCCGTGGAGGGATAAGTCTTTTGGGTAAAAACGGGTATATTGGTTAATATTCTCACCTATCATTCTTGTAAGTCCCTTATTATGTTACCTGGAGGGTAACGGGTATTAGTTGGTAGCGCTACTTAGGTTTGGCACCCTCACACCGCTCCTAGATAGGACGGATGTGAACTAATGACCCAGTCGTGGCCCAGTACTAGATAGGAGTACGTGGGAAGGGCAGTCATGTATTTCAGGAGCCGTCTTGTTCGGAATTGAGATATTAACAATATTACTTGCATTGGTTATTGAACTGTTTTACATTCAACTGGTAACAAACGTTTTCTTAAACTGTGGACTCGCCAGCTTTGTCTGATACACTTGTTACATGCTCGCAGGTCGTTAGGGGATGGAAACAGGAGCTTGCTGGCTGGAGGACAGGAGTGGTCATGGTCACACTGATGGGCTCATTTGTTAAACACTTATTTATCATGTTGATTAGTATTACTTTATGATACAATAATGCTTCCGCTGAACTTGATGGTTTTTTTGAAATACTTATGTTTGGATTTTATTACTATTAAATGATGAAACTTTATTTTTAAACTTATGGATTCAATGTAATTGGTGGCTCATTACTAGTGGTCACACGCCTAACAGGGACACACTCTAAGTGGTAATTTAAGGGTGTGACATCCAGGTCAAGGTCCGGGATGATGAAGGTTCATCTCGGATGGACCTCTTCATCCAGAATGACATATTCCATCCAAGATGGTAATCTACTAATCCGAGATCATCCGAGATTGCTCAGTCTGAGATCATCTGTGATGCACCTTTTCATTCCGGAATCATATACCTTCAATCCGGAATGGGTCCGAGATCGTCCGAGATCTTCTATGGAGAATGTTGAGAGAGAATTCTTGATAATCAGTCCGAGATGGTTCGAAATTGTGTCTCAGACCTTTGTACTTTTAGTATTTAATTCTCTCAGATGAGTTCATGGGCCAGGCCCTTCTCGGATGATTGGTCCGAGATGGTGGGCCTGTTCAGGCTTTGACTTGGTCAAACCCTGATGGGTCCCATCCGAGATGGTGGGCCATTCAGATCAATATTTTATTATATTTTCTCAAACCTTTTTCAAGAATAGCAAAATACCCCCTTTAAAATCAACGAATCAACCCACCGAGCAACTAATAAAATAATAATATAAAAACATAAAAATATGTATAAAAATATATGAAATACTAACATTGGGGTAATTTTGGGAAGACCGCCACGAGATCAAATCGTTTTCAAACTGATTAAGGAACACTTTTCAGCTTTTCGCTTACTTGGACTGGTCCACGCGATTGCTAATATGCTTGTCCTCTTAAATCAAACGCTCAATTTTCAACTGTTAGCTTTGTGATACGCTTTAGGTAGAATTATACTGTAACATCTGTGTGTCCCATTCCAAGGCATACCCCCGCGATCAAGGTAAGCACAGCAGTTCATCGTAGCAGGTGAGTATACTGAGATCATCCTTAGGTTTTTCAACGCCAGACTTCCTGGTGAACAGGTCAGTACTTCTGTACAGCAGAGAGACCATAGAAGTTCTGACGAGGGCGAGACAAATACCTTTAACGGTATGGATTTGGCTTTGATAGCACACGGAATTCTCTTTTTAGTGAGATTTCTTCCGTTTTCAGGTTTTGGTCCTTTTGTGGCTCTTTTTCAAGATATCCTGACTGTGCCCAGGTCTGCATATAATCTGGATGCAACAGAGGGACAGCCCTGATATCCCGGATGATTCATCAGCATAAAGACCCGAAACCTCAGACGTTGGCTATCTATAACGTAGGATTTAAGACCATGAAATCATACACCGTTGGTCTGTTACCCACAAGATGTCCAGTCCATTATGTTTATATCACTTTGCCTCTTTTTGCTTTTCGAGCATTAGACCTATCAACACATCGCAGTGGATCCTAGCCTGTTCAGCATTGAAACCTTACATGTGTTAATCGAGTTCTTTAACACGAAAATTCATTTCATTTCCCGGCAACTTTTCTCCCCCTAAATTTGTGCAAAAGTAGAATACTTTATGCCCAAATTTACCGGATAAGATACCATTATTCATAAAAACCCCTTTATTTATGATATGCATTAAAGTTTTTTTTATCAATGCTCAGTCGGTGAAACGTATCATTTTCAAGAGGTTTACAAGCACATTGAATCTTGTGACGCTGACAGGTTTTGTAAAAAGATCCGTTGTATTAGCATCAGTATGGATCTGTTCAAGTTTAATTAATCCTCTGTCAAAGCAGTCTTGAATAAAATGAATTTTGATTTCAATGTGCTTGGTTTTGGAGTGAAAAACAGGGTTTTTAGTGATTTGGATAGTGGCATCATTATCATAATAAATGGTTGTATTAAGATAAGTCAAACCGTAATCCTCCAGCTGATGTTGCATCCAAAGAACCTTGGAGCAGCAGGCAGATGCTGCAACATACTCTGCTTTCGCTATGGAGAGAGATATTGTTTGCTGCTTCTTACACTACTAAGAGATGAGTCTATCTCCCAAGAACTGGCATCCAGCTGACGTAGATTTTCTATCCCTGTCCGTCCCTCCAAAATTGCTATCTGAAAAGGCAAACATATCAAAGTTCAAATCTCTCGGATACCAGAGTCCGAGTTTAGGAGCTCCCTTCAAATATCTAAAAATTCTTTTAACAGCAGTTAGATGAGAGAGCTTAGGGTTAGCCTGATATCGAGCACACTGGCAGCAGCATACATAATGTCTAGCCGACTAGCAGTCAAGTACATTAGTGAACCGATCATAGATGGATACAATGTCTGATTAACAGGACTTCCCTCTGGATCCTCAGTCAACAACGGTCGTTCTGCAATTGGGGAGTCTATTGGCTTTGAATCTGTCATGCTGAAATTTGCAAGAACGTCGTGTACATATTTACCCTAATGAATCAAGATTCCTTGATTATTCTGATGAACGTGCAGGCCCAAAAACATTGTCATCTCTCCTAAAGAACTCATCTCAAACTTCCTCTTCATGACCTCTTCGAACTCCTTGCAAAGCGCATCATTTGTGGATCCGAAGATGATGTCATCAACGTATATTTGAACTAGGATGATGTCCTTGTCAACACGTTTAATGAACATCATCTGATTAATTGTCCCTCGACTATACCCATGAGCGAGCAAATGTTCTGTTAGGGTAGCATACCATGCACGGGGTGCTTGTGTAAACAATACAGAGCCTTGTCCAGCTTGTAGGCATATCCTTCTTTCTCTTGATCAACAAGTCCCGAGGGTTGAGCCACATAAATCTCCTCCTTGACCTTCCCATAGAGAAATGTCGTCTTCACATCCATTTGATAGACTGTAAAAACCCATAAAGGATGCATATGCCAGAAAAATACGGATGGCTTAAAGACGAGCTACTGGAGCATACACTTCATCATAATCTAGACCCTTGACCTGACTAAAACCTTGGACTACTAATCTATCCTTGTTCCTCAAGATTATTCCAGAATCATCTTGTTTGTTGCGAAACACCCATCGTGTGCCAAGAGCTCGCTTTCCTTGTGGCAGCTTTTCAAGCTTCCATACTCCAAGTCTTTCGAACTGATTGAGCTCTTCATGCATTGCATCAACCCATCCAGGTTCTTGCAAAGCAACATTAATGTTTTTAGGCTTGATCTGTGATATGAAGCAAGAGTACAAGCACGAATTGATGTCTCCAGATTTGCTACGGGTCTGAACACCAGCAAATACTGGGCCAATGACATTCGTGATTAGGTGACTTTTCTGAACACGCTGTGGAATTGCTATTGCAGGGACTTGCAGATTTGGTTGCAAATTTGAAAAACTTCCTGATGCTATTCCAGATGGCTCCCCCTCACTTGGTGTAGCAGTGTTGATCGTGCGAGGATCTACAGTGCAATCTGATAGAAATGCTTCTTGAAACAGAGAAGCTCCTTGAACATTTGACGGTCCAACGGAGACTTCAGTGTTGCTAGCCTCACCATCAGGGATAGTTGCAGAAGGTCCAGAAATTGGCTCCTGAGTAGTGGAGGAATGACGTTGTACTGTAGTATCCTTGTGGAATCCCGATGGATTCACAGTGAGTTTCTTTATCATATTTTGCCAGGGCACATCCTCATCGTCATCTTCAAAGGGAATAGGCATCTCTGCAGTTGAAGCTCTTGCATCAACAATTTCATCAGACAGAATAGGAAACGATTTAAACAAGGAGGAATAATCATATAGCCAATCAGGTCCAATGCGAGCATCTTTTGGATTTTCTTCTAGCCAATCCACATGATATGCTTCCACAATCTGCTTCTTGACCTTGTTGTACACACGATAAGAAGTATTCTTAGCGTATCCAATGAAATAGCATGGATCTCCTCGAGCTTCAAATTTTCCTTTGGAATCCATGAGGAGGAGTACACACGGACAGCCGAAAGTACGAAAGTGTTGCACCGAGGGTTTTTGACCTTCCACTATCTCATAAGGAGTTTTCATGTGATGTTTGTTGATCAAGGCATGATTTTAAACGTAGCAAGCCGTGTTCACTACTTCTGCCTAGAAAATTAGAGGAAGACCCGAATCTATCAGCATTGTGCGAGCAGCTTCAATAAGAGTACGATTGCGTCTTTCTGCAACTCCATTATGTTGAGGAGATCTTGTTGTACTGTATTGACGGTCAATTCCTTTTAGGTCACAAAATTCATTCAGCTCGGCATTCTTGAATTCTGTCCCGTTGTCACAGTGGATAATCTTTACACGTTCATTTGATTGATTCTCCATGAGAATTACAAATTTCTTGATTAAACCAGTTGTCTCACTTTTCTGCTCCAAGAAGAATACCCAAGTGAAACGAGAAAATCATCCGTGATGACCAAACAGTAAGCCTTTCCTCCGATACTGAGTACATTGACCGGACTAAATAAATCTATATGCAGCAATTCCAAAACCTTTGAAGTGGTATGAACAGGTTTGGACTTATGAGGCCTTCGATGCTGCTTTCCTCGAGCGCTCGCTTCACATTTCTCTATTTGCATGAAATCCTTGATTGGCAAGTTCCTGACGAGACCTCCTTTTGCTAACCAATTTAAATTCTTCGTGTTCAGGTGTCCCAACCAATAGTGCCACGGCATAGCATCATGTTCAGCAATTTCTAAAAACAAACAAGTAACTTGATCAGTGGGTGCTTTGTTCATAGCATCACATAAGCATTCCCTCTTCGTTCAGCTTCCATTAGAAACCAGTCTTCTGGTATGATAATTCCTAGTTTCAAGATAACGCAACCACTCTTGGTGAAGAGAACTTCCATTCCTTTGTTGCACATCTGTGATACACTCAGAAGACTGTGCTTTAGCTCAGGGACATAGTTAACGTCTGAAAAAAGGTAAGGACGCCATTTTTAACTGTGCCTTTCATTGTGATTCTCCCCGATTCTCCTCCAGCGAAGTTGACACATCCTCCGTCGAATATTTTGATGTCATTCAACTGGGATATATCTCCCGTCATGTGTCTAGAACAACCACTATCAATAAACTAGAGTCTAAAGATAGCCCTCCACAGTCGTTCCTGCACATTTAACGGAATCAGTTAGAGACTGGAACCCAGGCCATAGTGGACCTGAGTTGACCATCACTATTTGTGTAAGTAACTTCGCGAAAGATCATATGACTTTTAACATCGCTTTTAGTTTATGGTGACAAGGTAGAAGTTGATGGTTGAGAACACGGAGACTGGGATCCAACAGGAGTTTTCGGTTTCCAATTTTTGGTGTCTGAAACACTTCCATTTGATGGAAAAACTTTTGTTTTTCTTTGAAACCTGTTTATGTTTGAAAATTTTTGATTTTCCTGTTTAGCATGATTCCAGTCTCTGTCATAAGGCCTTGCTTTGGGAGGTCAATTTTTGGTAAAGTGAGAGTGCATAGCCTTCTAATGATACATGTTCCTAGAGTAGTAGGGACGATGAACACAATTTCTTGCAATGTGTCCCGGAATTCCATAATTAAAACACGTTTGCCTTTTTGAGAAAAAGACATTTAGTTCACCTTGTGTTATTCTCGAGAACTGATCACGTCTTTTCTTTTCATTTGACGCTGAGTGCTTTCGAGGACGCTTGATCTTGGATGAACCCGGCTCACAGCTTTCAGCACATGAGTAAGTATCCACTACCTTACCCTTGAGCTTGGGTTCTGTTTGCTTGAGATTTGGGTTTTCCCTTTTAACATTTTTTCTCTTTGGCCTTCTGTTTCTACATGACGGCTTCCTTTTAGAGGGAACAGATTCAGTTGATTCTGTTTTGTTAAGGTCATCTTTGGGATCAATAGTTGAACTGTCTGTGGAAGTGACTTTCATAGATCCCTTTTCTTCAGAGACCATGTTTTCAGGAGATTCTACAGAGAAGGTTTCCATAATAATATCTTCTACAACTTCATCGTCTGATTCAACTGCGGAATTAATTTCTATGAATTCCTTCTCCTTAGGTTTCATGTTTCCATGGGTTTCTATAGAATTGGATTATATGGATGTCTCTTCTTCAGCCCGATCAACCTCTGAGTTCTCGACATTAGATGATTCCGGTAAGTCAGATGATGAGCAGTCTATGTCTAAGACAGTTTGACTGCCTTCTTTTGCAGCGCTGCTAGATACTGATTGTTCATCACAACCGGAATCCATGGAAGATTTGAGCTCATTATTTGAAATTCCCGAATTCTCTGTTTGACTGCCAAGATCGTCAGATGATCCCTGTTCAACAGCAATTTCTTCATTATCACAAACAAAATCATCAAAGTTTTTATCATTGCAGGGAGCTTCTGATGTATTATTCGATGTTTCAGGTATACAAACACAATTTCCTGAATCACTAGAAATGATTTCTGAATTACTTGAAACAGATGTCTCAGATTCCTCAGTTAACACATCAGCTCTCCTGGCAAAACATCTTCAACATTTTCAACACATTCAACATTTTTAACATGGTCATTTTTATCACAAGCATAATCTAGAATAATAGCACCATATTCATCAGTCTTAGTGGGAACACCCCAAGTCTCAGCAAACCAAGAAAAAACACAATTCCAAGCATAAAGGTCATTTTTATCAGAAATAACATTATCAGCAGCACGTTGATGTGATTCATCATCCTCTTTAGACTTCTCTTCTGTTTTTACTGACTCTGCACATGAACTCGAACAATTAGTATTTTAATAGAATCAGAATTTTGTGAACTTTCCTTCATCTCTTCTGCGGATGTGTTAACTGGTTCCATTTTTGTTTCAGTTTCTGCCTATGTAATTTTTACTGTTTCATTTTCATGATCGGACTTATCCGCTGATTCATTTTGAACATTATCATTTTTGACAAAATTCATTGGTTTCTTAAAATCAGCTCGTTGATCATTTTTAAACTTTGATGGTTCGTATGGAGCATAGTCACTAGGCTTGCCATACATCATCTTGTCATAATTTTCCATCTCCTGCTTAGTGATAGGCAGTCTGGAATAATTATGATTGTATGGTGGCGGAACCTGTGTGTATCCAAATCCCTTTCCCTTATTTTCTTTATAAACAAGTTTCACATTGCACAAATTACGAACCGTGTCACTGGAAGTATCAAACTTTTTTATGTTTAACTCATTTTGTTTGTACTTTCCAGTGAGGAGCTCTAGCTCAGCCTTCGTAGAGCCACATTCAAGAGTTTTAACTGTGAGTCTATGCTTGTAATCGTGAACCCAACATTGTTGTTGATTCATATCTCTGTGAAGTTAAGCTATGTCCTTCTTAAGTGCTTCAATCTTTTCATAGAGAATTTTATTACTCTCTCGAAGACTGATGTACTTTCCCATCACAGTGTTGTAATCTGTGATTAATGCTGAGTTATGAGATCTCAGCAAAGCAACTTTCTTTCTACAATGTTCAGTACATAAAAGGGAATTTACCGTCTCAGAGAGTGATTTTGGTTCCTCGGTCATCGTCATCAAGCACTGATGAACTCTTTCCACAGCAGCAGTTTCAGACAGCTTCATTGATTCCACTTGACCAACTGCATTAGCCCAATTGAATCCATTTTGCTCCTGTGCGATTAATGCCCTTCCAGCTCCAGAGTTTCTCTGTCCATTTTAAGTCGAAGTCTTAACAGGCGTGATATCACACCCCGAAATTATCAGAGCATTGGCGTGACTAGACTGGTATCTTCATTGCACAGCGGAAGCAAATAAGCTAAGTCTTTTAGAAGATGAATGCCACTAAGTACTCGACTCCACATGGTTCTCCTATTCCAACTGTGCCATAGCTTCTGAAAAGTAACCTGAGAAAGAAACATGCGAAAAAGTCAACAGAAAGTTGAGCGAGTTCATAGTTTGTTTGTAAAAGATTTGAAATAAATCTTTTGAATAACCGGTTTGTGAAATAATATTGAGAAAACGAATTTAGAAATCATTTTCTTTCCAAGTTATATGGAAGCTTTGTATTTGTAAACTCTCGTATTTGTAATGTTCGTATAACCGTCAATGCCCACCCTGACTTTGACTCCACGCCCACATAAATCCAATGCTTTGAATTTGTATAAAACATGGTATTTAATTTGTATAAATCAAGTATTTCTGTAAGTATGTATGTCCCTAGTTTGTAGCAATAAGGAAAAAGAGATCACCAATGGGTTGCAAAGCCAATGGTATGTGTGAAAAGGTGCAGGAAGTACTCAAACCTAGCAAATTTTGTACCGGGCATCCGGCTGGAAGACATAGTCACCACATGGCCCATTCTGCGGACTCATGGATGGGGCTCGCTACACCCAAATAGATCTATCACTCATGTCTCTCGGTCCTACGACGAGGATTAATAGCCTTAAGTGTTGTACCCACCCCTTACATGATCTAGTAGTAAACCCTCCTTAGGCTAACCATACCATGTATAAAAATGTCCGAAATATTTGTAACATGTATTTTACCCCAGCCTCTAAGGCTGAACCTCCCCAGCCTCTAAGGCTGAACATCCCCAGCCTCTAAGGCCAATTCCCCAGTCTCTCTATATTATCACCAGACGATCCATCCCTAGTCATGAAAATCATTCACATTTTGATAATACGCATTTGTTTTGTAAAAACCGGCATAAAACATAAGCTTTTTGTAAACCATTTGTGTCAGTTAAAACTTGCTTGTAAAATGGTTTAGAAATGTGTAATTCTTGTATGCTTTGCAAAAAGCGCATGTCTTTCCACCCCGAAAACATTTAGAAAAATGTAAAACTGTAAAAAGGTGGGGTTATGAACTCACCTGGATTGCCTTGTGTGAAGCTAGCTAATTACGACTTCGCGATGTCGTTTCCAAGATTTGACTTGCTAGCGTGCATTCTACAATATTCCTAACCTGGAATATCTTATAAGTTTCTAAATAAACGCGGTACCCACACTACGTGTCGCCGAGCTCTACCGAATCGCTAATCGAACGATTCGACAGAATGTTGTTAACTTAAAAGAAGCGAAGAAATTATACTTGTTTAGTTCATTTATTCGTCGGTAATAATTAATAAGTCTTGAAAAGACTTGGCTTCTCGAGAGGTTTAAAATATTTGAATATTTATATAAAATTATATAAATATGTCGTTATAATCGCGTTAATCGTCTCGAGAAATCTTAGGTGTATGTAAAGAATAGTTATATAAAAATAAAACAATGTATAACCAACTCGTATTATGTAACGCTTCTTCTATGATGACTTAACAAAATATAGGTATATGCCGTCTAGGCGTTTGAAATAAATATAACAACTTATATTTATTCTATAAAAGAATCGTCGAGTTGTTGTGTTTGAAAATAAATATATAACAATATTTATTTTTATAAAAGAATTCGTGTTGTACGACATTTGAAATAAATATATAACTATATTTATTTTATAAAACAAATTCGTATTGTTCGATATTTGAAATAAATATAAACTATATTTATTTTTATGAAATGAATTCGTATTGCTCGATAATTGAAATAAATACATAAACTATATTTATTTTAGTAACACAATTGTCGTGTCATTTGATATTCGAAATAACCATATACTCTATATGTATTTTTATAAAAGAAGTCGTGTTATTTGACGTTTGAAATAAATAAGCAAGCTATATGTAATTGGATAAACGAAATCGGGTTTTGGCGTTTAAAAACAATATAAGTAATTATATTGATTTTTATAAAGGATTTGTAGAATTTTCAAGTTTTGAAATAAACATATAACTATATTCATTTACTGTAAATAATTTCCGAATAGTCGATTTTGTAAGTTTTAAAGTGTCGTCGATATTCGTATTTGTTTTACTAAAAGAGTGTTTGAATCCGATGTTATGTTTCGTAATAAAAACGCTTTATTTTACGGATTCTACCGAAAATCGGGCAGAGTTTCACCTGTTTTTGGACGCCCCCGACAACTCAAGTTGTCGTTATTTTTCAAAAACCAATCAATACTCAATCATCAACATAAATAATTTTCATAAATATGGTGAAATATAACTAGACGCTAATCCGAATCGATTCGAGCTTGTATGACGAAGTTAATAAAAATTCTTATAATTAATGTAAATATTATTCGCGTCACTAAAAATATTTACCAAGTCTTCCGCGCCGCTTTCGTTGACTGAGTTGGCCGAGTAAGTTGACCGGCTGAGTTGCCTCGCTGAGTTGACTCGGTTGACCGAGTTGACTCTGTTTGACAGAGTCGAATCTAGCCTGAACCTATCTATTGACCAGCTTTGACCCGTTTTTGACCGGGTTTGACCAAACCCGAAACTACTCAAAAACATAACCCGATTCGAACCATAACCACCATCTAGCCCGAGTCGTCACCCGAACCACGGCTGTAGCCTGAAACAACCCAAATAAAACTTTGAATCTGAACCATACCATGACTGAACTGAATCAGAACGGCATATGAACCGAACCGATAACCGAGCGGAGCACCGAAAATGAAAAGCCGAATCTTTCAAAGATTACCTGGGCCGAAACCATTCTGACCTGAATCTGAACCTGTGGACCCGTTGACTCGAAGCAAAAACCGAGCTTGTCTAACCTGTCCCGAACCCGATAATAGAAACCAAACAGAGACTGAGCCACAACTCTCGGACTCACACCTGAGCTTAAACTTGAGTCGAGCACCACCACCATCGCCGTAAAATCTTCCGACGTGGCTCCGGTAGCCGTCGGCCACCACCGCCGCCCTCTTATTATCTGAAAACGGTGCACCACCGTTACGGAACCACTAGCCGCCGCCATTCTTCATCATCATCATCAGTCACGTCCTCATCATCTTCATCACCATCGCCTGAAAACGATGACCGGAGCCGGTTCGATCGGAAAAACAAAGAGACAACGAGCAGTCGGAGGGGTCATCAGAGCACGTCGACCAGAGAGGTTGGAGGGGAGTTCACCGGCAGCCGCCGGCTCCTCTTTGGGGTCCGCCAATTCTTGAATCGAGAGAAGGGGGGTCAGCTGCTGTTTGAAAGAAGGATTGGGGTTTTGGAAGTCTTGGTGTAGAAGATCAGATCAAAAAGGGAATCAACATATGTTGTGTAGTGTTCGTATGTATCATCAGTCAAGAGAAGGGAGATAGATTTATGAGGAGAAGCCTGTGCTTTTATTTGTGTGTATTTAATTTAGTTGTAGACAAGTGAGGGTGTGGATGAAGACAAGGAGATGAGGGTGCTTTATAGAGATTTTATAAGATCTTTTAAGGAAAAGATCTATTATATGTGTAGCTTTTAGGCTTCTGGGTTTTGGGCTTGGGCCCAGGGTCCACAAGCCCATCTCATGTGTATGTGGCTCGAGATACGTTTTTGAAACCGAAATCATCGTAGCCTAGTAAAATAATATTTCAGAGTTAAAAACGTGTAAAATAATGTCGGTATCCGTCGTAGTCGCGTTTGACCGTCGGTTGCACTAAATCGCGGAAAACGCGTCGTTCACCGCTATACTCCGTTTTCCGATTCGGTTTCAAACACAGTTACTAAAATTTAATTACGAAGCTAGAGTATATCGTAAAAATTTAATATTTGTCGGCGTTGTCAGTATTTTGTACGGTATCAGTTCGTTGTCGTTTAATGTTCCGCAGATTCCACGCGAGTCTTCATACGCGTACTGTAAAGTCGGATAAACATTCCTAGGCACTCCAAAGGCCTAATTAAGTTAACTTGTGCTGTAAACACTATTTATTATCGCGTTAATCACCTGTTAATCATGTAATTAAGAGCCGTAAATCACCGGTTGTCACACGTGACGGGAACCATAGACCTTTCCTTGTTCCTTGCTGCAGCTGCTTGAGTAGCTTCATATCCTACTGGTGCTTTCTTGCAATCCCTAGCAAAATGTCCCGGTTCATAACATCTGTAGCACCTTAGCCTGAGATGGGATGATGACAATCCGAAATGGCTTGATGACAATCCGAGATGGGATGAATGTGATCCGAGATGGCTTGAAGATGATCCGAGATCAGGCAATCTTCAAGTTCGAGATGACTAATGATGATCCGAGATGATCCGGAATGGTATGAAGATAGTCGGAAATGCACAGAAACAGTCTAGAAACCTCAGAAAGTCGGAACAGTAGCACAAACCGGAACAGTAACAGCACCCAGAAACGCGATATCAGATCCGAGCATGGAAATGTTTCGGGATCACAATGATATCGCACTAACTTGTAAGGTGGCGGAATCACACAAACAAGTAGTAAAAGAAACAAAAGAGATGAAAAGAAAGATTCTTGGATTCAAATGATTGCTTCAACTTGCATATAATATGATGTCTAATACAAGGAAGCCTATTGTGACACTCGAGGTTTTTCCGAACGATCACCTTGTAATATTTTGTGTGTATATATATATTATTAAATGGAAACGTGATTTTTACTTGATATGTGTTGAGTATGTGTATTATATAAATATATAAGAGTCGAGACCACGACCCGAGACCATGACTCGCAACCGGGCGGTTGCGAGTGGGCCACTCGGTCTCGAGTGGGCCGATGAGCCGAAACCGGTTTGGGCCGAAACCCCAAGCCCCAACCCGAAACATCCCCTTGTATATATATATCCCACCCTTCCCCCACTTCTTCCATTTTACACACACAAACACTCCTCAAACTCTCTCAACTAGAAACCCTCAACAACACACCCCAATCCCTTCCTATTTTCGGTTCAAGCAAAGATCCCGGACAAGAAACTCGGTCAAGACTATCACTCGGACATTCCATCTTCTTGGTTCTCTTTTCTTTGTTTTCGGCTCCTCCTCTCATAACCGGTTAGTGCTATCTTGTGGGTTATCTTTTGTGTATAAGATGTATGTATGTTGTATGAACTAAGAAATGGTTGGTTAGTAGTTTATGCATGATTATTAGGATGTTTTGCAAAGTTTGTGAATATGTGTTAACATGACTAAAAATGACATGATATTGGTAGTTTACAAGTGTTCATAGCCAACTACACTATGCTTCTTTGTTTCTTGCAAGAATGATGATGTTTAGCATAAGATTTTCGGCTATAATGTATGTTTTCTTGTTTAGCATCAAGATCTTGTTAAATGTGTGATTTTCGGTTCATAAATATGTGTTTATATTGGCATGAAAACCCTAGAAAAATATGAAGATAGGATGAACTTGTTTGAATATGGCTTGAAGATGTAAAAATGGCAAAGTTTGATCTATCTTTACTAGTATTCAGCTTTGGCAAAGTGTTAGTGAAACCTTATTGGTAGTTTCCTAAAATGGGCCTGAATTCTTGGTACAAAAGGGACTGATGCACCTGCATCATCACGTGTACATGAAAGTGACAGGTTACGACTCGCAACGACAGCCTTCCGACTCGAAACCGCACCGTTGCGACTCGCAACCAAAGCATGACAAGTCGAAACCACGTGATTGCGACCCGAGACTACGTCGGTTGCGACTCGCAACCACAGCATGATGACTCGAGACCACGGTTACGACTCGCAACCACAACGTGACAAGCCGAAACCACCTGGTTGCGACTCGAGACCAGCTGGTTGCGAGTGGGCTGTTCATTTTGGTTACCGGGCCCATATGTGTTTAACTTGGGCTATCTGTTGACTGGATTACGTGTTGCTGTTGACTTCTTAATTTCTTAGGCCGGCCCAGTAACCCACTGTTTACTTATATGCTTGATACGTGTTAGTTATGTGTAAGTTTTTACGTGAATGCCTGTATACCGAACCTGACCTATACCGGTAACCATGTTAGGACGTGGTGACCAACGTGATTGACAAGTAACCTAAACCTACCGAGCAACCCAAGGTGAGTTCACAACTAAAAAGCATGCGTCCCGGTGGTTTGGGACACGAGACTGAAACAATCCTATCCCCTGGTAAAAGGGGATACCATTTACATACCATCCCTAGTTATTGGGAACAAAACTTACTTTTACTTCCCGGGCATTGGGAAACCTTTTGGTTAATTACTGTTTATACGGATTGCAACTAACGGCACTAAACGAAACTCTATCACTCAAGTCCCTACTACAAATACCGATTAGTCGCCGGGTTAGGCGAACGGGTTATTAGTTGATAGCGCTATTTAGGTGTTTACCAGCCTCACACCGTGCCCTGGTTTGGGACGGTCGTGAACTAATGTACTCAGAAATCCGTCAATGATGATAGAACATTGACATCGGGGCATCCTGCGGATACGCAACGGTTACCTAGTGTTCGGTATTGGAAAAACAGTTTAGTCGCTAACTTTTGGGGTAGCTCCCCAGGGCATGTATAAACGGATAAATTAACCGGTGAAACAAAGTTTTTGGTAATTAAAACTGGACAACTAGTGAACTCACTCAGCATTATTGTTGACCCCTTACTGCATGCTTTGCAGGTAACCAGTGACGAAGGAGCTTGCAGCTTGGGAACGTGTAGTGTCTGTTCACCCTTGTGTTGGGTGTTACCTTATTTTGAATCATGAACTTTGTTTTAAACTACCGTACTTATGCTTCCGCTACTTATGACTGTTTGAAACTTAAAACTTTAAACTCTGAACTTAATACTTGCTAAGCTTATGAATAGTAAGTATTACTTTTGTTATCAACTTAAGTATTCGGTATAATTGGTGGCTGGATCCTGGTCGGTCACGCCCCCGAAGCGGGTGTTATCCGCAGGTGGATTTTGGGGGTGTGACAGATTGGTATCAGAGCCATTGGTTATAGTGAACTTGGTTTTAAAAAGGGGAAAATCTTTTTGGAGAAAACCAGACTATAACCCGTGACTCGCGACGACACTACACTCCAAGTGCAAGGCTCGATACTTTTGACCTCATAGCTCGGACCAGTGTTTACTTGTTTGTTTTATGTTTCCGGATTTGCTATACGTACTAGTATGCCTAAATCAGATAGATACACCTCTCTCTTCTATCTCATTCTCGCTACATTACGACATCGCACTCATACTGTGTTTTCTGGTTATGAAGACAATGAGTGGACGCGGAAGAGGAAACATCAACATGACGCAGGCTCAGTTCACTAACCTGCTCAACACAGTGGCTGCAGCTTTCGCAGCTCACCCTATAGGTAAGCTCGTTGTTTTAGGATGTTTAGATCCTACCGCCACATCGACTTTTCGCCTCTAAACCTATACGCTTCGCTTCTCACGAACAGGTCAGCATGCACCTGCGCAACCACCAGTGTGTACTTTCAAAACTTTCATGGATTGCAAGCCTCTCCCTTTCAACGGCACTGAGGGTGCCATAGGTCTTCTGCACTGGATTGAGAAAATTGAAGCTGTTTTTGCTGTTTGCGAGTGTTCCCCTGCGAACTGGGTGAAGTTTGCTACTGCTACGCTTGAAGGGAGCGCGCTTTCTTGGTGGAAGGCGCAGATTCAGATGTTTGGATTGGAAACTGCAAATGCTACGGCATGGGAGGATTTCAAGGATATGATTAAGGATGAATACTGTCACCGGGATGACATCCACAAGCTTGAGAACGAGTACTATGAACTCAAGATGGTTGGGTCAGAGATTGAAACTTACACCAAGCTGTCCAATGACTATGCTGCTCTTTGCCCAAACATGTCTCGACCAATGTACCGAAGGATCGAACTGTACATCAAGGGTTTGGCTCCTGAAATTCGAAGCCATGTAACTTCAGCCAACCACACTACCATTCAGCCGATCGTTCGACTTGCTCACAAACTTACTGATCAGGCCGTAGAGGAGGGCAGGTTGCCCAAAAGAATCAGTGCTACTGTCGGAACTTCTAGTGACAGCAAGCGTAAGTGGGAAGGAAGTCAAAGCAAGGATGCTAACCCCACTCAGGCCCCAGCACAACAAAGGAAAACCGAAAACAGCAAAGGCACCCAGCAACAGGGTGGCTACCGGGGAAGCTACCCAAAGTGCAACAAGTGTAACAGACACCACCATGGGACGTGTAACAAGGGCCAGTGTCAGCGATGCCACAAGATGGGGCACGAAGCCAAGGATTGTAGGAGCCAGTTCCCAGCCAGACAGAATCAGCAACAACCACAACAGCAACAGCAGCAGGGAAACGACCGAGCATGTTTTAAATGTGGGGCAACAGGGCACTTTAAGAAGGATTGCCCTGAACTGAATCAGAATCGCAACAATAATCAGGGAGCTGGGAACAACAACCAGAACAACAATGCTGGGAATGGTGCTAGAGGAAGAGCTTTCGTGATTGGAGCTGGTGAAGCAAGGAATGACCCCAATGTTGTGACGGGTAAGTTCCTACTCGATGATCGTTATGTTTCTGTGTTATTTGATTCCGGTGCCGATGCTAGTTATGTATCCCTACGTATTAGTAAGAAGCTTAAGCGTCCACTTTCGTTACTAAGTTCTCCCCATATCGTCGAGTTAGCTAATGGTAGAAACATCGAGGCCTCACATGTTGTCAAAGGCTGCAAACTAGAGTTGTCTAGTCAGACATTTAGTATCGATCTTTTCCCTGTTACTCTTGGAAGCTTCGACGTCGTTATTGGTATGGATTGGTTATCCAAGCATCGCGCTGAGATCCTCTGTCAAGAGAAAGCAGTTCGTATTCCTCGCCGTTCTGGCAAACCCCTCATTGTACAAGGTGGCAAGGGTGGAGAAATCTCCGGCGTTATCTCGTTCTTGAAGGCCCAGAAGTGTTTACGAAAGGGGCACACCGCTATCCTAGCACTTGTTACCAACACGCAGGAAAAGGAAAAGAGGATTGAAGACTTTCCAGTAGTGCGTGACTACCCCGAGGTATTTCCTGAGGAATTACCTGGACTCCCTCCCCACCGTCAGGTCGAATTCCAAATCGAGCTAGCTCCCGGAGCAGCGCCTATAGCTCGTGCACCTTATCGACTAGCCCCCGCAGAATTGAAGGAACTCTCGACGCAACTACAGGAACTATTGGATAAAGGATTTATCCGTCCTAGTTCATCACCCTGGGGAGCACCGGTACTCTTTGTTAAGAAGAAGGATGGCACGTTCCGAATGTGCATTGACTATCGTGAGTTGAACAAGGTTACCATCAAGAATCGTTACCCTCTCCCGCGAATCGACGATTTGTTTGATCAACTGCAAGGATCGAGCTACTACTCTAAGATTGACCTGCGGTCAGGCTACCATCAGTTAAGGGTCCGTAATGAAGACATTTCCAAAACTGCATTCAGAACTCGTTATGGTCATTATGAATTCCTCGTTATGCCCTTCGGAATGACCAACGCCCCTGCAGTGTTCATGGATCTTATGAACCGAGTATGCAAACCCTACCTCGACAAATTCGTGATCGTGTTTATAGACGACATCTTGATCTACTCGAAAAGTCAGGAAGAGCATGAACAGCACCTACGCCTTATCCTCGAACTCCTTCGCAACGAACAACTGTATGCCAAGTTCTCGAAATGCGACTTCTGGCTTCGAGAAGTCCATTTCCTTGGACACGTGGTTAACAAGGATGGAATCCACGTCGACCCTGCAAAGATCGACTCTATAAGGAATTGGCCTACCCCTAAGACTCCCACTGAAGTTCGCCAATTCTTGGGACTGGCAGGTTACTACCGCAGATTTATTCAAGGATTCTCAAAGATTGCACAACCCCTCACTACGCTCACTCAGAAAGGCGTCACCTACAAGTGGGGTGAAGCTCAGGAAACCGCGTTTCAGAAACTAAAGGATAACCTCTGCAGTGCTCCTATTCTCTCGTTACCTGAGGGAACGGACGACTTTGTGGTCTACTGCGATGCGTCTATTCATGGACTCGGTTGCGTGTTGATGCAACGCGAGAAAGTTATTGCTTACGCCTCTCGACAACTTAAGACACACGAGAGGAACTACACAACTCATGATTTGGAACTGGGAGCAGTGATATTTGCGCTTAAGATATGGAGACATTACCTGTACGGTACCAAGTGCACCATTTACACCGATCACAGGAGTCTCGAACATATTTTCAAGCAAAAGGAATTGAACATGCGACAACGTAGATGGGTCGAACTTCTGAATGATTATGAATGCGCCATCAAGTATCATCCGGGCAAGGCTAATGTTGTGGCAGACGCCCTCAGCCGGAAAGACACTATACCAAAGCGCGTGCGAGCATTACAACTTACCATCCAGTCTAGTCTCCCTACCCAGATTCGAAATGCTCAGATTGAAGCTCTGAAACCGGAAAACATCAGGGCTGAGTCCCTGCGAGGATCGAGACAGCAACTAGAACAGAAAGAGGACGGCGCCTACTATGTGGCAGGGCGCATTTGGGTCCCACTTTACGGAGATCTACGAGAGCTTGTGATGGACGAAGCCCATAAGTCCCGTTATTCAGTACATCCTGGTGCAGATAAGATGTACCACGATTTGAAAACCACATACTGGTGGCCTGGCATGAAAGCCCACATAGCAGCCTACGTTGGCAAATGTTTGACCTGCGCAAGAGTCAAGATCGAGTATCAGAAACCAGCAGGCCTACTACAGCAACCGGAAATCCCGAAATGGAAATGGGAGCAGATTTCCATGGATTTTGTTACAGGGCTACCTAGATCTCAACGCGGGAATGATACTATTTGGGTGATAGTAGATCGTCTGACTAAGTCTGCACACTTTCTGGCCATTAAGGAAACAGACAAGTTTTCTACCTTGGCAGAAATCTATTTAAAGGAAGTAGTCTCCAGGCACGGGGTGCCAACTTCTATTATTTCCGATCGAGACGCTCGTTTTACTTCCGAATTGTGGCAAGCTATGCACAAATCCTTTGGCTCACGTTTGGACATGAGCACCGCTTATCATCCGCAAACGGATGGGCAGTCTGAACGCACCATCCAAACCCTGGAAGACATGCTTAGAGCATGTGTGATCGATTTTGGCAAGAACTGGGAGAAGCATCTACCGTTGGTGGAATTCTCCTACAATAACAGCTACCACACTAGCATTCAGGCGGCACCTTTTGAGGCATTGTACGGTCGTAAATGCCGATCACCTCTCTGCTGGGCGGAAGTTGGTGATAGTCAACTCACAGGCCCAGAACTAGTGGTAGATACAACGGAAAAGATTTCCCAGATCAGGCAACGCATGGCGGCAGCTCGTGACCGTCAGAAAAGCTACGCTGACAAGCGTAAGAGACCATTAGAATTCCAGGTCGGGGACCGGGTTCTACTTAAAGTCTCACCCTGGAAGGGTGTGGTTCGTTTTGGTAAACGAGGCAAGCTGAATCCACGGTATGTTGGACCGTTCGAAATTACCGAGAAAATCGGTAAGGTTGCTTATAGATTGAACCTGCCTGCAGAGCTGAGTGCAGTGCACAATGTTTTTCACGTGTCTAACCTGAAGAAGTGTTTGTCGGATGAAACACTTGTGATTCCTTTTAAGGAACTGACGATTGATGAACAGCTACACTTTACTGAGGAACCGATTGAGATCACGGATCGAGAAATCAAAACCCTCAAACGTAGCCAGATACCCCTTGTGCGAGTTCGTTGGAACTCACGGCGCGGCCCAGAGTTTACCTGGGAGCGGGAGGACCAGATGAAGTCCAAGTATCCCCAGTTATTCCCAAACGAAAACCCCAGCACTAAAGCTACAACCGAATTTCGGGACGAAATTCCAAACTAACGGGGGGATGATGTGACACCCCGTTAAAACACACTAGCTTGGCAGTGGCTGCTTCAACTTTCGGGACGAAAGTTCTTAAAACTTGGGGATAATGTGACACTCGAGGTTTTTCCGAACGATCACCTTGTAATATTTTGTGTGTATATATATATTATTAAATGGAAACGTGATTTTTACTTGATATGTGTTGAGTATGTGTATTATATAAATATATAAGAGTCGAGACCACGACCCGAGACCATGACTCGCAACCGGGCGGTTGCGAGTGGGCCACTCGGTCTCGAGTGGGCCGATGAGCCGAAACCGGTTTGGGCCGAAACCCCAAGCCCCAACCCGAAACATCCCCTTGTATATATATATCCCACCCTTCCCCCACTTCTTCCATTTTACACACACAAACACTCCTCAAACTCTCTCAACTAGAAACCCTCAACAACACACCCCAATCCCTTCCTATTTTCGGTTCAAGCAAAGATCCCGGACAAGAAACTCGGTCAAGACTATCACTCGGACATTCCATCTTCTTGGTTCTCTTTTCTTTGTTTTCGGCTCCTCCTCTCATAACCGGTTAGTGCTATCTTGTGGGTTATCTTTTGTGTATAAGATGTATGTATGTTGTATGAACTAAGAAATGGTTGGTTAGTAGTTTATGCATGATTATTAGGATGTTTTGCAAAGTTTGTGAATATGTGTTAACATGACTAAAAATGACATGATATTGGTAGTTTACAAGTGTTCATAGCCAACTACACTATGCTTCTTTGTTTCTTGCAAGAATGATGATGTTTAGCATAAGTTTTTCGGCTATAATGTATGTTTTCTTGTTTAGCATCAAGATCTTGTTAAATGTGTGATTTTCGGTTCATAAATATGTGTTTATATTGGCATGAAAACCCTAGAAAAATATGAAGATAGGATGAACTTGTTTGAATATGGCTTGAAGATGTAAAAATGGCAAAGTTTGATCTATCTTTACTAGTATTCAGCTTTGGCAAAGTGTTAGTGAAACCTTATTGGTAGTTTCCTAAAATGGGCCTGAATTCTTGGTACAAAAGGGACTGATGCACCTGCATCATCACGTGTACATGAAAGTGACAGGTTACGACTCGCAACGACAGCCTTCCGACTCGAAACCGCACCGTTGCGACTCGCAACCAAAGCATGACAAGTCGAAACCACGTGATTGCGACCCGAGACTACGTCGGTTGCGACTCGCAACCACAGCATGATGACTCGAGACCACGGTTACGACTCGCAACCACAACGTGACAAGCCGAAACCACCTGGTTGCGACTCGAGACCAGCTGGTTGCGAGTGGGCTGTTCATTTTGGTTACCGGGCCCATATGTGTTTAACTTGGGCTATCTGTTGACTGGATTACGTGTTGCTGTTGACTGCTTAATTTCTTAGGCCGGCCCAGTAACCCACTGTTTACTTATATGCTTGATACGTGTTAGTTATGTGTAAGTTTTTACGTGAATGCCTGTATACCGAACCTGACCTATACCGGTAACCATGTTAGGACGTGGTGACCAACGTGATTGACAAGTAACCTAAACCTACCGAGCAACCCAAGGTGAGTTCACAACTAAAAAGCATGCGTCCCGGTGGTTTGGGACACGAGACTGAAACAATCCTATCCCCTGGTAAAAGGGGATACCATTTACATACCATCCCTAGTTATTGGGAACAAAACTTACTTTTACTTCCCGGGCATTGGGAAACCTTTTGGTTAATTACTGTTTATACGGATTGCAACTAACGGCACTAAACGAAACTCTATCACTCAAGTCCCTACTACAAATACCGATTAGTCGCCGGGTTAGGCGAACGGGTTATTAGTTGATAGCGCTATTTAGGTGTTTACCAGCCTCACACCGTGCCCTGGTTTGGGACGGTCGTGAACTAATGTACTCAGAAATCCGTCAATGATGATAGAACATTGACATCGGGGCATCCTGCGGATACGCAACGGTTACCTAGTGTTCGGTATTGGAAAAACAGTTTAGTCGCTAACTTTTGGGGTAGCTCCCCAGGGCATGTATAAACGGATAAATTAACCGGTGAAACAAAGTTTTTGGTAATTAAAACTGGACAACTAGTGAACTCACTCAGCATTATTGTTGACCCCTTACTGCATGCTTTGCAGGTAACCAGTGACGAAGGAGCTTGCAGCTTGGGAACGTGTAGTGTCTGTTCACCCTTGTGTTGGGTGTTACCTTATTTTGAATCATGAACTTTGTTTTAAACTACCGTACTTATGCTTCCGCTACTTATGACTGTTTGAAACTTAAAACTTTAAACTCTGAACTTAATACTTGCTAAGCTTATGAATAGTAAGTATTACTTTTGTTATCAACTTAAGTATTCGGTATAATTGGTGGCTGGATCCTGGTCGGTCACGCCCCCGAAGCGGGTGTTATCCGCAGGTGGATTTTGGGGGTGTGACACCTATGTCACCCACCATGCTCCTAATGACCTATCACTCCTATTTATAGTAAGTGTTTAGGGAGGAGACTCCTTAAACCCTAAGCCCAACTTGCCCAAAAAGCCCAAATACAATATTAACCCCAAATGCCCACTAATCCACTATGCTACTTATCCATAAACCTTCAAGGGCCTAATAGAATTGATATAATCAACATTGCTCTGATACCACATGTTGATTATATCCTTATACATGGGTCAAATATAAAAACCTAATCATGTTTATTCAATCATGTTGGTGCACTACATCTGTTGATTCCGTCTAGGTGTCTAGGATCAGGTTTTACATCGTATTGTATAGTATAGGGCACGTAATACGAGAAAACGGGTGTCTGTATAGGTGTTAGGTGTTAGGATCGCTCATAGGGTCATTAGATATGTGGGCCGCTTATTTGTCTTGTGGATCGCTTATGTAGTAGAGCCTGGACCGCTCATATGGACATGTCCACATGAGCGGACCCAGAACTCTATATATAGGTGTGTCAAGAGCGATCCTCAGTAACGATTGATTGTATTCCACGCCGAAGCTCTGCCGGTGTGAAGTTTGAGCTGTAAATCGTTTCAAATCAGTAAAACAAGCAGTTAGAAGGAAGAACAAGCTATATCTACTTGCTTTTCTTATTATTCCGCATCTGAATTGCAAGAGACAACCTCTGAACGACTCGTTCGGGTCAGCAAACGATCCTACAATTGGTATCAGAGCTTGGGAGGAGGTTTTCTACAGATTATAGCCGGATTTCACTGTTTCTTCTCATTTCTACACTTTCTTTTTCTGATTCGGGGAGATTTCACGGTTGAAATTCGTTCAAAAACTCACAGATTGTTCATTATCATACCGAGACAAACCCTTGAAAGTTTCAGGCCGAAATTCAGCTTAAAAACAGATCAAAACATGTTCGAAATGTGGACCGCTCTTAATGACATTATCATGGACCGCTCGAAAGTTAGTGTCTGAACCGCTCGTGTGAACATCTTTGGACCGCTTTTAGAACATTTCTGGATCGCTCATTAGTTAATTTCTGGATCGCTCAAAAATTCACTTTTGGATCGCTCTAAAGAACATTGTCTGAATCGCTCATCTGATTGTTACTGGACCGCTCCAAAGGATATTTCTAGATCGCTTTTCTGTCAGTTGCTTTGAAAACCGTGCTAAGTCATCATGAATTCTGAGTTTTACAACGCTTTTGCAACATCATCATCACCAGCCGCGATTGCTCAAGCTATGAATCTGGAAAATGAGACTGGAACCACCCAGAAACCCCCGAAACTGATGAGTATTGAAGAATACTACGGGTGGAAGGATCGTTTTGAAAACTGGGTTCAGGCAAATCATCTCAGATCGTGGGAATGCATATTGGAAAAATACACATTACCTCGAACAGAGTTGCAAGTCATTAAACAGATATCCGAATTCTCAGAACAAGAACGTGCAATGTACAGAGCAGAAAAAATGATGATCAGTTTGTTACAGCAGGCGATTAAAGAAGATATATTCATTCTGCTACAATACGACAAAACTGCAAAATCAATTTGGGATGCTCTTAAAGCAAAATTCGAGGGTAGTGAAAGTATGATCAAAAGCAAGAAGGCATTGCTTAAAAAGGAATTTGATTTGTTTAGCAGTTTGCCGGGAGAGGATACTAAAAAGCTAATCGAGAGATACTGCCACTTAGTGCGATCGTTATCAATGTTGGGAGTTGAAAAAGGTCGTGAGGAGTGGGTTGATAAGTTGGCTGATGCGTTACCTCAAAAAGAGTGGGGAACGTATTTGATGATACTGAAAAACACGGGTGTTTATGACAAACTAACAATTGGTCAATTTATTGAGAAAATTGAGAGTCAGGATCTTGAGCAACAGAAGATCGCGAGGATGAATAATCCTAGTGGTCAACAGGATGTTAAGATGTACTACAGGGGTAGTATTCCAGTTACTGAATCTGAAAGAAGTCCGAAGATACAAACTGCTTTCAGTGCTGGTGATTCATCTGAAAAAGCTGATCAGGGATCGAACAAGAGTAGCAGCGGGTTTTCATCGTTTCCGAGTGTGAATCCGAAAGAGACTAACACAAGCTTTCAGTCTCAGAGTACAAAAACAGGAAATGGATACATAATTCAGTGCAACATAGCTCTCAACCTTCCAGAAGGTCAAAGCTTCTCTGAAGACACTACAAAAGACCATATGGCACTTCTGGGTTCTGTTCTGTTATCTTATGAAGGTCTTGTTGCTGGTCGGATCGGAAATCCTATGCTCACCAAAGAGGATTACGATCAAATAGACGCCGAGGAAATGGAACTCATGGATATCAAATGGTGTCTTGCTAGTGTTCTTCGTCGAGCTGAAAAATTCAAAACCATTACCGGGAGAAATGACTTTCTTGATGCACATGTTTCTACTTTAGGTTTTGATAAATCTAAAGTTACTTGTTTTCGATGCAGTGAGAAAGGCCATTTCAAGCGGGAGTGCAAAGGAAGAGAAGCTAGCGGAGCACAGAATCCATTCGGGAAAGATGATTACTACCGCAAAGCTATCTATCAACAAGTTGGTCAATCCCAAGAACCTCAGACAGCTCATGGGAGAAAGATTGACGACTCCAAAAGAGCTTGTGTTGTAGATTTCAGCTGGAGTGATTACATATCATCTGAAGCCACAACAGAACGTGTTATCGATCAAGATGATGAGAAACTACCAGAAGGTTTCAGTTGGGATATGTTCGTGGATGAAAAGGGAGGTTTTAAAGCTTTCATTGCCAAGATCGTCCGAGAGCCAAATTTGTTTGCTACTTGGATGAGATCTATTGGAGAGAATGTGTCAAGTGGAGATGAAAAATCTGTGTCATCTGATGAAAGTTCAGATAATACTGATAGACTTTCAGAACACTCTGGGGATGTTTCAGATAGTTCAGATGAAATTGTACAAGATGAAACTGTTCAAGAACAGGATGTTGTATTTGATAAAACACCATCTGATTCTAGTGTTTCTGATGCTGATTCTGAAAAATCAGTTCAATTTGATCAATCACCAGATCATAGTAGCAGTGATGATGAGGAAGAGAAACATATAAATATTGCAAAATCTCATATGTCTCCTGAAAGTTTTCATTTTTATTTTGCAGAAAGAATGGAGAAACTGAAAGAGAAACAAGCTGCTAAAGAACAACAATCTGAATCTGAAGGTGATGTTCAGAATGCTGAAAATGTTGCTGAGAAAATTAGTGAGGTTGTGAAAGAAGTAGAAAAGGTGATTGAAGTAGAAAAAGTGGTTGAAGTTATTAAAACAGTCGAAGTTGAAAAAATTATTGAAGTCGTCAAACCTTGTGAAAAGTGTCTGGAAGCATGCAGGGATTGTGCAGCCAAAGACGACATCATAGCTGAGTATGAAAAGAAGAAAGAGCAGTTATTGTTCAATCTAAACTACGTGAAAGAATCGTACGATGTCTTGAACAAAACAGTAACTGGTCTCCAAAAGACAAACACAGAAAGAGAACAGGCGTTGACTATGATGAATGCAACTTTAATGTCGAAGCAAAAAGCTATAAATTTCTACATTGAAGAAAGTGCTAAATGGAAGCAAGAGTTGGAAACTGAAAAGATTGAAAATGAGAGGATTAGGAGGTTATTATTGAGTTATTCTACCTCTGATTATCTTATTGATCGTGTTTACCCAACTGTTGCAGGTATGGAAGCTTTTCAAGATGAGAAGCCGAAAGAAAAGAAAGATTGTGGTAAGAAACCGACTGTTAGCTATAACAAGTGTCCACCTCCAATTTGGGATGGGTATTCACCTAGGAAACCAAATGAGGAGCAACTTGCAAAAGCAGTCAACATAAAGCTTAAAACCGACACAACTGAAGTTTTACCAGAAAACATTGATGTGACGTTTACCTCATCTGATACTGATCATGAGTCAGAATTAATCAAAAAGGGGGTCGATCAGGTGTTGGATACTGATGAGGAGACAGAGTCGAAATCTGAGTCTGAAAAGTCAAAGTCGTCAGTCAACAGTCAAACTTCGTCGGTTAAACGGTCTTATAGTAAAGAATTTTTGTTATCAAAGGCAGATTTGAATGATGAAACATTCGAAGTTGTGTATACTTTGAATGGTTCTGACAAATTATATTACAACAGAAATTTTCCGATAATGAGTATCAAAACAGAATTAATCAACAAAACATTTAAACTAATAGAGGTTAATATTCCTGAATTAAAAGTTTTGAAAAGTTTTGATAAACCTAAAAAATATACTTCTAGAGTTCAACAACGTTTAAACAAGAAAAAAGGTTACAATTCTGGTTCTGGTTTTTCAAAGAAACTTAACCAAAATCGTAGCTACAAAAAGAAAGGTTTAGGTTTTGTTCCACCAGAAAATCAGAAAAATGAGAAAAATTCTAAAACAAAATCTGAATTTGTGTCAGGTGGAAGCTCTGAAGATGAACAGCAGAAACCATTTTGGAGACAGTCTAACAAAGAGTTTCTTGCTGAGAGGAGAAAGAATGGAACTGGAGTATTTCATCCGAGAAATACTCAAACCTGTTTGAAATGCAATGAAGCTGGTCACATTGCATCGAATTGTCCGAAAGATATCAAAACAAAACAGGGAGTTTCTCAGAAAATGAAAGAAAAAGTTGTTGAAAAATCTAAAATTTTTGAAAATTCGAAACATGAGGTTGGGGAATGTTCGAAGACAAAATTTTACAAAAGAAAAGGAAATGACAACCAAGTGTGGGTTGCAAAAAAGGTAGTAGAAAAGGTCGGCGATGAATCTGGTTCCACAAAGCCAGAAGAGCCACAAGTTGTGGAGAAAGTTTCAGTGAATGATGATGTTTTTCCATCTCTGAAGTTTGAAGAGGTTAAAAAGAAAGTTGGGAAAATTGAAATTTCAAATCAATTTTACAACGAAGAAAAGGAATTTGATGTCGAGAAAACATTCAACGGGAATGTTAAAAATATTTTTGGGAAAATGTTGAGTGGGAGAGCTAAAGGGGTAAAAGATTTTTACACAACTAAAAAGGCGACATACAACCCTACAGCTGAAGAGTTGAAAGCCCTCAAGTCTGAGAAGACTTGGAGGGAAGTTTGTTTCCCAGAATAGTCGAAGGACTACGCCGGAGATCCCAAGTTGGTAATCGTGGATCAGGAATCGGCATCTTTCTAATGTTTGAAAAGTTTGTTTGAAAGATTTTGAATAGTGTTTGAATGTTTACAGGTGAAAGGACTACGCCGGAGCTTCCAGGTGGTTAATTGTGAAGCAGGAATCGGCATTCTTGTTTGGTAAAATGGTGATGTAGACGTAACATTCCTACAATTGATAGTTTTTGGATATCTACAAGTGGTAATCTTGATCCCACAAGTGGTATTTGTGGTTAAATTTTGAGATGTTTGGATACTTTGGAGTAATTACATTTACAAGTGGTACAGAAGGTTATTAAATGCAAATGGTAAATCAGGGACATTAAATTGTACTTGATTTACTATTCATGGCAAAAGATAGACAAGATGATGAACCACATCCCCGGTCTTAAAATTGATAATCCTACAAGTGGTTGTTATCAACACAAATTCATTTTCCGGAAAAATCATTTTGATTAAAACAAACTTAAGTGTTTTGAAATCTAAATGAGAAAATGATTTGTGAAAGGGGGAGTTCAGATTGTTTATGCCTAGTGAATGGCGATTTGATGTGATTCAGTGTCAGTTGTCAAGTTTCTGTACAGTTTGTTTTACATTTATGTTTCTAGTAGGTCAAGAGTCTTGAAGTTTTCAAATTTTCTTTAAAATGTGTTTGCATTTTAGGGGGAGTAGGGAAATTTCAGAAAATCCAAAAACATTTGAAAATTTGAAAAAGCCAAAAACATGATAAAATTCAAAATTGAGTTTTGTTGCATAAAAGAGGAAATGATAGTACACCAGTGGACTATCACGACACGCTAAAGAAATGTAAAGTTAAAAAGAGTTAAACAATCTTACTGCGGATGTGTCAGTAGATTTTCGCACATTTAGTAAATTAAAACGAGATATAAACCTAATTCAAACTTGCTTGATTCGTGGGTAACTATTCTTGAATATATGGGTAACCCCCGAAATCTTGTTTGAAAGGTCCCATATTCTGAGATACTAGGTCTTTATACTCAGTGATATCTAGGGTATTATCCCGGGACTTCTGCTGAATGGAAGTTCTGACCTAGTCCCCGGATAATACTTTCTGCTAAAGCTTTAAAACATAAGCTTCGCCCTCAACATGCTGATGAAACAATAAAATTGATAGTCGCTGCTGTTGAAATGCAAAAAGATCCTCTAAAGGGGACCCACCAAAAGTCGAGCCGTCATCTCTCTGCTGAACGGAAGTTCTGACCTGAGCTCTCACGGTTTCGCATCTAACCCCTTTACAGATATCAGCTGTGGTATACTCACCTGTAAGACTGAATATTTGGGATCTGGATACAGGAGTATATTCAAGTGGAGTGATACACAATTAAGTTTAAGTCTCTAAAACATTAATATCGTATCTCGAATCGATTGAAATTTGTGTTGAGAATTTAAGAGGACAAACATACTGACAATCTAGGTAAATTGTTTAAAGCTTAAAATGAAATCAAGCTTAACGGTGTTGGTGATTTGTCTCATAAGCTGATATGATCCTCTTGCACGAACTCACAAAAAATATTGTCTGTAAATATTATATTTCTGTATAATTTTGTGTTCAAGTGGTGTCAGAAAATATTTCTCAGAAAATCCAAAAAGATTTTAGTGTGTTTTAGCATAAAGTTTTGAAAAAAAGTCAAAAAGATTTTCGACAACTGATGTTGGAAAACTGATTTTCAAAATTCCAAATGCTGAACATGATGAGCAGAATTTGAGGGGGAGTGTTTGTGTAAATCTAACTGTTGGTATTAATCTAACCTTCTTCAAGTGGTTCATCATAGATTGATTGAGAGGGAGTCATGTGTTGGTGCACAGGTTTTTGATATGTGATGATACAAAATTGTTTGAAATATTTGTGAAAGAAATTTATTTCAGGGTTAAGATTGTACAGGGAGCCAGGTTGATCAATCCTGAAAGAATGATTAGAGTCAGATTCTGATCCTGAAGATCACGTCTATTGATGCTGATGAACTTAAGGAATCAAGAGATCTGATCAAGAGAATTAGAGTGTTTGAAAGCCAGACAAAGATCCTGAAGATGTTACTGAAGAACAAATGAATGCCAGTAAATCGAGAAGGGGAGTCTGAAGATAGAGAGAAAGAGAAAGCCCAGAGACTGATCTAGATTAAAGATGAGAAGACACAACTTCGAAGTCAAGGTGTGTTGGCGACTCCATCAACATCTGAGGGGGAGTCTGTTGGTGCACTACATCTGTTGATTCCGTCTAGGTGTCTAGGATCAGGTTTTACATCGTATTGTATAGTATAGGGCACGTAATACGAGAAAACGGGTGTCTGTATAGGTGTTAGGTGTTAGGATCGCTCATAGGGTCATTAGATATGTGGGCCGCTTATTTGTCTTGTGGATCGCTTATGTGGTAGAGCCTGGACCGCTCATATGGACATGTCCACATGAGCGGACCCAGAACTCTATATATAGGTGTGTCAAGAGCGATCCTCAGTAACGATTGATTGTATTCCACGCCGAAGCTCTGCCGGTGTGAAGTTTGAGCTGTAAATCGTTTCAAATCAGTAAAACAAGCAGTTAGAAGGAAGAACAAGCTATATCTACTTGCTTTTCTTATTATTCCGCATCTGAATTGCAAGAGACAACCTCTGAACGACTCGTTCGGGTCAGCAAACGATCCTACAAATCATGAATATGATACTAGACATCAAATCAGTAAAACTTACTTATTGGAACAGAGATATGAGATAAGAATGTTGAATCCATAATTCCCGTTATGGTACCTTGTGTTGATGGATCACATTAGAGAGAATTGATCATGGTGTTCTTAAGGAGTTTTTCATACATTTTTATCAATACCCATGATCAATATATAATGATCATAAGTGATGGTAGGTTATGAAAACTCTATACATTCTCTTTTTAAAAGGTACCTAAAGGAAAATCTTAATTGTCCCCTTAAACTATTTAATATTTACAATTACTACCATCAAGTAATTGTCGGAGACTAGTTATGTCATATTGATAATGTTACTTAAATGATCCCTAAGGCCACATCAACGGGTTATTTCTAACATTCTAATTACATCAAATCTCTGGTTTACAAAAAATACAACATGATTTCCAAAACTAGTACAAAACAAAGAAATACAAAATATAAGGATCGATATTTTACACCAATTTCAAGACTTTATTTATATATGTGCACACGTGTATACATTATATAGTTGCATTCAAGCGTGAGGATACTAGGACTTCAAGCGAAGTTGCCTTGGCATTTGTCAGTCCAGGAGTCGCACTCATATCAATAAGTGCATCGTTTGGAATCGAGAAATCAAAGTTTTGTAGCAAGGTGGCTAAAACCATATGTAATATTTGACTTGCCAAACCAATTCCAGGGCAACGCCTTCTGCCGACTCCAAAAGGAATCAAGTCAAAGTTTGTCCACTTTACATCTAAGCCCATATGGTTTGCGGATAGGAACCTCTCTGGTCTAAACTCGCATGGGTCTGACCATATCTTTGGATCACGGTGGAGCTTCCACGTATTAACTATTACCCACGTGCCTTTGGGGACATGGTAGCCAGCTATTGTACAATCTTTCGTGAAGGCTCTTGGTGGATTTAGGAATGTGGCTGGGTATAGTCGCAAAGTTTCTTTTACTACAGCTTGGAGATAGACCAGATTTTGTATATCTGTTTCATTTACTTGTCTATTTTTTCCCACTTGTGTATCAAGTTCTTCTTGTGCCTTTCTGAGAGCGTAGCTATTGTTTAGTAGTAATGAAAGTGTCCATGTTAGCATCGTAGTGGTTGTATCCGCACTACCCGCGATAAGAGACTGAAAACTTGTTAGTTATGAACACTATACATACATACAAATAAATATATATAATCAAAAAAGCCTAACCTAAGGATGTTAAAAAGGTCGCATCTATGGCAAGTTGGCTTATGAACCCCACACTAACCTCAAAATCATGTCTGAAAGTTAAACAAAAACCCATGAACTTTTCCCTAAATACATGTTTTGTTTTCAAGTGAATCACAAATGGGAAAATCAACCATTTGAGATAGAAATTTTGTTATATATTAGTTTGACAAAATGACCTTTACTTTCTTTTCTTACAAAAGTTTCATTAGTGGTTCTTGTTTTTTACTAGCATAATGTTTTAGCCAACCAAAACCATCCATGTGGCACACCTTTGTGCACCAAGACGCGTGTTAAGCACTATTTGATTGAAATTTTTAAATGTATACGATATTTATCAAATTCATTGGTCAAGATAGCCAGTTTGATGATTCTCCCATTTAAAAAAAAAAAAAAAAAAAAAAAAAAACCATACCCCATGTTTAGCCATGACATTAAATAGTTGTGTGCCTAGACAAGACAAGACGAGGACAACCAGATAGATCCCAAAGTTTTGTAGTGGGCTTACCTCACAAGTGGCTTTAATGATGGTATCAGCATTGAAACCCGCTATATCGTCGTCTTCTACAATCTTGGTCATCACATCCATGAAGTCTTTTACCTCTGCAGCCTTTCCGTAAGATCTTTTTCGACGATGCTCTTCTAGCAATTTTCCTAGCATGGAATCAAGTTCCCTTGTAACTCGTTTCATTTTCTTTTTCTTTTTATAACCACTGAAATCCAACCAACCTAGAAAAGGAAGAGCATCAGCCAGCAAAAACAACCCCAGGTAGTGAAGCCACTCCCTTATCACTTCACGACAACTCATCATCTCCTCTTGATCTTCGCTCTCGCCTCTGGTGTACCTTTTTCCGGCTACCATTTTAAGAATTATATTCATATTTAATTCCCCAAACCATTTCTTCATTTCCACCAACACTTTCCCTTGCTCATCTTTCTTCTCCCTCCAAAGCTCATGCATGTTTTTAATTGAGTTTTCTAGTTCAAACACTTGAACATGCTTAAGCTTGTTGAGCCGACTATTAGACAACAACTCTTGGGAGATGATTTTACGCATTCCACGCCAATACGGACCATAAGGTGTGAATGAAAAAGAAGCACCGTTTTTTCCCAAAATCTTTGTGGCTATGTAACTCGGACGGTCTGAAACAATCACATCATGAGTGGTAAAGATATCCTTAACTATTTCCCAATTACTCACCACCAAGATGTTACGAATGCCAAGCCGTACAGTGAAGATGGGTCCATATCGGTCAGCCATGGAGGACAAGGTTACATGGGGAAGATCAGGACCATTAAAAACTTTGAAGTGGCCTATTATAGGCCATGCACCACCTGCTTTAGGAGGAGTAGCAGTGGTTTTGTAGAAAAATGATATGTAGTAGAGGACTACAATCAAGGCAAAAGTTCCAAGAACGACTGTGTAATTCTCTTGCATATGTGAAAGATCCATGAGACAACTATTGGTTTGTTTGTCCCGAAAGATTGTAGAGAGCTGCTTAATTGACTAATTGTGCCATATACTTGTAGGCATTGAGTTTATTTCACTTTCTACGTAATAAGGACTCGTGACTACGTGGATATCAATCTATGGATTGCACAGATGCTGATAATGTTGATATGTCAGTTTTGTTACTATCGATGTCTATCAGAATGTGTGGAAAAATTGCTTGAGGATACGGCTAGGTTAGAAGTGAATATCAATCTATGGATTACCACACATACGATATATGGTATAGGAAAAAGGTCGGCACTCAAATTATTTTGTTTGTTGGTTTCTGAGATTTCATAAATAAAAAATATGAGTATGTTTATAAACAATTACTATTAATTAATGATCCAGTGTTCAACCTGAAATATTTTTAGTTAGATCATTGAATTCACTAAACAATAGGATACAATTAATAAGGCTACATGTAGTGGGACGCGTGTCAAGTGAAGGTGTGATTAATTTTTTTTGAACGGCCAACAAACGCGATTTATTAGATAATAACTTGAATAACATTGTTAACCCCAAACACTAAAGGATACAACAGAAAGAAAAGAAACATACAGAGGAACTAAATTCCCACATATGCCTGGTGACTATTTACCACATTCACAAGCAGGGGCGGACCCACCTTATGACATGGGTGCGCGGTCGTACCCCTTGAAAAAAAAATTTAATGCTATTTTCCACGAAAAATCCCGACCACACCCCTTGAAAGAGCAAAAGGTTAAAGCAAAGAATATTTGAACTAAAAAGAAAAAAAATATGAGAAGGATTTCATCAAGAACTTTTCCGATGGTTGCAAGTTGCAGCAAATGTTATATTGAAGAAGAGGACTAACTAGGGGTAATTTGGTAACTAAACAAGTCTACTAGAGAGTTTCTTTTAAAAGTAGCTGACACATAACTTAGAATTAAATTATCCTCTTCTATTTACTTTTTACTGTTCTCTTTTTCTTTTTTTTCATTTTTATGTTTTTATAGTGGATATTTTTCAAACATGCCTTTGTTTTGGTGGTTATTCATTTGTTTATCAAATTATTGTTTTCTTTTAGATATATTTTGTTTCCGCTTTTAACAAAAATATTTTTTTTTAGAGAAGAACGTACATTTTGTATTGTTATTTTAGGATTTGTTATATATATATATATATATGTATATATATATATATATACAGAAAAAGTATATCGTACATTACAGCTTAACGTACTTCACGTACAATAACGCGCATGATTTGTTCTATAACATGCGTGATTAATGTTTTCAATATGCGTGATTATTGTGTTTCAACATGCGTGATTTTGGATTTTTGAGTTATAACGTGCGTGATTTTAAAATGAACGTGCGTAATTACCTGTCGTACGTGATGTACGTTAAGCCGTAATGTACGTTAACCTTCCTCTCTATATATATATATATATATATATATATATATATATATATATATATATATAGGGTAGGGCTAGATAGAAAACCCTATCTATATAAAAAACCCTAGAAAACCCAACCTCCCGACATTTTTTTTTTTGAAAAAAATAACACATGTAACATACATGTTTTTAAGAGTTTTGGGCCAAAAAAATCAAAAAAGCGCCGAAAGGATAATTTAAAAAAAAAAATAAAAAACTTCAGCAACTTTCAGCATTTTTGTCTAACACATGTTAGGCACTGAATTTTGTTTATTTTTTTAAAAAAAATCCCTTTGGCGCTTTTTTGTTTTTTTTTGGCCCAAAACACTCTAAAACATGTATATTACATGTGTAATTTTTTTCAAAAAAAAAAAAAAATGTCGGGAGGTTGGGTAAAAATGGGGGGAGATTTGGGTTTCCAGAGTTTTCTAAGAATTTGAGGGTTTTTTGTCTAGCATTACCCTATATATATATATATATGGTATATATATATATATGTATATATATATATATATGGTATATATATATATATATGGTATATATGTATATATATACATACATATATATATATATATATATATATATATATATATATATATATATATATATGGGGCTGCTAGAATGAGAACCATCTCGAGTTGTAAGAACCGCGAGAACTACACACCACGGAGCGCCGTTCGCCATGATTTTTTTTACAAGTAGATGTGTATATTATAAACACAGCCGTAAAAAATAATGGCGAACGGCGCTCCGTGGGGTGTAGTTTTTTACACCACAAGTTTGGTGTTTTTTAATTTTTTTTCTTTTTTCTTTTTTTTTTTCACCAAACTTGTGGTGTAAAAAACTACACCCCACGGAGCGCCGTTCGCCATGATTTTTTACAGCTGTGTTTATAATATACACATCTACTTGTAAAAAAAATCATGGGAACGGCGCTCCGTGGGGTGTAGTTCTCGCGGTTCTTACAACTCGAGGTGGTTCTCATTCTAGCGGCTCCCTATATATATATATATATATATATATATATATATATATATATATATATATATATATATAGGAACAGGATCAGGAGAGAACCCCTCAAAGTTTGAGAACGATGAAAACGATTCTCAGCCACAAGATCTTAGTGGTTTGTGGCTGAGATTGATGCGGTGACATTTTTGTAAATAATAGGGGCCTTGTAACTTCCAGGAATGGTAAAATAGGAAAATCCAAACAAAGGTGCACATGCCAATCACATGTCATTTCCCCCCATCATATTTAAACGACAATAACTTTTTTATACGTGATTATTTTTCGAAAAAAATTATACCATAAAACTCAGCGTTTTTTTATCTTTTCAACGAGTATACCATTGATATATTTTTCGAAAAAAAATTAACTGGGTTTTATGGCATTTTTCTGAGCTGGGTGTTTTATGGCGTTTTAGACTAGGTATTTTTATGGCGTTTTTCTGAACTAGGTGTTTTTATGGCGTTTTAACTAGTTATTTTAATGGCGTTTTTCTGAACTGAGTGTTTTATGGCGTTTTCGACTGAATTTTTTCATGGTGTTTTTCTGAACTGGTGTTTTATACCGTTTTTACAGTACAAATTATGATTTTTCTGAGCTCAAAAGATATTAATTTAGTCGGTTAGACACAAAAAAAAAATGGTTTTTTAAGCTATATGGCTCAAAAAATGGTTTTTTTAGCTGTTGTAAATTATAGCTCAAAAAATAGTTTGGCGTGACGTTTTAAGCTTATGGCGTTTTTGAGCTATATGGCTCAAAAAAATGGTTTTTTTGAGCTGTTGTAAATTATAGCTCTGAAAAATAGCTTTTTTTTATGGCGTTTTAATGGGAGCAGGTTCAAAAAAATGGTTTTTTTTAGCTGTTGTAAATTATAGGTAAAAAAAATAGCTTTTTTTGGCATGGCGTCTTAACTGGAGCTTATGGTCAAAAATGGGTTTTTTTGAGCTGTTGTAAATTATAGCTCAAAAAAATAGTTTTTTTTTGTTACGTGTCTTAAAAAAGTTTTTTTTGAGCTGTTGTAAATTATAGCTCAAAAAATAGCTTTCTTGGTGTGGCGTTTTAACCGGGAGTTTATGGCGTTTTTTGAGCTATATGGCTAAAAAAAATGGTTTTTTGAGCTATATGGCTCAAAAAAATGTTTTGTAAGAACTGAATTTTTTGCACTCGAGAGTTTCAACTCCAGAAAAAGAATCCAGTCATTTGAGCTGTTGTAATTTATAGCTCAAAAAAGTAGTTTTTTTTGTTGTTATAGCGTTTTATTTGAACACCTAGTAGTTCACGTGAGTGAGTTTTTAACAATATTACCCCTTAGTGTAATTTAACATCAATGTCACATGTCACCACCAAAATTGTTCTAACCGTTCTCACACTTTTCATCGTTCTCTCTAAATCCTAACCATATATATATATATATATATATATATATATATATATTAAATCTACAATATGATATCTTAACTAATGGAATCGCCTGATATTCGGTCGATATCGATTTGATTCATTACCATATCGGTATCGACATCCCGTCTAACAATTAAAAGATAAAACCCAATAATTAAAGTAGCATGCACAAAAGAATATGGTCACGTGTTTTATATTAATCGAAAACCATAGAATATGTTACTAAATAATAAGACGAAATTGTTCGTAAAAAGTTAGTGATTGTTTATAATTCAGATTAGAATAATTTATTTTGATTTTATAAATAGAAATTATGTGCAATTTTATTATTGAATGGATTCTAAAAATGAAAGGTGGAGAATTCTCTTTCAAAACTCCCTAAAACACGTTGATGTTTGAGAAAATATGTTTGTAACTATGTATGACGTGCTTTTAATGATTATTTGAATTTGAGTTTGTTTTTTTTTACATAACCCGACCCGGTCTGTCACGAACCGAAAAAAAATATTATATAGCTAGGGGGCCTAAAATCCTATATATTTTCCGCACCCCATGGAAAAAATTTCTAGGTCCGCCATTGTTCACAAGACAGTCGTTGTGACACCTGTGTCACTACGACCATCAAACAAATACCAAACCAATGAAATATTGTGTTTCATACTTGGGATTTGTATATATATGTATATCATTTGCACATATCAATTCTTGTTCGATTTTGAGCTTTAACTCGCTTTCTGGAAAGTTATACGCGAACTGATGCGGAAAACTCCGGAATAGTGACATAGGCTCAACATACCTTAAATAACTTTTACATAACTTAGAAATAAGTTTTGAAGGGTTTGGTGTGTAAAAAACAAGTCTATTCGATCGCAGGGACTATTTGCGTCAAACTGCGGAACTATGCCGATTTGTATGGCAACGAACATTCCGGAACTTGATCATAAGTTAAACATACCCTAAATATCCTTTACATAGCTTAGAAATAGGCTTTGAGGGGTTCCGTATGCTAAAATAAACTTATTTGATCAATAGCGACTAAAAGCGTCAAAAAGTGCGTAAGTTTGCATTTTCGCGCATATCTTAAGTTCTGAATATATATCCGGACACCCAAAAATTTTGTAATCATTAAAATATTTTATTTTAGTGATTGGAATGCAAAAATACCATTCGTCGCGCAATGTGGATCCTTTTTGCGTTCGTTACGACTTCCGTCGTAATTAACCGAATAACGCAACCGTACGACCAAACGAACCGACATCCGAGATATATTTGAGCATATTTTAAGTTCCCTGTACTTTAACTTCATTTTAAAGCTTTGAAATGGGGTTAACGGGGCTTAAAAGTGTCAAAAATGCATCAAAATACAAGTTTTTCAATTGCAGGTGCCAAAGTTGACATTCTGACAAACTAGTCTAGGCGGGCCGCGTAAGCTGAGGTGAATTCTTACGCGGGGCACGACAGACCTGCAGACAGAAACATTGAATCTGGCCTTCTAGCTTGTTTTTGATGGTTTTGTTCATGGTTTTTCATTACCATATGCTTGTTTTTGATGGTTTATCATGTCCCATTGGTTTTTTAATACCATGTGCCCACTTGGATGGCCAAGATTGGTCCCTCTTTAGCAAGAAATGATCCTAACGGTTTACTGAAAACTATAAATACCCAAACCCTCTTTCATTTGTGCTCACCCTTGATCTGATTAATGCTCTAAGTTGAAGCCTTTGCTTCCTACCTGAGTGTTATAGATCAATTTCTCCCTAGCTTGGACCATTTGTAAGCTTCTTTTGTTCTTTTATCGCTTTTCAGGCGTGAAAGTCAAACAGTGTTTGACTTTCTGCTTTGACCAGTCTTTGGTCAACACAAAGTTCGTTTGAACTTTGCAACGTGAGCGTAATCACGATGGTTATAGTCCCTTGTGACTATACCTACTGATTACCACGTTGACTAGGCGTAGTGACGAGTCGTAGTTTCGGTCAAAATGCGTATTTATGCATATTTTGCAACCAAACTACTCTTGGGTATCAAAACCCTTTGTTTTCATATCAAAACCTGTTTTCTAACTTAGTTAAGCATGTTTTAACATGTTTAGCTCGTCACTTTTAGTTTAGTGCTTGTTTAGAGACGTAAGTCAAGCGGTCTAAACCACCGCTTAGACTTTCGAACTCGACCCGTTTGGTCGATCATTAGGATCCGACCAAGCATGTTTAGTGACCATAGTTTATAGGTAGTTTATATGCCTTAGGTAAATGACCAAAATGCCCTTTTCATGCATAATTGGATTTTAAGCTATGTAACTTAAACTTTTGTCACTTAACTGATTATGCAACATAATTAAACATGTTTAGGCATATAATACTTGTCATATGACTAGTTAGACGTCTCGAACGCGCGTTTGCGCGAACGACGCGTTAAAGTAGCGTAAGTTACCTTAATGGATCGTAACGGGTCGTAAGCACTTAGGATAGGTTCCGTTTTAGAATGTAGACTTCGTTAAACCATATCGCATGAGTTCTAATGCTCATTTGGTTTGGTTTACTAGACCATATTATACCCAATCTTCCGACTTAGGAACCGATTGTTTAATTAGTGATTCCATACTAGGTGCCACTTGATTCCTTGATTTCCTAAGCTTCGTTATGACACTTAATCAAGGATACTTGCTATCTCAAGTGAGTACATAGTCCCCTCTTTTACTGCTTTCAAATGTTTTGGGGTGAAACATATGTGCTTATTTGTATTTTTCATGACTTCAACTATATAATTATACATGCTAGTACTTATCTTTTGACGAATTGAACAATTATCTATGGTTTAAACACAAATTTTCAAAGATTTTAAAACTAATTGTTGGATTGTACTTTCTTTATACATTCACCAAGCCAATTGGTAGTATGATATAGCGCTATAGGACTAGACACCCCATTCCTGTTGTATGGAATGTCAGAAACCAAATTTTAACCAAATAGAAATTGTCTTTGTGGTACTTCTATAGTCTCCAAGGTGTAGTTTGATACACTAAGGTTTGAATGAATACTAAATCACGTTTTCTTGTATTTTTTGATATACTACCAAGGTACAGTTTGATGTGCTCCCAAATGTGATATTATCTAAAGTATATTTTTGATATACTATGAACAAAATCCAACATATGTTTTAATATACTATTGACTTTGTTATTTACCAAAGCATAGTTGATATGCTATTATCAAAACCAAAGCATAGTTGATATGCTATTTTCAAAACCAAAACATAGTTGATATGTTATTTTCAAAACCAAAGCATAGTTGATATGCTATCTTTCAAAACCAAAGTATATTCGTGATATACTACCAAATCTATTATTTTAGTACCAAAAGTATATTTTTGATATACTATACGTTTAACTATTTCCAAACCAAAGTATATTTTTCGTACATACAAACCTTTTATCAAAACAATACATTTTTTTTTAAAACAAAACTTTTACAAGGATTCATGGCTATTTTTGTAAAACATAAAACCTTTTTCTTATGTTAACTAAAGCCATGAATCTAAATCAACAAAACCTTTGTTACTCACAGGCATTTTTATGCTGACGTACCTATTTTCATATAGGTTTCAGGTGCTGCTATGTGATGATTGTTGATGCATGTTATACATAGGATGGACTCGTGCCTTAGTGACTTTCAAACTCGAAAGACAATATTTGTATTTATCTGAATTGTAATAAAACAATGAGTTCAATAATTCAATAAAATGAAACAATTTAATCCATGGTTGTGAAACAATGATTCTGTTACGACACTCCCCGACGTTTCCGCCACGATTTGTTGTTTTACGTGGTCGGGGTGTGACAGCCGTCACACACCCATAACGCCACGCCCTGGTGGAGCGGTGTTTAATGCCCAAGCCAACTGACATGGCTTGGGGCGGTAAATTGGTCTAACAGATTATTTGTATTCATATAAATAAATTCAACCAGTATGATTACCTGTGCTATGCTGCGAGGGTTCGGTCAATATCTATTTTGATTCAATATAGCAACCTTAAGAAATATGCTTAAAAGAATATTGACAAATGTTTTACATCGACCGAAAACCATAAAATTAAATTTAATATGGACAGCGGGACCAGCTAATTTTAAATTTATTGTAGATGGAAATGTAAACATTATCTTTAATATACTTTAGTGAAAATTTATGTCGAAACGTAAACCTAGTTGAATTTATACCGACACGTGCATAAAAATGACCACGTAGTTAAAGAATGGTACGACCCGCTGCGGCGGTGTCCAAACATAAAGTGACTCGAATTTATACCATCTACTGAAAACGTATTATATTTGACCCGACTCATTTCCGAACAAAATTTACACCAAATGTAGAGCAATAGGAAACGAAACATAAAAATATGCACAAAACCATTTTATATCTGACACAACTCATTCCCCCCCCCCCCAAAAAAAATAATAATAAAATTTACGTTAAAACGTAGAACAACCGAAAACATACAACGTAAATTAACTTGAATTTATTTCGACACGTCTATAAAAATAAACAAGTAAAACTTGATTACAAAGTTTTTAGAAAGTTAAGGAGTTATAAATGTAGATGCTAAAAAATGGAGAATAAAAGAAAAATACAAAAACAATAAAAAGACCAAAAAAAGTAAACGAGTCAAAGTATTGCACATCATAATAACAATTGATCCGACGCGGTGTATTTGTTCAAGCAAGCGGCAAGCATGGGAGATGAAGAGGGCATCATATATGGAGGAACTAAGGAAAATCAAGATGAAAATGTTAATGTTGTGGATACCATTTTTTTGTCGATCAAGCATTGGCACAAAAGCGCCTGTACTAAGTCTTAATGAGAATATCAAGCTCGAAAAAGTCTTAGGTGAGCTCATAGGATCTTTAAAACACGAAGACGAGCAAGAAAAGGTTGTCTTTATGGCTCTACCACTTCACTCATTACCACTGACAGGCAAACCTTTATCTTTACCATGAGCGTTGGTTTAACAAACATATAATATTTCATTTTAGAAAAGATAAACTATACAAAGCAAAATCAATACCGCAAATAATTTTAAAAAGGATTGGCTAACGATTGTGGACCGATTTGTAGCATTATTATTATTATTATCCTATATTGGTATTTGTATTATTACATAATTATAATAATCGTTTATATACGAGTGTGGCCAATAATACTTAAGATAATTATTAATGTTTGTTTAAAATATGTTAATTTGGATAAGTGAAGCCAACATAAATAATTGTTTTTGCTTATACAAAAGAATATTTTCATTTGATACTAAAAATTTTGATAATCAACATTCCGCGCAACGCGCGAGTAACGCCAACTCATAATAGATAATTTTGGATACTTATCACAACTATGTATTTGTGTTAGTATATAAATATATGATATTTTTAATAAAATATATTAAAAGATTATAAGGTTCTTTTGATGTATTTGCGTTAAAATATGATATTTTTAATAAAAGAATAAATAACTATTTTGCCTCCCTGTTCTTTAGCCAGTTTTACTATTTCAGTCTAAGAATCTTTTAATATATCAGACGACCCTGAGATTGCATTTTTGAGATTGCGTTTTATGGTTTTGTTCCATGACACTAACTTTGTTACCTTTTAGGCGGTTAAGTGTAAGGGTAATTAGGTAAATATATACCTTAGTGACTGTTTTTGATAATTACAAAGCCTTTTAATATTTAACAGATTACTAATGCAGTTACTTAGGTTTTTTTATTATTTCGTTATTTTAACAATTAATATTTAACAAAATATGTTTTATATATACAAATAAATTTGTATTTTCATTAAGCGTTTATCCTTTTATAAACGTGGTTTTTAAAATCATTTGTTTTTTAATCTTTGTTAAACCGTCTATCGTTTTTAAAATTATTCATTTTTAAACTGCTTTGTTATTAAAACGTTCTTTTTAATGTTGTTTGTCTTTTAAAGTTCTTTTAAACGATTTATTAACAATTCGTTATTTCAAGTCGTTCGTTTGTAAAAGCGTTTCTTTTAAACGGTTCCTTTTATAACCGTTTTTGAAATAATAATTTTTAAACTTTGTATTCAGTTTATTTATAGCCGTTAGGGAAAAAGAACTTCAGAAAATGAAAATGAATGAAGGAATTTAAAAATGATCGATTTTAAACGAATTAGTGGTTAAAAAACAAATATTAAAAAATTATGTTTATAAAAAAAGCAAAACCTGAAAAAAAGTAAGTTAACAAGTGTAAGGAACTAAAAAAACACACAAATTTAATAAACGAAAGGTTAAAAAATAACGAATTTTAAATAAACAAACGGTCAAAGTAATGGAAGATCTGAAAAATAAATAAACCATTCTAAAAAAGTTTGAAAAAAGAACAATATTTTGCAAACTTTTTATTAGAATGTTTCTTTTTTTTTCAAATCTTACATTTCTTTTGTTTTTTATACACGTCCTTTTGCAAAATTTAAAAAATGAACGACTTAAAAAATGAGTAATTTAGAAATTTTTAAAAGAATTGATATTAGAACGAATGGTATAAAATAAAGTATTTAAAAAAATTTTAAAAGACAAACAACTTTAAAAAAACGATTTTATAAAACAAAAAGTTCAAAAGTTAAAAGGGAACAATTTTAAAAACAATAGATGGTTTACACAAAATATAAAATAACAAATTATTTTCTGAAACGACTTTTAAAAAAATAAACGGTTAATGAAAATACATATTTATTTGTATATTTAAAACGTAGAGTAAATTGCCACAATCGTCCATGAGGTTTAGGTATGTTTGTTAGTTTTATCCAAAATGACCTTTTTGTGTCAAATAGCCCTTCACCTTTGGCATTTTTTTGCTGTTTTCAACCAAACCACTAACTTAGTTTACTTTTTCTGTTAAGTTGAAAGATATTTTGATGAAACGGTCAGGGACGATTTGGGCAATTTACTTAAATTCTTTTTAATTTCTTTTATTTAATTAATTAATTTTGTCATATATATATAAAACAGAATACATGCGGTTCTTATAAAAAAATTAAAAGTTTTATCACATAATTTTTATAAATTTTCATCCAACCACTAACTCAGTTATTTTTTTCTATTAAAGTGAAGGATCTTTTAAATTTTATAAAGTTAGACAACAATTAATTTCCAATTTTTTATATACATCAGTTTTATAAAAATAAAATCTACTCCCACCTCTAAATTTTATAAAACTAAAATGCTAGTGATCTTATAGAAAAAGGTCAAATAAACAAATCTTATCATATGTACCAAGTTTGTAATTTATCTTCAACTCTTTTAAATTCGCTCATAACAAAAAAACAGAAGCCACCCCCCCCGGTTATCAAACAACGTATCATTATCAAACCTTAAAATTACCCACCAAATAGTAAGTATAATGCCATGAACCAAAAGTTTCTTTACTCAAAACGCACAAAATAAATATTAGGTAGTTACCCTCATAATCTTAATTGGATAAATATTTTATTTTTGACAGTATAATTTTAGGTGCTCAACACATTTAAAAATATGTAATGTTTTACAATTTTTTTCTATGTCTACACTTGATTAAATACTAAAAGTTGTAATCGATTATTATGTGTTGTACACCATTTATATTTATTTTATATATAGTTTTCTCTTTTTAAAACTAATCTATATAAAAAATTGGATATTAACTTCTGTCTTAGTTTATAAAATTTTAAATAATCCTTCACCTGAACAGAAAAAATAAACTGAGTCAGTGGTTTGGATTAAAATTTATAAAAATTATGTGACAAGACTATTAATTTTTTTATATAACTGCATGAATATTCTGTTTTATATATGTGATAAAATTAATGAAATAAAAGAGATTAAAAAGAGTTTGAGTAAATTGCCAAAATCCTCCCTCAGTTTCATCCAAATATCCTTCAAATTAACATAAAAAGTAAACTAAGTTAGTGTTTTGAATGAAAATGGCAAAAAATGCCAAAGGTGAAGGGATGTTTGGCACAAAAAAGTCATTTTCGATGAAACTGGCAAACAGGCCTAAACCTCAGGGACAATTTTGGCAATTTACTCTAAAATGTATTTTGTTAAATAATAATCGTGAAAATCACAGAATAATAAAAAAAACTTGAATAATTGCATTAATAATCTCTTAAATGTTAAAAGAAACTTATAATTATCAAAAATAGCCCCTAAGGTATTTAATGACCTAATTACCTTTACACTTAATTGTAAAAAAGTAACAAAGTTAGTGTAAGAGGCCAAAACCGTTATAAATTGCAACCTCGGGTCTGATATGTTAAAAGATTCATTTTTGGGCTGAAATGGTTAAATTAACTAAACCACATGGGCCAAAACAGTAATTTACTCTTAATAAAATATAGGGTATATTACACTTTTTGTCCTTTATGTTTGTAGCGGGTTGCAATAGATAGCCTTTAACTTCAATAATTACAGCCATAGTCCTTTATTTGGAAAACATGTTGCACGTTTCATTCTTTACCCCAAACCCATTTAGAAAGTTAAGTTACTTCTGATCACGTGATTGGCACGTGAGGGCATTTAAGTCCATTCACCAACCAACTACCCGACCATATAAATTCCCCTTTTTTCTTCCAAAATCCCTCATTAGGGTTTTTATCCAAACCTGCAACCCCTCTTACCATTGCAGCTTTCTACAAAAAAAAAAAAATGAAATCGATTTAAGTTCACACCAGGTTGCGTATGGTGTTGACATGGTGTCGCGCTACATTCCACCGCCCACCGCCATTAAATCATTTCTGAGATCTTAACATCACTTCTGAACCCACTAACCGTTTGTCGGTATCAATTTCATCATCCATAACCGAACCTAGGGTTTTCTGTTAATCAATCACTCTGTTAGGGCACATATGGCACAATTAATTATACTCACAAAACCATTGCTTATATCTATGCTCTCACTCAATCCATCGATAAAAAGCTTCAAAATTTCTCTCTGTTTGACGAATTACAATTTGTTTCAATGGAGGTTAATTAGGTAATTGATCGGTTGATTTGAATTTGTGCATTGAGTTATGGTTATTCATTTGTTCTTCAGGAACCTGGGTGTTATAGATCAAGTTCTCCCTAGCTTGGACCCTTTGTAAGCTTCTTTCGTTCTTTTATCGCTTTTCAAGCGTGAAAGTCAAACAGTGTTTGACTTTCTGCTTTGACCACTCTTTGGTCAACACAAAGTTCGTTTGAACTTTCCAACGTGAGCGTAATCATGATGGTTATAGTCCCTTGTGACTATACCTACTGATTACCACGTTGACTAGGCGTAGTGACGAGTCGTAGTTTCGGTCAAAATGCGTATTTATGCGTATTTTGCAACCAAACTACTCTTGGGTATCAAAACCCTTTGTTTTGATATCAAAACCTGTTTTCTAACTTAGTTAAGCATGTTTTAACATGTTTAGCTCGTCACTTTTAGTTTAGTGCTTGTTTAGAGACGTAAGTCAAGCGGTCTAAACCACCGCTTAGACTTTCGAACTCGACCCGTTTGGTCGATCATTAGGATCCGACCAAGCATGTTTAGTGACCATAGTTGTATAGGGAATAACCTTCCGAGGTTATACCATATGGTCACATAGTTTAAGTAGTTGTATGATAGGTAGTTTATATGCCTTAGGTAAATGACCAAAATGCCCTTTTCATGCATAATTGGATTTTAAGCTATGTAACTTAAACTTTTGTCACTTCACTGATTATGCAACATAATTAAACATGTTTAGGCATATAATACTTGTCATAGGACTAGTTAGACGTCTCGAACGCGCGTTTGCGCGAACGACGCGTTAACGTAGCGTAAGCTACCTTAATGGTTCGTAACGGGTCGTAAGCACTTAGGATAGGTTCCGTTTTAGAATGTAGACTTCGTTAAACCATATCACATGAGTTCTAATGCTCATTTGGTTTACGAGACCTCATTCTACCCAATCTTCCGACTTAGGAACCGATTGTTTAATTAGTGATTCCATACTTGGTGCCACTTGATTCCTTGATTTCCCGAGCTTCGTTAGGACATTTAATCAAGGATACTTGCAATCTCAAGTGAGTACATAGTCCCCTCTTTTACTGCTTTCAAATGTTTTGGGGTGAAACATATGTGCTTATTTGTTATTTTCATGACTTCAACTATATGATTATACATGCTAGTACTTATCCTTTGACGAACTGAACAATTATCTATGATTTAAACACAAATTTTCAAAGATTTTAAAACTAATTGTTGGATTGTACTTTCTTTATACATTCACCAAGCCGATTGGTAGCATGATATAGAGCTATAGGACTAGACACCCCATTCCTGTTGTATGGAATGTTAGAAACCAAATTTTAACCAAATAGAAATTGCCTTTGTGGTATTTCTATAGTCTCCAAGGTGTAGTTTGATACACTAAGGTTTTAATGAATACTAAATCACGTTTTCTTGTATATTTTGATATACTACCAAGGTTACCAAAGCATAGTTGATATGCTATTTTCAAAATCAAAACATAGTTGATATGTTATTTTCAAAACCAAAGCATAGTTGATATGCTATCTTTCAAAACCAAAGTATAGTCGTGATATACTACCAAATCTATTATTTTAGTAACAAAAGTATATTTTTGATATACTATACGTTTAACTATTTCCAAACCAAAGTATATTTTTCGTACATACTACAAACCTTTTATCAAAACAATACATTTTTTTTAAAACAAAACTTTTACAAGGATTCATGGCTATTTTTGTAAAACATAAAACCTTTTTCTTATGATAACTAAAGCCATGAATCTAAATCAACAAAACCTATGTTACTCACAGGCATTTTTATGCTGACGTACTTATTTTCATATATGTTTTAGGTGTTGCTATGTGAGTATATTTTTGATATACTATGAACAAAATCCAACACATGTTTTAATATACTACTGACTTTGTTATTTACCAAAGCATAGTTGATATTCTATTATCAAAACCAAAGCATAGTTGATATGCTATTTTCAAAACTAAAACATAGTTGATATGTTATTTTCAAAACAAAAGCATAGTTGATATGCTATCTTTCAAAACCAAAGTATATTCGTGATATACTACCAAATCTATTATTTTAGTATCAAAAGTATATTTTTGATATACTTTACATTTAACTATTTCCTAACCAAAGTATATTTTTCGTACATACTACAAACCTTTTATCAAAACAATACATTTTTTTTAAAACAAAACTTTTACAAGGATTCATGGCTATTTTTGTAAAACATAAAACCTTTTTCTTATGTTAACTAAAGCCTTGAATCTAAATCAACAAAACCTATGATACTCACAGACATTTTTTTTGACGTACCTATTTTCATATATGTTTCAGGTGCTGCTATGTGATGATTGTTGGTGCATGCTATACATAGGATGGACTCGTGCCTTAGTGACTTTAAAACTCGAAAGACAATATTTGTATTTATCTGAATTGTAATAAAACAATGAGTTCAATAATTCAATAAAACGAAACAATTTAATCCATGGTTGTGAAATAATGATTCTGTTACGACACTCCTCGACGTTTCCGCCACGATTTGTTGTTTTACGTGGTCGGGGTGTGACAGCCGTCACACACCCATAACGTACTCGTGGAGCGGTGTTTAATGCCCAAGCCAACTGACATGGGTTGGGGCGTTAAATTGGTCTAACAGAGAATTTGTATTCATATAAATAAATTCAACTAGTAGGATTACCCGCGCTATGCTGCGAGGATTCGAGGATTCGGTCGATATCTATTTTGATTCAATATAGCAACCTTAAGAAATATGCTTAAAAGAATATTGACAAATATTTTACATCGACCGAAAACCATAAAATTAAATTTAATATGGACAGCGGGACCTGCTAATTTTAAATTAATTGTAGATGGAAATGTAAACATTATCTTTAATATACTTTAGTGAAAATTTATGTCGAAACGTAAACCTAGTTGAATTTATACCGACACGTGCATAAAAATGAGCACGTAGTTAAAGAATGGTACGACCCGCTGCGGCGGTGTCGAAACATAAAGTGACTCGAATTTATACCATCTAATGAAAACGTATTATATTTGACCCAACTCATTTCCGAACAAAATTTACACCAAATGTAGAGCAATAGGAAACGAAACATAAAAATATGCACAAAACCATTTTATATCTGATACAAGTCATCCCCCCCCCCAAAAAAAATAATAATAATAAAATTTACGTTAAAACGTAGAACAACTGAAAACATACAACGTGAATCAACTTGAATTTATTTCGACACGTCTGTAAAAATAATCAAGTAAAACTTGATTACAAAGTTTTTAGAAAGTTAAGGAGTTATAAGTGTAGATGCTAAAAAAATGGAGAATAAAAGAAAAATACAAAAACAATAAAAAGACAAAAAAAAGTAAAAGAGTCAAAGTATTGCTCATCAAAATAACAATTGATCCGACGCAGTGTATTTGTTCAAGCAAGCGGCAAGCATGGGAGATGAAGAGGGCACCGTATATGGAGGAACTAAGGAAAATCAAGATGAAAATGTTAATGTTGTGGATACCATTTTTTTGTCGATCAAGCATTAGCACAAAAGCGCCTGTACTAAGTCTTAATGAGAATATCAAGCTCGAAAAAGTCTTAGGCGAGCTCATAGGATCTTTAAAACATGAAGACGAGCAAGAAAATGTTGTCTTTATGGCTCTACCACTTCACTCATTACCACTGACAGGCAAACCTTTATCTTTACCATGAGCTTTGGTTTAACAAACATATAATATTTCATTTTAGAAAAGACTATACAAAGCAATATCAATACCGCAAATAATTTTAAAAAGGATTGGCTAACGATTATGGACCGATTTGTAGCATTATTATTATCGTATATTGGTATTTGTATTATTACATAATTATAATAATCGTTTATATACGAGTGTGGCCAATGATACTTAAGATAATTATTAATGTTTGTTTAAAAGGTTTTGCCGAATATTTGTATGTTAATTTGGTTAAGTGAAGCCAACACAAATAATTGTTTTTGCTTATACAAAAGAATATTTGCATTTGATACTAAAAATTTTTGATAATCAACATTCCGCGCAACGCGAGAGTAACGCCAACTCGTTATAGATAATTTTGGATACTTATCACAACTATGTATTTGTGTTAGTATATGAATATATGATATTTTTAATAAAATATGTTAAAAGATTATAAGGTTCTTTAATGTATTTGCGTTAATATATGATATTTTTAATAAAAGAATAAATTACTATTTTGGCCCCCCTGTTGTTTAGCCAGTTTTACCATTTCAGTCTAAAAATGAATCTTTTAATATATATCAGACCCTGAGATTGCATTTTATGATTTTGTTCCATGACACTAACTTTGTTACCTTTTAGGCAGTTAAGTGTAACGGTAATTAGGTAAATATATACCTTAGAGACTGTTTTTGATAATTACAAAGCCTTTTAATATTTAACAGATTACTAATGTAGTTACTTAGTTTTTTTTTTATTATTTCGTTATTTTAACAATTAATATTTAACAAAATATGTTTTATATATACGAATAAATAAGTATTTTCATTAAGCGTTTGTCCTTTTATAAACGTCGTTTTTAAAATCATTTGTTTTTTAATCTTTGTTAAACCGTCTATCGTTTTAAAAATTAAATTTTAAACTGCTTGGCTATTAAATCGTTCTTTTTAATGTTGTTTGTCTTTTAAAGTTTTTTTAAACGATTTATTAACAATTCGTTATTTCAAGTCGTTCGTTTGTAAAAGCGTTTCTTTTAAACGGTTCCTTTTATAACCGTTTTTGAAATAATCATTTTTAAACTTTATATTCAGTTTACTTATAGCCGTTAGGGAAAAAGAACTTCAACGATTTCAAAAATCAAAGGAATTTAAAAATGATCGATTTTAAACGAATGAGTGGTTAAAAAACAAATATTAAAAAATTATTTTTATAAAAAAAAGTAAAACCTGAAAAAAATTAAGTTAACAAGTGTAAGGAACTAAAAAAAACACACAAATTTAATAAACGAAAGGTTAAAAAATAACGAATTTTAAATAAACAAACGGTCAAAGTAATGGAAGATGTGAAAAATAAATAAACCATTCTAAAAAAGTTTGAAAAAAGAACAATATTTTGCAAACTTTTTATTAGAATGTTTCTTTTTTTTCAAATCTTACATTTCTTTTGTTTTTTTATACACGTCGTTTTGCAAAATTTAAAAATGAACGACTTAAAAAAGTGAGTAATTAAGAAATTTTTAAAAGTAATGATATTAAAAAGAATGGTATAAAATAAAGTATTTAAAAAAACTTTAAAAGACAAACGACTTTAAAAAACGATTTTAAAAAACATATAGTTTAAAATTTAAAACGGAACAATTTTAAAAACAATGGATGGTTTACACAAAATGTAAAATAACAAATTATTTTCTGAAACGACTTTTATAAAAATAAACGGTTAATGAAAATACATATTTATTTGTATATTTAAAACGTAGAGTAAATTGCCACAATTATCCATGAGGTTTAGGTATGTTTGTTAGTGTTATCCAAAATGACATTTTTCTGTCAAATAGCCCTTCACCTTTGGCATTTTTTTTTTTGCCATTTTTAACCAAACCACTAACTTAGTTTACTTTTTCTGTTAAGTTGAAAGATATTTTGATGAAACTGGAAAATATAAAAACTCAGGGACGATTTGGGCAATTTACTTAAATTCGTTTTAATTTCTTTTATTTAATTAATTAATTTTGTCACATATATATAAAAGAGAATACATGCGGTTCTTATAAAAAAATTAATAGTTTTATCACATAATTTTTATAAATTTTCATCCAACCACTAACTCAGTTATTTTTTTCTGTTAAAGTGAAGGATCTTTTAAATTTTATAAACTTAGACAAAAATTAATTTCCAATTTTTTATATACATCAGTTTTGTAAAAATAAAATCTACTCCCACCTCTAAATTTTATAAAACTAAAATGTTAGTGACCTTATAGAAAAAGGTCAAATAAACAAATCTTATCATATGTACCAAGTTTGTAATTTATCTTCAACTCTTTTAAATTCGCTTCTAACAAAAAACAGAAGCCACCCCCTGGTTATCAAACAACGTATCGTTACCAAACCTTAAAATTACCCACCAAATAGTAAGTATAATGCCATAAACCAAAAGTTTCTTTACTCAAAACGCTCAGAATAAATATTAGTTAGTTACCCTCATAGTCTTAATTGGATAAATATTTTATTTTTGCCAGTATAATTTTAGGTGCTCAACACATTTAAAAATATGTAATGTTTTACAATTTTTTTCTATGTCTACACTTGATTAAATGCTAAAAGTTGTAATATATTATTATGTGTTGTACACCATTTATATTGATTTTATATATCGTTTTCTCTTTTTAAAACTAATCTATATAAGAAACTGGATATTAATTTCTGTCTTAGTTTATAAAATTTTAAATAATCCTTCACCTGAACAGAAAAAATAAACTGAGTCAGTGGTTTGGATTAAAATTTATAAAAATTATGTGACAACACTATTAATTTTTTTTTATATAACTGCATGAATATTCTGTTTTATATATGATAAAATTAATGAAATAAAAGACATTAAAAAGAGTTTGAGTAAATTGCCAAAATCGTCCCTGGGGTTTTATATTTGTCAGTTTCATCCAAATATCTTTCAAATTAACATAAAAAGTAAACTAAGTTAGTGTTTTGAAAGAAAATGGCAAAAAATGCCAAAGGTGAAGGGCTGTTTGGCCTAAAAAAGTCATTTTCGATGAAGATGAAACTGGCGAACAGGCCTAAACCTCAGGGACGATTTGGGCAATTTACTCTAAAACGTATTTTGTTATATAATAATCGTGAAAATCACAGAATAATAAAAAAAACTTGAATAATTGCATTAATAATCTCTTAAATATTAAAAGAAATTTACAATTGATATATAATGACCTAATTACCTTTACACTTAATTGCAAAAAAGTAACAAAGTTAGTGTCAGGGGCCAAAACCTTTATAAAATGCAACCTCGGGTCTGATATGTTAAAAGATTCCTTTTTAGGCCGAAATGGTTAAATTAACTAAACCACATGGGTTAAAACAGTAATTTACTCTTAATAAAATATAGGGTATATTATACTTTTTGTCCTTTATGTTTGTAGCGGGTTGTAATAGATAGCCTTTAATTTCAATAATTACAGCCGTAGTCCTTTATTTGGAAAACATGTTGCACGTTTCATTCTTTACCCCAAACCCAGTTAGAAAGTTAAGTTAGTTCTGATCACGTGATTGGGACGTGAGGGCATTTAAGTCCATTCACCTACCAACTACCCCACCATATAAATTCCCTTTTTTTCTTCCCAAAATCCCTCATTAGGGTTTTTATCCAAACCTGCAACCCCTCTTACCATTGCAGCTTTCTACAAAAAAATGAAATCAATTTAAGTTCACACCAGGTTGCGTGTGGTGTTGACATGGTGTCGTGCTACATTCCACCGCCCACCGCCATTAAATCATTTCTGAGATCTTATCATCACTTACTTCTGACCCCACTAACCGTTTGTCGGTATCAATTTCATCATCCATAACTGAACCTAGGGTTTTCTGTTAATCAATCACTCTGTTAGGGCACATATGGCACAATTAATTATACTCGCAAAACCTCTGCTTATATCTATGCTCTCACTCAATCCATCGATAAAAAGCTTCAAAATTTTTCTCTCTGTTTGACGAATTGCAATCAGAGATTTGTTGTTTCAATGGAGGTTAATTAGTTAATTGATCGATTGATTTAAATTTGTGCATTGAGTTATGGTTATTCGTTTGTTCTTCAGGCACTTGATTCGTTAACTCAGAGACGTGATTTGTTACAAGAGTTCTTTGCAGATATAGCTTTAAGTTAAAAAAGCTGCAATGGTAAGAGAAGTTGTAGGTTTGGATAAAAACCCTAATGAGGGATTTGAGGGAGAAAAGGGGGAAATTTATATGGTGGGGTAGTTGGTAGGTGAATGAACTTAAATGCCCTCACAAGCCAAGCACATGATCAGAACTAACTTAATTTTCTAACTATGTTTGGGGTAAAGGATGAAACATACAATATGTTTTCTAAATAAAGGATTGTGACTGTAATTATTGAAGTTAAATACTATCCATTTCAACCCGCTACAAACATAAAGGACGAAAACTGTAATTTACCCTGAAATATATAAGAATATTATAAGGTTCTTTATATTGTTTTAAGATAATTGTCGGAACCAATTTTCAAACTAAAAATTCCAAATCCAAAACTATAAGAAATGAAAATGAAATCTATGATTATGGCGGGTCGAATTTATACAAATGACACCGCATAATTTTTACTCTTGTTGCTTAGTTATATACATACTTGTATATTCGTTCTTAACTTTCATTAATTACTGCTATCAACTTTTACGTTTAACGTCTGTCACATATTTTGTAATTTTCACTAACAAGGGAGTGAAAAAATCCTGTTAGTCTTTCTTAGAATGGCTGTTTTAGTATTTTACTCATGTTAACAAAATAAAATAAAAGAAGTATAAACAACAATTTAATTTAGGGTAAAGGGCCCGCACATTTGATAAACTTCTTCTGCATTTCACGACGGAAGAGAGAGCTTTCAGAATCTTTCTTTTTGTGTGGCTATAAAAATCAAGCTTTAAATGATCGATATATTTTGACAAGATTCTGTGGAGTTTGTTTGTTTGTTTTTTTTTAACTTATTGTACCAATGGGTCCTAATATTTAGGGTTAATTAAGTTATTGTATAAATGGTTCTTAACATACAAAGTATCTTTATCATAAAAAGAAGGAGGAATTTTTTTTATATTTTCCCTCTATTTATTAAGCACGTATCTTAGTCATATAATCACCATTTTTTACATTTTGCAATTAAACATCATTATTAAATAGTAGAGGAAAAAATTTCAAAAAACAAAATTTCCTCCTTCACTTCTTACATTAAGAATATTTTATATATTAAGATTCATTTGTATTTGAATTTTACACATTCTTTTTGTTTTAGAAATTCAATTGTCTTACGAAATTGCATTTTATATTCACTATTTTCGTAGTGATCTTCGAGTATTTTGGTGATTACCATCTAGCAGAAAACTATGCACAACTATATGATGGTTTACACAAAATGTAAAATAACAAATTATTTTTAAAACGACTTTTATAAAAACAAACGGTTAATGAAAATACATATTTATTTGTATATTTAAAACGTAGAGTAAATTGCCACAATCATCCATGAGGTTTAGGTATGTTTGTCAGTTTTATCCAAAATGACCTTTTTGGGTCAAATAGCCCTTCACCTTTGGCAATTTTTGCCATTTTCAACCAAACCACTAACTTAGTTTAATTTTTCTGTTAAGTTAAAGATATTTTGATAAAACTGGAAAATATAAAACCTTATTTGGGCAATTTACTTAAATTCTTTTTAATTTCTTTATTTAATTAATTAATTTTGTCACATATATATAAAACAGAATACATGCGGTTCTTATAAAAAAAATTTATAGTTTTATCACATAATTTTTATAAATTTTTTATCCAACCACTAACACAGTTATTTTTTTCTATTAAAGTAAAGGATCTTTTAAATTTTATAAAGTTAGACAAAAATTAATTTCCAATTTTTTATATATACTAGTTTTATAAAAATTAAATCTACTCCCACCTCTAAATTTTATAAGACTAAAATGCTAGTGATCTTATAGAAAAAAGGTCAAATAAACAAATCTTATCATAACAAAAAAATGTAATTTATCTTCTACTCTTTTAAATTCGCTCATAACAAAAAAACAAAAGCCACTGCCCCCTCCCCCCTGTTATCAAACAACGTGTGACGACCCGTAATTTTTCAAAACCTTTCATTGCATTTATCTTTTGTTTTACGTTGTACATTACTTGAATATTATATCTCTGGTTATAAGTAAACAGTTACGTGTTATGTGTTATGTGAATATGTCATGTATGTATACATCTCGTTGCACCAAACCACTTGGGCCGCACACCACACTTGAGCCATACTTTGTTTACGGGCCAAACCCTCTCTTTCTAATAGTTAGGAGCTCTTAGCCCAAACCTCCTTTAAAGCCCAAGAAGGGGGCCGGCTCACTTATGTGATCGCATACACACCCAGAAGTTGAAATACTCCTCATTATTTTGCAAGCATACTCGAAACCCTAGCACACTTCCTCACTCTCGGCGATCGGCGACAGGAAACCTTCTCCTCGGAAGCTTCTTGTGCTTGAATACCTCTCTTCATCTCTCGGTTAGTATAATCCACAATATTGTATGTAGGTATTGTTGTATTCGAGTATGATCTATGTGTTCATGCGTTGTTTGGGTTTGGTTAATATGATATTCTTGTTTATATCGTGTATTGATTGTCTTCGGTTAGGTGTAGATTTACTTGGTTATGGTTAGTATATTGACGTCAAGGGTGGATCGAATCCCATGTTGTTAGGGTTTAGAAATATGGATGCAAATCATGATCATGTAAGTGAAAAAATTGGTTGCATGATTAGTCTATGATGAAACTGTTCGATGATAATTTAGGGAAATTATGTTGAATGTTTAGGTTCATAATCTCAGCAAAGGTGTAACGGTTTTGATTTGGAATGGTGTGAATGATTGTTGTTGATTGCGTTAAAAACGGGAAAATGGGTAATGGATTCCATTAATTATGGTAAATAATTGATAAGGAAACAAAAGATAACTGATCGCACAAAAAGAACCTGGTCACACACCTTGTATGGAATCGCACAAGTTCAGTGGGCTTAGATATACGTGGGTTGCATGAACTTGGGCGGATCGCACAAGTTGTTAGGCCGCACACACCGATCGCACAACCCAAAGCCCCAATCGCACACTTTGGGTTCAGTCGCACAAGTCATCTAGTCTCACACTTTGCAATTGGGCCAGTCACGTTAGGCCATGGGCCGAACTGGATCGCTCAAGTGGCAGCTTGGTCGCACACCAGGGTTGCGAACGCACACTTCCACTCCGCACAGGGCCTTGGGCCGAAAAGAGGTTGGGCCTGAATGACTAGGCCACACACTTGTGTACTTGATGTTTAGACTGTTACGTGATACGTGTTTATGAACTTGCTTGTTAGTCTGTATGTTATTGAATGATTTCGTGATGTTATGCGTTGTCCATTTCGTGCTATGTGATGTTACCTGTTAAGTACGTGGTTCACTAGTAAACAAAACTGATTTATATTGATAACCATGTTAGGACGTGGTTGATCAACCGTGATCAAGTAATTTAAATTACCGAGAAATCCAAGGTGAGTTCACTTCTCTTGAGCAGGCGTCCCGGTGGGTGGGACAATCAAACGGGTATTCCTGAGAGGAATAAGTCTTTTCTGGGTAAAAACTAGGATGTTAGATAATACACTCATTTCCTATCACCTTAAGTCCCATCTTCTACCGAATAGTTACCTGAGAGGTAATGGGGTATTAGTTGATTGCGCTATTAGGCTTGGCAACCTCACACCGTACCTGAGAGGACGAGCGTGAACTAATGACGTTAATCACGACCAATGCTTAGATAGGGGGCATTGGGGATGGGCAAACAAACTGACGCCATCTTGTACGGTATCGAGCTATTATCAACATTATTATTAAACTTGACTAATCACTTGGTAACTGTGCATTTTGTAAAAACTGTAAACTCGCCAACGTTTTGCTGATACACTTGCTATCTGGGATTGTTTGAGTAGTCATGGGCCGAGCCTTTTGGAATTATGAGACAAGCTTATTAATTATCGTACATTTGATTTTGCAACATTAAACAATGGTTTATTTTATGCTTCCGCTGGACACATTAAACTTTGACTTATGTTTGAGAATGTTTTAATTTAATAAATGGGAATTTCTTATAATATCTTGTTAATAGTTCAATGTGATTGGTGGTTGGATCCTCGTACGTCACACGCCTAGCGGGGTTCCTACATGTGGTATTTTGGGGGTCTGACAGTTTGGTATCAGAGCCACTGGTTATAGTGAACTTGGTTTCAAAATGTTTTTATAAAACCAGACTATAACCGAACCGTTTTGAAATCAACCATGACACTCAGCTCCAGATTGCAAGGTTCGTCTCTCGTTTACTTATTGCACAACATAACTAGTGTACACTTACGTATGACATTACATGTGATTGCACACTTAGCACTACAATATGAATTCATGTGTTACTTGCTTACGTTATGCGACAGATAGTATGGCATTCCCTCTAGACTTTCGTGATCTATGTTTTGTGATGTCTTTTGTCTTGTTAATCGAAACAGTGGAACCTTTTAACGCGAGTTGAGAGGAGCTGAGATAAGCATGCAAATCACATTATTATTATGGGTGCAAACATCATGATAATTTGGGGTGCATGTGAGTCCCAATGAGGCTTAACGAGTGTGAAGGAGGTTCTGTTCCATTGTTTGACATAGTGATGGAACTTAGTAAACTTATGTTTGAGAATGTTTTAATTTAATAAATGGGAATTTCTTATAATATCTTGTTAATAGTTCAATGTGATTGGTGGCTAGATCCTGGTAGGTCACACGCCTAGCGGGGTTCCCACATGTGGTATTTTGGGGTCTGACAGTTTAGTATCAGAGCCACTGGTTATAGTGAACTTGGTTTTAAAATGTTTTTATAAAACCAGACTATAACCAAACCGTTTTGAAACCAACCATGACACTCAGCTCCAGATTGCAAGGTTCGTCTCTCGTTTACTTATTGCACAGCATAACTAGTGTACACTTATGTATGACATTACATGTGATTGCACACTTAGCACTACAATATGAATTCATGTGTTACTTGCTTACATTATGCGACAGATAGTATGGCGTTCCCTCTAGACTTTCGTGATCTATGTTTTGTGATGTCTTTTGTCTTGTTAATCGAAACAGTGGAACCTTTTAACGCGAGTTGAGAGGAGCTGAGATAAGCATGCAAATCGCATTATTATTATTATGGGTGCAAACATCATGATAATGTGGGGTGCATGTGAGTCCCAATGAGGCTTAACGAGTGTGAAGGAGGTTCTGTTCCGTTGTTTGACATAGTGATGGAACTCAGTAATCTGTAGAAGTCATAGCGATGTTTGACTCCTACTCAATCTCGACCCTTAACCTTTTCCACTCTTCTTATATAGAATCATGAGCAGATGAAATGGTGGACGTGGTGGAGGCCGCAGTGGTGGACGTGGCAACATTGTGATGTCCCAAGCTGAACTAACCAACCTAATCAATACTCATGTGGCTGAAGCCCTAGCGGCTCACCAGGCTGGTACGATATGTGCCAAATACCCTTTATCTTTGTGTAGCGTACTCGACTTTTACTCGTGTGTTGTATTTCCTTTCGTCCTTAGGTCAACACATGAATCAGAATCAGAACAATCCACCTGTTTGCACGTTCAAAACATTCATGGATTGTAAGCCCCAGACGTTTAGTGGGACTGAAGGAGCAGTGGGGTTACTTCGTTGGTTTGAGAAAGCAGAGTCGGTCTTTGCCATGTGCAACTGTCCTGCTGGGGACAGAGTGAAATATGCTTCGGGCACACTCGAAGATGGTGCTTTGACTTGGTGGAATTCCCAAGTCCAAATGCTGGGTATTGAAATGTCGAACGCGACTACTTGGGCCGATTTCAAGGAGCTGATGCGAGAAGAGTACTGCCCTCGAGATGAGATCCAAAATTTGGAGAATGAGTACTACAACCTAAAGATGGCAAGCTCTGAAATCAAGGCGTATACGAAGCGATCTCATGAACTTGCGAACATGTTGTAACACCACATAGAAACGTGTCCAATTATGTATAGACACGTGTCCTAAGCTCTAAATATGTGAAAGATTGAGTTTGAAGGACTAAAATTGACAAACAGTGAAAATATGTATGCGAAGGGACTAAAAGTGTCAACATGCCAAACTTGAGCCTCTAAATGACCATACGTGAAGAATATATTCTTAATTGAGTGATTAATTGAATATAAGAAGCCGTTTGTGAAAATAATCGGAAGATTATAAAACTATAAGGGTTAAACGTGTCAACATGTTAATTCTGACCTCTGATTGACCTTTTAACGAACCCGAGGCTTCGAAATATTCAAATATACTCTCAACAATAAGTGATAAAAAATTCACGTGGTTTCGAGATCGTTAAGCGAGTTTTCAAGACTTTGGGTGAAAAGTGTCAATTTGAGGAAACTTGCATTTATAGTGACATTTAACGAAATCGAGCCTAACAAAGTTTGTTTATACATCATTGAGCCTCAACAAACTAACTACAAGGGCCTTATATGTCAACAATGAGGTTAAATGGGGTTTTAAACGACCAGGGACTAAAGCTGCCAAGTTACAAAGTGTTTTAACCTGTAAAACAGGTCTACGCGGGCCTCCTAAAAGTGCCCAACACAGAATTTTGATAACAGGTGCAGGTTTCAGCTGTTGCACCGCCTTAACCTCAATTTTAACGAATCTATGGGCTGTTGTCGGTCTTGATAAACCACTAGGACACCTGGGGTGATCCTAGGGACTCCCATAACAGCTGTGGATGATCCTAGAGCTTGCAACTTAGTATATAAAGGACTTTAGTTCATAGTTCATGAACTCACTCTTGCAACAATTTCAATTACCTCACTTCTGGAGCTTGCAATCAGTAGGAGAAGAATACCAAGTGTAGAAAAGATAGCAAGGACCCTAAGTAAGAGTCTTAATCCCTGCTTAATCTAGCGTTTTAATTAGCTTTAAAACGGAAAAGTCAAACATATCGTAATTAAGGATTGACTTTCAGTTTAATCACAAATGGTCCAGCCACTGATCAAAACAAAAGTGGTTATGGAACCATATTAAGGTAGGTGATTACCCTTAAAAGGGCATCTCCTAATTATCTCGTTTGACTAGTTAATTGTCGGGTCAAACTAGTTTGACAAAAAGTCAAACTGGACAGAAAGTTTAAAAATGAATCAAATTAATAAAACAGAGGTTCTAAATTATATTTTTACATTCTAATGACTTGGTAATTAATATTAGAGCATGTTTTATCAGTCCTAACTCGACGATTAACAGTCTAAGGTCAGTTTATAACCGAAAGTCGCAAAAGCTTGACTTTTGCTTTGACTTTCAGTTCTGACCCGTTCAAACTTAATTCTACCATGTTTTAAGCTTCCAATAGGACCAAATTACTCAGTAGTATAACCCTCTGGAATTATATTACATGGTTCTTAGTGGTTTAAATTATATGCACTTGATCGTTAATATGCTTACAAATGCCATAAATGCCCTTTTGACACACAAATGAGATTCTTAGCAATGTGAGTGGACAAAAACTTTTGCTACTAATAATTAGACTTGTCCCGAAAATTTGACATCAGTTCTTGGTCCCAAATAGGAGTTATGCGCGATATCGTAAATAGAAGCTTTTTATTAATTAATTTGCGATATCTTGCATAATGCACCTATAAACTTGGATTTTGAACCAAAACTCATTACCTACTGTTAAGATATTATTTTTAAGGAATTTTAAGATTTTTGGTCAGATTATTATCTGTTTAAAACATTGAGTTCTTGTGTAATTCGGTTAATGACGATAATACCCTTTTTAGACATAAAATGAGATTAACAAAGGATTTGAATACCAAACTTTTTCCTACTGATTTCATACATTAAATAAATTATTTTAGGCATTTAAAACTGATCAAAACCTCAGATTTACATAAACATCCTGATTATCGTCAATTAGCGAGTTTTACATTAATTAGGTGCATAGTATGGTTTAAAACCATATTTAACATCTAAGACTTGTTACCTATTGAATTATTAAACAAATTTAAATATTTTTACAGTAGGTATACGTTGTGAACTCAGGTTTCCAAAAATGCCCTTAAAAGCCTATGTGAAAAGACCAAAATGCCCTTTCGGGGCATAGTTTGGTCATAATTAGTAAATTTCACATATGTATAATATCTTACTGATGTAATGTGATAAATTAAATATTTTTACTGATTTCAAAAGACCAGAACTTCAGTTTATTATAAAATCTCTTTTATAAGCATTAAAATTATCGAAATGCCCCTACGGGACTTAACTTGGTTTAAATTACTTTTTGGGCATATATGTTAACATCCTACTGATGTATTAACATATATTAAGTATAATAACAATTAAGACCTGTATATAATTCACCTGGTTACCCGTTACGCGTTTATGCGTTAGGATCGGTTTATGTGACTAGTTTACGTAAAATAGCCGAAACGGGTTTAACCTTGTCATTAAATCTTCAAATTCTAGAATGTGATTAGTTTACCCATATTATACAAGTATCCAAGCTTGTCAGGTTTAAATCACATTCTATTCCGGTCTCCGCTTAATCTAGCGTTTAGAACCGTAAGGTTTCTTTCTAGCTAGCCGGTCTATGTCCTTGACTTAACTAAAGACCCGTTAGCATCCTAATAGGTTATTAAACCTTCTATACAGATTAAATAGCATCCAGTAGAAGGTACCATCATACAGCTTAGGATTTTACTGCTGAGTTACCTTTCACATTAGCTCAGGTAAATACTTTTAACTTATTTTCCCTTATATGGGCTTGGGATATGGTATTATAATAATACCACTTGGTCGGGTATGAAATCATTTAATTGGATTGTGATTAATAAACTACATAACCCGTTTTAATCTGTCTTGTTTGATAACATAAATATTGGGGGTTAATTCGACCGTGTCTTGGTTATCCTCGGCTCATTTCATTTGAAAATGGCCACGACCTATGCACGGGGTGTAGGCATACACCTGACAGATGCAAATGCTAAAACATAAACCCACATGTTGGGGATAACTCCTTTGTGGGTTCTGTAAGTGGTGAGTCGGTTAATCATGATCGGCTTCCAAACCGGCCCCAATTGTATGACAAACATGTAAATCTGTATACAAGATTATTTTAAATAATTGTCCCAAGTTTTAAATGATTTGTGCCATGTGCACTTAAAACAATTTTCATAAATATTTTTCAAAAGAGTTAGTGAATTGTATTTACCAGTGTAAACTAACGTATTTTCTTAAAGACTGATTGACAGGTACCTCTCGTAATAGGCTGGAGCTATTAGGTGTCATAAGAGGATCTTGCAAATCCATAGATACCCGAAGTCTGTTATTTTGTTTCTTTGTACTTTTTATGATCCGCCTGTGGATCTTATTACATTCCAATCTGTATATTCTTTCACTCGGACACTCCGACATTATGGTTTGTAATAGTTTACTTACCCAGCCTTCCGCTGTGCTATTATATTGTGTGTATTGACAATGATGATATCAACTACGTCACGATACTCCCCGCCAGGCCCACCGGTAATATGTGGAAATATCGGGGTGTGACACATGTGTCCTAACTTATCGCGACCACCACATCATAGAATTGAGCTATACATCAATGGTCTAGCACCACATGTCAAGGGTTTAGTCACTGCAGCGAATCTTGACAACTTGCCTCGAATCATCCGCTTAGCCCACAAAATCACAGATCAGGAGGTGGAGCGTGGCTCGCTACCACCACGTATTACTGCTACTGTCACTACCGCTACAACTACTACTCCTGCTAAAGTGCCCAACTCAAACCAGTCACAGAAGAAGCCAGACAACAGTAACAACCGCAGCTTTAGTCAGTCATCCTCTGTTAACCAAAACCAGAGCAACAATTCGAATCAGGGTTCTTACACGGGGAAACAACCAAAGTGTAGCAAGTGCAACTACCATCATCGTGGTCCGTGCACTCGAATCTGTCACAGGTGCAACAAAGTGGGCCATATGGCTAGCGATTGCAGGGCCCCGTTCCTTAAACAGCAGCAGCAGCAGGAACAACCTCCACAACAACAGCAGCCGCAGCAACAGGAAAGGCAGCAGCCTCAACAGAACCACGGTAATCGTAAGGGGTGCTTCCAGTGTGGAGACGAGGGTCATTTTAGGAAGGATTGCCCTCAACTGAATCAGAATGCCGAGAATAATAACAACAACACTAGGAACGACAACAACGGGAACAATGGTGGGAATGGTGCACGTTGAAGAGTGTTTACTATCGGCGCTGGTGAGGCTAGGAAAGATGGCAACGTTGTGACCGATACGTTTTCTGTGAACAATCTATTTGCTTCTGTCTTATTCGACTCTGGTGCCGATTGGAGTTATGTGTCTTTGGGGTTCAGCCATTAGTTAGGGTTGACTCCAACACCTCTTGTAAGTAAACACGTAGTAGAATTGGCTGATGGCAAGTCAATTGAAGCCTCACACGTTCATTTTGGGTGTAAACTCGATCTTATGGGTCAAGTGTTTGACATTGACTTACTTCCCGTTACTCTTGGAAGCTTTGATGTAGTTGTTGGTATAGATTGGTTGTCCAAGCACCAAGCAGAGATTCTTTGTAAAGAGAAAATCGTACGTATTCCTCTCCCTAGTGGAGAAACCCTGTCGTTCCAAGGTCATCAAAGCGGTGCAATGGTTGGCATCATTTCAGCTAAGAAAGCCCAGAAGTGTCTACGAAAGGGCTATCCTGCTATTCTTGCACTAGTTACTGGCACTCAGCCTGAGGAAAGGAGAATCGAAGATCTGCCTGTTGTTCGTGAGTTTTCTGATGTATTCCCTGAAAAACTTCCTGGTTTACCTCCTCACCGTCAGGTGGAGTTCCAGATCGACCTTACGCCAAGAGCAGCCCCGATTGCTCGTGCTCCTTATCGTCTTGCACCAGGAGAGTTGCAAGAACTGTCTAATTAACTCCAAGAACTGCTGGATAAAGGCTTTATCCGACCCAGTTCTTCACCATGGGGAGCCCCAGTTTTATTCGTGAAGAAGAAAGACAGGTCTTTTTGTATGTGTATAGATTATCGTGAACTCAACAAGGTGATGGTTAAGAACCGTTATCCTTTGCCGAGCATCAACGATCTGTTTGACCAGCTGCAAGGGTCAAGCTTCTATTCGAAAATTGACCTAAGATCGGGCTACCATCATATGAGTGTCCGGGAGGAGGATGTTCCTAAAACGGCTTTTCGAGCGCGGTATGGCCACTATGAGTTTCTGGTTATGCCATTTGGGTTAACTAACGCACCAGCGGTCTTCATGGACCTCATGAATCGTGTGTGCAAACCGTATCTCGATGATTTCGTCATTGTGTTTATTGACAACATTCTAATCTATTCTAAGAGCAAGGAGGACCACAAGCGGCACTTGCGTCTTATCTTGAAGCTCCTAAGGAAGGAGCGACTCTACGCGAAGTTTTCTAAGTGTGACTTCTAGATTTGAGAAGTACACTTCCTTGGCCACATTGTTAACGAATTGGGAATACATGCGGATCCCGCTAAGATTGATGCTATCAGAAATTGGGCGACACCAAAGAATCCTTCGGAGGTGCGACAATTTCTAGGTCTCGCAGGATATTACTGTAGATTTATCAAAGACTTCTCAAGGATCGCTCAACCTCTTACCTCGTTGACACAGAAAGGGGTTATATACTCTTGGGGAACGAAGCAGGAAGACGCTTTTCAGCTGTTGAAACAAAAACGTTGCGGTGCACTGATCTTGTCCTTACCTGAGGGTACTGAAAACTTCATGGTGTACTGTGATGCTTCTATTCAGGGTCTCGGTTGCGTGCTGATGCAACGCGAGAAGGTGATAGCTTATGCTTCTCAACCGTTGAAGATTCATGAGAAGAACTACACGACTCACGACTTGGAGTTGTGGGTCGTGGTCTTTGCGTTAAAAATCTGGAGGCACTACTTATACGCTACTAAATGCATTATTTATACGAACCACAAGAGCCTTCAGCACATCTTTGATTAGAAGGAGTTGAACATGCGACAGCGTCGCTAGGTGGAACTCTTGAACGATTATGATTGTGCAATCAAGTACCATCCGGGCAAAGCTAACGTGGTAGCCGATGCCCTCAGTCGCAAGGAAACGAAACCTAAACGTGTCCGCGCCTTGCAGCTCACCATCCATTCTATTCTACCAGACCAGATCCGTTCTGCCCAAACTGAAGCGTTGAAGGGCGAGAAACTTAAGGCTGAGGAGATGCGAGGCTTGGAGAAACGACTTGTGGAACAATCTGATGGTATTCGCTATCTTATAGAGCGAATATGGATCCCTCTGTATGGAAACCTTAGGGAACTTGTGATGGACGAAGCGCACAAGTCTCGATACTCTGTTCACTCGGGATCTGATAAGATGTATCAGGACCTAAAAGTCTTATATTGGTGGCCAAAGATGAAAGCCCACATCACGACATATGTGAGCAAATGTTTGACTTGTGCAAAAGTCAAAGTGGAATATCAGAAACCATCTGGCCTGCTTCAGCAACCAGAAATACCCATGTGGAAATGGGAACAAATTGCTATGGATTTCGTCACTGGTTTCCAAGAACTCAAAACGGAAATGATACCATCTGGGTGATCGTTGACCATCTCACGAAATCTGCGTACTTCCTTGTGATCAAGGAAACTGATAAGTTCTCACAACTTGCTGCTGTTTATCTTAAAGAGACGGTTTCTAGGCAAGGGGTGCCAACCTCTATTATCTCTGATCGTGATCCGCGTTTCATATCCGATTTGTGGCAGACGATGCACAAATCATTCGGCTCACGTCTCCACATGAGTACTGCCTACCACCCTCAGACGGATGGTCAAAGCGAACGAACCATCCAGACACTTGAAGACATGCTGCGAGCATGTGTGATCGATTTTGGTAAAGGTTGGGAGAAACACTTACCTATGATAGAGTTCTCTTACAACAACAGTTACCATTCCAGCATCCAGGCAGCTCCGTTCGAAGCATTGTACGGACGGAAATGTCTTTCTCCTCTCTGTTGGGCTGAGGTCGGTGACAGCCAGATCACAGGTTCAGAACTTGTACTTGAAACCTCCGAGAAGATTGTCCAGATCAGAAATCATATGGTGGCAGCGCGAGACCGTCAGAAGGGTATGGTGATCGCGTTATGTTGAAAGTCTCACCCTGGAAGGGTATGGTGCGCTTTGGGAAGCACGACAAACTTAATCCGTGTTACGTCGGACCATTCAAAATTCTGGAACGAATTGGTAAAGTGGCCTACAAGCTCGAGTTACCTGCTGAGTAGGGTAACGTTCATGATGTCTTCCATGTCTCACAACTAAAGAAGTGTTTGTCCGATTAAACACTTGTGGTACCATTTCAAGAACTAAAAATCGACGGAAAATTGCAGTTTGTCAAGACCCATCGAAATTATGAACCGGGAAGTTAAGGTCCGTAAACACAGTCGAATTCTAATCGTGAGACTTCATTGGAACTCAAGGCATGGACCAGAGTTCACATGGGAACGCGAGGATCAGATGAAACTCAAGTATCCTCAGCTATTCAAACCTGCTCAATCTAATCCTGAAGCAACTGGTGAATTTCGGGATGAAATTCCCTTTCAAGTTGGGGATGATGTGGCACCTGGGGAAAATCCACAGTCATCTTGATTTATTACTTCAATCCTCTGAGTTGCTTATCAAATTTCGGGACGAAATTTCTTTCAGGTTGGGGATGATGTGACGACCCATAATTTCCAGAACCTTTCATTGCATTTATCTTTTGTTTTACGTTGTACGTTACTTTAATATTAAATCTCTGGTTATAAGTAAACGGTTACGTGTTATGTGTTATGTGAATATGCCATGTATGTATATATCTCATCGCACCAAACCACTTGGGCCGCACACCACATTTGAGCCATACTTTGTTTGCGGGCCAAACCCTCTCTTTCTAATAATTAGGAGCTCTCAGCCCAAACCTCCTTTGAAGCCCAAGAAGAGGGCCAACTCACTTATGTGATCGCATACACACCCAGAAGTGGAAATACTCCTCACTATTTTGCAAGCATACTCAAAACCCTAGCACACTCCCTCACTCTCGGCGATTGGCGGTAGGAAACCTTCTCCTCCAAAGCTTATTGTTCTTGAATACCTCTCTTCATCTCTCGGATAGTATAATCCATAGTATTGTATGTATGTATTGTTGTATTCGAGTATGATCTATGTGTTCATGCGTTATTTGGGTTTGATTAGTATGATATTCTTGTTTTTATCGTGTATTGATTGTCTTCGGTTAGGTGTAGATTTACTTGATTATGGTTAGTATATTGACGTCAAGGGTGGATCGAATCCCATGTTGTTAGGGTTTAGAAATATGGATACAAATCATGATCATGTTAGTGAAGGAATTGGTTGCATGATTAGTCTATGATGAAACTGTTGGATGATGATTTAGGGAAATTATGTTGAATGTTTAGGGTCATAATCTCAGTAAAGATGTAACGGTTTTGATTTGGAATGGTGTGAATGAGTGTTGTTAATTGCGTTAAAAACGGGAAAATGGGTAATGGATCCCGTTATTTATGGTAAATAATTGATAAGGAAACAAAAGATAACTGATCGCACAAACACTTCTGATCGCACAAACAGAACCTGGTCGCATACCTTGTATGGAATCGCAAAAATTTAGGGGGCTTGGGTATATGTGGGTTGCATGAACTTGGGCGGATTGCACAAGTTGCTGGGCTGCACACACCGATCGCACAACCCAAAGCCCCAATCGCACACTTTGGGTCCAGTCGCACAAGTCATCTAATCGCACACTTTGCAATTGGGCCAGTCACGTTGGGCTATGGGCCGAACTGGATCGCACAAGTGGCAGCTTGGCCGCACACCAGGGCTGCGAACGCACACTTCCACTCCGATCGCAGAAGGCCTTGGGCCGAAAAGAGGTTGGGCCTGAATGACAGGGCCGCACACTTGTGTACTTGTTGTTTAGACTGTTACGTGATACGTATTTATGAACTTGCTTGTTAGTTTGTATCTTATTGAATGATTTCATGATGCTATGCGTTGTCCATTTCGTGCTATGTGATGTTACCTGTTAAATACGTGGTTCACTAGTAAACAAAACTGATTTATGTTGATAACCATGTTAGGACATGGTTGATCAACCGTGAACAAATAATTTAAATTACCGAGCAATCCAAGGTGAGTTCACTTCTCTTGAGCATGCGTCCCGGTGGGTGGGACAATCAAACGGGTATTCCTGAGAGGAATAAGTCTTTTCTGGGTAAAAACTAGGATGTTGGATAATACACTCATTTCCTATCACCTTAAGTCCCATCTTCTACCGAATAGTTACCTGAGAAGTAACGGGGTATTAGTTAATAACGTTAGTAGGTGTTGGGATTGAACCCTGCCTAAGGAACAAATAATTAAAGCCAAAACTGGATCAGAGCATTGGATCCAGAATAAGCAGATGTTATGCATACAAGTCTCTCCCCTTGAAAGTGGTTTCAACATCTGCTAACCTCCTATCTACTGATCATACAAACTGCTGACCTACAACTACTGTTTCAAGTCAAAGACTGATGAAGAGCTAAAGCCCTGCTGCCCAATCTACTGCCTTGAGTCAAGCACTGCTGATCATGACAAGTACTGTTGGGTTCACAGCAGTGGAAGGATGTAGCAGTAGTTTTGTTTACTTTATGTAGTGTAATGTAATATCAGTAGTTAGCATAGCAGAGGTTGTATAGATCAGAGGTTAGAGTTTGTTAGGAGGTTAGATGTCACTTTCATGGTGACGTCAGCTTAGATGCTTCAGTGGTTTGTTCGTGCCTATAAATAGAACAGTGCTCTGTACTGTTCTGTTAAGCTCATTCACCATTCTCTTCCTGCACGAACAAATTACTGAGCTCGGGCTGAGGGGGAGTTTGCAAAGCATACATGCAAGTGTAATCAAAGTTTGAAATAAATTTAAGCATTTGGTTCTTTGTTGAAAAAGTATGTTTGAAAGCATTTCTTCTGTTTGATTGTGAAAAGTTTGCTTCCATTTAATTTCCGCTGCACTACTCTTTCATTATTCACTTTAAATCAAACACAAATCACAATCAATCCAAACTCAGATCCTAACAATTGGTATCGGAGCTTGGACAGTCAAATTTGATTTAACAATCATTTTGACATAAATAGTTCATTTTCACAATTGTTGATACTGATAGTTTGTTCTTTTTGTTGAAAAACAGAGCAAGGTTTAATCACCATTAAAGTTGATTAAACAGTGCCTGTAAAACAACTAGGATGACGTCACAATCGCAAGATGATAAGAATAATATTGGTTCTCTTTTCAAACCACCTATGCTTAAACGTAATGAATACACCATCTGGTAGAGAAGGATGGGTCACATCCTTGCTCAACAGAATACTGGATGTTGGAGGTCTGTTGTCTTTGGTCCCCATGTTCCTATGGTGCCAAGTGCTGAGGATACAAAGAAGTTCATCCCTAAACCAACTGAAAACTATACTGAAACTGATTTTCAAAAGTTTGAACTCGATGCCAAAGCATTTAGCATCATAGCTTCTGCATTACCCAATGAAATCAATGCTGGACTGTTACATTGTAACAGTGCCAAAGAATTGTGGGATGCATTGAAGGAACAATTTGGGGGAACAGAAGAAGTTATTGAAAACAACAGGGAAATTTTGAATCAGAAGTATGAAACATTTTATCACATCAAGGGTGAATCCTTAACCCAATAGTTTGAGCGTTTTAGTTGTCTCATTAGTGAACTAAGGCTTGTTAAAGTTACATTTTCAAATGCAACTCAAAATAGCAGGTTTCTTAGATCACTACCTGAAAAATGGGACACTATTGCATTTGTTACTAGAAATTCAGCTGAGTTCAAGGATCTGACCCTGACCCAACTCCATGGTAGACTCCTGACCTATGAAAGGGAGATAAACCAGAAAAGGAGGTTGCAAGAGTCTGGAAAGGTTGCAGATGACTATTCATTTGGCAGCATGTTGGGATTGAACCCTGCCAAAGTAACAGATAATGAAAGCCAAAACTGGATCAGAGCAGTGGATCCAGAATAAGCAGATGTTTGGTTGCAAGTCTCTCCCCTTGAGAGTGGTTTCAACATCTACTAACCTCCTATCTGCTGATCATGCAAACTGCTGACCTACAACTGCTGATGAAGTCAAAGACTGTTGAAGAACTAAAGCTCTGCTGTTCAATATACTGCCTTGTTTCAGGCACTACTGATCATGACAAGTACTGCTGGGTTCACAGCAGTGGAAGGATGCAGCAGCAGTTTATGTTTACTTTATGTACTGAATTGTAACATCAGTAGTTAGCATAGAAGTGTTTGTATAGCTCAGTTGTTAAGAGTTTGTTAGGAGGTTAGATGTCACTTTCATGGTGACGTCAGCTTAGATGCTCAGTAGTTTGCTAGTGCCTATAAATAGAACAGTACTCTATACTGTTCTGTTCAGCTCATTCACCATCTTCTTCCTGCACGAACAAATATTGAGCTCGGGCTGAGGGGGAGTTTGCGAATCAGACATGCATTGTAATCAAAGTTTGAAATATATTTAATCATTTGATTCTGTGTTGAAAATGTTTGATTGAAAGCATTACTTCTGTTTGATTGTGAAAGTTTTGCTTCCATTTAATTTCCGCTGCACAACTCACTCATAATTCCATCTTAATTCAAACACAAATCACAATCAATCCAAACTCAGATCCTAACAATTGGTATCAGAGCTTGGACAGTCAAATTTGATTTAACAATCATTTTGACGTAAATAGTTCAACTCGAAATAGTTGATACTGATAGTTTGTTTGTCTTGCTGAAAAACAGAGCAAGGTTTAATCACCGATAAACTTGATTAATCAGTGCCTGTAAAACAACCAGAATGTCGTCACAGTCTCAAGATGATAAGAATAACATTGGCTCGCTTTTTAAACCTCCTATGCTTAAAAGAAATGAATACAACATTTGAGAGAGAAGGATGGGTCACATCCTTGCAACAGAACACTGGATGTTGGAGGTCTGTTGTTTTCGGTCCTCATATTCCTATGGTGCCTAGTGCTGAGGACACCAAAAAGTTCGTTCCTAAACCAACTGAAAATTATACTGAATCTGATTTTCAGAAGTTCGAACTTGATGCCAAAGCATTTAGCATCATAGCCTCTGCACTACCCAATGAAATCTATGCTGGGCTGTTACATTGTAACAGTGCCAAAGAATTATGGGATGCATTGAAGGAACAATTTGGGGGAACGGAAGAGGTTATTGAAAACAACAGAGAAATTCTGAATCAGCAGTATGAAACAATTTGTCATATCAAAGGGGAGTCACTAACCCAACAATTTGAACGTTTCAGTTGTCTCATCAGTGAACTAAGGCTTGTTAAAGTTACATTTCCAAATGCAACTCAAAATAGCAGGTTCCTTAGATCACTGCCTGAAAAATGGGACACAATTGCTTTTGTCACCAGGAATTCAGCTGAGTTCAAAGATCTGAGCCTGACCCAACTCCATGGTAGACTCCTGACCTATGAAAGGGAATTAAACCAGAAAAGGAAGTTGCAAGAGTCTGGAAAAGTTGCTGATGACTATTCATTTGGCAGCACAACTCTATTTGGTCAGGAAGAATCTGGTAGCAGCAGTAAGGATCAGAGTTATGATCACTTCATTGACATAACTGCTGGGGGTAATTTTAACAACTCTGATTCTCACTCTGCAAATTATGCTTCACTTCAAACACTGAAAACCAGATGTCAAATAACTTGTGCTTTGAACTGAATGATTTGCAACATTTTGATCCCACTGACTTAGAAGAGATGGATATCTTGCATCAATTGGCTTTGCTTAGTGTTAGAACAAGCAAATTCTACAAAAGAACATGGAGAAAATTCCCAGGGCTTCATGGGAATCTAAGGGTGGGGTTGGATAAGTCAAAAATCAAGTGTTACAAGTGTAATAGGCTAGGACACTTTGCTAGGGAATGTAGGAGTCAAACCACTGGTCCCATAATTACTCACCCTGGTTCAAACCCTAGACCACAACAACAAAATTCTGTGCACTATACCCAATATGCCCCTGCAGCACATATTAAAACTGCTCATTATGCTGCAACCCCTGTGCCTGTGCATTATGTTCAAACAACTGTTCCACAAATTCAGTATATTCAGGCCCCTGTTCCTCAGGCACAAGTGCAACCTGTTGCACCTCAACAAGCTGCTCCAACAGTGACACAACCAGATCAGCAAAGCTTTTTCACACAAGGCTTTGTTGATTGGAGCAGCATGCCTGATGAACTTGGTGATGAAAATTTTGCTCTCTATGCTTCTAATGATACTTTTGATGATGAATTTTGTTTGATGGCATTAGAGTCAATACTAGAAGGGGTTGAAACTGAAGGTGAACAGCTAAGTGCTGAAACAATGGATGAAGTTGCTGAAGCAGTGGTTACTGCAGTTGCTGGTGAACTACTGCTGAGAGAAAATTCAGAAACCCTGCTTGAACCACTGTCTGACCCCTGGTCCAAAGAAGACAAAGAGGAAGAAGAAAAGAAGAAAGCTGTTGAGGAAGAAGTTAGAGCTGATGAAGAAGGTGATCATCAATGTGACTGTGCCATGATGGCTACTGCTAAGGTATCACCTCAAGTTCTTGAAAAACTGTGTTCAGACAAATGTATTATTGCATTTGTTAACATCAAAGAGGTAAATAAAAACCTTAGGAATAAAATCTTATCTGATGAAGTCAAATTTGAAAAGTCATTAAAAGAACTTAGAAACAAATTGGCTGAAAAGGATAAAGAGATCAGCAGTTTAAAAGAAGAGCAGAGCATAATCAAAACTCAACTCCAAACTATGGTAGAAAAATACCAAGTTTGCAAAAAGGAGTTGGAGTCTACCCAGATCACTTGTGAAAGTTGGGTGGAGTCTTATAAAGGGTATGAGGTTATACTTGCAAAGCAGCTTGAAAGCAATGTCAAGTTTGGAATAGGACATAGAAAATATGATGAACTTGTAAACACTGTTGAAAAACAAGCTGGTTTAACTGAGATAATACCAATCAACAAAAATGGCCAAGAGGTTAAAATAACCGACAAACTTGGTAACAAAATTACTCTGGAAAGATCTGTGGGATCCTCAACTTTTGAGGAAATTGAGAAATACCAATTTAAACCCACATGGTCTGATGAGTGTGATATCCTGGAAAATTTCAAACCAATGGATTTCACAACCACTGATGGTGTAAAAGCTCCAAAAGCCAGAATCATTCCTATCAAAGATATCCCAACAGAGGTTCAAAACTCTGTTGCAAAGGAATCTGAGAAAAGCAAGAAAAGAGAAAAGATTAAAAAACCTGTTTTGTGATTTTTGTGAAAAGAAGAATCATCTAACAAAAGACTGTTTTCATCTTAAAGCACATGATCTAAACAAAACAAATGTTATTGTTTCTGCTGAAAGCTGCACCATTTGTGGTAAAAATAACCACAAAACTAAGGAATGTGTGTATCTCAAAAACTTTGATGAAAAGAAGAAAGAGTACACTGCAAAAACATTCTTAAGTTCATCAGCATCATCTGTTAAGTTCACCAAGAAACAACCACTGTTCGTCCCAGTCCAAACAGCTGTCACAAAACAGCTGAACCAAACATCTGTTCAAAGAGATGTTCAGGTGACTGATGCACCCCCTGCCAATCAATTCAAAAGAGGTAAGGGACAACCATCATACCATAGGATCCCACATGTTTATGAGACTTACAAAAAGCCCTCTAAACCCAAAGTGAACAGGTATCCTTTTGGTTATCAACAGATGATTGGTCAAGACCCCCAACAGTGGTTAGAGAAAAACATTCTCAAAAATGTTCAAACCCCTGAGCTAATCACTGTCCATGCATCTGTCATCGGCCCAGACACTGTTGAAACCCCATCTAAAGCCTTATTGGCTTTGGAAACCTTAATGAACTAATCCTTTTACTTCATGTGCAGGGAGCTTCTGCATGCTTAGATAGTCTTTGGTATGTAGACAGTGGAGGCTCCAGGCACATGACAGGATGTAAAGCCCTACTCAGAGATTTCAAAATCCATGGAGGGGTTGATATATCCTTTGGGAATAATAGTAAAGGGAAAGTTCTAGGGTCTGGTACAGTTCAGTCTGGAAATGTAAAATTTGAAAATGTCAATCTGATAGACAATCTGAAATTCAACCTCCTGAGTGTCTCACAAATGAGTGACAAGGGGTATGGGACATTCTTCACAAAGGAGTGTTGTAAGATTGTTGGACCAGAAATGGTTGAAAAGATTGAAGCAATAATGAAATCAGGAAAAACAAAACTTGTTGCTCAAAGAAGTGGCAATGTTTATGTTGTTGATATGTCAAGAGAGTGTCCCAAAGCTGATGCCTGTCTGTTCTCAGCTGCTTCTAACAAAGAGACAGAGCTATGGCACAAAAGGCTGGGACACACAAATCTCAAGACAATCAATGAGATTTCAAAAATGGCTTAGTGAGAGGCTTACCACAAAAAATGTTTTCATGTCCTGAGCACTGTGTTTCCTGTTTAAAAGGAGAACAACATAAAAGCTCTTTCATGCCCATTGAAGAGTCCAAAACAACCCAGTGTTTGCAAATGCTGCACATGGATTTGTTTGGCCTAGTGCAAGTCATGAGTCTCAAAAAGAAGAGATATTGTTTGGTTATTGTTGATGACTTCTCTAGGTTTACATGGACCTTCTTTTTACACTCAAAAGATGAGACTGCAGGCATTTTGCAAGACTTTGTGACACAGGTTGAAAATTAATTGACCTTCCAGTGAAAGTCTTCAGGAGTGACAATGGCACAGAATTCAAAAATAAGGAGTTGGATGCCTTCTGTGTGAAGAAAGGGATTGTAAGGCAGTACAGCATCCCTAGAACACCAGAGCAGAATGGGGTTGTTGAAAAGAAGAACAGAACATTGATTGAGGCTGCCAGAACCATGCTTGCAGATTCAGGTTTGCCATTAACTTTTTGGGCAGAGGTAGTAAATATTGCTTGCTATGTCCAAAACAGAGTTTTGATCAACCCCAGGCACAAAAAGACTGCTTATGAAATTCTGTATAAAATTAAGCCATTAATCTCATATTTCAAAATTTTTGGTTGCCCATGTTTCATTTTAAACTTAAAAGATTCTATCTCAAAGTTTGCAGCCAAAATTGATATGGGATACCACCTGGGATACTCAACCACTGCTAAGGCCTACAAAGTGTTCAACACACGGACCAAAGCAGTGGAAGAGACTTTGAATGTAAAGTTCAATGAACTTTCATCAATGAAAATCCCTGTAAATCTTGCAGAATTGTTTGATCTTGAAAAATTCACTTTTGAAAATACTGCTGTTAAGACTAACAGTGCAGGTCCATCAGAAGATTCATCACCAGACTATGGATATGAGATCATCATTCCTCAAAAGTCTGCTTCAATAGGGAGAGCATCAGTTATTCAAAACAGTTGTCAAAGCTCAACCACTGCTACCTCAACAGTTGTTGACCAATGTAGCCCTTTAACCACTGCTTCCACCTCATCAAACACTGCTGACAAAAGTCCTCAAACAGTGGATCAAAGTCAGCAGGTGTTCACACCTTTACCCCCTATGCCACCACCTTTTGAAGCCACTGTTGGGTCATCAAAGTCACCAGCAGTGGTTAGCTCAGATGATACACATCTACAGCCTTCACACTCAATGCCATTATTCCATACCAAGGAGAGCTCATCTTCTTGAAATCTCATCCACCAGATGAAATCATTGGCAACATCAATGAAGGGGTGCTCACAAGAAGGCAATCCCAAAACATTTGTTTTTTTGCAGGTTTTCTATCACTCCATCAGCCAGTCAAGTACCAAGAGGCACTGAAAGACAACAGCTGGGTAGAAGCCATGCAAGAGGAGCTCCAACAGTTTAGAAGAAAACAAGTATGGGAACTTGTTCCATTGCCAGAGGGTGTGAGTCCTATTAGCACAAAATGGGTCTTCAAAAATAAACTGATGAAAGGGGTATTGTTGTCAAGAATAAAGCCAGGCTTGTGGTTCAAGGTTTCAGACAAGAAGAGGGCATTGACTATGATGAAACTTTTGCCCCTGTAGCAAGACTTGAAGGTATCAGACTCTTCCTGGCCTTTGTTGTCAACCACAACATCAAGGTGTATCAAATGGATATCAAATGTGCATTCCTCTATGGTAAGATTCAAGAGGAAGTTTATGTTTGTCAACCTCCAGGTTTTGAGGATCCATTTAATCCAGATCATGTCTACAAGCTGAATAAAGCTTTGTATGGCTTGAAACAAGCACCAAGGGCCTGGTATGAAACTCTGTCCACCTTTTTACTTTCCATTGGTTTCACCAGAGGTAGGATTGATAAAACACTGTTTTTAAAATGGAGAGGGAAGGAATTGATGATTGTCCAAATTTATGTGGATGACATCATTTTTGGAAGCACATGTAATAAAATGTGTGAAGAGTTCAGACAACTCATGACAGCTGAGTTTGAAATGAGTGCAATGGGTGAACTCCAATGCTTTCTTGGTCTCCAAGTAAGGCAGCTGCAAAATGGTACTTTCATCCATCAAGGCAAATATGCCAAAGAACTTTTAAAGAAATTTGATATGGATGATTGTAAGCCATGTAGTACACCCATTGCAACTAATAAATTGGTCATGTCTGAAGAAAAGGATGATTTGGTTGATCAGACCTTATATAGAAGCATGATTGGGTCCTTATTATAGCTAACTGCATCTAGACCAGTGTCACACCCCTAATTTCCACGTGTTACCGGTGGGCCGTTGGGGAGTATAGTGACGTAGTTGGCATCATCATAGACAAACAACACAATATATAAATGCACAGCGGAAGCAAAGATAGATTCATTTCAGCTTTAATAGAGTGTAATATCAAATATCACTAATAGTTGAAACGGATCCATAGGCGGATTAAATAAAAATAAGATATCGTTCAACAGATTTATTGTCATCCAAGCTTGCGAGACTTATTGTGGACGCTCTAGAAGACAGCCAGCCTATTACGTGTAGTACCTGCACTTAACCTTTTGGGAAAATACGCCAGTTTACACTGGAAAATACAATTTAACTGACTCATTTTGAAAAGGTTGAAAATTGATTTGAATGCTCAAGGCACAAAACATTTTTATAACTTGGGATAACTATTTATTATAATCTTGTGAACGAATTACATGTTACTTGTGCGTTCAGTAGCCCGGATCTTGTCCGGGTTAAAGATCAATAGACACACCACAATAATGAGTTATACACTGACAGGTGTACGCCTACACCTCGTGCTCTGGTCGTGGCCATCTCGTAAGATGATGCCAAGGATATCCGGGACATGGTCATTAATCCCCCAAAGGCTTAAAGTAAACAAGACTGTTTAAACGAGCCGATCAAATTATTCAATTAACCACCCAAGGATGTAAGATTTGATGCTCGATCAAGCGGTATTCTATATACCGTAACCCAAGCCCGTATAGGGAAAATAAGTTAAAAGTATTTACCTTGGTAAGTATAAATCACAACTAGCAAGTGAAGGTAGCTTTTACTGGTTCTTCTATTCTGGAACAAAGGTTTATAATAACCTATTAGATTCCTAACGAATCTTTATTTAAGCCTAAGCTTAGACCGGTTAGTTTTAAGGACGATACGGTTCAAACGCACGATTAAGCGAAGACCGGATAGAACGTGATTTAGACCCGACAAGTTTGAATACTTGTATAACATGGGTATGCTAAATACATTCTGGATTTTGAGACAAAAATGATAATGTTTGACCCGTTTCGGTCAATTTATGCAAACTAGTTACATAAACCGAACCGAACGCTAAAAGAGCGTTACAGGTAACCATAAGAGTCATATGCAAGTTTCCTGAGATAATATGCCTTAAATATGTTATACTCTCAGTAAGATATCTTCTATTATGCCCCATACGAAATTTAACTCAATGTACGCCTCATAAGGGATTTTTGGTCATTTAAAAGATTATAAAAGAGTTAAATTTGTAATCTGAGTTACAGGTCTGATTTACACAGCAAATACACTTAATTTAATATGTTATAACAGTAGGTTATGACCCGTATGTGAAACTTATCATTTAAAACCAAACTATGCCCCTTAGGGGTATTTTGGTAATTTCACAAGGGCTCAAATGGTCAAAACTGGAAACCTGAGTTCAAAAACTTGTGCTTACTATTATTATATAAAAATGTACTAAAAACATCAGCAGGTATTAACCTTATATGTTTAATATGATTATAGTACATACTAAGCGTTAAAAATGCTTAAAAAGCCGATTTGGAGCCATTTCCGGGTTTTTAAAAGAAAGCTGAGATTTTTATAATTCCAGAAGGCTCAAAATATTTTATTTAACAAATAAAATCAGTAGAAAAAGGTTTGGGGTCAAAAGGATTTGTAGAATTCATTTTATGGCCAAAAAGGGCAAAATCGGTATTAACCGAATTAAACTTAGAGACCTATGTTATGCTCAGCCATAAATTAAATAAAAATCATCAAAAATCCCAAAATATTATATTACATCAGTGGGTAAAAAGTTTTATATCAAAAAGTGGGTTTAAATAGGCTATACGCTAATTACGCCGTTTACTTAACATAAAGCTTTCAAATTACGATATTGAGCATAACTCTTAATCTAGACCTCAAACTGATATCAAATTTTAAGTGCAAGCTTATAAATCAGTAACAAACGTTTCTACTCTTTCACTTTTTCAAAAATCGCGTTTTATAGCAAAAAGGGCATAATAGTCAACTTTTAAACATAAATCGGAAACATGCATATGCATCGGATGAGTATTGAACCAAGTTGTAAAATCACAGAGAGTTGTACATATATGAAATTGGTTCAAAATAAGCTCTAAGGCAGATCTCAAACATGCATGCACGAATCAGAATTGAGAGTCAAAGAAGAAGTCAATTTATGAGACTTTCGGTTCCGATCCGGGTTTAAATTGAAAATTGTCGAGATGAACTTGTTGAGACACGTTCTTACATTGATTACCAAGTTATTTTAATGATCAAATAGGTTGCATGTACCCTACATTGCTAATCATGCTTAAATTTGCAAATACACATTCTGTTGACTTTTTGAAACAAGCTTTGACTCGACAATTATCATGTTTAGAGTGGGAATCTGAAAATACCCTGTTAAGGGTTTGTTTCCCACATAAATACCAACTTGTAGGTACTTTCAATTCGAGAAATGACTGAGCCATTTTCGATTAATCATGAAGTCAAACTAAATTTACGACGGATTGACTTTCGGTTAATAAACTAAGCTAGAACGAATTAGAGAAAGGTATGAACACTTACAAGAGTCCTAATAAAGCTTAGAGAGCACTAGAATGCCTGAGGTTGATCAGAGAAGCTCCAGAAGTGGTTCTTGTGAGTTATGAAAATGTAAGTGATGAAAGTTTACAACTTCAATGATCTTTATAACAAGTTTAATCTCATGGGAGGTTGCCACAAAGGTCTAGGGATGTTGTAAGATGAGTCCAAGTGCCCCTAGCTGCATGTAATACCATTGGTGAGGCTCTGGAGTGGACAACAGCTGGTTACAACTCGAAATCAGACCCATAACTGACATCTGGCCGTTTTCTGTCGCTGGGCAGGTCTCGCGGCCCGCTTAAGGACCCCAGGCGGGCCGGCTTCTTCTGATCCACAAAAAAACCTCTTAAATGTTGATGTTTTGGTCCTTGGTCCTTTGTTACGTGGTTTTTGCTATTTGTCTTGCACATTAGACCCTCAAATATGATCTTTAAGGACCTTGGGACATTTACAAACATGGTAAAGTCCTTGGTTAACTTTGTGCTTACCCGAAAAGTCACGAATTTCAACGTTGACGCACTTAACCCTTCGTGCACGGTTTTGATCATAACTTTCTCATACGATAACGAAACTTCATGAACTTTTTACCACATATTCTAGTGAGTTTATTTTATTATTACAAAGCTTCGGGTTTGCCTAAAGATCACTCAGAGGTATACATTCAACATGTTGACACAATTAGCCCCTGTAGTTTGCAATTCCTCACTTTCTTTCATTTTTCGCTTTGTATGATCCATGATATGTCCGTTTAGGATTATAACCACCATGTAGGGTTATTGTAGAGCCTATTTTTCCATTGTTGACAATTTGGACCCTTATAATCCCATAGTTTCACTGTTTGTCAACTTTAGTCCCTCTAAAGTATGTTTTCACATATTCAAAGCCTATGCCACGTATCAATGCATTATTGGACGTAAATTTCCGAGGTGTTACATCCTCACCCCCTTAAAAGAAATCTCGACCTCGAGATTTACTGGAACAAATGAGGGTATTTTTCTTTCGTCGTGGATTCTACCTCCCATGTGTATGCGGGACCTCTACGGGCATCCCACTTGACCTTAACTATAGGTACATGCTTCCTTCGAAGCTTCTTCACCTGTCGATCCTCAATCGACAATGGTTTTTCCACAAACTTCAAGCTTTCATCTATGTGTATATCTGTATGCGGTATGACCAGTGATTCGTCAGCGAAACACTTCTTCAGATTACAGATGTGGAACACATTATGTATACTACTAAGTTCTTCAGGTAAGTTTAGCTTATAGGCAACTGATCCGACGCGTTCGATAACCTCAAAAGGTCCTATGTATCTCGGGCTTAGCTTACCTTTCTTACCAAATCGCATCACTCCCTTCTAGGGTGATACCTTAAGCAATACTTTGTCACCTACTTCGAAGTGAAAAGACTTACGCTTTGGATCTGCGTAGCTTTTCTGCCTATCTTGGGCAGCTTTCAAGTGATCGCGGATCTGGACAATCTTGTCCGTTGTTTCAAAAACCAAATCTGGTCCTGATAATTGAACTTCTCCTACTTCTGCCCAACAGATGGGCGTTTTGCATTTTCTACCATATAATGCCTCGAAAGGCGCAGCCTTAATACTAGTATGGTAGCTATTGTTATAGGAGAACTCTATCAATGGTAGGTGGTTATCCCAACTGCCACCTAAATCAATCACACATGCTCGAAGCATGTCTTCCAATGTTTGGATGGTACGCTCACTCTGTCCGTCTGTCTGTGGATGGTAAGCCGTACTAAAGTTTAAGCGCGTACCCAAAGACTGTTGGAAACTCTTCCAAAAATGAGAGGTGTATCTCATATCTCGGTCAGAGATAATCGACACTGGTACACCATGTAGAGCTACGTTCTTATCCACATATAATTGAGCTAACATGTCAGAGCTGTAAGTTTCCTTAATGGGAAGAAAATGTGCTGACTTGGTTAGCCTATCTACTATAACCCATATAGTATCGTTTCCCTTCCTTGTCTTGGACAATTTGGTGATGAAATCCATTGTCACCATCTCCCACTTCCACGTGGGAATTTCAGGTTGTTGAAGCAAACCTGACGGCTTCTGATGCTCAGCTTTGACTTGCGCACAAGTCAGACATTTAGCTACATACGCAGCTACAGACTTTTTCATACCAATCCACCAGTAGTTTGCCTTTAGATCCTGGTACATCTTATCAGCTCCAGGATGAACGGAATATTTGGAGCTGTGGGCTTCCTGGAGGATAACATCTCGAAGTCCTCCATAAACTGGAACCCATATTCGCCCATTCAGTCTTAGCATTCCATCCTTGTCATAGGATAACTACTCCTCAGTTACTCCTAGCTTTTCTTCAGGATAGTTAGCTTCCAACACAGCTTCCTTTTGTGCGGCTAACACCCTTTCGTTTAAATTATTCCTTATTTCTATGCGCTTGGCATTGATTCTTATCGGCTTCACTCTTTCTTTTCTGCTTAAGGCGTCAGCAACTACATTCACCTTGCCTGGATGGTATCTTATCTCACAGTCGTAATCATTTAAAGTTTCCATCCATCATCTTTGTCGCATGTTCAAGTCCTTCTGAACAAATGTTGAAGGCTCTTGTGATTCGAATAGATTACACACTTTGTTCCATACAAGTAGTGTCTCCAAAGTTTCAATGCAAACACAACGGCACCCAGTTCCAAGTCGTGGGTGGTGTAATTTTTCTCGTGCACCTTTAGTTGTCGTGAAGCGTAGGCAATGACCTTGCCTCTCTGCATGAGTACACAGCCCATGCCAGTGTGTGACGCATCGCAATACACCACGAATTCTTCTATACCATCGGGCAACGTTAACACTGGTGCATTGCTCAACTTCTTCTTCAGAACGTCAAAGGATTCCTGCTGCTTAGGGCCCCAATCAAACTTGATCTTCTTACGTGTCAACGAAGTTAGGGGCGCAGCAATCCTTGAAAAATTTTCGATGAATCGCCTATAGTATCCTGCTAATCCTAGAAAACTGCGAATCTCGGTAGGTGTCTTTGGCTCTTGCCAATTCATAACTGCTTCTACCTTAGCGGGATCTACTTGGATACCACGCTCACTTACCACATGTCCAAGGAATTGGACTTCTCGAAGCCAAAATTCGCACTTTGAAAATTTGGCATAGAGTTTCTCATGATGTAGAAGTTTGAGAATACAACGAAGGTGTTTCTCGTGGTCAGCTTGGTTCTTTGAGTAGATAAGGATGTCGTCAATAAAGACGATGACGAATTTATCCAGATAAGGCTTGCAGACGCGATTCATGAGATCCATGAATGCGGCTGGTGCGTTAGTGAGCCCAAAAGGCATCACTAGGAACTCGTAATGTCCATAACGAGTCCTAAACGCTGTCTTGTGAACATCTTCATCCTTGACCTTCAACTGGTGATAGCCTGACCTCAAGTCGATCTTTGAAAAGTAGCTTGCCCCTTGTAACTGATCGAACAGATCGTCGATCCTAGGCAAAGGATACCTATTCTTGATAGTGACTTTATTAAGCTCGCGGTAATCGATGCACAGACGCATCGATCCATCCTTCTTTTTGACAAACAAAATCGGCGCTCCCCAAGGAGACGAGCTAGGTCTAATAAAACCTTTAGCTAACAGATCATCTAACTGCGTCCTTAACTCCTTCATCTCCGTTGGTGCCAACCTATATGGTGCTCTCGCTACTGGCGCCGCACCCAGAATGATGTCAATTCGAAATTCCACTTGCCTATCCGGTGGTAAACCAGGTAGTTCTTCCGGGAAAACTTCAGGGTATTCCGAAATGACAGGGATATCTTCAATCTTTGGCTTTGGCTCATCAATAGTAACTTGTGCCATATAAATGACACAACCCTTCTGCAGACATCTGGATGCCTTGAGCATGGACACTTGCTCAGGCAATCCATGTTGGGTATCTCCTTGGATAGTAAGTGACTCACCAGACGGAGTTTTAACTACTACTTGCTTTCTGTTGCATAGAATCTGGGCTTGGTTATGTGATAACCAATCCATACCTATTACTATATCAAAACCGGCTAGCTTAAAGGGAAGTAAGGATAATGGAAAAGAGTGATTCCTAATGGATATAACACATCGATCTAAAACAGTTGAGGCGGTTTCTATGGTTCCATCAGCTAATTCCACCTCATACTTCACACTTAAGGCTTTTACAGGCAATTTTAACAACTCACAGAACTTATTATCTACAAAAGACTTATCTGCTCCAGAGTCAAACAATACTCTAGCAAAAACATCATTTACGAGAAAAGTACCTGTAATCACGTTGTCATCTTGAACAGCTTCCTTAGCGTCCATCTTGAAGACCCTTGCGTTGGTCTTTTTCCCTTCTTCAGTTTTCTTGGTGTTCTTTGGGCAATTAGACTTAATGTGCCCCTTCTCATTGCAACCATAACATGTTGCATCCTTCAGCTTCTTACATTCCAAGGTCTTATGATCTGTGGATCTGCAGATTCCACAGGATCTCGTGCGAGACTGGGATTTCGACTCAAATCGACACTTCCCAAAGTGGTTCTTCTTGCAAGTTTTACATTTGGGCTTATCCCCTGATTGTTGCCCATCTTTCTTAGATCCCGACCCTTTCTTGTGGTCGTCATTTCCTCGGTGTCTCTTATCTGATCTTCGTGAGGTATCGTCCTCACGCTTTCTCTTACTTTCTTCAGAGTTCCTAAGAGCTCTCAACCTGACTACGTCCATGGTAAGAGATAGAGACAGATCAGCTCCTGATCTGAAGGTTGCAGGCCTTGATGCCTTAACACTTGCTTTAATCTCTGGGGCTAAACCCCCGATGAAGCGAGCAATTCTCCTAGGTTCTGGGGTTACCAAGTACGGAACCAACCTAGATAGGGTATTGAAAGTGGTGAGGTAAGCCTGACAGTCTAAATTCTTCATCACCAATGATACGAAATCTGACTCGATTCTTTCTACTTCATGCTGCGGGCAATAATTATCTTTGATAAGAGCAACAAACTGATCCCATGATAAGTTGTAGAGTGGGATTTTCCCAGCAGCTTGTATGAGAGACTTCCACCATGCCAATGCTTCTCCTTTGAACGATTGGGATACATATTTAACTACATCCCTTTCAGCACAACCGCTGATGTCCACTACCGTATCCATTTCGTCCAACCAGGTCATGCAGTCAATCGCTCCCTTCTCCCCAGTAAAGTCCTGGGGTTTACAAGAGACGAAGTATTTGTATGTACATGACTTATCACGCGGTTCTGGCTTATGCTCGACCTTCCTTGACGGGACACTGTTTTGGTTGGATGAATGTCGCTCATCATCCTTTTTGAGCTCATCTTTCTTAGATACATCTTTCTTAGAGGGCGGTTTGCTATGAGCCTCCGAATGAACCTTGGGCTTGGAATGTGGCGCGGACCGGGTCCTACTTCGGGTCCCGTTTGATTCACTATATTGCCTTTCAATGGCTTTGGCAACAGCATTTTCCACTAATGCTTGTAGCTCCGCACCAGTTATATGTATTTTAGTGTTATCTGGGCTTTCCACTGGATGACTGTTTATTTCTTCAGACTTAGCCATGTAGCTTTAGGTGCTACATAAAAGTAAGGACAAGGTCTATTTAGAAGCCTAACAGTATTATCATTCTTGACGATTTATTAACCATGGTAAATAAGAGCCATATTAGTTAATTTGTTAATTAGTTTCATTCAGGACTTTTTATTAGCTACTTTACCCTAGAATGAAATATATATTGGCACAATAGGCCTAGTCACTTGGACAAATTTCTAAATTGGAATTTTAGATTCTATAGGATTAAAATTTGAATAATTAAAACAAATCAATCCTTTTCTTGGCAGGGGGTCTATAAACCACGGTTGCCTTTTTGTTTTATATGACATTAGTTATAATCCGTAGGCATTTTGTCACAATCAGATATATATAGAATATAAATTTCGATAATTTATTAAAAGGGTGACATGTGTGATTTTGCGGATCACACTAGCCAAGAATGTTAACATGTTTACAGATGTTAACAGAGATTTGAATCTTTTTAAACAGGTTCTACCATATTGGCCAGGTCTTTAATATGACATTCAAGCTAGTTTTTACCTTTTTAAGATTCTTATTATTAAAATGCTAAATTAAAATAATAATTGCTATTTTTCATTTATTCGTATATTATATTCATGCCTATAATTTAAAAAAATGAAAAACTTAAATTAACCATTTCAAATAAAATTAACTAACACAAGTTTGCCCTAAACGGGACTTTTACACAAATAACATGCCCACGCAGGGGTCAAACTAACAAACAAACCCACGCAGGGGTCAAACAGAAACAAACAAACCCACGCAGGGGTAGAACAGAAAGGAAAAAATATGCTCACGCAGGGGCAGAGTACAGAAATAAATGTCCTCGCAGGGACATGATTAAATAAACTAGCAAACAAAGGATTTAGTAGTCCTTCTTGCTTTTTCCATTGATTAAATCCACCATTTTCTTAAACATCCCATGATTATGCCGACGATCTTCCCGTAATTCATGCCGCATCTCTCGTCGTACTTCATTTATCCCTTGAAGGATTTCTTGAACATGTGGTGGCGACATCATCGGTGCCTGCGGTGGTAGCGGATAATGTGGTGGTTGAGGAGGTTGCGGCTGCTGATATCCATATGATGGGTATCCATAGGTCGATTGTCCCGTAGCCCAGGGACCTCCAAAAGTACCTTCCGGATTGAGAGAGTTGTAGTTCGCAGCTACCCAGTAGGGATCCTCTGTAAAGTTATAACCTGTGTGGATCGTCTGCTCGAAGGGATTGTATGCTGCCGCGCTAGTATAAGCAGGGATTGGGTCTCCGAAGTCCTGTGGTGGTGGTGGCGCGATTGGTGCAGAAGTTACTTCTGAGACGGGATGTGAAGATTCTCCCATCTCTGGTTCTTCGTGAAGTGGCTAGTACCGGCTGCCACCTGAATGTGGAGGGGTGCCGATGCGCACTCCCCCTCGTGCGGAAATCCGTGCGTTCGTTCGTCTTCGCCTCGGAGGCGGGGGAGGCAAAACCGGAGGTGGTGGCGGCGGTGGAGTGACCGCGACAAGTCGGGAATCCTCAGAAGGATTCTGCTGCTGCTGTGGCTGCTGTTGAGGCTGTTGCTGGGGGTGCAAGGGAGAGCTGTGTTGCGGCTGGTGCAGGGGAGAGTTATGGTAACTAGGGGTAAATACCCAGTCATACTGCCTGAATCTCTCCTCAAAGCTGTCGGGACCATTGTATGGTGATCCCACAAATGGTGACCCATCAGAAATCTCGATAGGGTGGTTCGGAGTTCCAGATGGTGGCATTGAGGGATCGGTATCTTCATCGACATCCATCGCATTGCCACCAGGAAAATGGTCTTCTGGTCCAAGTGGGTTAAAACCCATAGGCACATCAAGGTAGTCAGCAGGGTTGTACAGGCCTTGGAAAACAGGTGATGGGTGGTCAAAGGGTGATTGGTGTCCTTGGAGAGGAATATATGACTGGTGAGAGTTGTGGGGCTCATTTTCTGATTGAGGCCCAAAGGAGTGTGGGATAGAAGGTGAGGTACTCAGTGAAACCGAGTGCCTTGCAGGTTCAGTAAAAGACCTCCACAGATTTTGAGCATCTGTGTTATGGGAGCCTGAAGGTGTTCGCCTGTGCGAAGGTCCGGCTTCATGGTCGTTTCGGGCTGCATATGCTCCTTGTCCCCTTCCTCTTCCTCTCATACGTGGCGGCATTTTTTTTGTGAACCTGTCAAAAATCAAACAAGTGACACGACAAAATATATATAAGACAAGTTAGAAAATAAAACAAATTTTTGGATATTTCCTAAGTTCTATGTCTAGACTCGAGAATCGAGGAATGTGCAATTGTGTAACTGAGATTAAACACAAAAGGCTAGTGTTTAATTCACTCAACGTTGGCTCTGATACCAACCTGTCACACCCCTAATTTCCACGTGTCACCGGTGGGCCCGGTGGGGAGTATAGTGACGTAGTTGGCATCATCATAGACAAACAACACAATATATAAATGCACAGCGGAAGCAAAGATAGATTCATTTCAACTTTAATAGAGTGTAATATCAAATATCACTAATAGTTGAAACGGATCCACAGGCGGATTAAATAAAAATAAGATATCGTTCAACAGATTTATTGTCATCCAAGCTTGCGAGACTTATTGTGGACGCTCTAGAAGACAGCCAGCCTATTACGTGTAGTACCTGCACTTAACCTTTTGGGAAAATACGTCAGTTTACACTGGTAAATACAATTTAACTGACTCATTTTGAAAAGGTTGAAAATTGATTTGAATGCTCAAGGCACAAAACATTTTTATAACTTGGGATAATTATTTATTATAATCTTGTGAACGAATTACATGTTACTTGTGCGTTCAGTAGCCCGGATCTTGTCCGGGTTAAAGATCAATAGACACACCACAATAATGAGTTATACACTGACAGGTGTACGCCTACACCTCGTGCTCTGGTCGTGGCCATCTCGTAAGATGATGCCAAGGATATCCGGGACATGGTCATTAATCCCCCAAAGGCTTAAAGTAAACAAGACTGTTTAAACGAGCCGATCAAATTATTCAATTAACCACCCAAGGATGTAAGATTTGATGCTCGATCAAGCGGTATTCTATATACCGTAACCCAAGCCCGTATAGGGAAAATAAGTTAAAAGTATTTACCTTGGTAAGTATAAATCACAACTAGCAAGTGAAGGTAGCTTTTACTGGTTCTTCTATTCTGGAACAAAGGTTTATAATAACCTATTAGATTCCTAACGAATCTTTATTTAAGCCTAAGCTTAGACCGGTTAGTTTTAAGGACGATACGGTTCAAACGCACGATTAAGCGAAGACCGGATAGAACGTGATTTAGACCCGACAAGTTTGAATACTTGTATAACATGGGTATGCTAAATACATTCTGGATTTTGAGACAAAAATGATAATGTTTGACCCGTTTCGGTCAATTTATGCAAACTAGTTACATAAACCGAACCGAACGCTAAAAGAGCGTTACGGGTAACCATAAGAGTCATATGCAAGTTTCCTGAGATAATATGCCTTAAATATGTTATACTCTCAGTAAGATATCTTCTATTATGCCCCATACGAAATTTAACTCAATGTACGCCTCATAAGGGATTTTTGGTCATTTAAAAGATTATAAAAGAGTTAAATTTGTAATCTGAGTTACAGGTCTGATTTACACAGCAAATACACTTAATTTAATATGTTATAACAGTAGGTTATGACCCGTATGTGAAACTTATCATTTAAAACCAAACTATGCCCCTTAGGGGTATTTTGGTAATTTCACAAGGGCTCAAATGGTCAAAACTGGAAACCTGAGTTCAAAAACTTGTGCTTACTGTTATTATATAAAAATGTACTAAAAACATCAGTAGGTATTAACTTTATATGTTTAATATGATTATAGTACATACTATGCGTTAAAAATGCTTAAAAAGCCGATTTGGAGCCATTTCCGGGTTTTTAAAAGAAAGCTGAGATTTTTATAATTCCAGAAGGCTCAAAATATTTTATTTAACAAATAAAATCAGTAGAAAAAGGTTTGGGGTCAAAAGGATTTGTAGAATTCATTTTATGGCCAAGAAGGGCAAAATCGGTATTAACCGAATTAAACTTAGAGACCTATGTTATGCTCAGCCAAAAATTAAATAAAAATCATCAAAAATCCCAAAATATTATATTACATCAGTGGGTAAAAAGTTTTATATCAAAAAGTGGGTTTAAATAGGCTATACGCTAATTACGCCGTTTACTTAACATAAAGCTTTCAAATTACGATATTGAGCATAACTCTTAATCTAGACCTCAAACTGATATCAAATTTTAAGTGCAAGCTTATAAATCAGTAACAAACGTTTCTACTCTTTCACTTTTTCAAAAATCGCGTTTTATAGCAAAAAGGGCATAATAGTCAACTTTTAAACATAAATCGGAAACATGCATATGCATCGGATGAGTATTGAACCAAGTTGTAAAATCACAGAGAGTTGTACATATATGAAATTGGTTCAAAATAAGCTCTAAGGCAGATCTCAAACATGCATGCACGGATCAGAATTGAGAGTCAAAGAAGAAGTCAATTTATGAGACTTTCGGTTCCGATCCGGGTTTAAACTGAAAATTGTCGAGATGAACTTGTTGAGACACGTTCTTACATTGATTACCAAGTTATTTTAATGATCAAATAGGTTGCATGTACCCTACATTGCTAATCATGCTTAAATTTGCAAATACACATTCTGTTGACTTTTTGAAACAAGCTTTGACTCGACAATTATCATGTTTAGAGTGGGAATCTAAAAATACCCTTTTAAGGGTTTGTTTCCCACATAAATACCAACTTGTAGGTACTTTCAATTCGAGAAATGACTGAGCCATTTTCGATTAATCATGAAGTCAAACTAAATTTACGACGGATTGACTTTCGGTTAATAAACTAAGCTAGAACGAATTAGAGAAAGGTATGAACACTTACAAGAGTCCTAATAAAGCTTAGAGAGCACTAGAATGCCTGAGGTTGATCAGAGAAGCTCCAGAAGTGGTTCTTGTGAGTTATGAAAATGTAAGTGATGAAAGTTTACAACTTCAATGATCTTTATAACAAGTTTAATCTCATGGGAGGTTGCCACAAAGGTCTAGGGATGTTGTAAGATGAGTCCAAGTGCCCCTAGCTGCATGTAATACCATTGGTGAGGCTCTGGAGTGGACAACAGCTGGTTACAACTCGAAATCAGACCCATAATTGACATCTGGCCGTTTTCTGTCGCTGGGCCCGCTTAAGGACCCCAGGCGGGCCGCCTGGCTTCTTCTGATCCACAAAAAACCTCTTAAATGTTGATGTTTTGGTCCTTGGTCCTTTGTTACGTGGTTTTTGCTATTTGTCTTGCACATTAGACCCTCAAATATGATCTTTAAGGACCTTGAGACATTTACAAACATGGTAAAGTCCTTGGTTAACTTTGTGCTTACCCGAAAAGTCACGAATTTCAACGTTGACGCACTTAACCCTTCGTGCACGGTTTTGATCATAACTTTCTCATACGATAACGAAACTTCATGAATTTTTACCACATATTCTAGTGAGTTTATTTTATTATTACAAAGCTTCAGGTTTGCCTAAAGATCACTCAGAGGTATACATTCAACATGTTGACACAATTAGCCCCTGTAGTTTGCAATTCCTCACTTTCTTTCATTTTTCGCTTTGTATGATCCATGATATGTCCGTTTAGGATTATAACCACCATGTAGGGTTATTGTAGAGCCTATTTTTCCATTGTTGACACTTTGGACCCTTATAATCCCATAGTTTCACTGTTTGTCAACTTTAGTCCCTCTAAAGTATGTTTTCATATATTCAAAGCCTATGCCACGTGTCAATGCATTATTGGACGTAAATTTCCGAGGTGTTACAACCAGATATCATGTTTGCAACATGTGTCTGTGCAAGATCCCAATCAACCCCTAGAAAGTCAAACCTTATTGCTGTAAAAAGGATATTCAGATACCTCAAAGGTGCTCCCACACTTGGTATCTGGTATCTAGCTGATGGTAAAATTGAGCTTTCAGGTTTCTTAGATAGTGACTTTGCTGGATGTGATAAAACAAGGAAGTCCACTTCAGGAGGGTGTCAATTCCTAGGCAATTGCTTAGTGTCTTGGCAAAGCAAAAAGCAAGCAGCTGTTTCCACTTCCACTGCTGAGGCAAAATATATAGCTGCTGCAAGCTGTACAGCCCAACTGCTCTAGCTTCAAAATCAGTTACTGGATTTTGGTATCACTGCCTTGAAGACACCACTCATGTTGGACAGCCAGGCAGCAGAAAATATCATCAAAAATCAAGTTTCCCACTCAACCACAAAACACATCGACATCAGACATCACTTTGTGAGGGATTGCTATGAAAAAGGTTTGATTTCTCTCCATCATGTTCCAACTAAGGATCAGCTGGCAGATGTGCTAACCAAAGCATTAGACACATCCACCTTTGAAAGCTTGATCTCTAGAATTGGCATGCTAAACATGGAATAACAGGCAAAATCCTATTTTTCTATGAATAAAAGCGTTAAAATGTTTTCAGAAAATCAAAAATCCATCCTTAAAAATAGCTAAAAATGAACTTTTCATTAAAATCCTAAAAGTCTGCCATAACCACTGATGGGTTCAAAAGTCTGCTCTACTTCAAAAGTCTGTCCACTGCTGAAAGTCATTCCCTGTTCTCACATTCCTTTGATAAGCACTGATGTTCAAAATCAATGTTATATCTACTGCTCTGCTATCCACTGATAGTTAAAAGCATCCACTGCTCTCCACTACCGTTACAACTACTGTCTACACCAGTTGTTTTCACAAAAAGTACTGTCCTTCATTTCACCAGGGGATGGCATGCGGACAGTACATAGTGGTCAGACCTTTTGTAACCGTTGCCACATCAGCATTCACTTTTCCTCCATAAAACCCCTCTTTCAAACCCCAAACAGGGTTTCACTGTCGAATTGAATTCTTAAAAATTCTTTTCTCAAAGCAGTTTCCATCCTATTCCATCAAATTTCTTCATCCGCAAACTCATCTTCGATCCTCATCTTCAAAATGACAAAATCGAAATCATCCGCAAAATCTTCCAAAAGGGCCTCTCAAAAGGCTACCACCACAGAAATCCCACACAAACCGTCTCATAATCTTCTGGGTCTTCTCACGAAACCCGGCACCATCGATACATTTGATTCCATCCTCGATATGCTCACTGCGTCAAAGTACAAAACTTTGCTTACAGCAGATGCTCCTATCTACCTGCAAACCCAGAGAGAGTTTTGGAAAAATTGTACTCTTGACAAACAAGGGGAAGATGTCATAGCCATTAACTCTACTCTACAGAAAAAAGCAGTTCAAATAACACCACAATCCATATCAGAAGTCTTTCAGCTCGATGATCAGGAAGGTAAAGATTCTTTCCCTAAAAACAAGTTAAAAATTGAATTCATTGAGAGAGGGTATGCAGACACAATGATGAAGAGGGATACCTTACAAAAAGGTTTCTTTCCTCCTGCAACAAGATTTTTATTCCATACCCTCCTCATGTGTGTTTCAAATAAAACCACTTCTTTTAATGAAATACCACTGAAGATTCAAAACCTGAGATATGCTATTCTTCAAGAAGAAAACTTTAATTATTCCCAGGTAATCTTCAATGATTTGGTTAAAAATGTTGAAACAAAATCATTCTTACTGTTTCCAAGATTTTTAAGTTATTATTTTGAGAAAAAATTCAGTAAGGATGATATTGCTGTAATAAACCAAGGTGAATCTTTACAAATGCACAGCTTAACTGCTGAAACTTTTACAAGAATGTCCACACCTTTCAAAACACAAACAGAGGTGCCTGAGCAGAATTTAGCAGCAAACACTGCTCCTCAGGCATCTGCTGCTGAGCCCACTGCTCAAGGTGATCAAGGTAGCAGCACAACTGCCTTGAAACGCACACCTAAAATCATCAAAAAGCCACAAAAGAAGAAAACTCAAAACCCCCCCCAAACCCATCAAAAAGGCAACTCTGGAGGATGAGATACCAGAGCAACTGCCAGTGACAACACAAAAGTCACATCAAACCACTGCTGCTACTTCCTCACAGCAGTTGGTAAAAATATCTCAACCCACAGCTGAAACCCCTCCTATCTCTTCACAAAAAGAACAGGTTGTACAACAAGGGTCACCACATCATGATGCTCTGGAAGCACTTGTTTCCATCATCCACAGCCCAATACCCAGGGCAAATCCTGTTTCTACACCCAAATTCACATCCCCAATTCCCCCAAACACCAAACTACTGTTGGATGCAATTGATTTGAATCTGGCACAAACCAGTCCTTCTCACTCACCTGTTTATGAGAATATACCTCAACATGAGACTGGGCTTGATGTATCAATCTTTGCTAACCCACCAACACAACCTGAGGAGGTTACACCCCTTGAGTTACAAGTAATTCTTGGTGGTACTCCAAGTGAAGCAGCCACTACAAGTGTGGAACCTACAGGTTTACATTTGGACAGTGGTTACATCAATAAGACTTCCTTAGAGGCAATTCCTTCCATAACACCTCTGTTATCTGCTAGTGAGTTTGTAATAACCACTGGTTCCATCAAAAGATTATCAAGTGTTGAAGGAAGAAGACCCCAGTACCAAGAAAAAGGGGCATCAGTTGTTGATGTTTGGAGTACACTCCCTACCTCAACCTCTGATAAAACCACTGCTAGTGGGAAATCAGATGATCCCATTAAATTGGGTGATGGTTTAAAGTACCAGGAATTGACGGAAAGAGTTGAAAAACTGGATACATCTGTTGTAGAAATAGAAGAAATGCTGCAACAGTTGTTAATAGTTCAAATGGTACCATCCACTGCTGTTCCACCTCATGCACCTGCTCCACCACCAGCAGATGTTACAAATGAGCTCTGGAATCTTTTTCAACCATTTCTCCACCAACAACAATAGATGGCTGAGCAGCAGCATGCAAAACATGTTCAAGAGCTTAGAGAAGCAATGGAGTCTACTTTCAAAACCACCCAAGCAGACATCAAGGCTATAAAATCACATCTGTTGGCAACCACTGGCACTGCTCCTCCAATAGTTCTGTTTATTGATGAAATCCCCACAGATAATGCCAAAAAAGGGGAGAAAATTAAGGAGTGGACAAATAAAGGGATTGATAATGGGTAGTATCTTGATCCAGAAAAGGATGCAATGCTCAGAAATATTCCCTTGCCAGATGGTAGCAAGAAGGTTGATGTTACCCAGAATGCACTTGATGATGGTGTCATAAGTGTAAAAAGGGATAGAGCGGCAAAGGATTTATCAAGGTGGAATGTGGAGAAGAGAGATTTCATGGAGCTGAATGCGCAGGGTTGTTCTGGTGAAAAGGATGATCAAAATCTTGTTTCAAAAAGAAATCTTACTAGAAAAGTAAGAAAACCCAAGTCCACACCATCCAGTCTTCCAAAGCATACTTCAAAACCACTATCCAAAAGCCACCAACATCAAACCTCCACCCAAACAGCTGCTGAAACTCCTGTTGTATCAACATCTGCTGGTACTTCAGTTGTTTCAACATCTGCTCTCACTTCAACACACACCACTTCAACAGACACCACTACCACTGCCTTATCACCACCAAAAACAACATCTCCACGATCACTTCCTGCCATAAAGCAGAAGACAGCAGATGTTAAAACATCTGTTGTAATGACAACAGTGGTTGAAACACCAGTTGTTTCAACAGCTGTTTGTCAGTCACAAACCACTCAAACCACCTCCACTGTTCCACCCAAAACATCATCTGCCTCTCCTAAAATAAAAAGGAGAAGGATTATCATATCAGATGATGATTCTCCATCACCGCCACCAACAGCTTCAAAATCCCAAGCACTTGTCACAATTCCAAAACCCATTCCTCTCTCTTCAACTCAAATTCAAAAGCCATTACATCCTGCAGGTGTTATGTTTCCTTTAGAACTCATAGTAGTTAGAGATGAAATCAAATCTTTCTACTATGAGGATAAACCTGCCAAAAGGAGCTTGCCTTCAGTTAAAGGATATCCGAGGCCAAACAACATTGAAGAATATTTAGAAATTAAAGCCAAGCAAGCAGAGGATATCGCTAACAAAAATAAACAAGGGAAATCTGATAGGGAATTTCAGCAAAACTATCAGTTTCTTCTCACACAGGTCAGATCAATGGAGCAATTTGCCAAAAATGTTAGTCAACAAATTTCAAAAAGGGCAGATGAGACCCTGAGAAAAGACTACATTGAAAATATCATGACCTACAAGAAATACAAGGGGGAGAAACACATGTACAAAAACTGGACCATTCCTGATCTTGAAAAAGAAGTAGCCAGGATTCATGAAATGATCAAAAATAAAGTCCAGCAGACTCCTCCTGAAAAATTCAAACAATTTTAAGCTGAAAAGGCATTAGAGTTGAAAAGAATGAAAGAGGAGCTTATAACAACTGATTATGGGTCAAAGAGTTCTGTGTCAAAGTGGGGAGAAGCCAGGGTCAGGGCTACCTATAAAAGGTTGGAGGAACTTAGGAAGAAAGATCCAATAGCTCACAAAAACCTGACTACTCCAAAGCAGAGGTTTCAAAACGACCACCAAAGCTGCAAGCCAAAAGAACCACTGCTCCTGCTGGTGCTGCCATCTACAAAAGAAGGAGTCAAAACCAGTTGGGTGCTGAAACAGTTCAAGATCTAATTGCTGGAAATGACCTTGTAAAAGAGGGTATTATGTTAATGATGAAAGAAGAATCTGAACTGGAACAATCTGCAAGTACTGCTCAGCCAGTCATGAATAGGCCAGCATCACCAAAAACCTCATCAAATAAAAAGCTCCCAAGAAACCCACCAGGCTCAAAAGTACTAAAGTGGAAAACTGATAAACAGACCCACGTACTGACAGTGTTCAAGTCTAGTGGAGATGTGAAGAAATTAACAAGGAAACAAGCTCTTGGCCAGAGTCTTGAAGATTTGCAGGATCTCCTTGATCTTCCACTTAGCAAGGATGATGATGATACAGATGCCTTAACCTTTGAATTACAACTTATAACAACCCTAACGTAAACCGACACCCTTATAATTTTCTGACACCCTAGTATACCATAAAATATCCTAATATGTTTTAAATTACAGCCCGTATGTGAAAACCAAAGCCCGAAATGTGATATAGCATTATAAATAAAAATAAAACAAGTTTATTCAAGTTGAGGCGGGCCGCGTAGACCCACCCCAACCATTCACGCGGGCCGTATGAAGGTGTAAACCGGATTCCTTTGATTTCTTTAAGTTGAAGCGGGCCGTGTAAATGCTCCCGATAGTTAACGCGTGCCGCGAGTGTCCAAAATGGTGGCGCAGCCCTGAGCTGACAGGTGTCGAGAGCGTGTCGAACCTAGTAGATGACCGGGTCAAGCTATTGCGTTGACCAAGATTGACGCGGACCGCGTAAACCTGGCCTGTGTTTTACGCGGGCCGCCTGGATGTCCGATTTCACAACTATAAATAGAATGCATCAATGTTCGTTTTCCGTTGCTCACACTTTCAATCTCAAATCACAATTTCGGTAGGAAGTAATTATACGCGGGTATTATACCCCCTAAATAGCGAGGTTTTGCTCTGTTGTAAGTATTATAACCCCTGGAGACGTATTAGATACGCTGCCCGATTGATCTAGAGTTCCGTAACGGCTGTTGTGGTTCTGCCTGACGTAGTCGTTGGAATGCCGTCTCGGGGAGGGTATTACTACTGTTAAAATGGGTTATTATACTAACACACGTGCATTTGTGTAAATTATAGATATTCACCAGGAAACCCTAAAGGAAAAACCTAAGACAGCAAAGTGAGTAATCTCCTTTTTGTTAACAGTTTTTACAAAACCTTAACCTTTTTACAATGCAATTTAGCAGTGATTGAGTCTTTGTAATTCTACAATTACTGCCGGTATGTTGGGGTTTTGTATACAAAATGTGAGTAACGTTACCATTGGACGAAGAGTTAGCCAATGTGTAATATGACCCACAAGTCAGGATTGACAGTACTGAATGAGTAATTGGGTAGATATAAACATTGTAATCGCCCTCAATACTGTTTAAATTAAATTAATATTTCTTGATTAAACTGGGATTCACTCACCAGTATTTTCCACTGACAAAATGTTTTTAAAATGCGTTTCAGGTAACACAATGTGAAAGCCAATTAGAAGCCAGCTGGACAGCACTGAAGGCTTGGAAAAGTGGCTATAAAAGTTACCTAAATAAAAGAAAGCGTTTATTTCAATAAAGTGGGATTTATCCCTGTAAATCAGTTTGTAACGAAAACTTGGGTTTTACCTATGTGTTTAATATTATAAAATGTGGTGGTTTACTCTGATTTAATATTTCCTAACTACGGTCCTGATGAAAATTTCCGCTGCCAAATAAGTAATAACGTGATACCACCAAAACTGGTTCATGGCCGCCCGTTCCCGGGAATTAGGGATCGGGGGTTGTGACAGAAGGTGGTATCAGAGCTATGCCACTGATTCAGCCACAGAAGTGTTCCGCTGACATCAAAATTCAAAGTGTTAGGAAATAAATTACGGGAATACGTGCATAATTGTATTTTCTTGTTATGTGGTATCTGACTATTTGTTAGTTTACAGTATAAGCGACCAAGGACCATCTGACGCGTATCGTCAATTGTCTGGTTCGCCTAGGAGCGAAGGCACCTCCTCTTCTCAGCCTGCCCTCTCAGGGTATTCTGCTGATACGGAAGAAGGAATCTTTGTGTTTAAGGCTCAGTCTGAAGAGCCATTTCCTCAGAAAAAGAGGGGATGGTTCAGTAGGGGAGCACACGAGCGTAGGAAACGTATGAAAAAGTTGCAGGAACAACGAGTGTTAGCCGCAGCTAAAAGAGAAACTGATGCCTATGCCCAGGATATGCTCAATAGGGGTATAGCTAATATTCACATTTTAGCAACCACTGCAGCTGACCCAAACCTGGAGCAAATGCTAGCACCCCAACCACAACTACCAAATCCTGACCAGCCCATGGAAATAGAAAACCCTGAAAACCAAACAGAAATGCCTGATTATAACCCGGAGGAGATACCTAGGGTACCTACACCAAATCCCCTAGACCCAAACAATTATGACCCCTGGTGGGACGATGTTAGGGACTATGTGCAACAAAACCCGATACAGGAAAATGTGCTGATGCCCAACTTAGGAGCCTACCCAGGGTTAGATCCTCAAGATCCCTATAACGTTAGTGATGCATACATTAGGGAGATCTTAGAGAATCCCTACCCATACCAGGCCCCGTACCAGGAACCCGCACCCCAGATTCCAAACCCAGTCCTAGAACCTGCACCCCCAATGAGTGCAGAAAACGTACAAGAACTTAGGACTTTTGGTGAGGAAATTTAAGAAAGCAGTGAGAGAATTCGACAGGTGGGAGAGCGTCTAGTATGGAAATACGACGAGCGCAATATGGATTTTTGGATGAATCCATATCAGTGAACATGATGGTGGAAACGGTAGTAGTAATAATAATAATAATAATAATAATAATAATAATAATAATAATAATAATAATAATAATAATAATAATAATAATAATAATAATAATAAATAATATAATAATATGTGTGTACGTGTTAGAAAAAAAAACTACGGATGCATACTATTAGTATTGTAGCTTTATATTTCAGTTGGTATTGTAATTTTAATTTCAGTACTGGTGTGTAATAGATGCATAATATATGAATAGAGTAAAAGTCGCAATGCTCGACGCTTTTGACTAAAAGTGCGTGTCATGTGATTGGCTATATTCAAATATTATTTGTGATATTAATATTTGGTAAATGTTTAAAATTCAGATGGCCGACGAGGGAAATCAAGATAATCTGAATAACGATAACCAGAGTCACAATAACGTGGTTAATGAGAATCCAAACAACAATGGAAACCAAATGGATAATAGTGCAGTTCAACATATAGTGGCACAAGGAATTATAGATGCAATGCCATTTATTATTCAAACAGTTCAAGAAGCGGATAATAAAAGTAAGCATAGCAGTAAGCGACCAACTGAACCGGAACACAGCGTGAATAATGGACTCATACTTCAAGCGCCCATTCCTAAAAGAAGAAGAACCATGCCATATGGTTGTTCTTACAAAGAATTCTGGTCCTGTAAACCAATAGAATTCTCAGGCAATGAAGGACCCATTGCAGCTTTACGTTGGATAGAGAAGACTGAAGCTGAGAAGACTGAAGCTGTTCTAAAGATAAGCAAATGTGCTGAAGAAGATAAGATAATGTTTGCTTCGAATCTGTTTAAAAATGCAGCCCTAGAATGGTGAAACACTATCCTCCAGTCAAGAGGAAGTGATAGAGTATACAACATGGAATGGGAGGAATTTAAAAACATGGTAGAAAGGAAATTCTGCCCTCCCAATGAAAAGGAACAGATAGCAAATAAGTTTCTGAATCTTAGAATGACCGGGGTAGACAGTAAGGGTTACACTACCACATTCTTTGAATATGCTAGGATAGTACCAACCCTTGCATCACCTGAACCGGTATTAATCTCCCGTTACATCTGGGGATTAATTGGAGAGATTAGACATGTAGTCAAGGCAGCTAGACCCCAAACCATAGAAGAAGCTGTAGAACTAGCCAATACCTTGACTGATGAACTGGTACGAACTAGAGAAGAAGACCAGAGAAGAAACCTATCCCAAAGGCTTACCCAAGAATTCCGTTCTGGGAATTACAACCGTAGAAATGTAGGTTCTACATCTGCACCTTATTGCAAGTATTGCAAAAGGAAGCATTCTGGAAAATGCTCCATATATTGCAATTTTTGCAAAATGGCAGGTCACAAGGAAGAAGACTGCAGAAGGAAAGCCAACAACCGCATATGCTTCAATTGTGGAGAAAAAGGTCACATCAAGCCAAACTGCCCAAAATTGACTCCAGCCCCAAACAACAAGAACCCTAAAAATGCTAGAGCATTTGTTCTAACTGCAGATGAAGCCAAGATGATCCCGGACGTCATAGCTGGCACGTTTTTAGTTAATGATATTTTTTCTAAAGTATTATTTGACTCTGGTGCAAACCAAAGTTTTATTAATACTTCGTTTTGCAAACTTCAAAATCAATCATTAACTAAACTACCACAAGAATGTCTAGTAGAGACCGCAAATGGAGAAACCGTTAAGATTTCTGACATCTTGCAAGGAGCAAGTATATAAATTTTTAATCAAAAGTTTATTGCAAACCTTTACCCAATGAATCTGGCTGGATTTGATGTTGTGTTAGGAATGGATTGGTTAATAGCCAATAAAGCCAGTATTTTATGTGATCAAAAGTCAATTCAAGTAAAGTCACCAAAGGGTGAAAAGATCACTATTAAAGGAGATAAACCATCTAGATCCACTAAATTCATCTATGTGATGAAAACTGCAAGTTATATAAGAAAAGGATCTATAGTGTATTTGATTTCTATAATCACTAACACTAAAGAAAAAGAACTAAAAGACATTCCAGTAGTGTCCCAGTTTTCAGATGTCTTTCCAGAAGAATTGCCAGGACTACCGCCAGACAGGGAAGTTGAATTCAGAATCCACCTGCTACCAGGGACAGCCCCGATTGCCAAAGCACCTTACCGTTTGGCACCCGCTGAAATGCAGGAACTGAAGAAACAATTAGACGAATTGTTGGAAAAAGGATTCATACAACCAAGCTCATCGCCATGGGGAGCACCGATATTATTTGTTAAAAAGAAGGACGGATCAATGCGTATGTGCATTGATTATCGTGAATTAAACAAGGTCACGATTAAGAATCGGTATCCATTACCGAGGATCGATGATTTGTTTCATCAACTTCAAGGAGCTCGATTTTTCTCTAAAATCGATTTAAGATCAGGATATCATCAATTAAAAGTACAGGAAGAGTCCTAAAACCGCATTTAGAACGAGGTATGGTCATTATGAATTTACTGTCATGCCATTTGGTTTAACCAATGCCCCAGCCGCATTTATGGACATGATGAACCGAATATGTAAACCATATTTGGATAAATTCATAATTGTCTTCATAGATGGATATTCTAATTTACTCTAAAAGTAAGGAAGAACATGCAAAGCATTTGTAATTACTTTTAAGCTTGTTAAGAAAGGAAAAGCTTTATGCTAAGTTTTCAAAGTGCGAATTTTGGTTAGAACAGGTATAATTCCTTGGACATTTAGTAAATCATGAAGGAATTCATGTGGATCCAACAAAGATCGAGGCAATTACCAGATGGAAAACCCCTGAGTCACCAACTGAGGTTAGAAGTTTCTTAGGATTGGCCGGTTATTATAGAAGATTTATTCGAGATTTTTCTAGAATAGCCATTCCTTTAACTAAGTTAACCTGTAAATCTGTTAAGTTTGAATGGGGACCAAAACAAGAAGAAGCCTTTAGAATCCTTAAGCAAAGATTAATCCATACACCCATACTAGCGTTACCAGAAGGAACTGAAGACTTTGTAGTCTTTTGTGACGCTTCTAAATTAGGTTATGGATGTGTATTGATGCAACGACAAAAGGTTATAGCTTATGCATTTAGATAGCTTAAGAGTCATGAAGAAAATTATTCAACCCATGATCTGGAATTAGGAGCTATAATTTTTGCCCTTAAGATTTGGAGACATTACCTTTATGGAAGTAAATTTACCATATTCACAGATCATAAGAGTTTAAGATATCTTTTGGGCAAAAAGAGTTGAATATGAGACAAAGACGCTGGATGGAATTGCTTAGCGATTATGATTGTGATATTCAGTATTATGCAGGAAAAGCCAATGTAGTGGCAGATGCTTTAAGTCGAAAATATCATGAAAAGCCAAAAAGGGTACGTTCTCTTAAATTAAATCTGCAAGTAGATTTAAACAATCATATTAGAAAAGCACAAGAATCAGTAATCAAGGAAGATACTGAAAAATTAAAAGGAATGATTAAGGAATTAGAGCAAGGAACATATGGAATTTGGAGGTTCCATAAAAAGAGAATGTGGATACCTAAATTCAGAAATTTACGTCACTGTATATTAGAAGAAGCTCATAACTCTAAATATACGATGCATCCAGGAAATGATAAAATGTACCAGGATTTAAGGAAAAATTTCTGGTGGATAGGAATGAAAAAGGATATAGCAGCTTATGTTTCTAAATGTTTAACTTGCTCACAAGTTAAAGCTGAACACCAGAAACCCTCAGGCTTGTTACAACAATCAGAAATGCCAGTTTGGAAATGGGAATTGATAACAATGGATTTTGTTACTAAATTACCCAAAACAAGAAAAGGAAATGATACAATCTGGGTGATTGTAGATAGGCTAACCAAGTCAGCTCATTTCTTACCAATGAAGGAAACTTTTAGTATGGAACAATTAGCCAAATTGTATGTAAACAAAATTGTTTCATTACATGGAATACCTTTATCAATTGTTTCTGATAGGGATAGCCGTTTTACCTCTCATTTTTGGTCAAGTTTCCAAAAGGCAATGGGAACCAAACTGAATCTAAGCACCGCTTATCATCCTCAAACGGACGGGCAAAGTGAAAGAACAATTCAGACAATGGAGGACATGCTTAGAGCTTGTGTAATTGATTTCAGAGGTAATTGGGACGATCACTTACCCTTAATAGAATTTTCTTACAATAACAGTTATCACACAAGTATCAATGCTGCACCATTCGAAGCACTTTATGGACGAAAGTGCAGAACCCCAGTCTGTTGGGCAGAAATTGGGGAAAATCAACTATCTAGACCCGAAATAGTACAAGAAACAACTGATAAAATCATTCAAGTCAAGGAACGATTGAAAGCAGCATGTGATCGACAGAAAAGCTACGCTGACAACAGACGTAAGCCGTTAGAATTTCAGGCAGGAGATAAAGTATTGTTAAAAGTCTCACCTTGGAAAGGAATGGTAAGATTCATCAAAAAAGTGAAGCTAAGTCCCAGGTATATTAGACCTTTTAAGATTATTAAAAGAATAGGACCTGTAGCCTATCAGCTATAACTGCCAGAGGAAATGGCAGGAACACACAATGTATTTCATATATCCAATCTCAAAAAGTGCCTAGCTGATGAATCACTCGTAGTACCTCTTAAGGACATAGAGGTAAATGAACAACTCAAATTTGTAGAAAGGCCTCTACAGATTGAAGATAGGACAATTAAGAATCTCAAGCACAAGAGACTAGTTCTGGTCAAAGTGAAGTGGAATTCCAAAAAAAGGACCTGAGTACACATGGGAGCTTGAATCAGAAATGTAAAAGAAATATCCGCACTTGTTCCAGTAGATCTCGAGGACGAGCTCTAAAACAAGGTGGGGAGGATATAACAACCCTAACGTAAACCGACACTTATAATTTTCTGACACCCTAGTATACCTTAAAATATCCTAATATGTTTTAAATTGCAGCCCGTATGTGAAAACCAAAGCCCGAAATGTGATATAGCATTATAAATAAAAATAAAACAAGTTTATTCAAGTTGAGGCGGGCCGCGTAGACCCACCCCAACCATTCACGCGGGCCGTATGAAGGTGTAAACCGGATTCCTTTGATTTCTTTAATTTGAAGCGGGCCGCGTAAATGTTCCCGATAGTTAACGCGGGCCGCGAGTGTCCCAAATGGTGACGCAGCCCTGAGCTGACACGTGTCGAGAGCGTGTTGAACCTAGTAGATGACCGGGCCAAGCTATTGGGTTGACCAAGATTGACGCGGGCCGCGTAAACCTGGCCTATGTTTTACGCGGGCCGCCTGGATGTCCGATTTCACAACTATAAATAGAATGCATCAGTGTTCGTTTTCCGTTGCTCACACTTTCAATCTCAAATCACAATTTCTGTAGGAAGTAATTATACGCGGGTATTATACCCCCTAAATAGCGAGGTTCTGCTCTGTTGTAAGTATTATAACCCCTGGAGACGTATTAGGTACGCTGCCCGATTGATCTAGGGTTCCGTAACGGCTGTCGTGGTTCTGCCCGACGTAGTCGTTGGAATGCCGTCTCGGGGAGGGTATTACTAATGTTAATATGGGTTATTATACTAACACACGTGCATTTATGTAAATTATAGATATTCACCAGGAAACCCTAAAGGAAAAACCTAAGACAGCAAAGTGAGTAATCTCCTTTTTGTTAACAGTTTTTACAAAACCTTAACGTTTTTACAATGCAATTTAGCAGTGATTGAGTCTTTGTAATTCTACAATTACTGCCGGTATGTTGGGGTTTTGTATACAAAATGTGAGTAACGTTACCATTGGACGAAGAGTTAGCCAATGTGTAATATGACCCACAAGTCAGGATTGACAGTACTGAATGAGTAATTGGGTAGATATAAACATTGTAATCTCCCTCAATACTGTTTAAATTAAATTAATATTTCTTGATTAAACTGGGATTCACTAACCAGTATTTTCCACTGACAAAATGTTTTTAAAACGTGTTTCAGGTAACACAATGTGAAAGCCAATTAGAAGCCAGCTGGACAGCACTGAAGGCTTGGAAAAGTGGCTATAAAAGTTACCTAAATAAAAGAAAGCGTTTATTTCAATAAAGTGGGATTTATCCCTGTAAATCAGTTTGTAAGGAAAACTTGGGTTTTACCCATGTGTTTAATATTAAATGTGGTGTTTAATAGTATGAAAATTTCCGCTGCCAAATAAGTAATAACGTGATACCACCGAAACTGGTTCACAGCCGCCTGTTCCCGAGATTTAGGGATCGGGGGTTGTGACACAACTCAAAGGGCAAATAAGGGAACTGCTGATGAGGCAATAAAGATCTACAATAATGGAGAGTTTTGGCATTATCTGTTCCAGGGGGATATTGTTGGGATTGAACCCTACCAAAGGAACAGATAATGAAAGCCAAAACTGGATCAGAGTAGTGGATCCAGAATAAGCAGATGTTTGGTTGCAAGTCTCTCCCCTTGAAAGTGGTTTCAACATCTGCAGACCTCCTATCTACTGATCATGCAAACTGCTGACCTACAACTGCTGATCATGCAAACTACTGACCTGCAACTGCTGATCAAGTCAAAGACTGTTGAAGAACTAAAGCTCTGCTGTTCAATCTACTGCCTTGTTTCAGGCACTGCTGATCATGACAAGTACTGCTGGGTTCACAGTAGTGGAAGGATGCAGCAGCAGTTTATGTTTACTTTCTGTACTGAATTGTAACATCAGTAGTTAGCATAGCAGTGTTTGTATAGGTCAATTGTTAAGAGTTTGTTAGGAGGTTATATGTCACTTTCATGGTGACGTCAGCTTAGATGCTCAGTAGTTTGCTAGTGCCTATAAATAGAACAATACTCTGTACTGTTCTGTTCAGCTCATTCACCATCTTCTTCCTGCACGAACAAATACTGAGCTCGGGCTGAGGGGGAGTTTGCGAATCATACATGCATTGTATTTTTTTTCATCAAATCCCAATATCATTCCACACGAAAAAGGGCAATTACAAAGCAATGGCAGGTAGTCGGGCAACAAGTTGCGCCGCCACCCCCTTTTGTAATCAAAGTTTGAAATAAATTTAATCATTTGATTCTGTGTTGAAAATGTATGATTGAAAGCATTACTTCTGTTTGATTGTGAAAAGTTTGCTTCCATTTAATTTCCGCTGCACAACTCACTCATAATTCCATCTTAATTCAAACACAAATCACAATCAATCCAAACTCAGATCCTAACATAGCACAGCTCTTTTTGGTCAGGAAGAATCTGGTAGCAGTAGTAAGGATCAGAGTTTTGATCAATTTATTGACATAACTGCTGGTTTTAACAACTCTGATCCTCACTCTGCAAATTATGCTTTCACTACAAATAGTGAAAACTAGATGTCAGATAACTTGTGCTTTGAACTAAATGATTTGCAACATTTTGATCCCACTGACTTAGAAGAAATGGACATTTTGCATCAATTGGCTTTGCTTAGTGTTAGAACAAGCAAATTCTACAAAAGAACAGGGAGAAAATTCCCAGGGCTTCATGGGAATTTAAGGGTGGGGTTGGATAAGTCAAAAATTAAGTGTTACAAGTGTAATAGGCTAGGTCATTTTGCTAGGGAATGTAGGAGTCAAACCACTGGTCCAATAATTACTCATCCTAGCTCAAACCCTAGACCACAACAACAAAACACTGTGCACTATACCCAATATACCCTTGCAGCACATGTTAACATTGCTCACTATGCTGCAACCCCTGTGCCTGTGCATTATGTTCAAACCACTGTTCCACAAATTCAGTATGTTCAGGCCTCTATTCCTCAGGCACAGGTGCAACCTGTTGCACCTCAACAAGCTGCTCCAATAGTGGCACAACCAGATCAGCAAAGCTTTTTCACACAAGGCTTTGTTGATTGGAGCAGCATGCCTGATGAACTTGGTGATGAAAATTTTGCTCTCTATGCTTCTAATGATACTTTTGATAATAACTTTTGTTTGATGGCATTAGAGTCAATACCAGAAGGGGTAGAAACTGAAGGTGAACAGCTAAGTGCTGAAACAATGGATGAAGTTGTTGAAGCAGTGGTTACTGCAGTTGCTGGTGAACTATTGCTGGGAGAAAATTCAGAAACCCTGATTGAACCACTGTCTGACCCTTGGTCCAAAAAAGACAAAGAGAAAGAATAAGTGAAGAAAGCTGGTGAGGAAGAAGGGAGAGCTGATGAAGAAGGTGATCATCCATGTAATTGTGCCATGATGGCTGCTGCCAAGGTAACACCTCAAGTTCTTGAAAAATTGTGTTCAGACAATGTATTATTGCATTTGCTAACATTAAAGAGGTAAATGAAAACCTTAGGGATAAAATCTTGTCTGATGAAGTCAATTTGAAAAGTCATTAAAAGAACTTAGAAACAAATTGGCTGAAAAAGATAAAGTGATCAGCAGTCTCAAAGAAGAGCAGAGCATAACCAAAACTCAACTCCAAACTATGGTAGAAAAATACCAAGTTTGCAAAAAGGACTTGTAGTCCACCCAGATCACCTGTGAAAGATGGGTGGAATCTTGCAAAGGGTATGAGGTTATGCTTGCAAAACAGCTTGAAAGCAATGTCAAGTTTGGTATAGGACATAGAAAATATGATGATCTTGTAAACACTGCTGAAAATCAAGCTGGTTCAACTGAAATAATTCTAACCAACAAGAATGGCCAAGAGGTTAAAATAACCGACAAACCTGGTAACAAAATTACTCCGGAAAGATCTGTGGGATCCTCAACTTTTGAGGAGATTGAGAAATGTCAATTTAAACCCACATGGTATGATGAGTGTGACATCCTGGAAAACTTCAAACCAATGGATTTCACAACTACTGATGGTGTTAAAGCTCCAAAAGCAAAGATCATTCCTATCAAAGATATCCCAACAGTGGTTCAAAACTCTGTTGCAAAGGAATCTGAGAAAAGGAAGAAGAGAGAAAAGATTAAAAACCTATTTTGTGATTTTTGTGAAAAAAGGAATCATCTAACAAAAGACTGTTTTCATCTAAAAGCACATGATCTAAACAAAACAAGTGTCATTGTACCTGCTGAAAGCTGCACCATCTGTGGTAAAAATAACCACAAAACTAAGGAATGTGTGTATCTCAAAAATTTGATGAGAAAAAGAATGAGTACATTGCAAAAACATCCTTAAGTTCACCAGTATCATCTGTCAAATTCACCAAGAAACAACCACTGTTTGTCCCAGTCCAAACAGTTGTCACAAAACAGCTGAATCAAACATCTGTTCAAAGAGATGTTCAAGGGACTGATGCACCTCCTGCAAATAAATTCAGGAGAGGTAAAGGACAACCATCATACCAAAGGATCCCACATGTTTATGAGTCTTACAAAAAGCCCTCTAAACCAAGAGTGAACAGGCATCCTTTTGGTTATCAAAAGGTACCAAGACCCCCAACAGTGGTTAGAGAAAAACATTCACAAAAATGTTCAAACCCCTGAGCTAACCACTGTCCATACATCTGTCACCATCCCAGACACTGTTGAGACCCCATCCAAAGCCTTATTGGCTTTAAAGACCTTAATGAACTAATCCTTTTACTTCATGTGCAGGGAGCTTCTGCATGCTTAGATATTCTTTGGTATGTAGATAGTGGAGGCTCCAGGCACATGAGAGGATGTAAAGCCATACTCAAAGATTTCAAAATCCATGGAGGGGGTGATATATCCTTTGGGAATAATAGTAAAGGAAAGGTTCTGGGGTCTGGTACAGTTCCAGTTTGGAAATGTAAAATTTGAAATTGTCAATCTGATAGACAATTTGAAATTCAACCTCCTGAGTGTCTCACAAATGAGTGATAAGGGGTATGGGTCATTCTTCACAAAGGAGTGTTGTAGGATTGTTGGACCAGAAATGGTTGAAAAGATTGAAGCAATAATAAAATCTGGAAAAACAAAACTTGTTGCTCAAAGAAGTGGCAATGTTTATGTTGTTGATATGTCAAAAGAGTGTCCCAGAACTGATGCCTGTCTGTTCTCAGCTGCCTCTAACAAAGAGACATAACTTTGGCACAGGAGACTGGGGCACACAAATCTCAAGACAATCACTGAAATTTCAAAATTGGTCTAGTAAGAGGCCTACCACAAAAACTGTTTTCATGTCCTGAGCATTGTGTTTCCTGTTTAAAAGGTAAACAGCATAAAAGCTCCTTTAAGTCCATTGAAGAGTCCAAAACAACCCAGTGTCTGCAAATGTTGCACATGGATTTGTTTGGCCCAGTTCAAGTCATGAGTCTCAAAAAGAAGAGATATTGTTTGGTTATTATTGATGACTTCTCTAGGTTTACATGGACTTTCTTTTTACACTCAAAAGATGAGACTGCAGGCATTTTGCAAGACTTTGTGACACATGTTGAAAAGCAATTTGACCTTCCAGTGAAAGTCTTCAGGAGTGACAATGGCACAGAATTCAAAAATAAAGAGTTGGATGCCTTATGTGTGAAGAAAGGGATTGTAAGGCAGTACAGCATCCCTAGAACACCAGAGCAAAATGAGGTTGTTGAAAGAAAGAATAGAACTTTGATTGAGGCTGCCAGAACCATGCTTGCAGATTCAGTGCAAGTCCATCAGAGGATTTAACACCAGACTATGGGTATGAAATCATCATCGCTCAAAAGTCTGTCAAAATGGGAAGAGCAGCAGATGTTCAAAACAGCTGTCAAAGCTCAACCACTGCTACCTCAACAGTTGTTGACCAAAGTAGCCCATTAACCCCCGCTTCCACATCATCAAACACTGTTGATAAAAATCCTCAAACAGTGGATCAAAGTCAGCATGTGTCCACACCTTTACCTCCTATTCCACTACCTTTTGAAGCCACTGCTGGATCATCAAAGTCACTAGCAGTGGCTAGCTCAGATGATTCACATCTGCAGCCTTCACCACAAAATGCCATTGTTCCATATCAGGGAGAGTTAATCTTCTTGAAATCCCATCCACCAGATCAAATTATTGGCAACATCAATGAAGGGGTGCTCACAAGAAGTCAATCCCAAAACATTTGTCTTTTTGCTGGTTTTATATCACTCCACCAGCCAGTCAAGTACCAAGAGGCACTAAAAGACAACAACTGGGTAGAAGCCATGCAAGAGGAGATCCAACAGTTTAAAAGACAACAAGTATAGGAGTTTGTACCACTGCCAGAGGGTGTAAGTCCTATTGGCACAAAGTGGGTCTTCAAAAACAAAACTGATGAAAGGGGCATTGTTGTCAAGAATAAAGCCAGGCTTGTGGTTCAAGGTTACAGACAAGAAGAGGGCATTGACTATGATGAAACATTTGCCCCTGTAGCAAGACTTGAAGCTATCAGACTTTTTCTGGCCTTTGCTGTCAACCACAACATCAAGGTGTATCAAATGGACATAAAATATGCATTCCTCTATGGTAAGATTCAAGAAGAGGTTTACGTTTGTCAACCTACAGGCTTTGAGGATCCATTTAATCCAAATCATGTCTACAAGCTGAATAAAGCTTTGTATGGCCTGAAACAAGCACCAAGGGCCCGATATGAAACTCTTTCCACCTTTCTACTTTCAATTGGTTTCACCAGAGGCAGAATTGATAAAACACTGTTTTTAAAATGGAGAGGGAAGGACTTAATGATTGTCGAAATTTATGTGGATGACATCATTTTTGGAAGTACATGTAACAAAATGTGTGAAGAGTTTAGGCAACTCATGACAGCTGAGTTTGAAATGAGTGCAATGGGTGAACTCCAGTGTTTTCTTGGTCTCCAAGTAAAACAACTGCACAATGGCACTTTCATCCATCAAGGCAAATATGCCAAAGAACTTTTAAAGAAATTTGATATGGATGATTGTAAGCCATGCAGTACACCCATTGCAACCAATAAACTAGTCATGTCTGATGAGAAGGATGAATTGGTTGATCAGACCTTATATAGAAGCATGATTGGGTCTTTATTGTACCTAACTGCATCTAGACCAGACATCATGTTTGCAACATGTGTCTGTGCAAGATCCCAATCAGCCCCTAGAAAGTCAAACCTTATTGCTGTAAAAAGGATATTCAGATACTTCAAAGGTGCTCCCACACTTGGTATCTGGTATCCAGCTGATGGTAAAATTGAGCTTTCAGGTTTCTCAGATAGTGACATTGCTGGATGTGACATGACAAGGAAGTCCACTTCAGGAGGGTGCCAATTCCTAGGCAATTGCTTAGTGTCTTGGCAAAGCAAAAAGCAAGCAGCTGTTTCCACATCCACTGCTGAGGCAGAATATATAGCTGCTGCAAGCTGTACAACCCAACTGCTCTGGCTTCAAAATCAGTTGCTGGATTGTGGTATCATTGCCTTGAAGACACCACTCATGTTGGACAGCCAGGTAGCAGAAAATATCATCAAAAATCCAGTTTCTCATTCAACAACCAAACACATTGAAATTAGACATCACGTTGTGAGGGATTGCTATGAAAAAGGTTTGATTTCTCTGCATTATGTTCCAACTAAGGATCAGCTGGCAGATGTGCAAACCAAAGCATTAGACACATCCACCTTTGAAAGCTTGATCTCTAGGATTGGCATGCTAAACAGGGAAAAACAGGCAAAATCCTGTTTTTCTATGAATAAAAGGATTAAAATGTTTTCAGAAAATCAAAATTCCATCCTTAAAAATAGCTAAAATTGAAGTTTTCATTAAAATCCTTAAAAGTCTGCCATAACCACTGATGAGTTCAAAAGTCTGTTCTACTTCAAAAGTCTATCCACTGCTAAAAATCATCCCCTGCTCTCTCATTCCTTTGATAAACACTGTTGTTCAAAAGCAGTGCTGTATCCACTGATGACCTATCCACTGATAGCAAAAATCAACCACCGCCTTCAGTACCGTTACATCCACTGCCTTCAACAGTAATTTTCATAAAAGTATTGTCCTTCCCTTCATCAGGGGATGGTACGTGGACAGTACATAGTGGTCAGTCCTTTTGTAACTGCTGCCACGTCAGTATTCACTTTTTCTCCATAAAACCCCCTTTCAAACCCCATACAGGGTTCTTACTATCGAATTGAATTCATAAAAATTATCTTCTCAAAGCAGTTTTCATCACTCTCCATCAAATTTCTTTGCAAATTTCTTCGATTGCCTTCTTTAAAATGACTAAATCAAAGTCCTCCGCAAAATCCACTTCATCTTCAAAAGGGGCCTCTCAAAAGGCTACACCCACAGAAATTCCACACAAACCCTCTCATAATCTTCTGGGTCTTCTCATAAAACCCGGCACCATAGATACCTTCGATTCCATCCTCGATATGATCACTGCGTCAAAGTACAAAACTTTGCTTACAGCAGATGCTCCCATCTACCTGCAAACCCAGAGAGAGTTTTGGAAAAATTGTACCCTTGACAAACAAGGTGAAGATGTCATAGCCATTAACTCTACTCTACAGGGAAAAGCAATCCAAATAACATCACAATCCATATCAGAGGTCTTTCAGCTTGATGATCAGGAAGGTAAAAATTCTTTTCCTAAAAATGAGTTAAAAATTGACTTCATTGAAAGAGGGTATGCAGACACACAATGATGAAGAGGGATACCTTACAAAAAGGTTTCTTCCCTCCTGCAACAAGGTTTTTATTCCATACCCTCCTTATGTGTGTTTCAAATAAAACCACTTCTTTTAATGAAATACCATTGAAGAATCAAAACTTGGGATATGCTATTCTACAAGAAGAAAATTTTAACTATTCCAAGGAAATCTTCAATGATTTGGTTAAAAATGTTGAAACAAAATCATTCTTACTGTTTCCAAGATTTCTAAGCTATTATTTTGAAAAGAAATTCAGTAAGGATGATATTTCTGTAATAAACCAAGGTGAATTTTTCCAAATGCACAGCTTAACTGCTGAAACTTTTACAAGAATGTCAACACCTTGCAAAACACAAGCAGAGGTGCCTGAGCAGATTTTAGCAGCAAACACTACTCCTCAGGTATCTTCTGCTGAGCCCACTGCTCAAGGTGATCAAGGTAGCAAGACAACTGCTTTGAAACCCACACCTATAATCACCAAAAAGCCACAGAAAAAGAAAACTCAAAAACCCCCCCCAAAACCTACCAAAAAGGCAACTCTGGAGGATGAGATACCAGAGCAACTGCCTGTGACAAAACAAAAGTCACAAGAAACCACTGCTGCTACTTCCTCACAACAATTGGTAAAAATATCTCAAACCATGGCTGAAACTCCTCCTGCTTCTTCTAAAAAAGAACAGGTTGTACAAATAGGGACACCACATCATGATGCTCTGGAAGCACTTGTTTCCATCATCCACAGCCCATTGCCCGGGGCAAATTCTCTTTCTACACCTGCCCTCACATCCACAATTCCACCAAATATAAAAATCCTGTTGGATGCAATTGATTTGAACCTGGCACAAACCAGTCCTTCTCAATCACCTGTTCATGAGAATATGCCTCAACAAAAGACTGGGCCTGATGTATCAATCTTTGCTAACCCACCAACACAACCTGAGGAGGTTACACCCCTTGAGTTACAAGTAACTCTTAGTGGTATTCCAAGTGAAGCAGCCACTACAAGTGTTGAACCCACTGGTTTACACTTGGACAGTGGTTACATCAATAAGACTTCCTTGGAGGCAATTCCTTCTATAACACCTTTGATATCTACTAGTGAGTTTGTTTTGACCACTGGTTCCATCAAAAAATTATCACGTGTTGAAGGAAGAAGACCCCAGTACCAAGAAAAATGGGCATCAGTTGTTGATGTTTGGAGTACACTCCCTACCTCAACCTCTGATAAAACCACTGCTAGTGGGAAATCAGATGATCCCATTAAATTGGGTGATGGTTTAAAGTACCAGGAATTGACGGCAAGAGTTGAAAAACTGGATACCTCTGTTGCAGAAATCAAAGAAATGCTGCATCAGTTGTTGACAGTTCAAATGGTACAACCCACTGCCGTTCCACCTCAAGAACCTGCTCCACCACCAGCAGATGCTACAAATGAGCTATGGAACCTTTTTCAACCTTTTCTCCAACAACAAAAACAGATGGCAGATCAGCAACATGAAAAACATGTCCAAGAGCTAAGAAACACAATGGAGTTTAGGTTCAGAAATACACAAGCTGACATCAAGGCTATAAAGGCCCATCTATTGACAACCACTGGCACTGCTCCTCCAACTGTCCTCTTTATTGATCAACTTCCCCCAGATAATGCCAAAAATGGGGAGAAAATTCAGGAGTGGAGGAAGAAGGGGATTGATGATGGTCTGTATGTTGAGCTAGAAAAGGATGCAATGCTAAGAAAAATCCCCTTTCCAGATGGTAGCAAGAAGGTTGATGTTACTCAAAATGCACTTGATGAAGGAGTATTAAGTGTAAAAAGGGATAGAGCGGCAAAGGATATGTCAAGGTGGAATGAGGAGAAAAGAGCTTATAAGGAGCTGAATGCGCAGGGTTGTTCTGGGCTAAAGGATGTTCAAAATTGTGCCAAAAAGAAATCCTACTAGAAAAGTAAGGGAACCCAAGTCCACACCATCCAGACTCACAAAGCATACTCCAAAACTACCGTCCAAAAGCCCCCAACATCAAACCTCCACCCAAACAGTTATTTAACTCCTGCTGTATCAACATCTGCTGGTACTCCAGTTGTTTCAACATCTGCTAGCACTTCAACACACACCACAACCACTGTCTTACCACCACCACCATCACCTCCTGCCAAAAAGCAGAAGACAGCAGATGTTATAACATCTGCTGTAATGACAACAGTGGTTGAAACACCAGTTGTTTCAACAACTGTTAGTCAATTACAAACCACTGCCAATCAAATCACCACCACTGTTCCACCCAAAACATCATCTGCCTCTCCTAAAATAAAAAGGAGAAGGATTATCATACCAGATGATGATTCTCCATCACCACCACCAACATCTTAAGAATCTCAAGTACTTGTCACAATTCCAAATCCCAATCCTCTCTCTTCAGCTCAAATTCACAAGCCCTTACCTCCTGCAGGTGTTCAATTTCCTCTTCAAGTTATAACAGTCAGAGAAGAAATTAAGTCTTTTTACTATGAAGATGACCCTGCTAGAAGGAGTTTGCCATCAGTTGAAGGATATCCAAGGCCAAACAATATTGAAGAATATTTGAAAGTCAAAGCTAAACAAGCAGAGGATATCTCAAAAAGAAATGCTCAAGGAAAATCTGATAGAGAAATTCAGCAGAATTACCAAATCTTGCTCACACAAGTCAGATCCTTAGAGCAATTTGCAAAGAATGTATGTCAACAAATCTCAGAGAGAGCAGATGAAACTCTAAGAAAAGACTACATTGAAAGCATCATGGCAACCAAGAAATACAAGGGGGAGAAACACATGTACAAAAACTGGACCATTCCTGAGCTTGAAAGTGAGGCAGCCAGGATTCAAGAAATGATCAAAAATAAGGTCAAGCAGACTCCTCCTGAAAAATTCAAACAGTTTGAATCTAACAAAGCTTTAGAGTTGAAGAGAATGAAAGAGGAGTTGATGGCAGCTGATTATGGGTCAAAGAATTCTGTGTCAAAGTGGGGAGAAGATAGGGTCAGGGCCACCTACAAAAAGTTGGAGGAACTTAGGAAGAAAGATCCAACAGTTCCACAAAAGCCTGACTATTCCAAAGCAGAGGTCTCAACAAGACCACCAAAGCTGCATGTCAAAAGAACCACTGCTCCAGCTGGTGCTGCCATCTACAAAAGAAGGAATCAAAACCAGATGGGTGCTGAAACAATCCAAGAACTAATGGCTGGTGATGCTCTTGTAAAAGAGGGCATTAAGATAATGATTAAAGAAGAATCTGGATTGGAAAAATCTGTAAGTACTGTTCAGACAGTCATGAATAGGCCTGCATCACCAAACTCCTCATCCAATAAAAATCTCTCAAGAAACCCACCAGGCTCAAAAGTACTAAAGTCGAAAACTGATAAACAGACCCACGTACTGACAGTGTTCAAGTCTAGTGGAGAAGTGAAGAAATTAACAAGGGAACAAGCTCTTGGCCTGAGTCTTGAAGATTTGCAGGATCTCCTTGATCTTCCACTTAGCAGGGATGATGATGACATAGATGACTTAACCTTTGAATTACAACTCAAAGGGCAAATAAGAGAACTGCTGATGAGGCAATAAAGATCTACCAATAATGGAGAGTTTTGGCATTATCTGTTCCAAGGAGAGATTGTTGGGATTGAACCCTGCCAAAGGAACAGATAATTAAAGCCAAAACTGGATCAGAGCAGTGGAGCCAGAATAAGCAGATGTTATGCTTACAAGTCTCTCCCCTTGAAAGTGGTTTCAACATCTGCTAACCTCCTATCTACTGATCATACAAACTGCTGACCTACAACTACTGTTTCAAGTCAAAGACTGATGAAGAGCTAAAGCCCTGCTGCCCAATCTACTGCCTTGAGTTAAGCACTGCTGATCATGACAAGTACTGCTGGGTTCACAGCAGTGGAAGGATGTAGCAGTAGTTTTGTTTACTTTATGTAATGTAATGTAATGTAATATCAGTAGTTAGCATAGCAGAGGTTGTATAGATCAGAGGTTAGAGTTTGTTAGGAGGTTAGATGTCACTTTCATGGTGACGTCAGCTTAGATGCTTCAGTGGTTTGTTCGTGCCTATAAATAGAACAATGCTCTGTACTGTTCTGTTAAGCTCATTCACCATTCTCTTCCTGCACGAACAAATTACTGAGCTCGGGCTGAGTGGGAGTTTGCAAAGCATACATGCAATTGTAATCAAAGTTTGAAATAAATTTAAGCATTTGGTTCTTTGTTGAAAATGTATGTTTGAAATCATTTCTTCTGTTTGATTGTGAAAAGTTTGCTTCCATTTAATTTCCACTGCACTACTCTTTCATTATTCACTTTAAATCAAACACAAATCACAATCAATCCAAACTCAGATCCTAACAATAGGCTTGGCAACCTCACACCGTACCTGAGAGGACAGGCGCGAACTAATGACCTTAATCACGACCAATGCTTAGATAGGGGGTATTGGGGACGGGCAAACAAACTAACGCCATCTTGTACGGTATCAAGTTATTATCAACATTATTATTAAACTGGACTAATCACTTGGTAACTAAGCATTTTGTAAAAATTGTGAACTCGCCAGCGTTTTGCTGATACACTTGTTGCATGCTCGCAGGTCGTTAGATATTATGGACAAGGAACTTGCTGTCTGGGATTGCTGGAGTAGTCATGGGCCGAGCCTTTTGGAATTATGAGACAAGTTTATTAATTATCGTAGATTTGATTTTGCAACATTAAACAATGGTTTATTTTATGCTTCCGCTGGACACATTAAACTTTGAGTTATGTTTGAGAATGTTTTAATTTAATAAATGGGAATTTCTTATAATATCTTGTTAATATTTCAATTTGATTGGTGGCTGGATCCTGGTACGTCACACGCCTAGCGGGGTTCCCGCATGTGGTATTTTGGGGTGTGACACAACGTATCGTTATCAAACCTTAAAATTACCCACCAAATAGTAAGTATAATGCCATAAACCAAAAGCTTCTTTACTCAAAACGCTCAGAATAATTATTAGTTAGTTACCCTCATAATCTTAATTAGATAAATATTTTATTTTTGCCAACATAATTTTAGGTGCTCAACACATTTAAAAATATGTAATGTTTTACAATTTTTTTCTATGTCTACACTTGATTAAATACTAAACGCTGTAATTGATTATTATGTGTTGTACACACTTTTATATAAAAAAACTTGATATTAACTTCTGTCTTAGTTTATAAAATTTTAGATAATCCTTCACCTTAACAGAAAAAACAAACTGAGTCAGTGGTTTGGATTAAAATTTATAAAAATTATGTGACAAGACTATTATTTTTTTTAAAAAAACTTCATATGTATACTCTGTTTTATATATGTGATAAAATTAATAAAATAAAAGAAATTAAAAAGAGTTTGAGTAAATTGCCAAAATCGTCCTTGGCGTTTTATATTTGTCACTTTCATCCAAATATCCTTCAAATTAACATAAAAAGTAAATTAAGTTAGTGATTTGAATGAAAATGGCAAAAAATGCCAAAGGTGAAGGGCTGTTTGGCACAAAAAAAGTCATTTTGGATGAAACTGGCAAACAGGCCTAAACCTCAGGGACGATTTTGACAATTTACTCTAAAACGTATTTTGTTAAATAATAATCGTGAAAATCAAAAAATAATAAAATAACTTTAATAATTGCATTAATAATCTCTTAAATATTAAAAGAAATTTATAATGATCAAAAATAGCCCCTAAGGTATATAATGACCAAATTACCTTTACACTTAATTGCAAAATCGTTATAAAATGCAACCTCGGGTCTGATATGTTAAAAGATTCCTTTTTCGGCTGAAAGGGTTAAATTAGCTAACTCACATGGGCCAAAATAGTAATTTACTCTTAATAAAATATAGGGTATATTAACTTTTGGTCCTTTATGTTTGTAACGGGTTGCAATAGATAGCCTTTAACTTCAATAATTTCAGCCACAATCCTTTATTTGGAAAACATGTTGCACGTTTCATCCTTTACCCCAAACCCAGTTAGAAAATTAAGTTAGTTCTGATGAGGTGATTGGCACGTGAGGGCATTTAAGTCCATTCATCTACCAACTATCCACCATATAAATTCACATTTTTTCTTCCCCAAATCCCTCCTTAGGGTTTTTATCCAAACCTGCAACCCCTCTTACCATTGCAGTTATCTATAAAAAAAAATGAAATCGATTTAAGTTCACACCAGGTGGCGTGTGGTGTTGACATGGGGTCGTGCTACATTCCACCGCCCACCGCCATTAAATCATTTCTGAGATCTTATCATCACTTCTGACCCCACTAACCGTTTGTCGGTATCAATTTCATCATCCATAACCGAACCTAGGGTTTGCTGTTAATCAATCACTCTGTTAGGGCACATATGGCACAATTAATTATACTCGCAAAACCTCTGCCTATATCTATGCTCTCACTTAATCCATCGATAAAAAGCTTCAAATGGTTTCTCTTTGTTTGATGATTGTTATTAGTCGAATTGCAATCAGAGATTTGTTGTTTCAATGGAGGTTAATTGGTTGATTGTTTGGTTGATTTGAAATTGTACATTGAGTTATGGTTATTCGTTTGTTCTTCAGGCACTTGATTCGTCAACTCAAAGACGTGATTTGTTACAAGAGTTGTTTGCAGACATAGCTTTAAGTTAAAAAAGCTGCAATGGTAAGAGAAGTTGTAGGTTTGGATAAAAACCCTAATGAGGGATTTGAGGGAGAAAAGGGGGAAATTTATATGGTGGGGTAGTTGATAGGTGAATGAACTTAAATGCCCTCACAAGCCAAGCACGTGAACAGAACTAACTTAATTTTCTAACTATGTTTGGGGTAAAGGATGAAACGTGCAACATGTTTTCTAAATAAAGGATTGTGACTGTAAATATTGAAGTTAAATGCTATCCATTTCAACCCGCTACAAACATAAAGGACGAAAACTGTAATTTACCCTAAAATATATAAGAAGATTATCAGGTTCTTTAGCATGTTTTAAGATAATTGCCGGAACCAATTTTCAAACTCAAAATTCCAAATCCAAAACTACAACAAATGAAAATAAAGTCTATGATTATTGCGGGTCGAATTTATACAAATGACACCGCATATTTTTTTTCTCTTGCTGCTTAGTTATATACATACTTGTATATTTGTTCTTAACTTTCATTAATTACTGCGATCAACTTTTACGTTTAACGTCTGTCACATATTTTGTAATTTTCACTAACAGGGGGTGAAAAAATTCTGTTAGTCTTTCTTAGAATGTCTATTTTAGTATTTTGCTCATGTTAACAAAATAAAATAAAAGAAGTAAAAAATAACAATTTAATTTAGGGTAAAGGGCCCGCACATTTGATAAACTTCTTCTGCATTTCACGACAGAAGAGAGAGCTTTCAGAATCTTTCTTCTTGTGTGGTTATAAAAATCAAGCTTAAAATGATCCATATATTTTGACAAGATTCTGTGGGGTTTGTTTTTTTTTTTTTAATTTATTGTACCAATGGGTCCTAATATTTAGGGTTTATTAAGTTATTGTAAAATGGTTCTTAAAATACAAAGTGTCTTTATGGTAAAAATGGAGGAATTTTTTTTATAATTTTCCCCTATTTGTTAAGCATGCATCTTAGTCATATAATCACCATTTTTTACATTTTGCAGTTAAACGTCATTATTAAATAGTAGAGGAAAAAATTTCAAAAAACAAAATTTCCTCCATCACTTCTTAGATTAAGAATATTTTATATATTAAGACTCATTTGTATTTGATTTTTACACGTTCTTTTTGTTTTAGAAATTCAATTGTTTTACGAAATTGCATTTTTTATTCACTATTTTCATAGTGATCTTCCAGTATTTTGGTGATTACCATCTAGCAGAAAACTATGCACAGCTATATTATGGTTTACACAAAATGTAAAATAACAAATTATTTTTTAAAACAACTTTTATAAAAATAAACGGTTAATGAAAATACATATTTATTTGTATATTTAAAACGTAGAGTAAATTGCCACAATCGTCCATGAGGTTTAGGTATGTTTGTTAGTTTTATCTAAAATGACCTTTTCGTGTCAAATAGCCCTTCACCTTTGACATTTTTTTCCATTTTTAACCATACCACTAACTTACTTTACTTTTTCTGTTAAGTTGAAAGATATTTTGATGAAACTGGAAAATATAAAACCTCAGGGACGATTTGGGCAATTTACATAAATTCTTTTTAATTTCTTTTATTTAATTAGTTAATTTTGTCACATATATATAAAACAGAATACATGCGGTTCTTATAAAAAAATTAATAGTTTTATCACATAATTTTTATAAATTTTCATCCAACCACTAACTCAGTTATTTTTTTCTATTAAAGTGAAGGATCTTTTAAATTTTATAAAGTTAGACAAAAATTAATTTCCAATTTTTTATATACATGAGTTTTATAAAAATAAAATCTACTGCTACCTCTAAATTTTATAAAACTAAAATACTAGTGACTTTATTGAAAAAGGTCAAATAAACAAATCTTATCATGTGTACCAAGTTTGTAATTTATCTTCTACTCTTTTAAATTCGCTCCTAACAAAAAAACAGAAGCCACTCCCCCCCCCCCCCCCGTTATCAAACAATGTATCGTTACCAAACCTTAAAATTACCCACCAAATAGTAAGTATAATGCCATGAAACAAAAGTTTCTTTACTCAAAACACTCAGAATAAATATTAGTTAGCTACCCTCAAAATCATAATTTGATAAATATATTATTTTTCCAACATAATTTTAGGTGGTCAACACATTTAAAAATATGTAAAGTTGTACAATTTTTTTCTATGTCTACACTTGATTAAATACTAAAAGTTGTAATCGATTAGTATGTGTTGTACACCATTTACATTTATTTTATATATTGTTTTCTCTTTTTAAAACTAATCTATATAAAAAACTGGATATTAACTTATGTCTTAGTTTATAAAAATTAAAATAATCCTTCACATTAACAGAAAAAATAAACTCAGTCAGTGGTTTGGATTAAAATTTATAAAAATTATGTGACAAGACTATTAATTTTTTTTATAAAACTGCATGTATATTCTGTTTTATATATGTGATAAAATTAATAAAATAAAAGAAATTAAAAAGAGTTTTAGTAAATTGCCAAAATCGTCCCTTGGGTTTTATATTTGTCAGTTTCATCCAAATATCCTTCAAACTAACATAAAAAGTAAACTAAGTTAGTGATTTGAATGAAAAGAGCAAAAAATGCCAAAGGTGAAGGGCTGTTTGGCACAAAAAAATCATTTTGGATGAAACTGGCAAATAGGTCTAAACCTCAGGGACGATATTACGATATTGGCAATTTACTCTAAAACGTATTTTGTTAAATAATAATCGTGAAAATCACAAAATAATAAAAAAAAACTTGAATAATTGCATTAATAATCTCTTAAATATTAAAAATAATTATCAAAAATAGCCCCTAAGGTATATAATGACCTAATTACCTTTAACCTTAATTGCAAAAAAGTAACAAAATTAGTGTCAGGTGCCAAAACCGTTATAAAATGCAACCTTGGGTCTGATATGTTGAAAGATTCCCTTTTGGGCTGAAATGGTTAAATTAGCTAAACCATATAGGCCAAAACAGTAATTTACTCTTAATAAAATATAGGGTATATTACACTTTTTGTCTTTATGTTTGTAGCGGATTGCAATAGATAGCCTTTAACTTCAATAATTACAGCCACAATCCTTTATTTGGAAAACATGTTGCACGTTTCATCCTTTACCCCAAACCCAGTTAGAAAATTAAGTTAGTTCTGATCACGTGATTGGCACGTGAGGGCATTTAAGTCCATTCACCTACCAACTACCCCACCATATAAATTCCCCTTTTTTCTTCTCCAAATCCCTCATTAGGGTTTTTATCCAAACCTGCAACCCCTCTTACCATTGTAGTTTTCTACAAAAAAATGAAATCGATTTAAGTTCACACCAGGTTGCGTGTGGTGTTGACATGGTGTCCCGCTACATTCCTCCGCCCATCGCCATTAAATCAATTCTGAGATCTTATCATCACTTCTGACCCCACTAACCATTTGTCGGTATCAATTTCATCATCCATAACCGAACCTAGGGTTTGATGTTAATCAATCACTCTGTTAGGGCACATATGGTACAATTAATTATACTCGCAAAACCTCTGCTTATATCTATGCTCTCACTCAATCCATCGATAAAAAGCTTCAAAAGGTTTCTCTCTGTTTAATGATTGTTATTAGTCGAATTGCAATCAGAGATTTGTTGTTTCAATGGAGGTTAATTAGTTAATTGATCGGTTGATTTGAATTTGTGTATTGAGTTATGGTTATTCGTTTGTTCTTCAGGCACTTGATTCGTCAACTCAGAGACGTGATTTGTTACAAGAGTTGTTTGCAGACATAGCTTTAAGTTAAAAAAGCTGCAATGTTAAGAGAAGTTGCAGGTATGGATAAAAATACTAATGAGGGATTTGAGGGAGAAAAGGATGAAATTTATATGGTGGGGTAGTTGGTAGGTGAATGAACTTAAATGCCCTCACAAGCCAAGCACGTGATCGAAACTAACTTATTTTTCTAACTATGTTTGGGGTAAAGGATGAAACGTGCAACAGGTTTTCTAAATAAAGGATTGTGACTATAATTATTGAAGTTAAATGCTATCCATTTCAACCCGCTATAAACATAAAGGACGAAAACTGTAATTTACCCTAAAATATATAAAAAGATTACAAGGTTCATTAGCATGTTTTAAGGTAATTGCCGGAACCAATTTTCAAACTCAAAATTCCAAATCCAAAACTACAACAAATGAAAATAAAATCTATGATTATGGCGGGTCGAATTGATACAAATGACACCGCATAATTTTTTCTCTTGCTGCTTAGTTATATACATACTTGTATATTTGTTCGTAACTTTCATTAATTACTGCGATCAACTTTTACGTTTAACGTCTGTCACATATTTTGTAATTTTCACTAACCAGGGGGTGAAAAAATTCTGTTAGTCTTTCTTAGAATGGCTATTTTAGTATTTTACTCATGTTAACAAAATACAATAAAAGAAGTATAAACAACAATTTAATTTGGGTAAAGGGCCCGCACATTTGATAAACTTCTTCTGCATTTCACGACGAAAGAGAGAGCTTTAAGAATCTTTCTGTTTGTGTGGTTATAAAAATCAAGCTTAAAATGATCAATATATTTTGACAAGATTCTGTGGGGTTTGTTTGTTTGTTTTTTTTTTTTTTTAATTTATTGTACCAATGGGTCCTAATATTTAGGGTTAATTAAGTTATTGTATAAATGATTCTTAACATACAAAGTATCTTTATTGTAAAAATGAAGGAGGAATTTTTTTTATAATTGTTTCCCCTATTTATTAAGCACGTATCTTAGTCATATGATCACCATTTTTTTAAATTTTGCAATTAAACGTCATTATTAAATAGTAGAGGAAAAAATTCAAAAAACAAAATTTCCTCCAACACTTCTTACATTAAGAATATTTTATATATTAAGACTCATTTGTATTTGATTTTTACACGTTCTTTTAGTTTTAGAAATTCAATTGTTAACGAAATTGCATTTTTCATTCACTATTTTCATAGTGATCTTCGAGTATTTTGGTGATTACCATCTAGCAGAAAACTATGCATAGCTATATGTACTTTCCTAATTTGAATACGAAGCGTCCCCATGTCAGCTCAGTAGGTATGTTTCTAAACATCTATGGCTTAGATAACAATGAGTTCAAACTAGCCTATTGAACAAACTGATAAATGTCATACTACAGCTGTCTAATCGGTACAAAATCAAGCCATAGCGCCAAGCAGGCGCATGACGAGTGAAAAACCTAAAAAGATAGTTTTTCTTGAAAGCTGCGGATGTTGAAGGCTAGGCAGCTGAAACCCAAAACAAGCTATTGCCATACAAATCCTTAAATAGAAGCACGCCTTTTGTACAACTTATCTACTTAGCACACTAGGTGTTAGTATGCTAAGTGGTGGTCAACATTCTACAAAAAAAACATTTTGTAGAGCTTTATTGTACATCCTTGATATATAGAGTAGGAGATGTGACTATGGAAGGTCGATGTAGCAAACACTTGCATTTTATTAACTATGATGCATATGAAATGAATCCCGCCGCGATGCGGCGGGTGATAAATCTAGTAATAATAATAATAATAATGATAATAATAATAATAATAACAACAAAAATTCTCCAAATTGGTACAGTCAATGGAACATGAATTAAATCATATGGCGGTGGTGGTCGGTCTGGTGGTGGTGGTCCGACAATTAGAGAGAGAGAGTTGGTGTGTGTGTGTTGAGAGAGAGAGTTGGTGTGTGTGTTGTGAGAGAGAGGTGTTTATGTGAGTGTATGTATAGGTATTTATAAATATGTCTATATATATAATTTTTTTGATTATTTATTTTAGTATTTAGGGTAAAATGACCAAAACACCCTCATGTGGGGTCCATTTGGTAATATTTAACCATAAAAACTAACTAGGTTAGAGCTAAAGGACATAATGTGTAAGAGTTTGCAAATATCGAGTATGGTTTTTGTACTTATTAACACAGTTTTCAATAAGTAGCATACATAAAGGACAATTTTTATAATTTACTCTATTAATTAATAATAACTGAGACAAGCCTGGGGCAAACTCAAGCTTAAAAAACTAGTCCCAAGCGAATTTTGAACTTTATAAATAGAACTCTAAACGAGCAAAGCTCAAACTTTAAAAAAAATAGTCACGAGCCAAGTTTAAACTTTATAAACAAAACTCTAAACGAGTCAAACTCAAGTCTAAACAAGCTTGACTCGCCTCGTTTACAAGTTTTTTTTTTTTTTTTTTTTTTTGTTATAATAAACTTTTAACAAAGGAGTGAAATAAATTATAGGCTAAATTGATTTTGAGTATTACCAGTAATACTCTAGAGTCTAGATAGATGATGAATGGATGGCAATTCCATTATTTTAGGTCCCGCTCTGTGAATAAGATTCATGAGAAAAAAATGTGATTGGCTGAAATCTCCTTGGGAAATATGGTTTTTCGACAGACCAGAAGAAAAACAAATAATAAGAATATGTAATAGTTACAAAATGTTTTTGATTTCTCTTGAAAGAAAATTTAGAGTAGAGAAAGTTAACAGAGTTTCACATACAAAATCTTTGTTTGAATTAGTGAGGAAAAAGTATTTAAAACAGCTTTTTAGTTGCTACGTTAATTATTTAGACCATGTGTTATACCCTTCCTTCATATTACATGCACCTCAACGCTACACCAACACATTTCTTCTAGATGTGGCTTAACCATTTCGAGAACCCAAAGCGAACAAAAAATATGAAGCCCCTTTCTAAAATTCACGTTATAAAGCCGCCTCCTCTTTGGGACCAGCAAAAACAAACAAAATAGTTTATATTTAAGGAAGTAAGTTTTTTTATTTATGTTTATATATTCTTTATATATGTACAAAAACCGTTGATACATTTTGTGTGGACGCGGCACGTTCGGTTCGACATTATTTCGGAATGAAGACCAAGTCGGATATCCTCCTATCCTACTTGGGTTCGACAAGTTTGTCTTGTTTGTAATGTAAAGTATAAGTGAACAATGCATGTTGCATACTTGGTTTATGTCTGTTTGTGTGTTTATATCAGTCTGCAGCAAACTGTTAACAGTTTGCAGTTTGGCAGCCCTCGACGAAACTCCAAGTTTCGTCGAGCTCATGTATGACGAAACTCCCAAGTTTCATCAAAGACTCATATGGCGAAACTCCAGGTCTTGGTCATCCAAGTTTCGTCGTATAATGTATGGAGAAACTCCCTTGTGATAAAACTCTAAGTTTCACCATGATAAGTGACGAAACTCCCTAGAGTTTCATCAACCTATGAAGTTTTGCCATGCCTCTTTCAAGTTTCGTCATGACTTGTAACATGCTACCTATATAAACACCTTCTGGTTTCAGTATGAAACAATGAGAGCATAACCTTCTAAGAGTTTTACTTCAAACTGTGTGTGTATTTGTTTGAACCTTTGTTCTCATCTAATCAATTGACTATCTAATCAATTGACTGTGATTCATTGGTTATATCGCCTTATTACAATCTGTGTTTGGTTTGGCATAGTCACGGGGATTCCGCACTCGTGACCGTGTTTGTGATAAACAAGTGATTTGGTTTCGTCAATCGATCCTCCGAGAATCAGGAACTACAAGTGGTATCAGTGGCTCTTATCCTTGTTTAAAACCAAACATAGTTGGATTTTATCAAGTGTTGAAACTGGTCGTTTATGATTTTCTGAAAATTGTGTTCTTGAAGTTCATACTTTTCTGGAAAATAACTCTTAAAAACTGTTAGATCTTGTTTGTTTTGCCAAAGTTTTATCAAAAACCTCCGTTGTAGGGTTTTACTTGAAAGTTTGAGCAAAATTTATTGGTTGGAAAAGTTTCTAGTGACCAGAAAGGTCATATCTTCAAGTGTTCTTCAGTAACCTTCAAAGTGTTCTTCATGCTATCAACTTTTTGATCTTTTATGTAGTGAGTGTTCAAGTTGTTGCTGAATTTAAAATTATATTTTGTTTGAAAATTGTGTTTTTCAAAAGCATGGTGGGTTGTTGAGTTGGTAAGATAGACATGCTTTGAGTTGAATAGAGTGTACTGTGTCAGAAGAGATAAGATTTACTTTTTTCCAAATCTCACCAACTCTCTGCTCCTATCTCTTTGTTGACGAAAGTCCCATTTCGACGAAACCCACCGGAAGAAGTTTCGTCAAAAGGAATTCATTCAAAACATCAGAAGTTTCGTCATTAAAGGTTTCGTCGTTATCCTTGTTTCGTCGAAGTAGTTGCGTCAAAAGGTTGGTTTCGTCAAGGAGATTTTTGCCAAAGATCACCGAGAGATTCGTCACATAGAGGTTTCGTCAAAGCATAGAGTTTCGTCATACATCGTTTCTCCATAGAAATTTCGTCGATCAGAGTTTCACCAAAGATTACCCCAAGTTTTGTCACATAGACTTTCACCAAAAATCCCCTTGAGTTTCGTCGAGCACAGTGTTTTAGCAAGAGTTTCATTACACAAAGGTTTCGTCGAACAGATAGGTTTCGTCGAGCATAGGTTTCGTGGAGTAGATTGTTTCGTCAAACAAGTTGCGCCAAGACCTAGAGATTCGTCAAAACTTGTCAAATTTCTTACAGAAGCTTTGCAAATCTTTCATAATAGTTTGTTTTCAAGTGTGTGACCAGGTTTTCACTTTCATACATCAATCATGAGTTGTACTAGTCCATGGGATTGGAGCACAGATCCAAGACCAGGTGAAGATCAGACTTCGGCAGCCGTTTGGTTAAGGAATGTCATGCCTCAACAATCGATTAGTGCAAGTCAATGGGCATTGGTGACGAACCAGAATCAAAGCATTCAAAATCTATTGATTAGTGAGAGCGAAACGGGTAGCAACAACCGCCCGCCAAAGCTGAATCATATGAATGAATATCCAACTTGGAAAGGTCGTTTCCACACGTATGTTCTAGGGCAAAACACCAAGTTATGGACGTGTTTCATTACGCCATATAACACAGCCCTAGAAGAAGCAGGAACAAGTGCGACAACTTTCAATAATATGCAAGAAGCCAACAAAAAGGCATATGATCTGGAGAAGAAGGCGTTTGCTATTCTCACACAAGCACTCCACAAAGACATCTATCATCAATTCGGCTATTGTACCATCACCAAAGCCATATGGGATGCCTTGGTAGCAAGAGGAGAAGGGAATGCGGCTACAAGAAAGACACGGCATGATCTGTTGAAGAAGGAATTTGAATCATTTCAATTCATGGACAACGAAACACTAAATGATATGACAACTCGTTTTTATCATTTAATTACTGAAATGTATTCTTATGGTGTTCTTGCAACTCAACAGGAAATGGTTGCTAGGTTTGTTGATGCTCTACCCCCGAAATGAAGTTCTTTCATTGAATTGCTAAAGCATACGGGTAGTCTAGATACTGTCAGTATCTATGAATTCATTCAGAAGTTGGAGCATAAGAATGATGAAGAAATCTGGAAAGCTAAACGAATTCCTGTTCCTCAAAATACTGAAATGTACCTCGCAGGTTTTAACTCTTTAGCTAGTTCCAGTTCCAGTTCAGCTCAGCAACCAAAACTACAAACGATATTTGTGTCCAACACAAGTTCTTTTCCTTTTCCCCAGTCAGCTCCTCCTCCGGTTTTCGATCCAAGTGCATATCTTCGGCCAACGCATGTTATTGCTCAATCTCACACTTTTTCAAAACCTCAATTTGATCCAAGTGCCTATTTTCCGACACCGTCACAAGCCCAATCACAACCTCAACAAGCTAATTACAGTAACACCTTTCATCCTCAAAACCCCAACAACGTCAGAGTTGATACTTCCAATCTTTCAAAAGTCAGTGTAGAAGTTACAAAGGAACATATGGAACTTCTCAACACAATGTTCAGTGCCTACTATGGATTGGTTGCATGTCAAATTTGAAACATTAATTTGACCAATGAAGATTATCAACAGATAGGCCGTGATGAAATGGAGTTAATGGACATAAAGTGGGCATTTGCGAGTGCTGTTCGAAGGGCCAAGGATTTTATGAAACGAACCGGAAGAACTACCTTGGAAAGCAAAAAGGATACGAAGTACGGTTTCGACAAGGATGCAGTCACATGTTTTAATTACGGCGAGAAGGGTTACTTCAAGCAGAAGTGCACTCGACCGAGCAAACCAAAATCCCTTCCGAAGTCAGACAAGTACTTCCAACGCAAATCAAGGTAACCATGAAAGAGGGATAGTAGCTATGAACAACACCACCAACCGAGACCAGTCTGGGCCATCAAACACCAATCGGGCTCTAGTCGTTCAAGCTGATGAAGGATGTGACTGGTCAGTACAGTTTGGAGATAGTGATCAAGAAAGAGGAGGAACCGCATGTTATGCAAAGATCATCAATCACATCAAGCATGTTCACAAAGAAGAGTTTTCTAAAAAGTGATGATAGCTCGGGTTATAGCGGGAGTTCGGATGAAGAAAGCTCGAATACGGGAGATTATAATTCTGATCTTGATGATTTGATGAAGGAAGCTCAGGAGTTAAAGTGTCAGAAGTCTATTCTGATCAAGAAGGCTGCTGTCGCAACAAAGGAAATGGAGAAGTTCTCCTCTGAGGATGGATCTTTTTCTTATCAGACTGCCTTTATGGCCAATGTCTCAGCCTCGTCAAGTCAGGTAAATTCTGACACTCTTCCTCCTAGTGTATGTAATATGTGTGCAGATCTGAAAGAGGAATCCGAAAAGGTTCATAGTCATAATCAAAGTTTGGTTATTGAGCTGTCTAAATGCAAAGAGGCAAACATGGCTTGAGCTCGAAATGAAAAGGATTTCAAAGAAGTAATCGAAACTTAAAGAAAAGTGTTTCCGAATTGACAAAAATTGTTTTTAACAAACAAATTGGTATGAACAACTACATTAATATCATTGAGGAAACAAAGAAAGAGCTAGTCGTGGCAAAATGCGAGCATGATGCAATCAAGCTCAAATTGGAGAGTTATTCTAACTCCCGATATGTGCTTGATCACATCATAGAAGCTCAACAGTTGAAAGAGAACAAGAAAGGCGTTGGGTATAAGGCGTGTCCACCCCCTTTGAGACACAACTATACCAAAATGCCCGATGAAGAGGATATGCCTCGGTTTGAACCTAGTGTGCCTCTTGATTATAAGGAAGTTGCTACAGGATTAGGGTTCAAACCGGATAGTTCCTCGAGTGACTCATTTGTAAAAACAGGAAATTCAGCATCGATAAATCAAAGTCCTCCAATCGTCAAGGACTATGATTCGTCTGATGATGAATTAGATGTGAGTGATCAGGATACATCACTTGATAACATGAAAGGAGTAGAAATTCCAATTGAGAATCATATTCTGTGTGATCCTTCTACTCCTACTGTGCAACCTGTTGCCAAGCAAGGGATAGATCCTGTCAAGGATGTCAAGGAAGTCAAGGAATCTATGTCTACCATTAAGAGTAATAATGTGTTGTACACTTTGGTCGGTGATGCTAAAATATATTCAGACAAATATTTTCCAATTAAAAACGTCAATCCATCTTTGATTGGTAAAGTTTTTGAAGATAACACAAGTAAGTTTTTAGGAAAGATGATCCCGGGAGTTGTTGTGACTCAATGTGATCCTATTCCAAAATCTGAGGTTAGAAAACAGTTTGGAAATCAAAAACAACCGACAAAGCAACAACCTATTGCTTCTAAGGGTAAACAACCAGAAAGGCGAGCTCAAAAGCCTAACGTTTCTCAATCAAAAGTTGAAACAAAAGGAGCTCGTTACCAGAAGAAAAGCAGTGATGTAAAATTTGTAGCATCGAAGGGTACTGATAAAATTGAGACTTTTGAAAACAAATCAAACACCGATTTTGTGCAACAAGTCAAAATTTTAAAATGTAACAGTCAAAACAATTACACTCAACATACCAACGGGTGTGATGAAAAAGCAAGTACCTCAGGTTCTACAAGTTCGACATTTGTTCGTCGATCGGATTCTCCTAAGTTTGTTGAAAGGAGAACGTTTTTAAATGTGGGGAGTTTGGACAAATCATTAAAAACTGTACTAACACTCCCAAAGAGAAATTTGTTGAGAAAGCACCACCTGAAAAGATTCACCCTCAATGTCGTACTGTTTCACCAAAACATGATAAAAGAACCGTTAAAGAACAAGAAACAAAACAACGACGTCGAAACGTCAAGGCAGTTGAAAAGGCTTTAAAATCTGAAGTCAAATCTATTAATAGGGAACTAAGTTCATCACAATCTTCAAATCCAGAAATTTCAAAATCTTTTTATAAGAATCAAACTGGTAAACAAAAACAAACTTGGAAACCTAAAACGGGTGAAAGTTCAAGGGGAGGTGTTGTATTTGAAAATCATCAGGAAATCGAGATCACTTTCCATGATGCTCAGGAACGACCCAAGACCACTAAGGCTTGGGTCCCCATCCTCAACTGATCATTGAATGAGTGTGCAGTATGTTCCAAGAGGAACTATTAATAGTCTTAGGATTGTTAATAGTGGGGCTTCCATACACAAGATTGGCGACATGCGGCTCCGAAACATCATCATTTCTAGGAGTTGTTGCCGGTGATGGAGAGAGAAAAGGAAAAGAAGATTGTCTAATGAAAGAAATTGAAAGCTTCGACAAAATGGAAATCAATTCAAAGTTTGATTGTTAAAGGCTTTAATCGGGTCCACATGATAGATTCAATCAAAATATATGCACCTGCAGCACGTCTGATGTTCAAAATTAAGAAGATGAACGTGCGGTGTACATTTCTTCACGGTGTGATTGAAGAAAATGTGTTTGTTGAACAAACCAACCGGGTGTGCGGATGCCTTGGCGTGGATTGAACAACCGCACACTACTTCTCAAAGAGAAAGACAAAGACCTTCGCTGGTGCAATGTGGAAGACCAGCCGGACCCAGAGGTTTATGATCTTGTTGCTGTGAAGAGATTTCTCGAATTAATTGAAGTAGCTGCAAAATCGACCTTGAAATCCACACCGGGTGGATATCCAGTTTAGGAGAGCGCTCAGATTCCTCGCAATGCACGAAGCAGTTGTAGGATATGGTTTTGAATTTCTAATCTCTCCTATACTTGTCAATATTTAAGCTGCTTTATGAATTATATCATCTCGTACAACACTCTTTGACCAGACACGTTGATCTCGAATATCACCTCACACGTGATTGTTTCAATATGAAACTCATCAACATTGTTATGCTCCACACCGATTACCGACATGCCAACTGATTTTTCAAAAATTCGAAATCAATTTTGATTAAAATTAATTTTGGTAAACGGAATTAAGGTAAAACATGAGTTAATCCGACATCGGGAAATCGTTTTTGTAAATACCTTTGTGTTTTTAAAATTTATCATAGTTTGTTGATTTTAGGGGGAGTAAATCCAAATTTAAAAAAAAAATTCAAAAACATCGAAAAAATTTCAAAAACACAAAAACAATAGAAAAACAAAAATGAGTTTCCTGGCGAGAAAAAGAGAAAATGATAGTAAATCAGCGGTCTGTCGAAACCTCTTCAATCTGAACTTAAAATGAAAAACGATAAGCAGCTCTATATAAGATGTATCGGTAGGCTCACAATCATGTTAACGTGTGCAGGGTGATATAAACTTTAATCGACGGAAGACTGTGTGGGAACCACTCATTGGCATATGGTCTTAGTACCGAAATTTCGTTTGAGAGATTGCCGAGGTTCTGAGATATTCGGTCTTTATGTTGTCTTATCAGCTGGGTATCATGGTTGTATCTTTTACCGAAAAATAACGGAGACGAAGTCTAGATCCTCCATGATGTGTACATATTGCATTAGACCTCAATAAGTGATCAACAATCACATGTCCAATCAAATAAGTGATAAAATATCACATTTATCCGGGAGTCAAGTTCGTCTCTTTGCTGTACGTTGTACTGACCTGTTCACGGACTTGCTCATGTGCCCTCATGCATATGAAAATCAAGTTCCTCATCAATAAGTGATTCTATCATATAGGGCTTGTTTTCAATCAAAACAAGTGAGTTTCTCACATCTTTTATACGGTCAAACAGATGATAAACAGTATACTCACCGGTAAGATGAACTCTCGTGCATACCTTGATACGGGAATGTGTCGTGTGTGGATGAACACCGGTCGGTAAGTATAAATCATACCTTAACGTATCCCCTCGCCATGATTACATCTGATAGGAGCTTAAGTGGACAACAATACCGATAATTGTTATAGGATACTTATCTTAATGTGAACTAATTGAACAACAAGAGCGTTTTGGCGTGATCGTACACTGATATGATTCTCTTACCCTCGAAACTCGCAAAAAGAATGTCTGTAAATATTTATTTACTGCTTTGAGTTTCTGCACCTTTGTATATATTTATTTAGTGCTTTCCGTCTTTACATTTGAAAAATGAAAAATACCAAAAAAAGATTTTAGGTGTGTTTTAATCTAAATTTTATAAAAGCCAAAAAGATTTTGCTTCTAGTTTATTTTTGATTGACCGATGTTGGAACTCGAGTCTATCCTACCCAAAATCCTGATTGTAAGCCGGAAAACAATTACATCTTCATAAACGGTCGAAGTTGACAGATTTTGAAAGTTAAAGGATTAAGACTGAACAATTTTTAAATTTTCAAACTGTTGTCGGTCGGTCTTTGATTGAGATTTGATCTCATATGTGTCATTTGTTTAATTTGTCTAAATTCCAAGCGGTTGTTCTCATTACGTATTTAGCTTTCTTGTATGTGCAAATATGACATCAGAATCAGCTAAAGGCGAAGAGAACGTGTCAGATGACAAGCCATAAAGTGAAGACACGATGTTGATGCAATCAAAGGATAAAGATGGTCGAGTTGCCGCTGACCCTTCATCAACACCACAAGGATCTAGAGATTCGAAGACCAAAAGATTCCCGAGCATAACTCAATGGAGAGTTTATGTTAAGGGCGAGTTTATTAACGCACTTCCTAAATGAAATGGGGAGTTTGTTGATACACTTTCTACTTACGACACGTGAAGACCTTGAAGATCCTCCGACATGAAAGACATGGAAGACCAACCATCACGAGCAGCGTCCAAGGGGGAGTTTGTTGATACATTTTGTGTGGACGCGGCACGTTCGGTTCGACATTATTTCGGAATGAAGACCAAGTCGGATATCCTCCTATCCTACTTGGGTTCGACAAGTTTGTCTTGTTTGCAATGTAAAGTATAAATGAACAATGCATGTTGCATACTTGGTTTATGTCTGTTTGTGTGTTTATATCAGTCAGCATATCCTGTTTGGCAGCCCTCGACGAAACTCCAAGTTTCGTCGAGCTCATGTATGACGAAACTCCCAAGTTTCATCAAAGACTCATATGGCGAAACTCTAGGTCTTGGTCATCCAAGTTTCGTCGTATAATGTATGGAGAAACTCCCTTGTGATGAAACTCTAAGTTTCACCATGATAAGTGACAAAACTCCCTAGAGTTTCATCAACCTATGAAGTTTTGTCATGCCTCTTTCAAGTTTCGTCATGACTTGTAACATGCTGCCTATATAAACACCTTCTGGTTTCAGTATGAAACAATGAGAGCATAACCTTCTGAGAGTTTTACTTTAAACTGTGTGTATCTGTTTGAACCTTTGTTCTCATCTAATCAATTGATTGTGATTCATTGGTTATATTGTGTTATTACAATCTGTGTTTGGTTTGGCATAGTCACAGGATTCCGCACTCATGACCGTGTTTGTGATAAACAAGTGATTTGGTTTCGTTAATCGATCCTCCGAGAATCGGGACCTACAAAAACTAGAAAGATTATCCATGCTACGCTGCAGGGTTTCGATTGATATGTATATTGGTTTAGTATAGCAACCGAAAGAAATATGCTCAAAAGAATATCAACATATGTTTTGCAATGACCGACAACCATAAAAATAAATTTAAATTGGACACGGGATGGGATGATTTTAAATTAATTGTAAATGGAAACGTAAACGCTAACTTAAATCTAACTTTAATGAAAATTTACCTCGAAGCTTAAACTAACTTGATTTTAAACCGACACGTGCATTAAAGTAAGCGTGTAAAATAGTGTTTTTTTAAGTTAAAGAATGGTACAGCACGTTGCGGCAGTGCTGAAACGTAAAGTGACTCGAACTTATGCCGTCTAATGAAAACGTATTATAGCTGATTTGACTCGTTTTCGAACAGAAATTACGTCAAAATGTAGACCAAAGAAAATCTACATAAATATAAGTATAAAAACCTATTATATTTCACCGGACTCATTTTTGAAAAACAATATATATCAAAACATAGATTAATTGAACACGTACAAATAATAAGTATAAGGATATATTATATCTGACCCAACTTATTTCCGGAGAAAATTTACGTCGAAACGTAATTAAATCAATTTGAATTTATACCGGCACGTACATAAAAATAAATACGTGAAACTCGGTTAGAAAGGCTTTTAAAATTTAAGTGGTTATAAATGTCAATATGAAAGTTAAGAGGTAAAAGTATTTTCCAAAGAACGAGAGTCGGCTTCCTTAAGTCTGTTGTTCCTCAGTGGCTTTAATGGTAGAGCGGTCGGCTGTTAACTGACTGGTCGTAGGTTCAAATCCTACTTGGGGAGAATTTAGAGTTCTCGCTTTTCTGACCTAGCGCCCCATGTCCTTCTCCTTAGTTTCTAAACTAGCAGAATCGCAGGACATCAAAAGTGGGAAGTTTCTTGTTGGTTTTTCTTCCTCACTCTCGAATAGGTGAACTTGGTTCGTTCAATTCTTAGGGAGAAGAAGGGGGGAATGAATGGGAAGACTGGAGTAGTCTCTTCATTAGCCGGAAGGAATTAGTCTCCCCTAGCCTCGTTCGAAGAAGAACGAACAAGAAAAGGCTTATTGTTTAGGTAGGATAGATCGATGTGGTCCAATGGCTAAAGCTCTGCCAGCTTCTTGTAGACTTACTTCTCTTTAGGCTCCGAGTTCTTTATTTCATTTTTTCTTTCTTTTTTTTTTGTTTTTTTTTTGTTTTTGGTTTTCATTATTCTTCGCCACTATTGGCAACGAGTTCTTGGTAATTAGCAAGGTGGAAGGAAGATCTCCACTCATTTCACTCATTCAGTACCTGCGGTGAGGCGCGACCCACAACAAACGAAGGGGGAAAGCTTGCTTTGCTTGGCTTGCGGTAGCCCTATTTTTAGGCTTGGTAAGCGTAAGCTATTGTTGTAGGCTCGAGAAGGGTAGGCTCGCAGCTTCGCTCAGCAGAAGAGCCTGTCTTTCTATATATTAGTCAAGCGCCAGCGCCCAACCGGGCTTTGAAGGGATAGGGAAAGGGAAGAAAAGAAAAAGGGTCACTCCTTTTAGGAACATGGCTCGTTCATTCACTTGCTCATGAACTCGCAGCTTCGCCAGAAGCTACGAAGGGGGGCCTCGCCCCTGGAAGGAGAGAGTGGCCGAGTGGTTAAAAGTGAAAGTCAAAGTACTATTCATCAAAGTTGCTAACTGTATTATAGATAATGATTAAATTAAGTTAACTTTTCTAGCTTTGGAGGTTCATCAACATTATAAGGTTTATCAACATTTGAAGGTTGTTCATTCAAATTGTTTGGAGCATTATATTTTTGTGTGACAAATTTTCTAAAATGCCCGTTTTGTGAGTAATGTATATGTTCATTAAGAGAACTTGTGGTATGATGCAATGACCGGCGATTTTGAATGAGCGAATGCAAGATTAAATCCCAGTATAGAGGGAGAAGAAGAACACTGCAAATCAGGTAACCTAATTTGGAATGGGATCACAATTTTCTTAAGTTGAAAAGGACTATCCAGATTATCAGTTGATGTTTAGGAATTTGATTTTAATGAGGAATTCGGTATAACTAATAATTAGGAACTAGGTTGTTCCCACACGTACATTGTGGCGGAGAACAAACCTAATGGGCATTGAAAAAACTCCCAAAAATGAAGTATGTATACACTGTACAGCTAATAGAATGATACACTTTAATTCGACAATAATGTCTATAGAAAACTAAAGAAACAAAATGATGTGGGTCGAACGGTTTGATTCAATAGCCAAGAAAAGAGACAGAAGCTAGAAAGCAATTAGAGAGAGTAATTGGAGTAAATTTTCTGATGATGATTCCAAACAAAAAGGTCTCCATATAAAGGAGATAACACAAACAAAGTCAACCTAGATCCTAGTAACTGGGAAAAGAAGTTACGTGGAAACAAGAGGCATCCCTTAATATTTCCTTTATTCTAGCACTCCTAACAACTTAATTATTTAAATAAAAACTAGATAGAAGACATTTGAATTAGCCATGCATCAGACGTTGCATGACACCCCTGTTCTTACTTTGCTTGACCCCACCTGCATGGTTAAGGCACATAACAATCCACCCCACTTAAACTCGCGTTATCAACAACGCGATATGTCGGATAAGCCCGATGAAGCCGCCACTTGTTTTCCCATGTAGCATCCTCGCGGGGTCGACCTGACCACTGTACTAACACTTCCGTTTTGGGCTTGTATTTACTTTTTTGGATTACTCTTTCATCTAAAACTTTCTCCGGTTGTGGTTCAGAAGGCAACTGGATCGGTTCCTTCACCGGAATGGAAGTCGGTTTCGCAACAACAACCACACATCGTTTAAGTAAACTTACCTGGAATACATCATGAATCAAGGACCCTAGAGGCAGTTCAACTTGGTAAGCCACCGAACCCACTCGAGCGAGAACCTTGTAAGGCCCAAAAAATCGTGGGCTAAGCTTAACTGAGAGACGGGTAGCGACACTAGTCTGTCGATAGGGTTGCAATTTAACAAAGACAAAGTCACCCTTCTTGAATTCTAGTTCCCAACGATTGCGGTCCGCATTAACTTTCATCCGGTTCCGAGCAACGGACAAATTTTCTCGAAGCTTCTTTAAGAGTGTATCTCAATCCTAAAGAAGTCATCCACCTGTTGAACCGGTAGTACCAGGGACATAAGGAACAAGTCTTGGAGGCAGCCTACCATAAACAACCTGAAAAGGTATCATTTTTGTCGAGGTGTAAACTGACGTGTTGTAGCTGTACTCCACCCAAGGCAACCATTCAACCCACCTTTTCGGTTTCTCCCCAACAAAACATAGTAGGTATTGCTCTAGGGTCCGATTAACAACCTGGGTTTCCTCGTCCGACTGCGGGTGATAGCTCGAACTGATGCATAAAATGGTTTCTTGCAATTTAAACAAGGTCTGCCAAAAAGAGCTTATAAAAACCTTATCTTGATACGTGACAATGGTGGAAGGAATTCCATGTAATCGAACGACTTGGGATACAAATTCACGAGCTACACCGGCTGCGGTAAAAGGATGTCGTAATGGTATAAAGTGGGCGTACTTGGACAACCGGTCAACGACCACCATGACCACTGAGAAACCATTCGACGCGGGTAACCCCTCGCCGAAATCCATGCTAATGTCCTCCCAAACCCGTTCAGGAACTGGCAGAGGTTGTAACAACCCAGCCGGCTTCAAGCTGTCGGCTTTAGCACGTTGACACACTTGGCATTCCCAAATAAATTTCTTGATGTATTCTTTCATTCCGACCCACCAAAAACTTTGTTTTACCTTGGCTAATGTTTTGTGAAATCCAAAGGGCCACCTTCAGGTGAGGAATGACTCATAGCTACTACAGTAGGTAATACTTGAGATGTAGAACTTAGCAAAATAGCACCTTTACGAAACCAAACTCCATCTTTACAAACTAGATGGCCATGTGATGAACCTGAAAAAGTAGAAGATAAATTATTATAAAATGGATCATTCTTCACCTCCTGTTGTATTTCTCCCTACAACGTGGAACACGGGTACGACATGACCATATGAGAAAATTCAAGTTGACGTGAGAGAGCGTCGGCACCTCGGTTGGTTATACCTTTTTATATTCAATACAATAATCATACTCCAATAGCTTGGACAACCACCTTGCTTGGGCAGGCGTAGTGATACGTTGCTCCAATAGATATTTGAGACTCATGTGATCCATTTTGACCACGAAAGGACGACCCAATAAGTAGTGGCGCCTTTTCCGGACCGCCTTTACAAGAGCAAGCATCTCCTTCTCGTAACTTGACCATGAAAGCATTGTACCTTTTAAAGGAGCACTATAATAAGCCAACGGTCGGCCCTGTTGAGTAAGAATCACGCCTATACCCCACCCACTTGCGTCGCACTCGATGGAGAAGGGAAGAGACCAATTAGGTAGCCCCAAAGTTGGAGTGGTAGTCAACGCATGCTTGAGATACTTAAGGGAAGATTCTGCAGAAGAATCCCAATTAAAAGGCCCCAACCAATTTTTATAAAGGGGTGGTGATACTCCCGAAGTCTTTAATGAACTTTCGATAGTATCCAGCAAGCCCTAAAAACCGCGAACACCCTTAGCTGTCTTAGGAGTTGGCCAAGACAAGACGGCTTGTATCTTATCTGATTCGACAGTGATACCATTGGAAGAGATGACATGCCCCAAGTAGTGAACTTGTGAGACCCCAAAACAACATTTAGTAATTTTAACAAATAAGTGGTTTGCCACTAGCAGCCGCAAAACAACCTCTAAATGTTCCAAATGCGCCTCCATAGAGCTAGAATAGATTAGTATATCATTAAAAAATACTAAAATAAACTTACGATGGTATGGGCGGAAAATGTCATTCATCAAGCATTGAAATGTAGCTGGCACGTTAGTTAGCCCGAACGGCATCACGACAAACTCATAATGTCCTTCGTGTGTCCTAAACGTTGTCTTATGGATATCTTTATCCCGAACATGTATTTGATGATATCCGGACCGAAGGTCAAGTTTAGAAAAAAACATTAGCACCATGTAGTTCATCAAGAAGTTTATCTATCACCGGGATTGGGTACTTATCCTTAACTGTAATGTCATTCAAGGCACGGTAATCGACACAAAAACGCCACGACCCATCGGACTTTTTAACAAGTAGAACCGGAGAGGAGAAGGGACTATGGCTGGGTCGAATCAACCCGTTAGACAATAGTTCCCGTACTTGTTTTTCTATTTCACTTTTTTGGAAATACGGTTGACGGTAAGGACAAGAGCTCACTGGTTTTGAACTGGGCAGCAGGGGAATGTCATGGTCTTGGAACATCTTTGGAGGTAAACTGATGGGTTCCTGAAAAACCCTTGGAAAGCGGGACAACACCGATTGCACAGCTTTGCATGGCGATGGGTCGAGTTTATTGACAGGTTCAACCGTTGTAATCTGAAGCAAGAACGCCGTCCCACCGACTCCTAACGACTCGGTGGATTTCAAGGTTGAGATATCAGTTTGCCTTAGGCCTTGTAGTTTATGAGAGGATCCTGCTAACATGAATCCAAGAGTGAGGTTTTGGCAATCTATCTCAATTGGACCCAAAGTCTTCAACCATTATACTCCCAATACTATGGAGCAAGCGGCCACAGGAAGGACAAAAAAATCAGTAGTAACATTATAACCTTGAATGACAATGGTAAGATTACGAACCCGTCTTACACATGCAATTTTTTCTCCATTAGCAACTATCACCTCCAAGTTGACATCTTTATCGAGCGGTAAACCGAAACGATCCACCAAGGCAAGGCTTGATCGATGAAGTTATGAGTGCTTCCGCCGTCCACTAGTATAACCACATCCTTATTTTGTATTTTACCAGGTAACCGCAAGGTTTGGGGCAATATAGTACCAGAGTTAGCATGAAAAGAAATCTCACCTTGAATATCTTCATTGTTGTGTTCGTGAGTACCCTCAAGTGGGATCTCCAGTGGGGTTTCCACCTCATCCACATCACCAATCATAAACAATTGAGGCTTGCTACACTTATGCCCCGGTGCATAACGTTCATCACAATAATAGCAAAGCCCCTTTTCACGCCGGTTACGAGCTTCAGCGCTTGACAATCGGCGGATGGGGTTGGGTGCTGGGAGTGCAAGTCGTTGAGTCGGAGTTGGTCCTAAAATCCCGGGGCTGGTCTCGGACTTAGGGGTTGAAAAAAATGAAGGTGTTCTTTGTGAGTGAGGAAACTTACGACCATAGTTGATTTTTTTCCTCCACTGCTTTAGCAAGTCCAATCGCCTCCAGCAAGTTACGTGGTTTTTTGGAGCTTAACTTCCAGCCTAATTTCGTCTTTTAACCCACCTACAAAGCACCTAACAAGGAATGGTTTCGGTAGACCATCGATCTGGTTAGACAACTGTTTGAAAGCCTCTTGGTACGCCGCCACTGTTGTGAGTTACTTGAGACGATGAAGAGACTCAGACGGGTCCTCACAGTCCGTGGGACCAAAACGTTTTAGCAAGGCTTCGGTGAATTCCAACCACGTTAAGGGTCCTCTCGTCTTGGTATACCACTTATACCATTGAATGGCTATACCATCAAGATGAAAAGATGCCAATTGCACTTGGTCATCCACTGTTATTTTTTGGAAATCGAAAAACTGCTCAGCTTGATTGATCCAACCCGTAGGATCATGATCACCATTGAATATGGGAAAAAGGAGTTTTAAATGGGGTTTTACCTCACCTCCGATAACCATCGCTCCCCCACCAGAACCCGACGCACCTACCGAACCCTTGTCCTTGAAAGATTGAAATTCCGTCATCAACTGATCAAACATAGCCGTTACCTTCGCAAAGTTTTCATTTGTTTCTTGTTGAAATTGTTCCAAAGATTTTTTGTTACGAGTTTCCATTGGATCAAGGCCGCTCTGATACCAACTGATGTGGGTCGAACGGTTTGATTCAATAGCCAAGAAAAGATACAGAAGCTAGAAAGCAATTAGAGAGAGTAATTGGAGTAAATTTTCTGATGATGATTCCAAACAAAAAAGGTCTCCATATGAAGGAGATAACACAAACAAAGTCAACCTAGATCCTAGGAATTGGGAAAAGAAGTTACGTGGAAACAAGAGGCATCCCTCAATATTTCCTTTATTCTAGCACTCCTAACAACTTAATTATTTAAATAAAAAACTAGATAGAAGACATTTGAATTAGCCATGCATCAGACGTTGAATGACACCCCGTTCTTACTTTGCTTGACCCCACCTGCATGGTTAAGGCACATAACACAAAACAATAACAACCACTTAGATGTAAATGGAAATTTAAAACAAAAAAACAAATAGCACATGAAGCTATCATTCTCCCACTCAAAGACAACATGCATACCATATACATTTGATCACGCCAAAATAGAAGTAGAAGGGGGCGTAAATAAGTAATATATAAGCATAAGTGTCATTCGTATTCCATGGTATATTTATTATTATTTTAAAGAGAAAAATACCTGGATAGTCCCTGTGGTTTGGCCATTTTTCATCTTTAGTCCCTAACTTTCTAAAATTACAGTTATAATCCCCAACTTTTACAATTTCGTTTCCGGATAGTCCCTGGCGCAGATGAGGGTTATTTTTTAGTGTTAGGTGGGTGCGAGATGACTAAAATACCCTTACCAATAAAAAAAATTATTCTCCTATACACAAACCCTCATTTGTCAACAACTTCACCTTCAAACCATCTGTAAACTCGTCCCGTGATTCCATCTCACACAACACAAATAAATGGCGAAGGATCGTAAAGTAGGCATTGCAATGGATTTCTCGAAAAGCAGCAAATCCGCTCTGCAATGGGCGATCGATAACTTAGCTGACAAAGGTGATGTGTTCTACATCATCCACATCAAATCTCTTTCTGGCGACGAGTCTTGCAACAAACTTTGGGAAACTTCTGGCTCACGTACCTCCGATCCATAGGTGGAGTTTCGTGTGCCGGAGGTTATGGCGAAGTATGATTTGAAAATCGGATATTGATGTGCTTGATATACTTGATACTGGAGCTAGACTAAAAGAGGTTTCAGTTTTCACTCTTTTTGTTCTTTGATGATGATGCACATATTCTGATTTAGATATTTTATTTTTGTTGATTTAACCTTTTGATTCAGATTTATGATTTATATATGTTCTGGATGCTGAATCTGGTTATTAGAACTTTATAGTTTGATCGTTGGATTGATATGACAATTAGAATCGGATTTAGGTTGACTGATATGTTTTCAATTTTGAAAAGTTTTGTTAGGTTTTAGTAGCAAACTAATAGAAAAAAGTTATTCTCGTTTAAAGGGTGGAGGATGGGTGCAGGGGCTGTGGAGGGTGTAGCAGTGATTGAGGGGTGGCGGTGGTGGAGGGTGGATGATGAGTGCAGGGGCTGTGGAGACGGTGGAAGGTGTAGCAGTGGTTGAGGGGTGGAGGGTGGAGGCGATGGATGGTGTAGTGGTGGTTGAGGGGTGGAGAAGAGATGATGGCCTTTAATAAAAGATGTGGGTCCATCTGAATTTTTTATATTAATTCTTTTTATTTTAGTTGTTATTTATTGATAGTAGTGGGGGTATTTAGGTCATTTCACACCCACTTAACTGAAAAGACTAACCACTATCCGCGCCAAGGACTATCCGGGAACGAAATTGAAAAAGTTGTGGACTATAGCTGTAATTTTAGAAAGTTAGGGACTAAAGATGAAAAAAGGCCAAACCACAGGGACTATCCGGACATTTAACTCTATTTTAAACAGCGAATTACTTTACTCATGTGAGACTTGAACTCAAAACCTTCATCCAATACTATATAGTATTGAATTATTAAGATGTTCACTAACTCTATGCATTCATTTTGATTGTTAACATTAAACAAACTAATATTGCATAAGACTTCAAATAATTGATTGTGTGAAACACAAACACATAGGTAGCATTTGGTATGCAAGATTGAAAGGTAGAATGGAATGGACCATTGTGAGAGAATAAAGAAAAGAGTGTTTGGTTGGTTGATGGAATGGAATCGCCCATTCCAAAATGTATTTATTTCCTCAAAATCATTTTATTCCTCCCCTCCCCCCCCCCACCCCCTTGTTTTTTTCCATTTCATTTCCTCTTTCACCCTTCATTAACAACACCACAACCCACCATTGTCGCCACCACCCACCACTACTGTAACAACTGTCACTAAAATCAATAATTAGGACGATAATTAGTCAATAACAAAACCCTAATTGAGACACCCAAGTAATTCTGCATTAGCTCTAAAATTTTCAGAACAATCGGAATCAGGAACAGGGCCCCTAAAACTCAAGGGGGATAAACCCTAGTTGGATGTTTATCTAAATAAAACGTTGGGTAGATCTGATTGGTCAATTTCATTGACTCAGCTAGGCTAGTCCCACGCGTGGCAACCTATAGTCGGTTTGTACCCCTTACGGACCGTAAGGGGGTCAGGCTTACGGTCCGGTCCGTAAGCAAGGCCAAATTTTGGCTATAAATAGCCGACCTTGGAACTTGATCTGGGAAGTTAAAACGACGTCCAAATACTCTGTGTGCGTCGAATTAAGGCAGAAACACTACAATAAACACACACGAATCACGAGGTGTTGCCGCAATCAGGGTAATAACTCGATCGCTATTACGATTCAACGTCCAATCGATTATAACTATCCAACGATTGTCCGAGTGCTGCTCAAATTGAGCTTCTACTTTGATTATTCGTCGTGATTTCGACTTGAATATTTGAGTACTGTTCGAATTCGGACTATGCTCTGTTATTCGTTGTGAATCCGATTGAATTGTTAAGTATTGCACTTGTTAATCATTGTGAGGGTTTAATCTCGTGAATTGACGTAACTGCTGTATTAAGTTACTAACCCGTTGTGTATGCATTATTATCAAATTAGGTTTAATCAAGGCTAATCAGTAGGCTTATACCTTGCTCGATAAATCTGCAATGTGAGTCATTCTCTTTTTATCAACTGTTTTACAATACCTCAAATTATTTTCAAAATGTTATAATTACAGGGATTAAGTCGTGGTTATCTTGACCGCTGGCTAGTGGGGTATTGTGCACATTACTAATTTCTCACAGTTAGGCAATAAGCCCTAACAGTGGTTAGGCTAATAAGACCTAACAGTGACAAAACGTCACTAATTGGGTGACTGGACCCAATAGTGGTATGACCATCGTCACACGGGTGGCAAGGCCAGATATTAATTAAGATACTGCCATAGTAATCACTCTTATGCTGTAAATTATAACCATGTGTCATTTTATCAAAATGAATGATTCACTCAGTATTTCCCCGCTGACAAAACCTTTTTACAACATGTTTCAGGTGACCTACTGAATTAAGTTCACGTGCTACGGAGCACTATCAAGCTTGAAGTAGTGGCTCAAATAAAATAAATAAACATGTTTGTAAAATAATGAAATTATGATATTTACGGGGTTTATCCCGAAATGTAAATAAATAATACTCGGGCATTTTTTAAATCTAAAACGATCCTGATAAGACTTCCGCTATAAAAATAAATACCACGGGATTTTCTGTCCCGCGGCTCCTGGACCGGGTCAAACCAGGTACGGGGGCCGTGACAGAAAAAGGTGGTATCAGAGCCACTGATCAAGCCACTGATTTAAGCCAATTAAGTATTTAGGAAATACTAAATTTATTAATTGCTATTCTGTGATTATCTACTTTATCTGACTAATCATGGACCGATCTGTATATGCTAGTCAATGTAGCAAGTAATACAAATTCTAAAAAAATAATAATAATTTGACGTAAGTTTTAGTATTTTTAATATCTACAGTCTAGAAGTCCTATTCGGGAGATCATAAAATTAACAAATAAAACCTAGTGTGTTTTAAATTTTCAGTAGTTTTGGTAGATACCCAGCATGAAATAATATTTCTATAAAATTTTGTTATAAAATTTTAACCTAGTAATTATGTGTATTTTGCTATACAGCATGAGTAACTTGTCTGAGACCCTTCAGAATTTAAATCTCTATCCAGTAAGAGTAGAGGTTTCCAGAGATTTCAATAGGTATATACCAAACATAGAAGAACCTATAAAATTTGATGCTTTACCTCTCGAGAAACCCAAGCCTAAGGAAATAGAAATAGGGGAAAGTTCCAGGCAAATTGAGAAATTACCATCTCAAGAAGAGTTAGATTTTATAATGGCAAGCTATAATACTATTAAACCTAATAGTGAAAATGTTTTTATTCACTTTCTTGAAACACAACTACCAATGAACTTAGAACCAGCTATTCCAAACCCTTCAATCCACTCGCAAATAGACAAATTGTTGATTAATGAAATACAGTTACAAAACCATCCCTATAAACTTTTTCCTCAGTTCAATTCAGAACCTTTACCAAATCCACCAATAAGTAACGAGAATATAGCTGAACTTCGCCTTGGTGAAGAACTAATGGACATTGGGAATAGGATCCAATAGATTGGAGAACAGATCTCCTGGAAATACGGAAATACGATGAGGGGGAACACCATTACTAGAATATCATCTGACAAAAGATAGGGAATTATGGAACTGTGATCGTATAATAATAATAGTAAAATCAGTATATGTAAAATAAATAAACGTGGGTATATAGAAACATGGTACAATCTATAAAATGAAATTTTGGAAAATCATAATTTTGTTTGTACATTCGTGATTATGTGCACTTATTTGTGACCTTGAATTAAATTTTTATAAACTAATTATTTATATATAAATTAGCTATCAGATGGAAAACGTGAGTAATGAACCAGTTAATGAAGTTAATAAATCTGAACAACAACCAGGGAATCAATATATGACTAAGCAGGATATAGAAAATATCGTTGCTCAAGGAATAGCCAACACTATTCCAACAATGATAGCTCAAGGGATAGCCAACGCTATTCCAGCAGTCATTGCTGCTATTAAAAATCCAATAGAACCACAGCAAATCATTCCTAGCAAACGTATTTCCGAAGATAACTTCAGTAATAGCGTAAACGGAGGCAATGATTATGTTAATCATGATGAGGAACCACGACAAGCTCCGCTCCCTAAGAAAAGGAAAGCTGCAACGCCTGGTTGCACTTACAAGGGGTTCCTTGCCTGTAAACCTGTAGAGTTCGCAGGCAATGAAGGGGCAACTGTGGCACTACGTTGGTTAGAGAAAACCGAGGCAGTGATCAGAATAAGTAAATGTGTTGAGGAAGATAAGGTTATGTACGCTTCGCACCTTTTCAAAGAAGAAGCGTTGGAATGGTGGAATACAGTATTACAAGCTAAAGGAAGTGACGTAGCCTATGCCATGAGTTGGGAAGAATTTAAGCAATTAATAGAAAGAAAATTCTGTCCCGAATATGAGAAAGAGCAAATGGCAAATAAGTTTTTAAGTCACCGAATGGTGGATGTAGATTGTCGAGGGTATACTTCAAAATTCTTTGAGTATGCCAGAATTGTACCTACTTTGGCTTTGCCAGAACCGGTACTTATCTCTCGCTATATCTGGGGTTTGATTAGCGAAATTCGTGACATTGTCAAAGCTGCGAGACCCCGCACAATTGACGATGCAGTAGAATTAGCTAACACTCTAACTGACGGATTGGTACGCACTCGGGAAGAAAATAGGAGGAAAGATTTAGCCCAGAAAATTACCCAAGAATTTCATATGGGTAATAGTAGCAATTTCAGAAAAAGAGAAACCGGGCGATTTTCCACTATCCCATTTTGCAATACCTGCAACGGAAAGCATTTTGGAAAATGCAGAGGATTCTGCAATTACTGCAAAATTCCAGGACATCGAGAAGAGGATTGCAGGAAAAAGAAGGCAATAACCTGCTACAATTGTGGAGAAACCGGACATTTCAGAACGAACTGCCCGAAATTAGGCAACCCAGCAAACGAAAAGACGAAACCTGCAGAAGGGAATACCAAAAAAAAACGCAAGAGCTTTTCAATTAACTACTCAGGAAGCTGAACTAATTCCTTACATCATAGTTGGTACGTTTTAGTTCATAAACATTTATGCAAGTATTATTTGACTCTGGTGCAAACCAAAGTTTTATAAATACTTCATTCTATCAAACTCTTAACCTATCATTAATCGAACTTAGGCAAATCTTTACAGTCGAAATAGGCAAAAAGGAAAATATAGAACTCTCAGGTCATAGAATTCTTCGCCAATCTAATTCCTATGATATTAGCCGAGTTTGATGTTGTGTTAGAAATAGATTGGTTAGTAGCCAACCCTGCTCGAATTCTCGGTGATAAGAACTTTATAGAAAATCCAGGCACCCGCCGGAGAAGTGTTTATGATTACAGGAAATAAACCACGTAAGATCACATGATGAATCATGAAGGTATTCACTTAGATCCTGCTAAGATAGCGGCAAATTACTAAATGGAAGATTCCGCAATCCCTAAAAAGAAATTAGGAATTCTGTAGATTGAGACAGATGTTATAGGCAGTTTATTAGGAATATTTCTCAGATAGACATATCCCTAACTAAGCTAAAACAGTTAAGTTTAAATGAGAAACCTAAACCAGAAGAAGCCTTTAGGATCTTAAAGTATAAATTAACAAAGGTTCTAATTCTAGCCTTACCAGAAGGAACAAAAAATTTTAAAGTATACGGTAATGCTTCAAAGCTAGAATTTGGATGCAACACAAAAAGGTAATTGTGTATGCATCAAGGCAATTACAAAAGCACGAAGCAAGCCATACCACTTGTAAACCTAAACTTAGAAGCCATAAGTTTACCCTTAAGATTTGGAAACATTATCTGTAGGGAGGTAAGTTTACTATCCATACGGGTCATAAGAATTTAAGATACATATATGAGCAACAAGAATTAAACATGAGGAAAAGGAAATCCTAAGTAAATACAACTGTAATATTTAGTATCAGGAAAAGAAAAATTTAGCAAGACGAATCCCTGCTAGTACCTCTTCAAGAGGTAGAGGCAGAGGTAAACGAAAAATTAAAGTTCGTAGAGAAACCACTATAGATAGAAAATAGAAGAGTTAAGTTTCTTAACCATAAACAACTAGTATTAGTGGGACTCAAAGGAAGGACCCGAATATATCTGAAAACTGGAATTAGAAATGAAGTGAAAGTACCCTCATCTATTTCAGTAAATCTCGAGGACGAGATTTTTCTTAAGGTAGGGAGGATGTAACAACTGTCACTAAAATCAATAATTAGGACGATAATTAGTCAATAACAAAACCCTAATTGAGACACCCAAGTAATTCTACATTAGCTCTAAAATTTTCAGAACAATCGGAATCAGGAACAGGGCCCCTAAAACTCAAGGGGGATAAACCCAAGTTGGATGTTTATCTAAATAAAACGTTGGGTAGATCTGATTGGTCAATTTCATTGACTCAGCTAGGCTAGTCCCACGCGTGGCAACCTATAGTCGGTTTGTACCCCTTACGGACCGTAAGGGGGTCAGGCTTACGGTCCGTAAGCAAGGCCAAATTTTGGCTATAAATAGCCGACCTTGGAACTTGATCTGGGAAGTTAAAACGACGTCCAAATACTCTGTGTGCGTCGAATTAAGGCAGAAACACTACAATAAACACACACGAATCACGAGGTGCTGCCGCAATCAGGGTAATAACTCGATCGCTATTACGATTCAACGTCCGATCGATTATAACTATCCAACGATTGTCCGAGTGCTGCTCAAATTGAGCTTCTACTTTGATTATTCGTCGTGATTTCGACTTGAATATTTGAGTATTGTTCGAATTTGGACTATGCTCTGTTATTCGTTGTGAATCCGATTGAATTGTTAAGTATTGCACTTGTTAATCATTGTGAGGGTTTAATCTCGTTAATTGACGTAACTGCTGTATTAAGTTACTAACCCGTTGTGTATGCATTATTATCAAATTAGGTTTAATCAAGGCTAATCAGTAGGCTTATACCTTGCTCGATAAATCTGCAATGTGAGTCATTCTCTTTTTATCAACTGTTTTACAATACCTCAAATTATTTTCAAAATGTTATAATTACAGGGATTAAGTCGTGGTTATCTTGACCGCTGGCTAGTGGGGTATTGTGCACATTACTAATTTCTCACAGTTAGGCAATAAGCCCTAACAGTGGTTAGGCTAATAAGACCTAACAGTGACAAAACGTCACTAATTGGGTGACTGGACCCAATAGTGGTATGACCATCGTCACACGGGTGGCAAGGCAAGATATTAATTAAGATACTGCCATAGTAATCGCTCTTATGCTGTAAATTATAACCATGTGTCATTTTATCAAAATGAATGATTCACTCAGTATTTCCCCGCTGACAAAACCTTTTTACAACATGTTTCAGGTGACCTACTGAATTAAGTTCACGTGCTACGGAGCACTATCAAGCTTGAAGTAGTGGCTCAAATAAAATAAATAAACATGTTTGTAAAATAATGAAATTATGATATTTACGGGGTTTATCCCGAAATGTAAATAAATAATACTCGGGCATTTTTCAAATCTAAAACGATCCTGATAAGACTTCCGCTATAAAAATAAATACCACGGGATTTTCTGTCCCGCGGCTCCTGGACCGGGTCAAACCAGGTACGGGGGCCGTGACAACTACCGCCCTACCACCTGCCGCCGTCAACCACCTCCACCGCTGCCGCCTCCCACCGCCTCCCGCCACCCATCGTTGCTACCACCTCTGACCACTGCCGCCACCACTATCGACACCACTGTGATCCACCACCACTGATGTTGTCAGCACTAGTCGCCGTTACCACCCACCATCAACACCACCCACCGTCGTCATGCCATTCACCACTGATTTTATTCTTTTGTCTTTTCTTACCTATCAAACAACAAAATGTAATGACTTGTTTCATTCTTACATAGTAACCAAATAAGACATGGAATAGTAATAATCATTTTCATTACTTCACCCATTCCGTTACATCGTCCAATCCATTACCTCATCCATTCCATAACCCATATTTCTGAACAACTGTTTCAGAAACGTGCGGATGTTTCCCGAAATTGCTGGCCCTATCGTGATTGTTTGCTCTGGGTATTTCCTATTGAGGACACACTTTTCTGGTTCTGTGCGCGGAGTTGGCTTACTTGCTTTCGCCGGGCGTGTTTCGTCGGTCATTAGCACTTCTTTGCTTGCATAATGATTGTAACGCCGGTCTCCGTTGGGAATCCAACCGCTGAGTGAGGTCCTAAGCAAATAATGCTAAAATCTCCTTGGGATTCTCTTCCCATGAGGATATGGTGACGAGAGTTCGCCGGTAAGACCATTAACATGACATCCTCGGTTCGTGAGTTCTTCTCGTCCGATAACAAAACTAGGTTATCCCAGTTGGTCGTCTCGTGAAGGGTGGTTCAATCTCTATCTTTCACTCGTCGTAAAGCTGATCTCACAAAGGTGTCCTTCAAAACAACACCAGTGACTCGCCACAAGGAGGAGAAGATGAGGGATCTCCTTTTGACCACCATCTGGCATGAGAATAAGTATTTGTTTTGAGGATAAGTGTGTGTTAAGAGTAAGAGAGTGAGAAATCGAATCCTTAAACCTAGAGGTGGAGTCTTCTATTTATAGCCGGAGAATAGTGAAGGAGGAAGCCTGCCAGCTAGCCAGTGTCTGCCAGCTGTCCGACCAGGAGGAATATCCTTTATGTCCCCTCTTGCGTCGTCAGTCCCCCTGAGGTGACGTGGCGCATGGTTATTCGCTCCAGCTGGGCACTCGCTTGTACTTACTGTCGGCCTGTCCTCCAAGGATCTTGTAATCGCTGCTGTCCTCCCTGAGGTGATGCGGCGCACGGTTATTAGTGCCACCTGTGTGTTCTTTTTGTCTGCAGGAGTATCTTTCTTATCACCAGGTAATTCCTTCTAGAAGGTTCTAGAACCTTCTGGATGCGCTCGTGTGATGTGGACGCCAACTTGGAATGCGGTGCGGTCCCGTGACATGTGTTTACTTGTGATTTGGGACCATAGCAATTCACCATAACAGACCCATAGTGATAGACAACATATAAGTTGAAAAAAGGGTCCAAACCCGGTCAATTATTGATGAGTTCTTGTAATAATAGAAAGTTGAAACCAAAACAGCAAGAACATGAATAACAAAAACACTGAACCGATCTTGCCCTTTGATCACACATGCTTACCAAACCCTCTTGGATTCTCTGTTGGTGGCCTTCGTCTATGCATCTATAAACATAAACAACAACAAACCCGAAAGCAATCATCCGTAATGCTAATTGTTTGCGTCGATGTGTTCTTGGAACATATGATGTGTACTTTCTTTTTGTGCCCAATCATCGGTCATAATTCAAAGTCACTGCCACCAAGTGATGGTGGCCTTACATCTTCAAACGCCATTTTTCTTGATGTATAGTTCTCCTACACTACATGTCCCAAAATTTTCCTTTAAAGAACACAACTTTTTTCACCACTGGAGTTTGTCTGCTTATAACCCTCCCAATAGCCACATGCAACATAGTTGCTCCTACGAATTTGGTTTGCTCTATTGCAGGAGGGGTTATATGTGACGACTATCCTAATAACCTAACCTCGGATCACCAGAAATAGAACGAATCCGAGAAAATCAAATAGAGTGTCTGATACCAAAAAATCAAATAGAGTGTAGATAGTTAATCAGAGACACATACCTTATTGTCATTGGTCTTCATTGTTATGGAATGTGTAGTGCAAAAAGAGTAGCAGAAGTCATCGTGTGTGTTCTCTCTCACTCTCACTCTCATTCTCACTTTCACACACACTCTCTCTCTCTCTCTCTCTCTCTCAAATTTGTCACTCTCTCTATCTCTCTCTCAAATTGGTCTTCATTGGTATGGTCCCAAAAAGTCAGGCATACCATTTAGGTCGCGCGCTGGACCATACTCCTTACTCAGGAAACTGATCAATCTTTAGACTCGCGCGGGCTGCTCAAGCAAAACCTGGCCTCGCGCGAGGACCAAACAAGAAATAACATCAGTTTCCACACTTGGTGTTTTGAATAAGAGCCTTCATCCCCTACCACCCTGCGTGGGCTAATTACGTGCTGAGCAAGGGTCGCGCAGGAATTAAGGCACAAGGCCACTTCAGAGAGTACAAAAGGTACAAGTGGCAGAAGAGTGAGCCAATCAGCGTCCACCAGGCTGTGCTCTATCGTGCTCCACGATCGTCTGACGTGCAGGACGCCTACGTGGCACCAATCAGGGGGCGGTGACATCTGCCCCATGATCTCCACTTACCTGCTGAAGGCAGAGGGACAACAAGGCTGACAAGTGGGACACGTGGCTCCAATCATGGTGCGCCAGCACCGGAGATTTTCTAGAAGACACTAACAGTCGATACCAGTGAGACAAGGAGGATATTCCCTGGTTGTCGCCTTCTGGCCCAAGGCCCATCAGCTCATTTCCTCTTGCACCTCTCCGGCTATAAATAGAGACTTTCATGCACAGGTTAAAGGATTCCATTCTCTCTTCTCTCACTCTTAACAAACTTATTTCCTCAAAGTAGTTACTTATTCTCATGCCGAAGTCTGGTTAAGAGGGAAACCCCCATATTCCCCTCTTAACGAGCTAACGGTGTAGCTATTTTGAAGGAAGGAAAGATCAAATCGAAGCTCAGGAAAATTTAAGAAGATTAACCCTCATGATGGAAACATAAACCAAACTAATTAACCCTAAAATTAGTTTCGTGCTTCAACCGTCTGCAGAAAAATCATGAGTCTTACAGACCAAGGCCACGCATCGCATACAACAAAGAAGCAGAACGTGATTTCAGCCTCGTCTATGGACCAGCTGAAGCTGCCGAACACTCGAAGTTCATTCCAAAGATTTCCCAAGCCCCGCTAGAAAAAAGCAAAGTTGCCCCCAACAGTGGGAAAGTTCAACGGTCTGAACGACCCTGACAATAATGTTCGAGTATTTACAAGCGTTGGTGTTTTAGGAGGATGTACCGTGCCAATGTGGTGCCATCTGTTCATCCAGACTCTCACAGGGGCTGCTCAGGCCTAGTTCGACAGCCTACAATCTGGAAAAATCAAGTCATGGGTTGACTTCAGAACCCAATTTGTAAGCCTTTTTAGCCAACAAAGATGCTACCAGCGCGACATGTCAGATTTGACAGACATCTGGCGTAGAGATAATGAAGGGTTAGAAGACTTTATCACTCGCTTTAACAAGGAGTGTTTGGAGATTGGTGACGTAAACGAACAATTGATGCGCGCTCACTTCAAGAAAGCTATTCGCTGCGATAGTCTAATCAGAACTATCACAGCAAAAGACGGTATGCCCAAAGAAGGGGACAAGCTCATGGCAGATGCAAAGATAGTAGCGCAAACTGAAGAATCATTGGCTAGAACCAAAAGCACCTACACCAAAGATCGTTTTCCAAGGGAAGCTCGCGCGACAACAACAGGCGAAACAGAAACAGAAACCCTGGATGGAAAGCAAACCAATCCAGTGGTTATTAGAAAGGCCTCGCTTTAAAGAAGACGCGCGAGACACAATTGATCGCATCGGTTATCGAAAAGCAATCAGAAACGAAAATCGAGAAAAACACTGGACTCCGCTCATCAAGACACCAAAAGAGGTACTTATGACGGAGAACTTTGACTTCAAGGCACCAAAGCCTATGACAAACAAGAAGGGGTAAGACCCAAACCTGTACTGCGTTTTTCACAAAGATACAGGACATCTAACAGATGTCTGTATCAGTCTAAGGCAAGAAATCGAGAAGGCATTGAAAAGCGGGAAGTTAAGTCATCTGGTAAAGAATGTGCACAAGGAGACGCGTCAGATTCAGAGGAATGACGATGCAAGCCAAAAGAAGGTTAGGCGCCTGGAAACTCACATGGTCGATGGACCAAGATATAGCACACGAAGAAAGGGAAAGTGCCCGTTTGAACCAGCATGGCAAGAACAACAAGTCATCTTCCCGGTGGTGCGCGGGGGTCCACGCGCCACGTGCCCCGTTGTCATCACCGGCATCATAGGCCTCTATGAAACGGAGTACGTCTTCATCGATCCTGGAAGCACAGCTGACACCATTTACGAATAATGCTTCAACCAGTTCGATGATGAAGACAAAGCGCGCCTCGAGCCTGTTGATTATTCTCTATCTAGATTCTGCAATGAGATGGTCTTCCCATTAGGCCAGATCAGCTTCCCCATTACGCTGTCTGACGGGAAACATTCAAGAACTACAAACGTCAACTTTATGGTGATGCCAGTCAAATCAAGGCATGACGTTTTAATCGGAAGAGAAACTCAAGGAGAGATGAACATGGTAACCTCCACGCCCCACTGAGCCATTGGCTTTCCAACTAAGACGGGGGTGGCGATTATTTATGCAAAGAAAGAGGTAATAGCAGCAGAGGAGCCGCACCTAGTCAAAGCAGCAAAAATATCAACAACCGAGCCAGAAAACTGGGTTTTGAACCGCAAGTACCCAGAACAGACGGTGACGATAGGCCACACAATCTCACCAAGTATCAGGACGCACCCAAGCAATTATTGTTCAGAAACATGGACATCTTCTCCTGGACCCCATCTGACATGACTGGTGTCCCGCGCGACGTCACTAAACATTGTTTGAACACTTATCCCTCCGTCGAGCCAAAGGTACAAAGAAGGCGCAGCCTAGGAGCGGATAAGACAAAAGCCATGAATGAGCAAGTTTGTGAACTGCTAAAGGCAGGTATACTGAGGGAGGTGCGCTACCAAAGTTGGGTTGCAAGCCCTGTTATGGTCGAGAAATCTACCGGAGGATGGCGCATGTGTGTTGATTACACATATCTCAATAAGGCATGTCCCAAAGATTGTTATTCGTTGCCTGAGAATGACAAAAAGATAGACTCTCTCGCACCATACAGGTGGAAATGTTTTTTAGATTGCTACAAGGGGTATCATCAAGTCCAGATAGCGCAGAAAGATGAGGATAAGACAGCTTTCCGCACTGACATCGGAATCTTTTGTTACACAAAGATGCCCTTTGGGCTCAAGAATGCTGGCGCAACCTACCAGCAATTGATGGACACGGTATTTGCGAAAGATATCGGGAAGCATATCGAAGTATACATTGACGATCTTGTGATCAAAAGTCTCGAGGAGGACCAGATGTTAAAAGACATAGAGAAGACATTTAATTCTCTAAGGAGCGTGAACATGAAGCTGAATCCAGCAAAATGTTCTTTTGGTATGGAGGAAGGCAAGTTTTTAGGCTTCGTGGTTACAAACGGCGGTTTCAAAGTTAACCCCGAAAAAGTTCAAGCCATTGAGCGAATGCCGACACCGCGCACGATCAAAGAAATGCAAAGATTGGCCGGCCGCCTAGCCGCGCTTAACCGATTTCTATCAAACCACGCTGCAAAGTCTTACCCTTTTATCAGTACCTTGCGCAACTGTGTGAAAAAGCAAGAGTTCAAATGGACGCCAGAAGCACAAGCAGCCTTCCAACAAATGAAGGAGTGTTTGATCAAGCTCCCTACCTTAACCGCGCCATTCGAGAAAGAACCACTCATCTTGTACTTGTCTTCTTCGGACAAGGCAGTTGGGTCGGTATTGTTGGTGGAAAGAAATGGAGTTCAAACTCCAATCTATTATGTAAGTAGGGTGCTCACGGATCCAGAAACACGATACTCAACCATGGAAAAGTTAGTGCTCGCGCTGCTGCACGCCTCCAGGAGGCTGCGCAGGTATTTCACTAGGCATGTAATCACTATACTCACTAATTTCCATATTGGCACAATCTTGAAAAAACCAAAGACATCAGGTCGCTTGGCAAAATGGGTAATTGAACTGGGGGGCCACAACATCCTGTACAAGCTGCGCCCAGCTATCAAGGGCCAAGTATTAGCAGACTTCATCACTGAATTCCCAGAAGACAAGATCAAAGATTGTGAAGTTGTTGATATTCCCATCAAAGACACATCAGATGAATTATGGTTGTTGTATACTGATGGAGCCTCAAATGAAGACGGCGCAAGAGTTGGATTGTGCCTTGTTAGCCCAGAGAAACATGAGTTCACCTATGCCATCAAGTTGGATTTAAAAAATACCAATAACGAGGCAGAATATGAAGCATTCTTGGCAGGCTTACGTCTAGCCATCAGAATGGAAGCGCAAAACCTACAGGCGCACGTCGACTCTCTCCTGATCTCAAGCCAAATTAACGGGTTATATGATGCAAAAGGTGAAGTTATGGCCTTGTATCTAGAGCAAGCGAAAGAGTTACTTCAACAGTTCAAATCATACAAGGTTGTTCATATCAATCACTCAGAGAACAAACCAGCAGACGCGCTAAGCAAGCTCGCTTCAACAGCTTTCCAACATCTTGCCAAAGATGTAAGAATCAAAGTCTTAAAAAATCCATCTGTTTTGTTGCGTCAAGTCAATGTAATTGAGATAGGGCCGTCATCGTGGATGACCCCTATCATTCAATATCTCCAAGAAAGGATCCTCCCTGAAAACAAGGCAGAGGCCAGAAAGATACAAAACAAAGCGTTGTTCTATGAGATGGATGGAGGAATCCTGTACAGAAGATCCTTCTTAGGGCCACTACTGCGTTGTGTGGACCCCCAAGATGCAAGTTACCTGATCAGGGAGATTCATGAAGGCATATGCGGCATTCATGTGGGCCCGCGCATGGTCGTAGCAAAGATAATGAACGCTGCTTACTATTGGCCAGGAATGCACGTTCACGCTTTGAAGGAGTTGCGCAAATGCGACTCCTGTCAAAGGCATGCTCCAAAAACCATGCGCCCGAAGAATGATCTCATCCCTGTGTCCACTTCGTGGCCTTTTCAGCAGTGGGGGATTGATATGGTGGGACCTTTCCATGAAGCTCCTGGAGCAGTGAAGTTCATAATTGTTGTCGTTGATTATTTCACTAAATGGGTGGAGGCCAAAGCCTTCGCTTCTACTTATGCAATGATGGTGCGCAAATTCATATGGGAACACATCATTTGCAGATTTGGTCTCCCACTCAAGATTGTAACCGATAATGGCACCAATTTTGCTTCTGAAGACCTTCAAGAATGGATGAAAGAGATGAATATCGAGCACACTTTCTCTTCCATTGCGCATCCTTAGGGCAACGATCAAGTAGAAAGTGTCAACAAAAGTATCATCGAAGGGATAAAGGCCCGCCTGGGCACCAAAAGAAGAGGTTGGGTAGATGATCTCCCTAGCATCCTATGGGCTCATCGAACCATGCCAAAAACAAGCACTGGCGAAACCCCTTTTAGCCTGGTCTTCGGCTCAGAGGCGGTTATCCCAGCTGAGATAGGCCTCCCCTCGCCGCGCTTATCAGCAGTCAACAAGATTGATAACAAGGTGGAGCGCCGTCTATACTTGGACCTGCTCGAAGAGAGGCGCGAAATAGCGCGAATCAAAGAGGCCAAATATAAGATGCAGTTGGAGAGGTACTACAACGCAAGAGTATGCATTTGTACCTACACTCCAGGTGAATACGTGTTCAGAGATAATGAAGCCTCCAATGCGGAACGCCCCGGGAAACTAGCACCTAAGTGGGAAGGCCCATACTTAATACATGAGGTGCTGGGGAAAGGGGCATACAAGTTGCGCACCCTGGATGGACACATCATCCCGCGCACGTGGAATGCGCAACAACTGCGCAAGTGTTACATGTGATTACCCTTCGCCATGCGCCTTTTTAATTAGCTATGTTGGTCGTGCGCCTTTTATCTATTTAAATGGGTTTCGTGCCTTTTTATTAATCTATGTTGGCTATATGCCCTTCCCCTATTTCAATTATGTATGTTGGCCACGCGCCTATTTCAAAGCTACTTAATGCAAACATTGGCTATGCCTTGTTTTTATCATCGTGACTCTTACGTTACAAATGCATGTTAAACTTTTGATTAGCATGAAAACACTTCAGTAAATTACGAGCTCTTGACTTATGCCTCCAAGGTCCTCCGAAAACATAGCGTGAGACCGGGCAGTAACACTCATACACGAGCCACACTTACATTTATTCAAGCTAATTTAACCAAAGTCCTAACAACAATGCAACAATTGTAACTTAACAAAATAAGTAGCAAACATCATAAGTTATATTCAAAAAGCGCGAGCGCGCAAAGGATTACATTAAAATCTAAAACAGAAATTACATGGCATCAGCCTACAAACACCACCTATTCATAACCATCACCATCTCCATAGCCATCGCCATCTCCGCTGGCTGCTTCTTCCTCATCTGTCAACTCCACAGTTTCTGGAAGGTCGAGGATAGTTTTTAGCCGCGCGCACCAGCCATCGTGCTTTAACGCCTCGGTGACCAAATCCATAATAGGCAGCGAAAGATGGTCATAGACGTCTTCAGCGCAGGCTAGCACAGCATCATCCTGATCTGTCATAGAGCAATGACTGGTGTCGAACTCCTGACCAAGGGCCTCTTCCACGTGATGAGCGCATTCTAGATAACCCCCGCAATGCCCAACAGCACGTGAAGCATCTATGAGCGCGGCAACAGTCGTATCCATCTCAGAAGCGTTTAGAATAGAGTTAGCAATCTACAAAAAAGGCAACGGATGACAATAAGACAACAATAAATAAAGCCTAAGTTAAGAGAGGAGACACTCACTGCAGCTACTCCTCTATTGCACATCCATTCGGAGTCGGAGACTAGCGTGTCCACGATTGCTTGAGCTTGGGCGTAGTTATTCTGAGCTACATTAAGAGCGGAAGTGCTAATATCTCGCGCCTCGTCGGCCCTCTGTCTGGCCTCCTTGGCGGTAGCAGCTTTCTCCCTTTCAGCTTCAAGGTCTATCTCTAAAGACTCATTCTTGTCATAAGCATCATGCAATCGACGCTTTAACTCCGCAATCTCCACATCCTTGGCATTTAAGTCTCTATCCTTGCTGGCCACCTGCGCCTTCAACTCAGCCTATGAAAAATGAAAACAAAGACTTGAGCAATATTTCGACATATACAAAACAACACAAAGAGGAAAGGGTTAAAGTTTGTTGAACCTCAACACGCCCTTTGTCCGCTTCGGTGCCCTCAACTTTTCCTTTTAATGTGGCAATCTGAGCCTCAAAGTCGGTAATCTTGGAGCGAGCACCATACATGCACTGGTTATCTTTTTTGCATACCTCTTTCCATTCAGCCCGCTCCTTCGACAAGAGCTCCTCAGCGGTACGTAGCTTGCTCCTTAAGCCCTCTTGGCCCCATTCTTCAAATTTCTTCTCCGCTTCGAAGGCGGCCTTCTCCTCAGCAAAGGCACCTTTCATCTTCTCAAAATCTTTAACCTGCCTCAACAAGCGCTCACGGTACTTCTCCCAATCCCCCCGCTCTCTAACCATCGTATGCCACTCACGCACAATCTGGTGGTTAGCAGCACGGGTGTTGGCCTCCCCAAGAACGTATGCATGATACAACCCATCATGGGTTCGCACTCTCTGCCTATTAACTTCACCAGGAGGGAAAGAGTTCAAATACCAATCACGACAAGGAGGAAACTCCATGAACGTGTCCTTCTGCTTCAAGCCCCATGGAGGTTGGTGGGGAGCATCACCGCGAGCCTCCTCAGTGTAAGTTTTGTAATAAATACCTCCTAAGGTATCCTTAGGACCTATTAGAGCTTGTGGCATTGAAATTTGGCCCCCCGCTCCAGCCTGACCAGCTGCGAAAGCACCTGCGGCGCTACCGAAACCTCCAGCACCCGCGCCACACGCAGCAGTAATAGCGTGCTTATGCGCCGTCTACTCGGGTATGGTACCAGCTGGCCCCTAGCAGTTGTTGTAACTCGCTTAGTTTGGAGGGGGTATCAGGCTGCGCAAGTTTTGTTGGCATAACAACCTCGGGCCCTTCCCCCGAGTAGCTTCCTTCTCCTTTTCATGAAGGGGCTGGTCAAGCCCCGTGATATGCGTCACTTCTGGACCCCGCGCCGCATCATGTTGGGTGGCAACAGCAGCCTCAGTGGCCTTCTCTTTCTCCTTCTCTTTTTCTTTCTCTTTCTCTTTCTCTTTATCCTTCTCAACAACCTTCTCAACAACCTTCTCAACCTCCGGTTCCACAGTTCTGAGAGGCTTGATTATAAATTTGATTTTCTTCGGCGTCGGTTCTTTGGGATCCTTCAACTCAACACCCTTAGTTTTCTCAGGGGTCTTCTTCTGGGCCTCTGCAGAAAATAAGTTTTAAGTAGAGTTGTTACTAAAGTAAACACAAGTATTAATATCATAACACTAACCTAGAGAGAACTTGTAAAGGGAGCGCAGCTTCCTCTGCTTCCCAATCACTGGGGCTCCCCCAGCCTTCTGCGCCGCTTTAACTCTAGCAGCAGCCTCCTCTCTACTCCTTTTCCTGCTCACCAACTGAGTAGCAGGTTCTTCATGTTCTTCTTCTTCTTCTTTTTCATCAAGTGCAATCGAAGAGGGGGTAGCGCCAGCCTCAGGGATCCTTGACCCCGCGCTTCCAAAACTTTTTGAGCCACCAGCGCTGGCCTTCCTCTCACCTATACGGGACAAACCCTCAAGTGAGTCACTTGCAATAACATAATCTTCCAGGTTACTCTGCCGGAATCGTAGAGTACCTTTATCAGAGGCGCCGGCTGCCGCACGGCTACTCTCGCCCTTCTTACTGGTCGCTTCAGCATCAATGGTTATCACCTTCTTCTTCTTCTTCTTGGTCGTTTTCTTCTTCTCCTCAGGATCTATGCCAAGATCGCGCAACACACCTGCAAAGATGTTAGACCAGGAACTTAGCTCCTCATTTGATGACCCTACAGACTCCTCGCTGGAAAGATAAAGAATCTCTCTCCCAGCGGAAGTCACAGTAAGCAAGGGCCTAGGGTTAGGTAGATGCGCACCTTCGGTTGCAGTGGGAGGATTGGCAAAGGCTCCGGCAGGTGGATAAAGAAAATAGCCTTTGATTCGCTCGTACCAATATGGCTCCCCTGATACTAGCGGGCGCACACCCATAGATCCACCAAATGTGGGGAAGGCAGCTTGATAAAGGTGCGCCTCTGCAATCAAATTCAATAGTTAAGCGCAGATAAATAACAAAGGAAGATAAACCAAAGAAACAACATACCTCTATCTTGAAACTTCAGAATGGGTACTTCATTGCTGGTTTCCGGCCACTTATCGCTCATCTGCGCCGCAACCAGTACGTTTTCTCCAAAAATCCGATTTGGCGTCGCAGTAAGCTTCAAATACCAATCGGCTCCCTTGGGGATAGCAAGTTCTTCTTTGTCGATCACATCCGGCTTACGGAAGATCATCGCGATCGGAACGACTTCTTCTCTGATGAAGAAGAACTTCATCTTCCAGTCATGAAAACTCTTTGGAGGATTTAGAAGAATCTTCTTAGCAGAGGAACTCGAAGTGTCTCACCCTCACCATGCCGGGTGGACTCATCTGTGATAGGTGAAAACCATAGAAATGAAGTATATGGGCCATAAACTCCGTCGCCAGCAACCGGAAATTCCCTTGTAAAAAGAAATCTTCAAAAAGGGTTATATACCACGGTGGTGCGTCGGCGGCAGTCTGACTCTGCTGGGGATACTGTGCATCCCATTCCGGTGGAAACCGGAACCCACGATTGATCTGCTCAAATTGGCCCTGATCCCATTTGAGAACAGGGAGGGGACCTTCTTCGAGTTAAGTTTCTTCTTCAGCCATGTGTAAAAACAGATGAAAATCTTCGAACTTCTGGGAAAAACTTGAAGATTTACTGTGAAAACTTTGAAGATTTGAAGACTCGAAGAAGATTAGAGAGAAAATACAGAAGCAGAAGAAGGATTTGTGAAGCTCTCTCTCCCCTCGTCGACTATATATACTCATCGCATTTAATGCGATGGGTAAACGTGCCGGATTCACCGCGCGTGTATCCAATCAGCAGCTGCCACGTAAGGCGGGATTCTTGGAGTGACGGTTACCACGTGTGTGTGGGCCTCACTTGCCTGACAGAAAGCCGAACCGTCAGTGACAACATGATAATGGCCATGTCAGCAGTCAACTCAAACGTCGCCGTCAACGATATTTTGCACCAACCTGTCAGAATTCAAAATTCTAGCTTTTTCCCGCTCAAAGTTACTACATACTTCATGCAGAAGCTACCAAGGCCGCGCAGCATTCATGATTACTCAATGAGAATGCGCGCTTGGACTCAAAAGCAGAGAATTATCATTAGGCAAATCTGGTAGTCGCGCCGTAGTAACTGACAAACACTTACACACGCGCCGCCTACCAAGATCCAGCAAACATTTTTCTAAGCTAGAACTTTCCTTTTTCTAAGTCCAGAGCTCCAACCATTTACTTCGCGCGTGGTGCAGCACTGGACTGGGGGATTTGAAGGGGTATGGTCCCAAAAAGCCGCGCAGACCATTTAGGTCGCGCGCTGGACCATACTCCTTACTCAGCAAGCTGATCAATCTTTAGACTCGCGCGGGCTGCTCAAGCAGAACCTGGCCTCGTGCGAGGACCAAACAAGAAATAACATCAGTTTCCACACTTGGCGTTCTGAATAAGAGCCTTCAGCCCCTACAACCCTGCGTGGGCTAATTACGTGCTCAGCAAGGGTCACGCAGGAATTAAGGCGCAAGGCCACTTCAGAGAGTACAAAAGGTACAAGTAGCAGAAGAGTGAGCCAATCAGCGTCCACCAGGCTATGCTCTATCGTGCTCCACGATCGTCTAACATGCAGGAGACAGAGAGTACACAATGACGCCTACGTGGCACCAATCAGGAGGCGGCGATATCTGCCCCATGATCTCCACTTACCTGCTGATGGCAGAGGGACAACAAGGCCGACAACTGGGACACGTGGCTCCAATCATGGTGTGCCAGCACCGGAGATCTTCTAGAAGACACTAACGGTCGATACCAGTGAGACAAGGAGGATATTCCCTGGTTGTCGCCTTCTGGCCCATGGCCCATCAGCCCATCTCCTCTTACACCTCTCCGGCTATAAATAGAGACTTTCATGCATAGGTCAAAGGATTCCATTATCTCTTCTCTCACTCTTAACACACTTATTTCCTCAAAGCAGTTACTTATTCTCACGCCGGACTCTGATTAAGAGGGAAACTCCCATATTCCCTTCTTAACGAGCTAACGGTGTTGCTGTTTTGCAGGAAGGAAAGATCAAATCGGAGCTCAGGAAAATTTAAGAAGATTAACCCTCATGTTTGAAACATAAACCAAACTAATTAACCCTAAAATTAGTTCTGTGTTTCTTAGTTATCTTAAATCTATGTTAGAAATGGATCAAGACATATGTATAGCATATGGCACAAATAAATAAAAATGATAATTTGTCATTTTGTTTAAATATTAATATAATATAACATTTCATTTCATTAATACCAAAATTAGAAAACATCATAAGACTATATAAAAAAACATAAAGATTATTACTATTATTATTATTATTATTACTATTGAGTGGGTTCCTGCACAAAGTGTGTTTTTCCTACAAAGTGTGGGAAGCGATCCTAGCCATTGGATGGGTGTGTTTAATGGCCCACACCCGTCAATTTGCAGAAGCGTGCGGTGTGACTCGATCAGCTTTCATTGCATACGATAGTAATAAACAACTACATGATTTAAAATACACGACGTTCATCCATTCATAAGTTAAGATATTACAAGCCACACGTTATTCAAATTACAAACCAACATAAGTTTAAGTTAACTTACACTCCAAAACAAGTTTTAAGTTCCATGAAAGGACTAGTTCAACAAAAGATTTAAATCATGAGGCTTTGCATCCTATATCTCATCAAAGATGAGATACATGGAACAAACCCTCCAAAAGGGATGACATCTAGACTTGTTACCCAAAAGCTTGAGAACAACGCCGGCACCAAGCTCCAACTAATTCCCTGAAATACATGTAAGTTTGAAAACAATCAACAAAAGTTGAGCGAGTTCATGTATTTGAGTGAGTTCCAAATAAAGTTTTAAACGTTTGAGAGATCTATTAATAACAGGTATGTAAAGCGTCTATGAACAGATCATTAATGTTTTGCAAGAACATTAATATGTGTGGCGACATAGGAAGCACTCAAACCTAGCGAATTTCCTCCGGTCCACCCGACTGGAACAACAAAAGCACTACGTGGGCCACACAAGGACCCAAGAGTGGGGCTCGCTACACCCGATAGATCTACCACCTTTGCCCCTTGGTCTTAAACAAGATTAATGGTACTTAAGAGAGATACGATTCGCTCTCATGATCTAACAGTTCATTCCCTAGCTAAACCATACCATCGAGACATGTATTTCACCCCCGAGAGTTATAAATCCGAAAACAATTAAGAGAAAAAGGGGGACATGAACTCCCAATTTTGCGTCCGTAACAGTGCGTACTCAAAGTCGGTTTCTTCGGGTTGTGTTGCAACCTACAAACGTGCTAGGTTTTATTAGAAACCTCGGGATTGTAACGACTCTTAGTCTTAATTATTTCCTATGACTTGTTTTGGAATTGTATTTGCTTTGAGTTGCACTTTTGGTGTATGATGTTTATATAATTTTCAAAATTATATATAATTCCAAGTTCGATATATTAGTTAACATACTATATTTTAACTTACATTATTTTCATGCATTGTTTATATATCGTATGTGTCTACAATGGGCTTGTCAAAAATAATATATTTTTAACTTGTTTGATATATATTATTTCCATATGCATGTGTTCACGGTATACATGTCCATTTGTACCATTTGTTGAGTATTATACTTGTATAAATATCCCCAAGTATAGGTATATTTGTATCATGAGTGTTTTGTGTATTCAATTTCGCATTCTCATAATTTAGTATAATACGTGTATAGTGGTATCTTTACCAGGTGTAGGTAGTATATGTTGGCATGTATTTGAACGTATAGGAATATGTATATCCTTGTATTTATTTAAGTATTTCATACTTAATATAAGTTCAACTTTTTCCGGAATATTATTCTTGCATAATTATAGTCATAATTCTTGTATTCTTAAAATACACAAGATATGTTTATAGAATTATTTATATCTTTGGCTTGGTAAATACATGTATTTTCATATATCTTAAAAATAATTTTATTTTTAAGACTAGTTCTAAAATATATATTTTAGTTTCTACCAAAACAATATTTTCTTAAAATGTTTATGAAATATATATTTTCATACACTTCAAAAAAAATAATATATTTCCATGTTTGACAAAATATGATATATTTTATATCACTTGTAAAAATATATATTTTGTCGCTTGTTCGGTTTTGAGAAAATATATCTTTCACCAAGTCTTGATGTATTATTTTTAATCCGGAATATATTTAGTATGTCCTTTATGTCCGGTGGTCCAAGTAGTCCAATAATCGTGTCTGAAACATATGTGTGAATTTTTCTTGGAATTTTTATTTGAGATGTTTATTGTGTTTGTTTTTATTTATTATTTCAAGTCCCTATTTTTTAGTATAACTTATACAAACAATATACAAATAGCACATAGATCAAGTGACCACTAAATATATATTTCCTAAAATATATATTCATAACCATTTTAATTTTGAAAACCGTACCTTTCTTGCTTGTATTTTTATACAAAAATTGTGGGAATTTTTACACTTAATATTTTTGAACAAGCTTTCTTATAAGAAACTTGTAATAAAAATATTTTCTAAGTGGTTTGTTTCTACAAAAATTTTGCCACAGTTTCCTTTGAAAATTGGAGGTTTCCCATGTTTTAAAACATGTGTTTAAGCTTTTCAAAATCCAACAAATCATCCACCACAATTTTACAAACCTAACATATGCACAAAAATGCATTTTTCATGAAGTTATGAACTTGAAAGTTTGTAAAAACTTGTAGTCTTTTAACAATATGTTTAACATGTTCTTTTAATCTTAAAAACATGGTTTATTCTTTAATACGAATCAATTTGTAAAAATTCACACTTTAGAACTTGTCATCCATTTTGCAAAAATTCATTTACTTCAATATCTCATGTTCTAAATACTTCAACAAGTTCATTTTTACATATATAACTAGTTCATTTAATTTCAAGAATCAAAACTATGCTTAACATGTAGTAATCTCTACTCTTTAAAACTTTAAACTTTCAAATCTTTCATTTTTCAAGAACCATACTTTGTAAGAATCAAATTCTACACTTAAACATGCTTATTTTTCAAGTTCATCCTTCACATACAATATGCTCAACATAGATCTTTCAAGATCCTTACACATACTTGTTAGATCATCTCTTTAATCATCATCTAACAAGTCTTTATGTGGTGTTCATCATCATACACACAAACAATCCACTAACAACTTCATAGCACATCATAACAAGTTGTTTTCTTGTGACTTTTAGTTTGGTTCTTGTGTTTATCATCTTGGTTTTGTAAGATTCTTTAGGATGTTGAGTTACACATAAGTTATATCAACTAAAACAAGATGAAAAATGGGTTCGCAAGGAACTTACTACTAGCACAAGGCTAGGGTAGAAACAAGATGATGATGATGATGAAGAAGAAAAGATGGTGGTTAATAGCTCCAATGAGTGGTCCTTCCACTTCCAAGCCTTGACACCTTCTTGATTATGCTTGATTCACCTTAGGATGCACTTGGATTAACTTTAAATTAGTTGAAGATGATGATAGGGGGTAGCTTCGGCCGAGAGTGAGGGAGAGGGGAAGAGTGAGCGTTGTGATTTTTTTTTTTTTATGTTGCAAGTGAGGGGATTTTGATGTAGATAAGGATCATCACATATTGGTCATTACCTTCCCTCCATGTCTTTAACCTTAGGATCATAATTAGCATCTTTGACTAACAAAGTTATTAGTCAACAATGTTAAGGGGAGTGGGTCCCCTTGGGGACGGTCATGAAAGGGGGGGGGTATCAAGTTTGTTTAAAATTCTCCCAAGTGTTTAAAGGATGGTAGTATGTATGATTAGTTAGGATGATTAGGTGTTTAGGTGTTTTTGATGTAAGACATGGTGTATGATGAATTTCACTAGCTTAACATTGGTAGAAAATGTTAACTAGTTTGTATGTTTGCACCAAATTAGTAATCGGGTGCTTGTTTAGTTATCGGTTCGCTTAAAGGATCAATATTGGTAACTTGTATGGTGTAATATGTTATTATGTCGTGATAATGTTTTTGCCAGTTTTTAAGTTATTATGGGCATTCTGGCATCATTTCTGACTATTACATAAGCTAGAAAATGCTGAATTTTGCTGAATTATGCTATTTTGGCCAGTTATAGCTAGTTTCGGGCAGTTTTTAGTGTTCATTTGTCTCTCAGAAAGCATTAACATAATCCCTTACATTCGCACATGATGTTTACTAAACCCCTATCAGCACTACTAGTTTATCTGATAAGTGTACTAGTTAGTTATGTGCACTATCTAAACTGTTTCAAGTCGAGACCAATAAAACTGGGTATTGATGTGCACAAAATGCAACATATAAATTACATCAATTGTGGCACAAAACTAACCCTTTTTTAGTACTAATGTTGGAAAAAGTGTGCTTTTGTCTTCCTTTTGTATTTTCAGGATTAAATGAGCTCAAATAAATAAAAGAAGCAAAAAGACAGCTAAATCTAACATAAATACAAGAAAAGGAACAAAACGTGGCATGCCCGACCTCCCGACAGCATCTTCCCAAGCAAAACAAGAAGACAGAAGCCTGAATACGCCCCGTGCTCAGTGAGCATGGGGGCGTGCCCAAGTGTCAGCAGAAAAGACAAAGTGGTAGAAGCTTCCATCGCCCACCACGGGGCCGTGGTCAACTATAAGATTCGCGGAATCAAGGCAAATCTTGATAGTACAGATATGCTTCTGCACACGGGGTCATGCTCAACGGACACGGGGGCGTGGTCAACTAATGCAGACAAACTGCATTTAATGAAGAAAGAGAGGAGGATGGACACGGGGCCGTGTCCAGCGGACACGGGGCCGTGCCCGATCTTCTGTTCAGCCTATAAATAGGAATGCTTGGAGCTCTTGCAACTCATCCCTTGGCACACCACCTCTCTCACACTTCACCCACCACCCACCACCATCACAACACCATCATCCACCACCATCATCCATTGTCCATCATAGAGTGTGTGAGTCGTCTCGGGATCCAAGATTGATCGTAAGAGTTCTTGACAATCAAAGGCCATGTTTGCCTAAGTCTCTTACATCACTTGGTGAAGACAAGTGTTTAGTGTAATACTTTTTATTTTTAATCTTTTGCACTTTTTAATTGGTTTTGTATTAATGATTTTAATTACTAGTTTCTTATATTGATGGTGATTCTTCCTTATCGTTTGTCCGTGGTGTCTTGGCATTATTTTACTATCTATATAAAATAAAAGATTTTCACCATTCATATCTCCACGGTCTATATGGAGGTGTTGTTGGTGCACTACGTCTGTCGACTACGTCTTACATCGAGTCTTAGATTTGTATAGATGAGATATGGCACGAAATCCTAGAAACAAGTGTTAAAATAGGTTTCGCTTATGTCTCAAGAAGCTAGGTCTGCTTATTTGAACATGGTAGGTTCGCTTATACGTACATGTCCATATAAGCGAACCCAAGACACCTATAAATAGGTGGTCATTCAAGCGAACCTAAGTGTGTGTGTTGAAGGTGTATTCTTCCGGTGAGCCACGAAGTGCTGCCGAAGTGCTGTCAGAGTCTGTAAACGTTATCAAGATCAATAAAACAGCAATTATAAGTGAATCCGGCTGAAATCGCACCAAATCATTAGTTTCCGCCTCTTGATTTGGATAGGAATTCTTCTGATCGACTCAAGCAGGACCGAACGCTTATGTGTCTTGGCATTATTTTAGGGGGAGTAAGAAATTTTAGAAAATCCAAAAACATCAGAAAATTTGAAAAAGACAAAAACATGATAAAACTGAAAATGAGTTTTTGTTGCATATAAGAGGAAATGATAGTACATCAGTGGACTATCATAGCATGCTAAAGAAATGTAAAGTCAAAATGTGATAGACAATCTTACTATGGATGTGTCAGTAGGTTTTCGCACATTTAGTAAACTGTAAAGAGATATAAACCTAAATTTCAAACTTACTTATTCTGTGGGTTAACAAAACTGCTTGGATATATAGGTAACCCCTGAAATCTTGTTTGAAAGGTCCCTTATTCTGAGATACTAGGTCTTTATACTCAGTGATATCTGGGGTATTATCCCGGGACTTCGGCTGTATGGAAATACTGACCTAGTCCCCGGATACTGCTTTCTGCAAAAAGCTTTGAAATATAAGCTCGCCCTCAGCATGCTGATGAAACAATAAAATTGATAGTCGCTGCTGTTGTAATTAAAAGATCCTCTAAAGGGGACACACCAAAAGTTGAACCCGTCATCTCTCTGCGTATATGAAAGTGTCGACCTGAGCTCTCACGGCCCTCGCACATAACCCCTTTACAGATATCATCTGTGATATACTCACCTGTAAGACTGAATATTGGGATCTGGATACAGGAGTATATTCAAGTAGTGGGACACATGGATAAGTTTAAGTATCTAAGACACTAATTACGTATCTCAAAACAGTTGAAATCTGTGTGAAAATTTAAATGGACAAATATACTGACAATCTAGGTAAATTGTGAGCTTAAAATGAAATAAAGCCTAACGGTGTTGATGATATGTCTCAGAAACTGATATGATCCTCTTGCACAAACTCACAAAAATATTGTCTGTAAATATTTCATTTCTGCATTGTTTCGTGTTTTTACAAGTAGTGTTAGTTACTTTCTTTCAGAAAATCCAAAAAGAGTTTAGTATGTTTTAGCATAAATTTTTGCAAAATCCAAAAAGATTTTCGACAACTGGTGTTGAGAAGCTGATTTTCGAAGTTCAAAGTGCTAAACATGAAGAACAGGTTTGGGAGAGAGTTTGTGATGATAGCTTGAAAAGAGCTTGTAAAAGATCCTGAATGCAAAATCATTACTGTAGTTTACCATCATAGTTTCTTAATTGTTGAATAGATTTAATCTTTGAAGAAACTTATGTTTGGGTAGAGATTGTGCAGGTATATATGTGCCAGGTGACTATTCTGTGATGGAATAGAGCCAGGTATCGATCTTGAAGATAAATTCTGAAGCTGTGAATTCCAGACTTCGATCCCAGCAGATTGAGAGGGGGAGTCTGAAGACACCGTGTCAACATCCGAGAGAGAGGAGTTTGTTGATAATGAAGATAGAGTTTGCGGATTCTTGCAATGTTAAATTCTTCAGATGAAGATTGAAGACTGATAAAGACTGTAGGCTGACAATCGAAGACTCGAAGACTCCGTCAACATCCGAGGGGGACTCTGTTGGTGCACTACGTCTGTCGACTACGTCTTACATCGAGTCTTAGATTTGTATAGATGAGATATGGCACGAAATCCTAGAAACAAGTGTTAAAATAGGTTTCGTGTAACGCTCACTTTTTCACATTCAAATAGATTAAAAATAACATACTAATTTTTTTTTTTGACAAAATTTTGGCATGACCCGTTCGTACTATAAACATTTCCCCTGCTTTTAACAAGCGTCATTCAAATAAACTTCTACGACACTTTTTCAAAAGAAATAAAAGTAGTGACCATACAAGACCTAATACAAAGGTTATGTCCGAACTACCCAAAAAGGTTTTAAAATTCAAACTACTTACGAACATCCTAAAACATAAAATTTACATTTACATTACAAAAATTATTTGACCCATTTCAAAAGATAACTTGAACCGGAAGCGCATATATGGACGATGTGGTGTGTTCGAATCCGAGCTCGCCATTCTAAGCATGAGATTTACCTACATCCATAACACAAACTTGCATATTAGTTCGGATAAAGCATTATTACTAATACATTTTTTTTATTTAGCTTTTTACCTCATTATTTGACCCTTTACCGAGTCACTTCATCTTTACATCATCTTTCATACTACAATTCCGCTTTAACGAATATCATGCCATTTAACTTCTATCACCATAAAATCATCATATTTCATCCGACCCGTTCTCACGGATCATGCATATTTTTACTTTCTTGTTTATTATTCTCCACTAGTTTGACTTACAAAAGTCAACATCTAGTTACTTTAACTTCATAACAAATTCATCCTATTTGACCCGTTTAACTACGGGTTTAACACATCATCCAGAATAACATCATTTTCATACTTTAGACCCATTTGCACGGGTCGTCAACATACTTTTTCTCCTTTTTCTACTATTAATTCGTAATAAGACATTTTTTACTAATGATTCCCACATAAAACATCAAATAATTATTTACAAGAGAACTAACATAAAATTCTACTTTCTACATAAGCGAAGTTCATAAGAACTTACCGTGATCTTGTGAAGCTTGCGACTTCAAGTGACTCGTACCTTCTTCCTTCTTCGTGCCTATACATTATAACTTCATGCTTTTAGCTTTCATAAACATTTCTTCACATATGCATCTTTGATTTATTCATCATGACTTAACATAATTATCCATATATCCATTTTCGTTTACATCATCATTAAATCAATAATTCATGTCAAACTTCAACTAAATCATTCTTAGGCATTTCATCGAACACATGGCGTGCATACAATCTATAAAACATGAACTACAAGTATTCAAAGCATGGTTCTACTAATTCATTCTTAGATTATCAAGATCAACCAAAATTTCATACAACAATCATTCCAAATCAGTTTCAACTATCATTTATTCACTAATAACAATTCTCACACTAAGCCATTACAATAATTTGCACATAATTCATTCATGTTCTTCACTATCTTCCTAATTCAAGTGGGTTTATGCTTCAAATCGTTTGATTAACTAAAATCAAGCAAATTTCTTGTTCTATTGTGTAATCCTAACTCACAACTACACAATTATTCACATTACTACAAGATTGGGTTGAAACCCACTTTCTACAAATCATCAAAATAGAAATTTCGACTTACCATTCGTTGAACAAGCTTAGATAACTCGAGTTTTGGGTTCATGCATTTGTTTAGGCTCTTAAACTCCTTCTGATTTTGAGAATTTTAGGAACTAGGGTTTCTCCTTGGTTCCTTTTTGCTCCTGGCGATCCACAGAACACACAAAAATGTGTGTTTTGTGTTTTTCTTTTTAATTAATAACTTTCATCTTTTTTTTTACAAGTTTAACCCCTCTAATTATAAATTTTTGTTTATTGTCACATATCTTTCCTTCTTGTTGAATTACTAACATATGCATTTAACTTAGTTAATATAACATAACTAGACATTTAGGTAACAAAATAAATTGCATATTTTTGGGGTGTTACATTTCGCTTATGTGTCAAGAAGCTAGGTCTGCTTATTTGAACATGGTAGGTTCGCTTATACGTACCTGTCCATATAAGCGAACCCAAGACACCTATAAATAGGTGGTCATTCAAGCGAACCTAAGTGTGTGTGTGTTGAAGGTGTATTCTTCCGGTGAGCCACGAAGTGCTGCCGAAGTGCTGTCAGAGTCTGTAAACGTTATCAAGATCAATAAAACAGCAATTATAAGTGAATCCGGCTGAAATCGCACCAAATCATTAGTTTCCGCCTCTTGATTTGGATAGGAATTCTTCTGATCGACTCAAATAGGGCCGAACGCGATCCTACAAGTGGTATCAGAGCTCAGGAGGAGGAGTTCTTGCCATTTCAGCTGCATTTCATCTGTTTTTCTACACTTTCTTCAAATTTTCAAACTTTCATCGGTCGAAATTGTCTCAAAATTTCACAGAGTGTGCGCAATTGAATATTAACAAAACCTGGAAAGTTTCAGACCAAAATACGGACAAAAAATGGACGAAATGACCTTCGAACTTAGTTCCGCTTTTACGGACACTTGATAGTTCCGCTTCAGTGACAGCATAGTTTCGCTCTAAGGAACAGTTAGTTTCGCTTCAGTGTCACCTAAGTTGATAGTTACGCTCGAAAGTTCCTGATAGATCCGCTCCAAAGACGTTTTTCAGTGGTTTCGCTTATCTGGTTCGGTCATCTGGTCCGCTTATCTGGTCTGCTTATCTGGTCCGCTCAAGAGATCCGCTTGAACTGACATCAAGAAGATCCGCTTGAACAGACAACTTGTAGTTCCGCTCGAAAGGTCCGCTTATAGAGACTTGTTTGTTGAGGGTTCGTTCAAGAGATCCGCTTATAAGACAGTTTGAAGGTTCCGCTCTTGTGACAATTTGGAGTTCTGCTTATTTGGTTAAACTTGGTTCCGCTTATCTGTTCAAACAAAGGTTCCGCTCCAAGAACACTTAAAGGTTCCGCTTATTGTGACAAGTGAGGATTCACTTTTGTGAACAAGTTTGCTTAAGCTTGAAAATTTGTGATCTTTGAACCTTGAACAATGGACAACGAATTCTATAACGCTTTTGCTAGCCCGATCTCTATTACTCAGAATGCTTTGATTGATAATGAAACCGGAACGTCTCAGAAACCACCTAAACTCATGGATATTGATGATTATAACGTGTGGTCTGAACGATTTGGAAACTGGGTCGAGGCTTATCACTTGGATGCGTGGGAACACACTAAAGAACCAAATGTTAGACCCGTTACAAATGGTGTGCAGCAAACAATTCGAGAGATGAGTACGGAAAATAAAAAGAAATATCGAGATGAGAAATTGATGGCGAGTCTGCTTCAGCAAGCGATAAAAGAAGATATCTTGATATTGCTTCAGCATGATGGAACTGCTTATTCAATCTGGACAGAATTGGAAGCAAAGTTTGTTGGAAGTGATGATATGCTCAAAAATAAGATGTCTCTCAAAAATTCGATTTATTCTGGGGTTTGAAAACTGAAAACACCAAACAGATAATTGATAGATATTGTAACTTGGTGAGAAATATGACAAAACTTGGAATTAAGAAAGATACTGATGAATTGATTGAAAAACTTGCAGATGCGCTACCACATGAAACATGGGGAACGTTTCTGATGATGCTGAGATCAAACAGAAAAGATTACAAGAATATGAAATTGGGAGATTTCATCAAACACCTGGAAGCTCAAGAGATGGAGCAGAGGAAGATAGCTGGGATGAAGAATTACGATGGAGAACAAGACATCAGCTTATACTACAAGAGTGGTGTTCCTGGAACGACAAGTCATTCTCCAAAAATTGAAACCGCATTGTGTGTGAAAGATTCTACTGAAAATAAGTCATCCCAGGGATCAAGCAGCACAAGATTTTCATCATTCGATCCAAACATTTCTGTAACAAAGAATGGAAGAAAACTTCAGTGCAATATTGTTCTTAGTATTGAAAATGATCAAGATTACACTGAAGAGATTGCTAAAAATCAAATGTCTTTGTTGGGAATGGTTCTTGAGTCTTATAGTAATTTTGTGGCCAGAAAGATCGGTAATCCAATGCTCACGAAAGAGGATTACGATCAAATTGATGCTGAGGAAATGGAATTAATGGACATTAAATGGTGCATGGCTAGTGTGATGAGACGAGCTGAGAAGTTTAAACAAATTACAGGCCGAGATGATTTTCGTGACGCGAATGTTTCAACTTTAGGCTTTGATAAATCTAAAGTTACGTGTTTTCATTGCAGGGAAAAGGGGCATTTCAAGAGGGAGTGCAAAAATCGTGAAGCTACTGGAGCCCAAAATCGTTTTGGAAACAACGATTATCACAAAAAGGCGATTTATCATCAAGTCACACCACCAGCACAGCATCAGGCACAAACTGCACATGGGAGAGATGTGATTGACGGGTCAAAAAGAGCATGTCTAAGCAAATATGAAAATTTTTCATGGGATAAATATATTCCAACAAACAGCAAAGTGTGTTTGGCAGAACAAGATGATGAAAAGTTGGCTGAAGGTTTTTGTTGGGACGATTTTTGCGCAGACCAAGATCTCATGGCCAAAGAGATGTCCAAAAACACTTCAAATGTTAATGCTTTCTTTGCTAATGCCTATGATTTGAAATGTGCAGAAAGAAGCAGGAAAGTCATGGAAGCTGCTGAAGCAAGACGAAGAAAGCTTGAAGAAGAGGAAGAAGAGGAAGAGAGATTAAAAGCTGAAGCTGAAGCTAAGAGAAAGAGAAGAGCTGAATTTTTACGATCAAACAGAACAGTCAAAGAGGTTCCTGAATTTGAAGTAAAAGTTGATGTTGAACCAGTCAAAGTTCCCAAAAAATGCATGAACTGTGATTCTTTAATCAAGCAGAATAATGAATTGCTGCATAACATAAACAGATTGAAAGAATCATATGATACAATGAACAGAGAAATTAACAAGTATACTGATTCGAGTGGTGAACAAGCTGTGGCAATGAATACACTGAAGATAGCGTATCTGAGACAGCTTGATGATGCTAATTTTCATATAAAGAAATGTGCTGATCTGGAGTTGGAGTTAGCAACACAAAAGATAGAAACTGAGAAAGTTAAAAAATTATTAGAAAGTTATTCATGTTCTACTTTTGTTGTTGACAAGATTTATCTGGTTGTGGAGAATTTGAAGACGTTTGAAGAAGTGAAGACGTTCGAAGAAAAGAAATTTGTGACAAAATACGAAGAAAAAGTGAAGACTTCTGGTAAGAAATCAAGTGTGGTCTACAATAGATGTCCGCCCCCGGTCGAAAATGGATATTCACCTCGAAATCCAAATTCAGAGAGAGTCGAAAAAGCTATAAATTTAGAATGGGAGTCTGGACCATCGGATAACTTGCCAGAAAATATTGATGTCACGTACACGTCATCCGACACTGATCATGAGTCAAAGTTGATAAAAAGTGTGGTCGATCAGGTGTTAGATAAAGATGACAGTGAGGAGTCAAACATGGAGTCCAAACCCAAGTCAAAGTCTGAGTTTGATGCGTCAAAGTCAACAATCAAAAAGGACAAACGGGTTTATGACAAACAGTTTTTGCTATCAAAATCTAATTTGAATGATGAATCATTCAAAGTGGCTTATACTTCGAAAGATTCTGACAAATTATATTCTGATGATGCTTTTCCAATAAGAAGTGCCAGACTTGAAATGATTCAAAAGGTTTTCAAAATAACAGAAATTAATATTTCTGAAATAAAAGATTTAAATCTTATCGGAAAACCTAAACAATACACTTCAAAAGATCAACAAAGAATTAACAAGAAAATGGGTTACAATTGTGGTTATAGTTTTCAAAAGAAACCAAACCATAATCATAATTTCAAAAAGAAAGGATTAGGTTTTGTTCCACCGAAAAACTATAAAAATGAAAAAATGTATAAACCAAAAACTATGTTTGTTTCAGGGAAAACGTCAGAGGCTGAAAAAGAACAATCATTCAGAAAACAGACAAATCAGGAATTCCTTGCCAAGAAGCAAGAAGAACTGAAGAAGAATGATGTTCCAAAGAAGATTGAAAAGAGAACCTGTTTTCAGTGTAAAACTGATGGTCATGTTACTAGGAATTGTCCGAAGACATTCAAACCAAAACAGGAAGTCTCTGGTAAAATGAAAGAAAAGGTTGTCGAGAAGACTGAACTGTCAACCCGAAAGTTTACTGGCTTTGAAAATTCAACTTTTGAGAAAGGAGAATGTTCAAAGAGTGCTTTGAAAAGAAAAGATAATGTGCCAAATCAAAAATGGGTTGTGAAAGGTTCAGGTAATAATTCTGGTGATGAATCTGATTCCACAAAATCAGAGGAGCCACGTGTTGAGAAAAAGGTTGAAAGAAAAGTTCCGACTATGAACGATGAAAATTTTTGTCACACCCCCAAAACCCACATGCGGAGTAACATCCGCTTGAGGGCGTGACTGACCAGGATCCAGCCACCAATTATACTGAGCAATTTAATTAATAGCAAAAGTAGTATTCACCAACCACATGGTTAGCAAATATCATAATCAAGTTCAAAAGTTTTAAGTTCAAATAGTAACATGAGTAGCGGAAGCATAGACAAACAGTTTAAAACAAAGTTCATGGTTCAAGTTATTTAGAACCCATCACATGGGTTAGACGACCACTACACATCCCCAAGTAGTAAGCTCCTGAGTCACTGGGTACCTGCAAAGCATGCAGTAGGGTATCAACAAAAATGTTGGAGAGTTCACAAGTTGTCCAGTTTTTAATTGCCAAAAACTTGTTTCACTAGTTAATTTATCCGTTTATACATGCCATGGGGAGCTACCCCATAAGTAAGCGACTAAACTGTTTTTCCAATACCGAATACTTCATGTGACCGTATGTTTCCGTAAAGTGCCCCATTTGTCAATGTTCTATCATCATTGACGGATTTGCCAGAGTCTATTAGCTCACTCCCGATCCCATACACGGGCACGATGCGAGGCTGGTAAGACCTAAATAGCGCTATTAACTAATAACCCGTTCGCCTGGCCCCGGCGACTAATCGGTATTAAGTAGTAGGGACTTAAGTGATAGAGTGTCGTTTAGTGTTGCCTGTTGCATTCCGTATAAACAGTAATTAACTAAGGGTTCCCAGTAACAAGGGAAGAAAAGTAAGTTTGTATCCCTCACAAGGGGATAGTGTTGTTTTTAGTTTCGTTTCCCAATCCACCGAGAACGCATGCTTTAAGTTGTGAACTCACCTTGGGTTGCTCGGCAGATTAGCTTACTTGGTCAAGCTTGCTGGTCACCAGGTCCTAACATGGTTACCAGTATAGGTCAGGTTTGGGGGTACAAGTAATCACGTATATCCTACATGTATCTAACACATAGAATGCATGCAGTAATCATTTAAGTTATTGGGCCTGCTCTAATAATTACACGGTTTAAACAGTAACAGTTAACACATAGCCCAGCAAAACACATAGTCCAAACAAAACACATTGTGGCCCAATAACCAAGGTAGGCAGCCCAGTCGAGACAAGGTGGTCTCGACTCGAGAACACGCGGTCTTGAGTCGCAACCAGGAGATCTCGAGTTATGAATGTCTGGTCTCCAGTGGTGCTGGCATGAGTCGCAACCTCAGAGGGTCTCGAGTGCAGTCTCGAGTCGAGATCATGAAGTCTCAAGTCGAGACCTTGCCGGTCTCGAGTCCTTGAAGTCTGTCTCGAGTTGTCACGTTTTAGTCTCGAGTCGCAATCGAAGGTCTCCACTCGCAATCGTGGTTGCGTGCACAGGAAATCCTTCTAGAACCTGCCAACTTGTACTATCCAATAGAATTTCATAGTCATGCTCCTATGTACCAACCAATACAATTCCACAAACATGTTTTCTTGTCTAACATTTAATCACAATGGATCAAAGCAACACATTTCAAATATTCATCACATCTTCAAGCAGTTCATAATATATTCAAACATTTCTTATTATATTCATCAAATAAATTCATCAGTTTCATCAAAATAGTCCCTAAAGCATATCAAGTAAGCCTTTAACACTACAACGAACATACCATTCATTATAGGAGCAATAACATGTAATATCCCATTCTTTTTATCAAGAACATTCATGTGCACATTCATTAAAATAACATAAATCTATCAACAGTCATGCATATCATTCGGTCTACATCCTATCATTCAAAGATCACCTAGTTAACATCAAAACCACTCGCAAACAGGCACTTTTAACACACATTATAATTAATCAAATAGAACAAACTAACCGAATGATGTTCGGATGCAAAAGTGTGGGGAAAACAGTTGAGAGAAGGTTCTTGGGCGATGAACACTAGCTGGCTTTCGAGCTCCTAGCTGCCACTTATCGGGTTCGAGACAATGGGGGTTGATTAGGTGAGGTTTAGGGCTTTCTAGAGAGAGAAAGCTAGAGTGAGAGGGGAAAGGGGAATGGGGAATGTTTCTAGGGATTTGAGAGGTGATGATTGTCTTTGCCAAAAAGGAAATGTCGGCCGCTATGGTGGGGTTTTATACCCGTTTCGAGTGATACATCCTAAATGGATTTCGAGTGGGCTTCGCAGGTGCCTGGCCCAACCGGCCCACTATTTACTATTTACTCGAGACTAAGTGGTCTCGAGTCGGTTTCGGCCCACAATATACGTACATACATATATATACTGCATATACAAGGATCAAACATCGTGCATCAAGGTAACACGCAACTTTCATTTAATAACGTATATACACATAATATTATTACAAGATATTTGCTCAGGAAGACCTAGAGTGTCACATTATCCCCAAGTTTTAAGAACTTTCGTCCCGAAAGTTAAGGCAGCCACTGACAAGCTTGTATGAGTGAAAGCGTTTCAATGGGGTGTTACATCATCCCCCCGTTAGTTTGGAATTTCGTCCCAAAATTCAGTTGTAGCTTCAGTGCTGGGAGTTTCATTTGGGAACAACTGGGGATACTTGTGCTTCATCTGGTCCTCCCGCTCCCAGGTAAACTCTGGGCCACGTCGCGAGTTCCAGCGGACTCGCACGAGAGATATTTGGCTACGTTTGAGGGTTTTGATCTCTCGATCCGTGATTTCAAACGGTTCCTCAGTAAAGTGTAGCTGTTCGTCAATGGTGAGTTCCTTGAAAGGAATTATGAGCGTTTCATCTGACAGACACTTCTTCAGATTAGACACGTGGAATACGTTGTGCACCGCACTCAGCTCTTCAGGCAGATTCAATCTATAAGCGACCTTACCGATTTTCTCAGTAATTTCGAATGGTCCGACATATCGCGGATTAAGCTTGCCCCGTTTACCAAAGCGAACTACACCCTTCCAGGGTGAGACTTTAAGTAGAACCCGGTCACCGACCTGGAATTCTAGTGGTTTCCTACACTTATCTGCGTAACTTTTCTGACGGTCACGAGCTGCCGCCATGCGTTGTCTGATCTGGGCAATCTTTTCCATTGTGTCTACCACCAGTTCTGGGCCTGTGATTTGGCTATCACCAACTTCCGCCCAACAAAGGGGTGATCGGCATTTACGACCGTACAATGCCTCGAAAGGTGCTGTCTGAATGCTAGTGTGGTAGCTGTTATTATACGAGAATTCTACTAGCGGTAGGTGCTTCTCCCAATTCTTGCCAAAGTCAATCACACATGCCCTGAGCATGTCTTCTAGGGTTTGGATGGTGCGTTCGGACTACCCATCCGTTTGTGGGTGATAAGCGGTGCTCATGTCCAAACGTGAGCCAAAGGATTTGTGCATAGCTTGCCACAACTCCGAAGTAAAACGAGCGTCTTGGTCGGAAATAATGGAGGTTGGCACCCCGTGCCTCGAAACCACTTCCTTTAGCTACACGTCTGCCAAGGTAGAAAACTTATTTGTTTCCTTAATAGCCAAAAAGTGTGCAGACTTGGTCAATCGGTCTACTATCACCCAAATAGTCTCGTTTCCGCGTTGAGATCTAGGTAGCCCAGTAACAAAATCCATGGAAATTTGCTCCCATTTCCATTTCGGGATTTCTGGTTGCTGGAGTAGGCCTGCTGGTTTCTGATACTCAGTCTTGACTCTTGTGCAAGTCAAACATTTGCTGACATATGTTGCTATGTGGGCTTTCATACCAGGCCACCAATATGTAGTCTTTAAGTCGTGGTACATCTTGTCTGAACCAGGATGTACTGAGTAACGGGACCTATGAGCCTCGTCCATCACGAGCTCACGTAGGTCTCCATAGAGTGGCACCCAAATGCGCCCTGTCACATAGTAGGCGCCGTCTTCTTTTCGTTCTAGCCGCTCTCTCGTTCCTCGCAGGGACTCAGCCCTGATGTTCCCCGGTTTCAATGCTTCAACCTGAGCATTTCGAATCTGAGAAGGGAGGTTAGACTGGATGGTAAGCTGTAGCGCTCGAACGCGCTTTGGTGTAGTGTCCTTTCCACTGAGGGCGTCTGCCAAGACATTGGCCTTGCCCGGATGGTACTTGATGGCGCATTCATAATCATTCAAGAGTTCGACCCATCGACGTTGTCGCATGTTTAACTCCTTTGGCTTGAAGATATGCTCGAGACTCCTGTGATCGGTGTAAATGGTGCACCGGGTACCGTACAGGAACTGTCTCCATATCTTAAGAGCAAAAACCACTGCTCCCAGTTCCAAGTCGTGCGTAGTGTAGTTTCTTTCGTGAGTCTTAAGTTGTCGAGAAGCGTAAGCAATAACTTTCTCGCGTTGCATCAGCACGCAACCAAGTCCATGGATAGACGCATCGCAGTAAACCACGAAATCGTCGGTACCTTCAGGTAACGAGAGAATAGGAGCACTACAGAGGTTATCCTTTAGCTTTTGAAAAGCGGACTCCTGAGCTTCATTCCACTTGTAAGCAGTACCCTTCTGGGTGAGTGTCGTGAGGGGTTGAGCAATCTTCGAGAATCCCTTGATGAATCTGCGATAGTATCCTGCCAATCCCAAGAATTGACGAACTTCGGTCGGAGTCTTAGGTGTAGGCCAATTCTTTATAGAGTCGATCTTAGCTGGGTCGACGTGAATTCCGTCCTTATTGACCACGTGTCCAAGAAAATGGACTTCTCGAAGCCAGAAGTCGCATTTCGAGAACTTTGCGTACAGTTGCTCATTGCGAAGGAGTTCAAGAATAAGGCGCAAGTGTTGCTCATGCTCCTCTTGGCTTTTCGAGTAGATCAGGATGTCGTCGATAAACACTATTACGAACTTGTCGAGGTAAGGCTTGCACACTCGGTTCATGAGATTCATGAATACCGCAGGCGCGTTGGTCATTCCAAAGGGCATGACGAGGAATTCATAATGACCATAACGAGTTCTGAAGGCAGTTTTGGAGATGTCTTTATCACGGACTCTCAGCTGATGATAACCTGACCGCAAGTCAATCTTAGAGTAGTAGCTTGATCCATGCAACTGATCGAATAGATCGTCGATACGTGGGAGGGGGTAGCGATTCTTGATGGTGACCTTGTTCAGCTCACGATAGTCGATGCATATTCGGAAGGTGCCATCCTTTTTCTTAACAAAGAGCACTGGTGCTCCCCAGGGCGACGAACTAGGGCGGATAAACCCTTTATCCAATAGTTCCTGTAGTTGCGTAGAAAGTTCCTTCAGTTCTGCGGGGGCTAGTCGATAAGGCGCGCGGGCTATAGGTGCTGCCCCGGGAGCTAGCTCGATTTGGAACTCGACCTGACGATGAGGAGGGAGTCCAGGTAGTTCTTCAGGAAATACCTCGGGGTAGTCGCGTACCACTGGAAAATCTTCAATCCTCTTTTCCTTCTCCTGATTGTCGGTGACAAGTGCTAAGATGGCGGCGTGCCCCTTTTGTAAACACTTCTGGGATTTTAAGAATGAGATGATGCCTGTGACTTCTCCGCCTTTGTCACCTTGAACGATGAGGGGTTTGCCAGAACGGCGGGGGATGCGAACCATTTTCTCTTGACAAAGGATTTCAGCGCGATGTTTGGATAACCTATCCATACCAATGACGACATCAAAGCTTCCAAGATTGACAGGGAAAAGATCGATACTAAACGTCTGACCAGACAATACTAGCTTGCAGTCGTGGATCACATGTGAGGCCTCGATGTTTCTACCATTAGCTAACTCGACGATATGCTTAGAACTTAATGACGCAGGCGGGTGCTTAAGTTTCTTACTAATACGTAGGGATACATAACTAGCATCGGCTCCGGAATCAAACAATACAGAAACATAACGATCATCGAGTAGGAACTTACCCGCCACAACGTTGGGGTCATTCCTTGCTTCTCCAGCTCCAATCACAAAAGCTCTTCCTCTTGCACCATTCCCAGCATTGTTGTTGTTTTGATCGTTGTTTCCAGCTCCCTGGTTGTTGTTGCGGTTCTGGTTCAGTTCAGGGCAATCCCTTCGCATGTGCCCCGTTGCCCCACATTTGTAGCATCCACGATTGTTCCCTTGCTACTGTTGTTGTTGTGGTTGTGGCTGATTCTGCCTAGCTGGGAACTGACTCCTACAATCTTTGGCTTCATGCCCCATTTTGTTGCATCGCTGACACTGACTTTTGCCACATGGCCCGCTGTGATGTCGGTTACACTTGTTACACTTGGGGTGGTTCCCTCGATAGCCACCCTGTTGCTGCGGGCCTTTGTTGTTTTCAGTTTTCCTTTGCTGAGTCGAGGCCTGAGTGGGGTTAGCATCTTTGCTTTGGTTTCCTTCCCACTTACGTTTGTTATCACCAGGAGTTCCATCAGTAGCACTGATCCTTTTGGGCAACTTGCCCTGTTCCACAGCCTGATCAGTGAGTTTGTGAGCAAGACGGACGACTGGCTGGATGGTGTTAAGGTTGGCTGAGGTCACATGGCTTCGAATTTCTGGGGCCAAACCCTTGATGTACAATTCGATCCTTCGGTACATAGGTCGAGACATGTTTCGTTCTCGAGTTTGTGGATGTCATCCCTGTGACAGTACTCTTCTTTGCTCATATCCTTGAAATCCTCCCATGTAGTAGCATTAGCAGTTTCCAAGCCAAGCATCTGAATTTGTGCCTTCCACCAGGAAAGCGCGTTTCCTTCAAGCGTACCAGTAGCAAACTTCACCCAATTAGCAGGGGGACACTCGTATACAGCAAAGACAGCTTCGACCTTCTCGATCCAGTGCAGAAGACCTATGGCACCCTCAGTGCCATTGAAAGGGAGAGGCTTGCAATCCATGAAGGTCTTGAAAGTACAAACACGTGGTTGCACAGGTGCATGCTGACCTGTTGTGAGAAGTGAAGCGAAATAGGTTTAGGGATGAAAAGACGATGCGGCGGTAGGATCTAAACATCCTAAGATAACGAGTTTACCTCCAGGGTGAGCTGCGAAAGCTGCAGCCACCGTGTTAATCAGGTTAGTGAACTGAGCCTGAGTCATGTTAACGTTTCCTCTTCCGCATCCACTCATTGTCTTCATAACCAGAAAACATAGTATGAGTGTGATGTCGTAATACAGCGAGAATGAGGTAGAAGAGGGAGGTGTATCTATCTAACTAGGCACACTAGTACGTATAGCAGAACAGAAAGCATAAAATAAGCAAGCAAGTAAACACTAGTCCGAGCTATGAAGTCTAAAGGGGTTGAGTCTTGCACTTGGAGTGTAGTGTCGTCACGAGTCACGGGTTATAGTTTGGTTTTTCTCAAAAAGATTCCCTTTTTAAAACCAAGTTCACTATCACCAATGACTCTGATACCAATCTGTCACACCCCCAAAACCCACATGCAGAGTAACATCCGCTTGAGGGCGTGACTGACCAGGATCCAGCCACCAATTATACTGAGCAATTTAATTAATAGCAAAAGTAGTATTCACCAACCACATGGTTAGCAAATATCATAATCAAGTTCAAAAGTTTTAAGTTCAAATAGTAACATAAGTAGCGGAAGCATAGACAAACAGTTTAAAACAAAGTTCATGGTTCAAGTTATTTAGAACCCAGCACATGGGTTAGACGACCACTACACATCCCCAAGTAGCAAGCTCCTGAGTCACTGGGTACCTGCAAAGCATGCAGTAGGGTATCAACAAAAATGTTGGCGAGTTCACGAGTTGTCCAGTTTTTAATTGTCAAAAACTTGTTTCACTAGTTAATTTATCCGTTTATACATGCCATGGGGAGCTACCCCATAAGTAAGCGACTAAACTGTTTTTCCAATACCGAATACTTCATGTGACCGTATGTTTCCGTAAAGTGCCCTGTTTGTCAATGTTCTATCATCATTGACGGATTTGCCAGAGTCTATTAGTTCACTCCCGATCCCATACACGGGCACGGTGCGAGGCTGGTAAGACCTAAATAGCGCTATCAACTAATAACCCGTTCGCCTGGCCCCGACGACTAATCGGTATTAAGTAGTAGGGACTTAAGTGATAGAGTGTCATTTAGTGTTGCCCGTTGCATTCCGTATAAACAGTAATTAACTAAGGGTTCCCAGTAACAAGGGAAGAAAAGTAAGTTTGTATCCCTCACAAGGGGATAGTGTTGTTTTTAGTTTCGTTTCCCAATCCACCGGGAACGCATGCTTTAAGTTGTGAACTCACCTTGGGTTGCTCGGCAGATTAACTTACTTGGTCAAGCTTGTTGGTCACCACGTCCTAACATGGTTACCAGTATAGGTCAGGTTTGGGGGTACAAGTAATCACGTATATCCTACATGTATCTAACACATAGAATGCATGCAGTAATCATTTAAGTTATTGGGCCTGCTCTAATAATTACACGGTTTAAACAGTGACAGTTAACACATAGCCCAGCAAAACACATAGTCCAAACATAACAGATTGTGGCCCAATAACCAAGGTAGGCAGCCCAGTCGAGACAAGGTGGTCTCGACTCGAGAATACGCGGTCTCGAGTCGCAACCAGGAGATCTCGAGTTATGAACGTCTGGTCTCGAGTGGTGCTGGCATGAGTCGCAACCTCAGAGGGTCTCGAGTTCAGTCTCGAGTCGAGATCATGAAGTCTCAAGTCGAGACCTTGCCGGTCTCGAGTCCTTGAAGTCTGTCTCGAGTTGTCACGTTTTAGTCTCGAGTCGCAACCGAAGGTCTCGACTCGCAATAGTGGTTGCGTGCACAGGAAATCCTTCTAGAACCTGCCAACTTGTACTATCCAATAGAATTTCATAGTCATGCTCCTATGTACCAACCAATACAATTCCACAAACATGTTTTCTTGTCTAACATTTAATCACAATGGATCAAAGCAACACATTTCAAATATTCATCACATCTTCAAGCAGTTCATAATATATTCAAACATTTCTTATTATATTCATCAAATAAATTCATCAGTTTCATCAAAATAGTCCCTAAAGCATATCAAGTAAGCCTTTAACACTACAACGAACATACCATTCATTATAGGAGCAATAACATGTAATATCCCATTCTTTTTATCAAGAACATTCATGTGCACATTCATTAAAATAACATAAATCTATCAACAGTCATGCATATCATTCGGTCTACATCCTATCATTCAAAGATCACCTAGTTAACATCAAAACCACTCGCAAACAGGCACTTTTAACAGACATTATCATTAATCAAATAGAACAAACTAACCGAATGATGTTCGGATGCAAAAGTGTGGGGAAAACAATTGAGAGAAGGTTCTTGGGCGATGAACACTAGCTGGCTTTCGAGCTCCTAGCTGCCACTTATCGGGTCCGAGACAATAGGGGTTGATTAGGTGAGGTTTAGGGCTTTCTAGAGAGAGAAAGCTAGAGTGAGAGGGGAAAAGGGAATGGGGAATGTTTCTAGGGACTTGAGAGGTGATGATTGTCTTTGCCAAAAAGGAAATGTCGGCCGCTATGGTGGGGTTTTATACCCGTTTCGAGTGATACATCCTAAATGGATTTCGAGTGGGCTTCGCAGGTGCCTGGCCCAACCGGCCCACTATTTACTGTTTACTCGAGACTAAGTGGTCTCGAGTCGGGTTTCGGCCCACAACATACGTACATACATATATATACTACATATACAAGGATCAAACATAGTGTCACAATTTTCCACCTTTGCGTGTTGAAAATTTTATGAAGAAAGTTGGAAAAGTTGAAATTTCAAATCAATTTTATTCTGATAAGAAGAAATTTGATGTTGAAAAGACTTTCAACGGAAATGTGAAACACATTTTTGGCAAAATGGTCAATGGTAAGGCCAAAGGTGTTAAAGAATTTTATGCTGCCAAAAGAGGGGTTCACAAGTCCGTTAAAAGTAAAGATGAAGAAAATGTTGTTACACCCAAGGAAGGTCAGGCTTGGGTGGATTTATTTTTCAAAGAATAAAATCCTGACTTGCCGGAGATCCCAAGTTGGTAATCGTGGATCAGGAATCGACATCATTCTTTATCATGATTGTATAATGTGTTTGAGAAGTTATTGCAGGACTTGCCGGAACTCCCAGGTTTGTAAGCGAGGAGTAGGAATCGGCACATAGAGAATTCAACCAACAGATGGTAATTGGTTGAAAAACAGGTTTGAAGATTTGTTTCTGCATATCTGCATATTGTAAATCAAGGGAATTAATTTGTACTTGAATTTTTACTACAAGTGGTTGAAAGACTATATGATAAACACATCCCCGAATTTGTGAATTGACAAATCTACAAGTGGTAAAATCCATCAAACTTATTTTCTGGAAAAACCATTCTGATTAAAACAAACTTGAGTGTTTTGAAATCTTTATGGGAAAATAGTTTGTTGTGAGGGGGAGTTCTGACTGTTTAAGCCGAACGGATGGAGATTTGAGGCGATTTGATATCAGTTGTCATGTTCTGTACAGTTTGTTTTCAATTTTCTTTAGATGTATTTGAATTTTAGGGGGAGTAAGAAATTTTAAAAAAACCAAAAACATCAGAAAATTTGAAAAAGACAAAAACATGATAAAACTGAAAAATGAGTTTTTGTTGCATATAAGAGGAAATGATAGTACATCAGTGGACTATCATAGCATGCTAAAGAAATGTAAAGTCAAAATGTGATAGACAATCTTACTATGGATGTGTCAGTAGGTTTTCGCACATTTAGTAAACTGTAAAGAGATATAAACCTAAATTTCAAACTTGCTTATTCTGTGGGTTAACAAAACTGCTTGGATACATAGGTAACCCCTGAAATCTTGTTTGAAAGGTCCCTTATTCTGAGATACTAGGTCTTTATACTCAGTGATATCTGGGGTATTATCCCGGGACTTCTGCTGTATGGAAATACTGACCTAGTCCCCGGATAATGCTTTCTGCAAAAAGCTTTGAAATATAAGCTCGCCCTCAGCATGCTGATGAAACAATAAAATTGATAGTCGCTGCTGTTGTAATTAAAAGATCCTCTAAAGGGAACACACCAAAAGTCGAAGCCGTCATCTCTCTGCGTATACGGAAGTATCGACCTGAGCTCTCACGGCCCTCGCACATAACCCCTTTACAGATATCATCTGTGGTATACTCACCTGTAAGACTAAATATTGGGATCTGGATACAGGAGTATATTCAAGTAGTGGGACACATGGATAAGTTTAAGTATCTAAGACACTAATTACGTATCTCGAAACAGTTGAAATCTGTGTGAAAATTTAAATGAACAAATATACTAACAATCTAGGTAAATTGTTTAGAGCTTAAAATGAAATAAAGCTTAACTGTGTTGATGATATGTCTCAGAAACTGATATGATCTTCTTGCACAAACTCACAAAAATTTGTCTGTAAATATTTCATTTCTGCATTTTTCGTGTTTTTACAAGTAGTGTTAGTTACTTTCTTTCAGAAAATCCAAAAAGAGTTTAGTATGTTTTAGCATAAATTTTTGCAAAATCCAAAAAGATTTTCGACAACTGGTGTTGAGAAGCTGATTTTCGAAGTTCAAAGTGCTAAACATGAAGAACAGGTTTGGGAGAGAGTATGTGATGATAGCTTGAAAAGAGCTTGTAAAAGATCCTGAATGCAAAATCATTACTGTAGTTTACCATCATAGTTTCTTAATTGTTGAATAGATTTAATCTTTGAAGAAACTTATGTTTGGGTAGAGATTGTGCAGGTATATATGTGCCAGGTGACTATTCTGTGATGGAATAGAGCCAGGTATCGATCTTGAAGATAAATTCTGAAGCTGTGAATTCCAGACTTCGATCCCAGCAGATTGAGAGGGGGAGTCTGAAGATACCGTGTCAACATCCGAGACAGAGGAGTTTGTTGATAATGAAGATAGAGTTTGCGGATTCTTGCAATGTTAAATTCTTCAGAGGAAGATTGAAGACTGATAAAGACTGTAGGCTGACAATCGAAGACTCGAAGACTCCGTCAACATCCGAGGGGGACTCTGTTGGTGCACTACGTCTGTCGACTACGACTTACATCGAGTCTTATATTTGTATAGATGAGATATGGCACGAAATCCTAGAAACAAGTGTTAAAATAGGTTTCGCTTATGTGTCAAGAAGCTACGTCCGCTTATTTGAACATGGTAGGTTCGCTTATACGTACATGTCCATATAAGCAAACCCAAGACACCTATAAATAGGTGGTCATTCAAGCGAACCTAAGTGTGTGTGTGTTGAAGGTGTATTCTTCCGGTGAGCCACGAAGTGCTGCCGAAGTGCTGTCAGAGTCTGTAAACGTTATCAAGATCAATAAAACATCAATTATAAGTGAATCCGGCTGAAATCGCACCAAATCATTAGTTTCTGCCTCTTGATTTGGATAGGAATTCTTCTGATCGACTCAAACAGGGCCGAACGCGATCCTACAAGTGGTATCAGAGCTCAGGAGGAGGAGTTCTTGCCATTTCAGCTACATTTCATCTGTTTTTCTACACTTTCTTCAAATTTTCAAACTTTTATCAGTCGAAATTGTCTCAAAATTTCACAGAGTGTGCGCAATTGAATATTAACAAACCCTGGAAAGTTTCAGACCAAAATACGGACAAAAAATGGACGAAATGACCTTCGAACTTAGTTCCGCTTTTACGGACACTTGATAGTTCCGCTTCAGTGACAGCATAGTTTCGCTCTAAGGAACAGTTAGTTTCGCTTCAGTCTTACCTAAGTTGATAGTTACGCTCGAAAGTACCTGATAGATCCGCTCCAAAGACGTTTTTCAGTGGTTTTGCTTATCTGGTTCGCTCATCTGGTCCGCTTATCTGGTCTGCTTATCTGGTCCGCTCAAGAGATCCGCTTGAACTGACATCAAGAAGATCCGCTTGAACAGACAACTTGTTGTTCCGCTCGAAAGGTCCGCTTATAGAGACTTGTTTGTTGAGGGTTCGTTCAAGAGATCCGCTTATAAGACAGTTTGAAGGTTCCGCTCTTGTGACAATTTGGAGTTCCGCTTATTTGGTTAAACTTGGTTCCGCTTATCTGTTCAAACAAAGGTTCCGCTCCAAGAACACTTAAAGGTTCCGCTTTTTGTGACAAGTGAGGATTCGCTTTTGTGAACAAGTTTGCTTAAGCTTGAAAATTTGTGATCTTTGAACGTTGAACAATGGACAACGAATTCTATAACGCTTTTGCTAGTCCGATCTCTATTACTCAGAATGCTTTGATTGATAATGAAACCGGAACGTCTCAGAAACCACCTAAACTCATGGATATTGATGATTATAACGTGTGGTCTGAACGATTTGGAAACTGGGTCGAGGCTTATCACTTGGATGCGTGGGAACACACTGAAGAACCATATGTTAGACCCGTTACAAATGGTGTGCAGCAAACAATTCGAGAGATGAGTACGGAAAATAAAAAGAAATATCGAGATGAGAAATTGATGGTGAGTCTGCTTCAGCAAGCGATAAAAGAAGATATCTTGATATTGCTTCAACATAATGGAACTGCTTATTCAATCTGGACAGAATTGGAAGCAAAGTTTGTTGGAAGTGATGATATGCTCAAAAATAAGATGTCTCTCATGAAGAAAGAATTCGATTTATTCCGTGGTTTGAAAACTGAAAACACCAAACAGATAATTGACAGATATTGTAACTTGGTGAGAAATATGACAAAACTTGGAATTAAGAAAGATACTGATGAATTGATTGAAAAACTTGCAGATGCGCTACCACATGAAACATGCGGAACGTTTCTGATGATGCTGAGATCAAACAGAAAAGATTACAAGAATATGACATTGGGAGATTTCATCAAACACCTGGAAGCTCAAGAGATGGAGCAGAGGAAGATAGCCAGGATGAAGAATTACGATGGAGAACAAGACATCAGCTTATACTACAAGAGTGGTGTTCCTGGAACGACAATTCATTCTCTAAAAATTGAAACCGCATTTAGTGTGAAAGATTCTTCTGAAAAGAAGTCATCCCAGGGATCAAGCAGCACAAGATTTTCATCATTCGATCCAAACATTTCTGTAACAAAGAATGGAAGAAAACTTCAGTGCAATATTGTTCTTAGTATTGAAAATGATCAAGATTACACTGAAGAGATTGCTAAAAATCAAATGTCTTTGTTGGGAATGGTTCTTGAGTCTTATAGTAGTTTTGTGGCCGGAAAGATCGGTAATCCAATGCTCACGAAAGAGGATTACGATCAAATTGATGCTGAGGAAATGGAATTGATGGACATTAGATGGTGCATGGCTAGTGTGATGAGACGAGCTGAGAAGTTTAAGCAAATTACAGGCCGAGATAATTTTCGTGACGCGAATGTTTCAACTTTAGGCTTTGATAAATCTAAAGTTACGTGTTTTCGTTGCAGGGAAAAGGGGCATTTCAAGAGGGAGTGCAAAAATCGTGAAGCTACTGGAGCCCAAAATCCTTTTGGAAACAACGATTATCACAAAAAGGCGATTTATCATCAAGTCACACCACCAGCACAGTATCAGGCACAAACTGCACATGGGAGAGATGTGATTGACGGGTCAAAAAGAGCATGTCTAAGCAAATATGAAAGTTTTTCATGGGATAAATATATTCCAACAAACAGCAAAGTGTGTTTGGCAGAACAAGATGATGAAAAGTTGGCAGAAGGATTTTGTTGGGACGATTTTTGCCCAGATCAAGATCTCATGGCCAAAGAGATGTCCAAAAACACTTCAAATGTTAATGCTTTCTTTGCTAATGCCTATGATTTGAAATGTGCAGAAAGAAGCAGGAAAGTCATGGAAGCTGCTGAAGCAAGACAAAGAAAGCTTGAAGAAGAGGAAGAAGAGGAAGAGAGATTAAAAGTTGAAGCTGAGAGAAAGAGAAGAGCTGAATTTTTACGATCAAACAGAACAGTCAAAGAGGTTCCTGAATTTGAAGTAAAAGTGGATGTTGAACCAGTCAAAGTTCCCGAAAAATGCATGAACTGTGATTCTTTAATCAAGCAGAATAATGAATTGCTGCATAACATAAACAGATTGAAAGAATCATATGATACAATGAACAGAGAAATTAACAAGTATACTGATTCGAGTGGTGAACAAGCTGTGGCAATGAATACACTGAAGATAGCGTATCTGAGACAGCTTGATGATGCTAATTTTCATATAAAGAAATGTGCTGATCTGGAGTTGGAGTTAGCAACACAAAAGATAGAAACTGAGAAAGTTAAAAAATTATTAGAAAGTTATTCATGTTCTACTTTTGTTGTTGACAGGATTTATCCGGTTGTGGAGAATTTGAAGACGTTTGAAGAAGTGAAGACGTTCGAAGAAAAGAAATTTGTGACAAAATACGAAGAAAAAGTGATGACTTCTGGTAAGAAATCAAGTGTGGTCTACAATAGATGTCCGCCCCCGGTCGAAAATGGATATTCACCTTGAAATCCAAATTCAGAGAGAGTCGAAAAAGCTATAAATTTAGAATGGGAGTCTGGACCATCGGATAACTTGCCAGAAAATATTGATGTCACGTACACGTCATCCGACATTGATCATGAGTCAAAGTTGATAAAAAGTGTGGTCGATCAGGTGTTAGATAAAGATGACAGTGAGGAGTTAAACATGGAGTCCAAACCCAAGTCAAAGTCTGCGTTTGATGCGTCAAAGTCAACAATCAAAAAGGACAAACGGGTTTATGACAAACAGTTTTTGCTATTAAAATCTAATTTGAATGATGAATCATTCAAAGTGGCTTATACTTTGAAAGATTCTGACAAATTATATTCTGATGATGCTTTTCCAATAAGAAGTGTCAGACTTGAAATGATTCAAAAGGTTTTCAAAATAACAGAAATTAATATTTCTGAAATAAAAGATTTAAATCTTATCGGAAAACCTAAACAATACACTTCAAGAGATCAACAAAGAACTAACAAGAAAATGGGTTACAATTGTGGTTATAGTTTCCAAAAGAAACCAAACCATAATCGTAATTTCAAAAAGAAAGGATTAGGTTTTGTTCCACCGAAAAACTATAAAAATGAAAAAAAAATGTATAAACCAAAAACTATGTTTGTTTCAGGGAAAACGTCAGAGGCTGAAAAAGAACAATCATTCAGAAAACAGACAAATCAGGAATTCCTTGCCAAGAAGCAAGAAGAACTGAAGAAGAATGATGTTCCAAAGAAGATTGAAAAGAGAACCTGTTTTCAGTGTAAAACTGTTGGTCTTGTTGCTAGGAATTGTCCGAAGACATTCAAACCAAAACAGGAAGTCTCTGGTAAAATGAAAGAAAAGGTTGTCGAGAAGACTGAACTGTCAACCCGAAAGTTTACTGGCTTTGAAAATTCAACTTTTGAGAAAGGAGAATGTTCAAAGAGTGCTTTGAAAAGAAAAGATAATATGCCAAATCAAAAATGGGTTGTAAAAGTTCAGGTAATAATTCTGGTGATGAATCTGATTCCACAAAATCAGAGGAGCCACGTGTTGAGAAAAAGGTTGAAAGAAAAGTTCCGACTATGAACGATGAAAATTTTCCACCTTTGCGTGCTGAAAATTTTGTGAAGAAAGTTGGAAAAGTTGAAATTTCAAATCAATTTTATTCTGATAATAAGAAATTTGATGTTGAAAAGACTTTCAACGGAAATGTGAAACACATTTTTGGCAAAATGGTCAATGGTAAGGCCAAAGGTGTTAAAGAATTTTATGCTGCCAAAAGAGGGGTTCACAAGTCCGTTAAAATTAAAGATGAAGAAAATGTTGTTACACCCAAGGAAGGTCCGGCTTGGGTGGATATACTTTTCAAAGAATAAAATCCTGACTTGCCGGAGATCCCAAGTTGGTAATCGTGGATCAGGAATCGGCATCATTCTTTATCATGATTGTATAATGTGTTTGAGAAGTTATTGCAGGACTTGCCGGAACTCCCAGGTTTGTAAGCGAGGAGTAGGAATCGGCAAATTGAGAATTCAACCAACAGAAGGTAATTGGTTGAAAAACAGGTTTGAAGATTTGTTTCTGCATATCTGCATATGGTAAATCAAGGACATTAATTTGTAATTGAATTTTTACTACAAGTGTTTGAAAGACTATATGATAAACACATCCCCGAATTTGTTAATTGACAAATCTACAAGTGGTAAAATCCATCAAACTTATTTTCCGGAAAAACCATTCTGATTAAAACAAACTTGAGTGTTTTGAAATCTTTATGGGAAAATAGTTTGTTGTGAGGGGGAGTTTTGACTGTTTAAGCCGAACGGATGGAGAATTAAGGCGATTTGATATCAGTTGTCATGTTCTGTACAGTTTGTTTTCAATTTTCTTTGGATGTATTTGAATTTTAGGGGGAGTAAGAAATTTTAGAAAATCCAAAAACATCAGAAAATTTGAAAAAGACAAAAACATGATAAAACTGAAAAATGAGTTTTTGTTGCATATAAGAGGAAATGATAGTACATCAGTGGACTATCATAGCATGCTAAAGAAAATGTAAAGTCAAAATGTGATAGACAATCTTACTATGGATGTGTCAGTAGGTTTTCGCACATTTAGTAAACTGTAAAGAGATATAAACCTAAATTTCAAACTTGCTTATTCTGTGGGTTAACAAAACTGCTTGGATATATAGGTAACCCCTGAAATCTTGTTTGAAAGGTCCCTTATTCTGAGATACTAGGTCTTTATACTCAGTGATATCTGGGGTATTATCTCGGGACTTCTGCCGTATGGAAATACTGACCTAGTCCCCGGATAATGCTTTCTGCAAAAAGCTTTGAAATATAAGCTCGCCCTCAGCATGCTGATGAAACAATAAAATTGATAGTCGCTGCTGTTGTAATTAAAAGATCCTCTAAAGGGGACACACCAAAAGTCGAAGCCGTCATCTCTCTGCGTATACGGAAGTATCGACCTGAGCTCTCACGGCCCTCGCACATAACCCCTTTACAGATATCATCTGTGGTATACTCACCTGTAAGACTGAATATTGGGATCTGGATACATGAGTATATTCAAGTAGTGGGACACATAGATAAGTTTAAGTATCTAAGACACTAATTACGTATCTCGAAACAGTTGAAATCTGTGTGAAAATTTAAATGGACAAATATACTGACAATCTAGGTAAATTGTTTAGAGCTTAAAATGAAATAAAGCTTAACGGTGTTGATGATATGTCTCAGAAACTGATATGATCCTCTTGCACAAACTCACAAAAATTTGTCTGTAAATATTTCATTTCTGAATTTTTCGTGTTTTTACAAGTAGTGTTAGTTACTTTCTTTCAGAAAATCCAAAAAGAGTTTAGTATGTTTTAGCATAAATTTTTGCAAAATCCAAAAAGATTTTCGACAACTGGTGTTGAGAAGCTGATTTTCGAAGTTCAAAGTGCTAAACATGAAGAACAGGTTTGGGAGAGAGTATGTGATGATAGCTTGAAAAGAGCTAGTAAAAGATCCTGAATGCAAAATCATTACTGTAGTTTACCATCATAGTTTCTTAATTGTTGAATAGATTTAATATTTGAAGAAACTTATGTTTGGGTAGAGATTGTGCAGGTATATATGTGCCAGGTGACTATTTTGTGATGGAATAGAGCCAGGTATCGATCTTGAAGATAAATTCTGAAGCTGTGAATTCCAGACTTCGATCCCAGCAGATTGAGAGGGGGAGTCTGAAGACGCCGTGTCAACATCCGAGAGAGAGGAGTTTGTTGATAATGAAGATAGAGTTTGCGGATTCTTGCAATGTTAAATTCTTCAGAGGAAGATTGAAGACTGATAAAGACTGTAGGCTGACAATCTAAGACTCGAAGACTCCGTCAACATCCGAGGGGGACTCTGTTGGTGCACTACGTCTGTCGACTACGTCTTACATCGAGTCTTAGATATGTATAGATGAGATATGGCACGAAATCCTAGAAACAAGTGTTAAAATAGGTTTCGCTTATGTGTCAAGAAGCTAGGTCCGCTTATTTGAACATGGTAGGTTCGCTTATACGTACCTGTCCATATAAGCGAACCCAAGACACCTATAAATAGGTGGTCATTCAAGCGAACCTAAGTGTGTGTGTTGAAGGTGTATTCTTCCGGTGAGCCACGAAGTGCTGCCGAAGTGCTGTCAGAGTCTGTAAACGTTATCAAGATCAATAAAACAGCAATTAGAAGTGAATCCGGCTGAAATCGCACCAAATCATTAGTTTCCGCCTCTTGATTTGGATAGGAATTCTTCTGATCGACTCAAACAGGGCCGAACGCGATCCTACAGGTATGTTGGCTACCTGGTCGGGGGTTAAGGGAACGGTTTGGCAAGAGTCTTGCCATTATTCAGTGTATAGATCCTGCAAAGGACCTGGGTCAAATTTAGTAGGACCTCCTTCAATACCCAACGGTATTGGATGGCGGGGGTCCAAACTCTTTGATCCCCTCATAAGTTAAACTACTATAAAAACTTTAACTCGGCTACTTAGGACTGTATGTATCCTTGCTGACTCAGACTACTTAGCCGAGGGTAACGTCGCCTTCAAAAGAGGGGCCTACCACATTATGCATTAATAACTTAGTTAATTATCTTTCAATAATCCGACCCTTTAGGATTGTATCCTTGCTGACTTAAACTACTGGGTTGAGGGTAACGTCGCCTTCAAAAGAGGGGCCTACTACAACAACTAAGATAATCTCTTAAACAAGTGCAAAAGTGCGAAAATAATCAAAGGTTACACTACAAACGAGTCGGATCCAAGTGATTCAACTTGTCAATCTATTTTTATTTTTATTTTACTTTTCATCATTTTAGTTAGTTTTATTTTCCTAGTTTAAAAATCCTTTTTCTAACATTTTGATTTGATTGAACGTTGAGGATAAACCGGTACTAAAAGCTCTTGTGTCCTTGGACGACCTCGGTATCTTACCAACACTATACTACGTCCACGATGGGTGCACGTGCCCATATGTGTGTTTAGTGTTAGTGAATATCGTGTTTATAAATTTAAAACTTGGCTAAAAAGTGTAAAAAGGGCTTAAAATATACACCTAAAACATATATACACTGACACGCATCAAGTTTTTGGCGCCGTTGCCGGGGACACAAGGATTTTAAGAAATTTAGAAATCAGCGACCTAATCATTTTTTCTATTTTATTTTTATTTTTTTAGGATTTTCTTAATTTTTCAGCTTCTGCAGAACTCAGCATGGGTCGTGCCCGCTGAACACGCCCCGTGCCCAATCATTGGAACTGGCAATCCTGTTTTAAGTCAGACAGTAAGCTGAACATGGGGCCGTGCCCACTCAACACGCCCCCGTGCCCAAGATTCAGTTACTGAAAACAGAACCGTAAGATCCCGACGGTTGGTAATTTCTGACACAAACATGAGTGATAACGATATTTTTTACTTTCGGCACTCTTATGGTATGTGGTGTCAATTATGTGGTGGCAGTCATAAAGAATTAGAATGTTATTTTCTAAACTATAAGCCCCACTATATAGACCCATCGTTTTCCTGTAGCCTTAAGAGGGGTGAAATTAAAAATAATCCTTATATCTCCCTCGAATGCGCTCAACCAGATATTCTAGGAGAAATGCTCATCGACTAACTATTTCAACTAGAAGATCTAGTTCTTAATTGGTTAAAAGAACTTAAGATGGATTTCCTTAATTCATCTCAAGACGATGACCAAGAAGAATTGTTGGGGTCGCATTCAATTAAAAACAACCTCGTTGCTCCCGATAATACTGTAACAACCCTCACTAAAATTTATATTTAGTATGATAATTATGCAATAAGGAGACCCTAATTAAGTTTAGTATGATTAATTAATCAGTTAATCAATATTAATTAAGCTAACAAGATTAATTAAGCTAAGTAAGGTCTATTAAAAATAGATATATATGAGGTCGTATAAGAACGTTTAATATTAAATAATAAAATATATTATTTTTTTCCTTACTCCGTTTTTAATGAAACTTAGGTTAAAACGTAGATAAAAATATGCTCGTTCTAAAGACATATTCGTCGTTTTATAAAACGTTATATTTTAAAAGTTATACAAGAAAAACGAGTTAAGCAGCTGAAATAAAATAACTAAGCTAGCTAGCTAGCACGTCAAGCTAGCTAGCAAGCACGTCACTTGAATCCCACATCGACCAGAATATGAAATTGAGCTGCCTGCCTGCTTGCTATAAATAAGAAGCTTAGGATTCATTTTTCTTTGCTCATTTCTCTTCTTCTTCTCTCTATACGTTGGTGTTCTAACCAATAATCACTCAATCGCTATTACGATTCATTTTTCGAGTGATCAATATATCCAAAGAATGCCTAAGTGCCGCCCACATTGGGCTATGCTTTATCGTTTGTCGGTAATCCGATAAATGAGCCGAAGCATTGTACTTTGTCGTTGTCGATAATTCGATATACGAGTTGAAGTACTATACTTTGTCGTTTGTCATTTTGATAAATGAGTTGAAGTATTGCACTTGGTCATTCATTGTGAGAATTTGATCTCGGGAAATTATCGTAACTGCTGTATTGATCATTAACCCGGTTTTTTGTGAAATTCGTTAAGGTTCGAATCTCATGACTACCGTTAAGGTTTGATTTGGGTTTTACACCAACACGTATTCTATTCTGTTAAACCACCAAAAACACTCCCAACTACACCCTTACAATCAAACAAACTATTAAATTATCAGAAGATCCAGAATAATAAAGTACATGCCTAATTATCGAAAGAAGTAGAATCAAGAAGTTTGTTAACTCAATCCTGCATGATGATTTGTGAGTTATTCTCTTTTTATAAATTCTTTTATCACAGTTTGTGACTATTTACAATACTCCAAATTCATTTTCCGAGATTATAATACCAGTGATTAAGTTGATGTAATCACCAAATTACAGCCAGTATGTGGGGTATTGTGCACAATATTACAGTTTAAATCATTTTAGGTGGGCGAACCTAATTTAATTGATTTACGTCATTCATTGGGGCAGCCAATGGTGATATGACCACTGTCACAGATTCGGTCGAGTGACAAATACTGTGGGTAGTTGGTTGATATCAGAAACATGCGTAAAAGATCTTAACACTGTGAATAATCATAAAACGTGTCATTTTCAGTAAAATGAATAATTCACTCAGTATTTCCCGCTGACAAAATCTTTTTAAAACGCGTTTCAGGTAATTACAGTAGATTGGAGTAAGGATTGGATCCGGCACTAAAAGACTTCCAGAAGTGGCTTATTTTATTAATTAAATCAACTTAAGAAATATTGTTTTCATTAAAAGCTACCTTTGTAAAACTTGGAATTTATTTCCATCCATTTAAATAAAATCCGGTGTTTCTAAACTCTGATATTTTTCCTAACTCACGGTCCTGATGAAATTTCCGCTGCAATATTTTTCAAAATAATCACCGGTACCACTGAACTGCTCACGGCACCGATTCCGGCTAGATGGGGTCGGGGGTCGTGACAGAAGGTGGTATCAGAGCTAAGCCACTACTTTAAGCCTATAAGTGTTGTGATAACAATACTTAAGCTTAAATAAAAGAGTTAGGAGATTACTATTAACTTAACTGGTAGCACATCTGATAGCATTTAGACTTGAACATAAGAAAAGATGCCTTAGTATAAGCTAAGCCACTTGTTTATGCAAATAGGTGTTATAATAATACCTAAGCTTAAACGGAAAATTAGAAACTTAATATTATTTGATAGCACTCTGAATGATATTTAGACTCGAACTTAAGAATTTTGTCTTAATATAAGCTTCAAGATAAAATTACTTATATGAGTATAAAGAAGTATAATTGTTATTCAATAAGAATAACGACTAGCAGGCAATAGCATTTAATTGCTACTTATTCTTGTTTATTAGTATTACTTGGTCACGAATAAAGATATATTATGGAAATACAAATTTCCTTGATTCTGGGTAAAAGTCCTAATAAAAGAGACACTTTTAAAATCTTGAAAAGATACTATTTATGGGAAATAGAAAATTTTCTCCGGCAAAACTGGGTATAGAGTAGCAGACTCTCCAGCTTGTCCGGATATACTGAAATTACCGCTCCGGCGCGAACCGGATAAGACGGGATAAATGGTATGTCAAACCAGTAACAAGATTTCCCTAAATAGTATCATGACCAAATATCTGACTGGTTTTTGGAAATATGAATCTATTATATACCTTTAACCCTATGAAAGGTATGTATATTACAACATGTGAAATATATAATATAGATATGTATATCTATAAGGAATTCCAAAAGTCAATTAAGAATAAAGCACAAGCATATGTATATAGATTTCTTTATCAGGAATCTTTCGCATATATCTTTAATTTTGGTGTCAAACATTCTTTCGTTTGATCATCTACCTCGTAACTCGAGCAACAATAATAAATGGAAACCCCTTTAAGTTGGGACACCATCAAAAATATAAGAATTACCAATACGTTACCATAAATTATTAACGCCATAAATTATGAACGCAAGTAAGAAGCATGTCAAGTTGTGCTAATGCACAAGAAAACACATAAAACTTAAATTATACGTCCACAGACGTCAAAGTTTATCATACACACAACTTCCAAGGCAAGACCTTTGGAAAATATAAATTAGGCACGATGACACCAATATTAATTCCGTCGGTAAAAGTACTACTCATCAAAAAGCGGTATTTTGCCACATGATCTTACAAAACAATCAAAATCTCGCTGAGGTACGTTGGAACAACATTTCACAAACATCGGTACATAGTTTAACCTGAGTCATAATTATTAGTACTACAAAAGAAGTCATATAGTTTTGCACATTCCCTATTCCATTTCACTTCATTTCGACATTCTCTGATAATGTCATTTAATAAATAGTTATCACACGAAATTCCAGATAAAGCTCTTATATTTCTTTCGTTGCAATTCTGACTTCTGCCTATAAAGAATTGACTTTCGTGTTTTTACTTCCTCTAAAAGTCATCATACCATGAGGATTTCTTTCATAGTAGCAAATATTGATCTATTTCATTTTTTGGTAAATCCACACTTTACACATGCACTGTTTGTTGCGCATGTGGTTCGTTTGATTTATAAAGACCCCTGGAGGGCTTCATTCCAATTTATTATTTTTATCAAAAGTTCAAATATCATATCACTATACTTAATCTTTGCATTTATAAACCACGTTTATTGCAAAACATTGACTCTTTGATATTGAGTCAATAAGTTCCTTGAAAAAACTCAATTTCCTTTAGCATACATGGTTTTTGTTGTAAACATATCCCAAAATTTCTTATTAATACATGAACTCGTTTTGTTTACACCAAGTTCAATTGTGTGAACTTGCTCGCATCATGTATTCAATTCAAAGTCCCATATGATGGATTGAAGCCATCATATTCAAAATAGTCCCGACAAGCACTTCAATTCTCTTGAACCATAGCATGCTTGTTTAGTCTTCGAATTCATCAAAACATTTATTTGATTACAATCACCTTGTGGTGACATTTTTCACAACATTTGAAAATTTCGCTGATCTCGTTTAAATTATTTATTTTTAGTAAATATTTAAATATTAATAACAGTAGGTATTAACATTATTTTAAGGGTATTATCAAGACAGATATTGGATAGCGCAGCCTTAGTTAGGCATGGACTGATCACCTATGCTTAAACAAGGCAGTACTAACCAATATCCAACAATGATAATAACTATTTAATATAAATTAAGTCATCATACTTATTTAGTAAATTTCAATTATATATACAAATATTTTTATAGAAATATACATATATATACCTCGTACTGTGAATAGAAAACATATTTTCATAAAACAAATAAAGAGACGAATAAAATTATCTAAATAATCGCCTAAATATTCATAAGCAAGACATGTTATAAATAAACTTTTGATTAATATTTCACAACTATTAAATACTTATAGAACTATTCCTTTATAATATGTACATATTAAAATATCAAATGTCATTTACGCAAGCCAATATTTAAGTATGCTCGATATTAAAATAAACATTTATTATTCTACTTTCATGATACCCTAATCTTATAGTAAACATACTTGATTTTAAAAATAATAATCATGAGTTCCACGATATTGGGTAAACCTATTTATAAAACATATATTATTATTATTACGGGTTTTGATATTTTAAACCTATCTATATTTATTTATTATTCTACTTTATGATAACATAAAAGGAAAAGGTATTTAGTAAACCAAAATATCACCTATCTTTAAATCAAACATTTTGATTAAAATCATCTGAATACAATTTTGTATTAAGACAAAAATACTCTAACTTTATTGTCTTTTCATGTATTCCTACAAATCACCCATCTCAGCACATTGATTTTCTCGTATCATAATTCAATATTTAACGAATCATTTTCATATTTTCATTTCATTTTGACCCAGTCAATCTTAAGTCTTCCTTAGGTACCAATCAAGGTAAGTTTCCTTCTGACAAAGAATTTTACTAATTCCAAAAAGTTCTTCACATTCATTCTAAAATCTATAGAGCATATATCTTTTGACTTAAACATAATCAACTTGGAAACTATATCATTTCATCGGAATGTCTCGTCTTTTGAAATATCCAAATTCGCTTCCTTGAAACTCTCAATTTCGAAAAACAGTGAATTTGTTCGATCATCATTAAATTCTTTCAATCATTACAAACACTTTGTAGCATCCGAATAGAGTTGTAGCCTGTGTTAAACCCTATTCATGAGTCATTCGTTTGATTCGTCATTTTCTTGGTACAATTATGTACTCAGATTATAATACACTAAATCCTGTTATCTATTACCATTTAAGTAAACAATATTGATTTTCGGGTAATCATTAACAAATCATTTTTATTTTTAAAATGTCCATACCCCTCAAAATATCTTTTGATTCCATTCAACGCTACATTATTCCTCTTAATTAAAAGAAGAAACATAACCCCAAGAAAATATCATAGTTCAAATCTCGAGGACGAGATTTTTATTAAGGTGGGGAGAATGTAACAACCCTCACTAAAATTTATATTTAGTATGATAATTATGCAATAAGGAGACCCTAATTAAGTTTAGTATGATTAATTAATCAGTTAATCAATATTAATTAAGCTAACAAGATTAATTAAGCTAAGTAAGGTCTATTAAAAATAGATATATATGAGGTCGTATAAGAACGTTTAATATTAAATAATAAAATATATTATTTTTTTCCTTACTCCGTTTTTAATGAAACTTAGGTTAAAACGTAGATAAAAATATGCTCGTTCTAAAGACATATTCGTCGTTTTATAAAACGTTATATTTTAAAAGTTATACAAGAAAAACGAGTTAAGCAGCTGAAATAAAATAACTAAGCTAGCTAGCTAGCACGTCAAGCTAGCTAGCAAGCACGTCACTTGAATCCCACATCGACCAGAATATGAAATTGAGCTGCCTGCCTGCTTGCTATAAATAAGAAGCTTAGGATTCATTTTTCTTTGCTCATTTCTCTTCTTCTTCTCTCTATACGTTGGTGTTCTAACCAATAATCACTCAATCGCTATTACGATTCATTTTTCGAGTGATCAATATATCCAAAGAATGCCTAAGTGCCGCCCACATTGGGCTATGCTTTATCGTTTGTCGGTAATCCGATAAATGAGCCGAAGCATTGTACTTTGTCGTTGTCGATAATTCGATATACGAGTTGAAGTACTATACTTTGTCGTTTGTCATTTTGATAAATGAGTTGAAGTATTGCACTTGGTCATTCATTGTGAGAATTTGATCTCGGGAAATTATCGTAACTGCTGTATTGATCATTAACCCGGTTTTTTGTGAAATTCGTTAAGGTTCGAATCTCATGACTACCGTTAAGGTTTGATTTGGGTTTTACACCAACACGTATTCTATTCTGTTAAACCACCAAAAACACTCCCAACTACACCCTTACAATCAAACAAACTATTAAATTATCAGAAGATCCAGAATAATAAAGTACATGCCTAATTATCGAAAGAAGTAGAATCAAGAAGTTTGTTAACTCAATCCTGCATGATGATTTGTGAGTTATTCTCTTTTTATAAATTCTTTTATCACAGTTTGTGACTATTTACAATACTCCAAATTCATTTTCCGAGATTATAATACCAGTGATTAAGTTGATGTAATCACCAAATTACAGCCAGTATGTGGGGTATTGTGCACAATATTACAGTTTAAATCATTTTAGGTGGGCGAACCTAATTTAATTGATTTACGTCATTCATTGGGGCAGCCAATGGTGATATGACCACTGTCACAGATTCGGTCGAGTGACAAATACTGTGGGTAGTTGGTTGATATCAGAAACATGCGTAAAAGATCTTAACACTGTGAATAATCATAAAACGTGTCATTTTCAGTAAAATGAATAATTCACTCAGTATTTCCCGCTGACAAAATCTTTTTAAAACGCGTTTCAGGTAATTACAGTAGATTGGAGTAAGGATTGGATCCGGCACTAAAAGACTTCCAGAAGTGGCTTATTTTATTAATTAAATCAACTTAAGAAATATTGTTTTCATTAAAAGCTACCTTTGTAAAACTTGGAATTTATTTCCATCCATTTAAATAAAATCCGGTGTTTCTAAACTCTGATATTTTTCCTAACTCACGGTCCTGATGAAATTTCCGCTGCAATATTTTTCAAAATAATCACCGGTACCACTGAACTGCTCACGGCACCGATTCCGGCTAGATGGGGTCGGGGGTCGTGACAAATACCTTCCACTCTAGCGAGGACTTGGACGATAGTCGTCCCTATGCCGACTATGCCGTGAAGGACTCCCTATCGACTTCGTTCGATGCATACATAGACCTGAGCGATTCGGCATACACCTTCTTTAACAAGAGCCTGGGAAAGGGTTGGACTTGTCCACCTACATTTAGCATAGGAATCACCCTCACCGATAACCTCTTGCGTTCTCGTCTTAATCTAGAGCAATTAAGGTATCTTAAGCACTTTGGGTTGTTCCATCCAGTAAGGAACCGCCCGATCCGGATAAGTTCCTTGAAAATAGACAAACTTCATAATCAGCCTTTCGACACGGGGTCGTGCCCAGCCAACACGCCCCTGTGTCCACCAAAAGATTCCCTTCTGACTTTACGTCAGAATACGGACAAAGTGTGTCAGGATCTTGCCTGCACACGGGGTCGTGTCCAGCCGACACGGGGCCGCGTCCAGCATGATGTCGTTTTCTATAAATGCAGCAAAGAATCCTACACATTGGACCATCCAGGGACAGAGATTTGAAGGGATCTTCTCTCCTACCATCCTAGAATGTCAAGTCAAAACAGTGGAATATCTTCTGCACATTCAAGAAACAGTCGAAGAGGGAGAAGATCTTCAATTGAAGCTACTCTCGTACGCTACGTCATGGCTTTACGAGAAGCTCTTGATGAAATGACTTTAGTAGAGGAGGTCCTAATAGACCGTATAAACTATCTTACGGTGGGGCTGGAAAACAGTTTTCAAGAAATTAACCTCTTGCACCAGAGGTTAAACATTCTTGTAACACCTCCCATGGAACCGATCCTCCTTCAAGAGGATTGGAACCTAGCACTTGGAGTCAACAATCCTACCGAATGGGATGACATTCCAGCGGAGCCTCCACTTGAAGATCTACAAGAAGTCCCGGTGGAAGTAGTACCTCCTCAAACCAACGCTAACGAGCCCGCCTTCCTCCTCCCAAGGGAGATAGAGGAGTGGCTCGCCGACGTGTGAGGAAACCATGCCCAGAGGAAGGAGTTCTTTGAAGCCGCATCTAACCGAGAAAATTATCCTTTCGGAAATTTTGCTAATTAAAATAACTTGTAGGCTAGAACTCCTTGATTTAAGCTTCTTGTGCTTGCTTATCTAACTTACTAGCTTTTTAGGATAATGTAATTCTCTTTATAACTTTAAAAAAATGATGGTTTTAGTGTTTGGATGATGTTGTGATGAATAAAACACACTCGGGATGGTGAAGGATAACAAGGGAAACGAGAAACATAACCCCATGCACGAAAATAGGGCCATCCTGACAAAAATTCTTCATTACAGCAAGATCAGCACGGGCCGTGTCCGTCCGACACGGCCCCATGCTGCACAATCTGCAGAAAACGCCCAGTTCAGGTAACTGGACACGAGCCGTGTTCACTGAACACGCCCCCGTGTCCAAGCTTCTGTTTCTCTTTACTAATTTTGATTACTGGCACCTGAACACGGGGCCATGCCCGGTCACCACGGGGCCGTGTCCAGAATGCCAGTAACATAAAATTTTGCTTTTAACACCCTTTTACACATTCAATCAACCTAAAAACTTATTTTTGGGACACATTAAGGACAATGTGTAATTTAAGTGTGGGGGGATGCTAAAACTTTGAATCTTGCAAGTCCTAATTAACAAGCCTTACACAAAACTCTATTGGAACCGCTAATCACCCCAATTTTTTTCAAAAATTTTCATTTTTTTTACTTGTCTAAGTTTAAGTTGGGAATTTCAAGTTCTAAAAAAGGTTATATTTTTACAAATTTACAACCGATAGCGTCGTGATAAAAAGAACCAACATAAGAAAATTATGAAACGGCATGACAAACTTAGTTAAAATTTGATTATATATACTTGATCACATAAAAACTCATTCCCACAAAAGTGAGTTTTGAGCCTTTATTGAGCATACAAATACATATCTTTACACTAAATGCTCATTTTTCGTTTCTTGTGTGAATAGCCGCTTGGTTCTTACGACTCTAGAACTTACCACGACAATGCATTCCCGGCCCTTACCAACTTAAACCCAAGTAAGTAAATGATGGAGGCATTAGAACTAACCCTTTTTCTTTCTACACCGTTATTTTTCATTTTTTTTACCACCTACCCAAAATCCCCCTTTGAGCCTAAACCTTTTCATTTCTTAACCCAAAACAATCACCCTTTTTACCCACCTAAACCTTTTTATTTTAACCATTTCTTTTAGTAACAAAGCTCGGTTTTTCTTAAGACTTGAAAAAAAAATTAATGAAACCAAATAAACAAACAAGTTCATCAAAAATAACTTTGTTTGAAAGAAATGGTTCATCAGAATAAAATAAAATCGTGAAAATAAAAGTCTTTCAAAAAACGGATGCTTTTTACGCTTTTCGCCCTTTTACTAACCACTAACTCAACCACCCACCTTTAGCCCAAGCCTAACCCTTCACCCAAAAAAAAGTCCTCTTGATATTTACAAAGGTATATAGTTAAAAAGGAGGAAGATTGATTGCTTGGCAAGCTTATGGTAGGAGTAAGTTCCATGCCGCTCTCGAGTGATTCACTAAAAATACACCTTCGGCCGAGTGTTGAGTGATCCTTCGTGAGGTATGTGAACTTGTATATAAATGGAATTTTAAAAAGGCATGTTATGCCCTAATAAGTAATTTATCTTATGAAATGTTTTTAATAAATCATGACGAATAGGATTGTAAATAAATAAAAATAAAACTTGATAAAGAATCTTGGAAATCCCGACACTCTATGACAAGCCCAAAAACCTTCTCTGCTACCCATTCCATTTGGGAGTGAAAAAGCCACATTATAAAGAGTTTTGCTTGAGGACAAGCAAAGATTCAAGTGTGGGGGTATTTGATGTGCACAAAATGCAACATATAAATTACATCTATTATGGCATAAAACTAACCCTTTTTTAGTACTAATGTTGGAAAAAGTGTGCTTTTGTCTTCCTTTTGTATTTTCAGGATTAAATGATCTCAAATAGACAAAAGAAGTAAAAAAGACAGCTAAATCTAACATAAATACAAGAAAAGGAACAAAATGTGGCATCCCCGACCTCCCAACAGCATCTTCCCAAGCAAAACAAGAAGACAGAAGCCTGAACACGCCCTGTTCTCAGTGAGCACGGGGGTATGCCCAAGTGTCAGCAGAAAAGACAAAGTGGTAGAAGCTTCCATCGCCCACCACGGGGCCGTGCTCGGCGGGCATGAGGCCGTGGTCAACTATAAGATTCGCGGAACTAAGGCAAATCTTGATAGTACAGATATGCTTCTGCACACGGGGTCGTGCTCAGCGGACACGGGGGCGTGGTCAACTAATGCAGACAAACTGCATTTAATGAAGAAAGAGAGGAGGATGGACACGGGGCCGTGTCCAGCGGATACGGGGCCGTGCCCGAGCTTATGTTCAGCCTATAAATAGGAATGCTTGGAGCTCTTGCAACTCATCCCTTGGCACACCACCTCTCTCACACTTCACCCACCACCCACCACCATCACAACACCATTATCCACCACCATCATCCATTGTCCATCATAGAGTGTGTGAGTCGTCTCGGGATCCAAGATTGATCGTAAGAGTTCTTGACAATCAAAGGCCATGTTTGCCTAAGTCTCTAACATCACTTGGTGAAGACAAGTGTTTAGTGTAATACTTTTTATTTTTAATCTTTTGCACTTTTTAATTGGTTTTGTATTAATGACTTTAATTACTAGTTTCTTATGTTGAAGGTGATTCTTCCTTATCGTTTGTCCGTGGTGTCTTGGCATTATTTTACTGTCTATATAAAATAAAAGATTTTCACCATTCATATCTCCACGGTCTATATGGAGGTATGTTGGCTACCTGGTCGGGGGTTAAGGGAACGGTTTGGTAAGAGTCTTGCCATTGTTCAGTGTATAGATCCTGCAAAGGACCTGGGTCAAATTTAGTAGGACCTCCTTCAATACCCAACGGTATTGGATGGCGGGGGTCCAAACTCTTTGATCCCCTCATAAGTTAAACTACTATTAAAACTTTAACCCGGCTACTTAGGACTGTATCCTTGCTGACTCAGACTACTTAGTCAAGGGTAACGTCGCCTTCAAACGATGGGCCTACCACATTATGCATTAATAACTTAATTAATTATCTTTCAATAATCCGACCCTTTAGGATTGTATCCTTGCTGACTCAAACTACTGGGTTGAGGGTAACGTCGCCTTCAAAAGAGGGGCCTACTACAATAACTAAGATAATCTCTTAAATAAGTGCAAAAGTGCGAAAATAATCAAACGTTACACTACAAACGAGTCGGATCCAAGTGATTCATCTTGTCTATCTGTTTTTATTTTTATTTTACTTTTCAGCATTTTAGTTAGTTTATTTTCCTAGTTTAAAAAACCTTTTTCTAACATTTTGATTTGATTAGACGTTGAGGATAAACCGGTACTAAAAGCTCTTGTGTCCTTGGACGACCTCGGTATCTTACCAACACTATACTACGTCCACGATGGTTGCACTTGCCCATATGTGTGTTTAGTGTTAGTGAATATCGTGTTTATAATTTTAAAACTTGGCTAAAAAGTGTAAAAAGGGCTTAAAATATACACCTAAAACATATATACACTGACACGCATCAGGTATCATGCATCATGAAATGTTATTTTGAGTTCTTTAAGTATACGCCATGAAATCATGCACTTCAGATGTTCAAAACACACAGCCATAAAATATTAAACATTGTTCATATTGTACAGAAATTACCCGAAAAATGCCAATTGTCACATTCTCCCCCCGTTAAAAGAATTTTGTCCCGAAATTCAAGTTGCGTTATCGGTTGTAGGGGAGTTTTGAAACAACTTAGGGTACTTAGACTTGATTTGATCTTCACGTTCCCATGTAAACTCTGGACCATGACATGAGTTCTAACGAACTTTGACTAGCTTTATACGACTTCTCCGTGTCTTGTGGACCTTCCAGTCCGTAAGCTCAAAAGGTTCTTTGGTAAATTGGAGTTTGTCGTTAACGTGAATCTCATCTGCTGGAATGATGACTGTTTCTTGAGTAGGACTTTTTTTGAGATTAGACACGTGAAACGTGTCGTGTACACTGCTGAGTTCTTTTGGAAGTCTTAACTTATACGCAATTGTTCCGATTTTCTCCAGAATATTGAAAGGTCCAATGTAACATGGGTTCAACTTTCCACATTTTCCAAATCTTGCTACGCCCTTCCAAGGCGAGACTTTCAACAATATCATGTCTCCAACCTCAAAATCTAATGGTTTGCGTCATTTGTCGGCGTAGCTCTTCTGCCTATCACGAGCCGCCTTGTTACGGTCTCGTATCTGAGCAATCTTGTCTGTGGTTTCCTGAACCAATTCTGGACCAATGAGTTGTTTATCTCCGGTCTCCGCCCAACACAACGGGGACTGACACTTTCGCCCATACAAAGCTTCAAACGGGGAGGCCTGGATGCTAGTGTGATAACTATTATTGTAAGAGAACTCCACTAAAGGTAAGTGAGTATCCCAGCTTCCACCCAAGTCCATCACACAAGCACGCAACATGTCCTCAAAGGTCTGTATCGTCCATTCACTTTGGTCGTCCGTTTGAGGATGAAAGGCCGTACTAAGATTCAGTTGGGATCCAAAGGCCTTCTGAAATGTTTGCCATATCCTTGACACGAATCTACCATCTCGGTCTGATATGATAGAAACAGGCACTCCATGACGTGCTACAATCTCCTTGAGATATATTTCTGTCGGCTTCTTAGTGTTATCCTTTTCACTGATCGGTAGAAAATTCGCGGATTTAGTGAGTCGGTCAACAATTACCCCAATCATATCATGGCCTCTTTGAGTTCTGGGTAACTTAGTAATGAAGTACATCGAGATTTATTCCCATTTCCATACAGGATTCTCAGGTTGTAGCAACAACCCTGAAGGCTTCTGATACTCCGCCTTAACCTTGGCACATGTAAGACAGATACCCACGTAAGTAGCAATATCAACTTTCATCTTAGGCCACCAATAAAATTCCTTCAAGTCTTGGTACATTTTGTCTGATCCCGGATGTATAGAGTACCTTGACTAATGAGCTTCGTCCAAAATCAGCGTGCGTAGATCGCTGAAGATTGGAACCCAAATTCGTTCCATGAAGTACAATGTTCCATCTTCCTTTGGCACCAATTGCACCTCCATTCCCCGCAATAATTCAGCTCATGGATTATCCGGTTTAAGCGCTTCTTGTTGCGCTTCGAGAATCCGAGAAGTGAGATCAGTTTGTATGGTCATTTCTATGGCTTGCACCCTTAGAGGTTTTGCGCGCTCCTTGCGGCTCAAGGCGTCTGCTACAACGTTCTCCGTGCCCGGGTGATACTTTATCTCATAATCATAATCATTTAATAACTCGACCCATCTTCCTTGCCTCATGTTTAAGTCTTTCTGATCGAAAATGTGTTGCAAGCTCTTGTGAATAGTAAAGATTGTGCAACGAGTACCATACAAGTAGTGACGCCAGATCTTCAACGTGAATATCACTGCACCTAACTCAAGGTCGTGCGTGGTATAGTTCTTTTCATGCACCTTCAACTGACGAGAAGCGTACGCGATGACTTTGTCCCATTGCATCAACACACAACCAAGACCTTGTCGAGACGCATCACAATAAACCACAAAACCATCGGTACCGTCGGGTAAGGACAAAATAGGTGTGTCACAAAGTTTATCTTTCAACAGTTGAAAAGTCGTTTCTTGTTCTTCGCCCCAATCAAACCTCTTATCCTTCTGGGTTAGAGACGTTAGCGGTTGAGCAATCTTCGAAAAGTTCTCTATGAATCGTCTGTAATAGCCCGCTAACCCTAGAAATTGTCGTATCTTAGTTAGGGTTTTAGGTGCTTCCCTATTTTTAATCGCCTCAATTTTAGCAGGGTCGATGTGAATTCCCTTCTCATTTACCACATGACCTAAAAATTGTGTTAGTGCATGCGTCTGTCGACTTCGTCTTGTATCGAGTCTTGTACTTAGAATGTTAGATCAGGACACGTATTTCGAGATTTCTTGTAATTTCGCTTGTGAGGGGTAATTCCGCTTGAAAGTTTGTTCAGGTAATTCCGCACGGAATTAGCTTTAGATTCCGTGTGAAATCTAATTCCGCTTGGAACCTCTTCACGCAGAATCAGAACACTATATATACCCCATTCAAGCGAAATTAGTTAGAACTTTTCCGGTCAGTGTAACGAAGTGCTGCTGAAGTGCCGTCTCGCTGTAATTTGTCATCAAATCAATCAAAAAGGCAGTTTATGTGTATATTTTGCTGAATTTACCTCAGTACGACTGTTTCCGCCTTTCGTACTGAGCATAAACTCTTCTGAACGACTCGTTTGGAACTCTTTTTGGATTTTACAAAAGTTTATGCTAAAACACACTCAAACTCTTTTTGGAATTTTTTAATAACATGAAATGCAGTAAATAAATATATACAGACAATATTTTTTGTGAGTTTGTGTAAGAGGATCATATCAGTTTTTGAGACAAATCACTAACACCGTTAAGCTTTAAACATTCTAAGTTCTAAACAATTCACTTAGATTGTCAGTATACTGATCCACTTAAATTTTCACACAAAGTTCAACGGTTTCGAGATACGAGATTAGTATTTTAATGACTTAAACTTATTCGCGTGTCCCACCTCTTGAATATACTCCCGTATCCAGATCCCAACATTCAGTCTTACAGGTGAGTATACCTAGATGATATCTGTAAAGGGGTTAACTGCGAAACAGTGAGAGATCAGGTCAGAACTTCCGTTCAGCAGAGAGATGACGGCTCGTCTTTTGGTGTGTTCCCTTTAGAGAATCTTTTCTTCAACAGCACATGATTAGCATTTTGCAATGTTTCATCATTTTTTGTACTGAAGGCGAGCTATATTTCAAGCATGCAGAAGGTATTACACGGGGACTAGGCCATTGCTTCTGCAATATCAGAAGTCCCAGGATAATACCCCAGATATCACTGAGTATAAAGACCTTGTATTTCAGAAAGAGGGACCTTTCAAACAAGATTTCGGGGGTTACCCATATATCCAAGAAATGTTCCCCACGAGATAAGTAAGTTTGAAATTTATGTTTATATCTCGTAAACAATCTACTAAATGTATAAAAACCTACTGGCACATCCACAGTAAGACTGTTTATCACATTTTTGACTTTTCAATTCTTTAGCATGTTGTGATAGTCCACAGATGTACTATCATTTCCTCTTTTTACAACAAAACTCATTTTTGAATTTTATCATGTTTTTGGCTTTTTCAATAATATTTTTGGCTTTTTCAATAATGTTTTTGGATTTTCTGAAATTTTCTTACTCCCCCTAAAATTCAGAAACATTTAAAGAAAACTTGAAAACAAACTATACAAGAAAATTGACAACTGAATGTGAATCGCTTCAATTTGCCATCCATTTGGCATAAACAATCAGAACTCCCCCTTACAACAAACTATTTTCCCATTATGATTTCAAAACACTTAAGTTTGTTTTAATCAAAATGGTTTTTCCATAAAATAAGTTTTGTTAAAACCACTTGTAGATTCGGGGTTCATCATATTGCTCTAATACCAATTGTAGGATCGATTTCTGACCCAAACGAGTCGTTCAGAAGAGTTTATGCTCAGTACGAAAGGCGGAAACAGTCGTACTGAGGTCAATCAATCAAAAAGGCGAAAATTCAACCTACGGACTTGACGAGTTTAGAAGACAGTTTCGATTGTCCAAATAACTTTTCCTATGAATTACCATGGTTAAAGATAATAATAACCACATCGGAATACACTGGACTAAATACTAGTTATTATTATCTTTAACCATGGTAATTCATAGGAAAAGTTATTTGGACAATCGAAACTGTCTTCTAAACTCGTCAAGTCCGTAGGTTGAATTTTCAACAAAGTAGTCTTGTAAGAGACGATTGTTTGCACCCTTCTCGATCACGACCAAATAATCTTCTCGTGCTTGGGGGTTGTGGAACACCTAAAGCAGCTTGTGCAACACCAACAAGAAATTTCAAATTATGTTTGTTCTTTTCATCAGACGACGAATCGGAACTTGATGATGATGACAACAATAAGATGCTAAAATAGTAAAAATATTCTCTTTTACCAAAAAAAAGTAATATCTCATTTTTTTACCTCAATCAGAGGTGAGAGAAAAAGGAGATTCATAAGAGGGAAATCGATCCAAACTTCAAAATAAAATAGCATTTTATATAACTTTATGTTAATAAAAGTCTATAACTTACATTATTATTACATGAAATATATAGTTTAAAAAGAGTACAAAATCATTCCCATATATGGTTTATATTTGAACTAGTACAAAAACGATATGATAAACAAGTCAAAAATTTTTATAACATATACAAGGCGGCTTTATATTTGGGCACTTCTTCATACATCCACTTTTTTATCAGTTGCATCCTAGCGTGGGGAAACTAGGACGTCAAGCGGAAATGCCTTGTCATTTGTCATTCCAGGAAGCGCGCTCATATCAACAGGTGCACCACTTTGAGTCGACATCTCAAAGTTTTGTAGTAAAGTTGCTAAAACCATATGTAACATTTGATACGCGAAAGCTATTCCAGGACAACACCTTCTCCCGGCCCCAAAAGGGATGAACTCAAATTCAGTCCACTTCACATCGAAGGCCTTTTGGTCTGGGGTTAGGAACCTCTCTGGTCTAAACTCGCATGGATCCGACCATACCTTTGGATCACGGTGGATCTTCCACATGTTGGTTAGTAGCCATGTTCCTTTAGGGACATGGTAGCCAGCTACTGTGCAATCTTTTGTAAAGGCTCTTGGACCTCCTAGGAATCCGGCTGGGTATAGTCGCAAAGTTTCTTTTACGATAGCTTGGAGATAGACCATGTTTTTTATATCAGATTCATTTACCCGTCTATCTTTTCCTACTTGTGTGTCTAGTTCTTCTTGAGCCTTTCTGAGAGTGTGACGATTGTTTAGTAGTAATGAGAGTGTCCACGTTAGCATGATAGTAGTTGTATCTGAACCACCCGCAATAAGGGTCTGAAAACATATCAGTTAGAATGCACATACGTATGATTAAAAAAGACAAATCCCAAAAAAAATACATGTTCATTTATGGGATATGAAAAGTCAGTGTTCATTTTAAAAACTTTGTCTGGTCGTCCTAGGTTTGTTTATGGATTATACTGAAAAATATGTATCTACACACCTCACATGTGGTTTTAATTATGGTATCAGCATTGTAACCCGCTGTGTTATCGTCTTCTACTACTTCCATCATCACATCAATGAAGTCTTTTGCCTCAGTTGCAATTCCTGAAGATCTTTTTCGGCGATGCTCTTCTAACCATTTCCCAAATATAGAATCGAGTTCCCTTGCAACTCGTTCCATTGTCTTTTTATATCCGCCCAAATCCAACCAATCCAAAAAAGGAAGAGCGTCAGCCACCAAAAACTGTCCGAGGTATTGAAACCACTCTCTTAGCACTCCACGACAACTCATCATCTCCTCCTCGTCTTCACTGTCAACTCCTCTAGTGTACCGTTTTCCGACGACCACTTTAAGCATCGTATTCATAGTCAAATCCCCAAACCATTTCTTCATTTCCACCAACACTTTCCCTTGCGCATCTCTTTTCTCCCTCCAAAGATCATGAATATTTTTAATTGCGCTTTCTAGTTCAACCACTCGAACAACCTTAAGCTTCTCAAACCGACTTACAGACAACAACTCTTGAGAGATGATTTTACGTAATCCACGCCAATATGGACCATAAGGAGAGAGACAAATTTGCACCATCAAACCCCAATATCTTTGCAGCGACGTAATTCGGACGGTCAGAAACTATCACATCATGGGTAGTAAAGATCTCCTTAGCTATCTCCCAATTACTCACCACCAAGACTTTACGTATACCAAGCCGGATCATGAAGATGGGTCCATATCGGTCAGCCATGGATGACAAGGTTACATGGGGAAGATCAGGACCACTAAAAACTTTGAAGTGGCCTATTATAGGCCATGCACCACTTGCTTTAGGAGGAGTAGCAGTGGTTTTGTAGAAAAATGATATGTAGTAGAGGACTACAATCACGGCAAAAGTTGCAAGAACGACTTTGTAATCCTCTTGCATATGTGAAAGATCCATGAGACAACTATTGGTTTGTTTGTCCCGAAAGATTGTAGAGAGCTGCTTAATTGACTAATTGTGCCATATACTTGTAGGCATTGAGTTTATTTCACTTTCTACATAATAAGGACTCGTGACTTCGTGGATATCGATCTATGGATTGCCACAGATGTTAATAGGTCAGTTTTGTTACTATCGATGTCTATCAGAACGTGTGGATAAATTACTTGAGGATACGGCTAGGTTAGAAGTGTATTTACCACACATACAATATATGGTATAGGAAAAAGGTCGGCACTCAAATTATTTTGTTTGTTGGTTTCTGAGATTTCATAAATAAAAAATATGAGTATGTTTACAGACAAATACTATTAATTAATGACCCAGTGTTTAACCTGAAATATTTTAGTTAGATCATTGGTCAGATTTACTCCTTGAATTCACTAAACAGTACTGGGGCGCGTGTCAAGTGAAGGTGTGATTAATTTTTTTTGAACATCCAACAAAAGCGATTTATTAGATAATAACTGGATTAACACTATTAACCCCAGATACTAAAGGATATAACAGAAAGAAAAGAAACATACATAGGAACTAAATTCCCACATATGCCTAGTGATTATTACCACATTCACAAGACAGTCCTTCACACACCCATAACGCCCTTGTAGCGCGGTGTTTAATGCCAAGCCAACTGACATGGCTTGGGGCGTTAAATTGGTCTAACAGAGAATTTGTATTCATATATAAATTCAACTAGCAGGATTACATACGCTATGTTGCGCGGTTTCGGTCGATATCTATTTTGATTCAATATAGCAACCTAAAGAAATATGCTCAAAAGAATATTTCCAAATGTTTTACATCGACCAAAAATCATAAAATTAAATTTAATATGGACAGCGGGGCGAGCTGATTTTAAATTAATTTTAGAGTAAATTACAAGTTTTGTCCTTTATGTTTACATTAAATTGCAGGCGCTGTCCTTTTAGCCAAAAGTTTACAGGCGGTGTCCTTAACCTTTCAAAAATCTTGCATGTTTTGTCCTTTAAGCCAAACCAGGTTAGAAATCTCAGTTAAAAACTGTCATGTGCAATGCACATGAGGGTAAAATGGTAATTTTCCCTCTCAACCCCATTTAAAATAAAAAGAATTTCATTAAAACAATACTAAACCACCTATCATGTGCAATGCCTCGATCTCATCGTTGTAGGAAACCGTATTCACCGACACACCTCCACCGCCTTCGGAATACTCCGCCGATCGTCTCCGATCAACTGCCGACACGTCACCTTTTGAATCAACCTTCATAGTGTAACAACTTCTGATTCCTCCGCTTTAACCGAATACCCTGTTCTGATAACCGAATACCCAATTCGGTCTAAACCAAAAACCGAATATGGTTCAGTTTTCAGTTTAGTGAGTGTGAAACTGGATAACAAACACCCCTAATTTAGGGTAACAAAACATGATCCGGAATCTAAATTACATCACATTCATTATACTTAACCTGATAACAATAACTCTTACATCATTTAACTTCATTAGAGTTTAAAAAGAATAAATTGACAACCAGATTCAACACAATTAGCTACATTGAAATACAAATAATCCCACTTTCAATCAACAACATCCATAACAACCTATACAATTACCTTCTAGCGACGAAAACTCATCGATACCGTCATCATCAACAACCACAGAGCAATCCAAACCCCTCCCCCCCCCTTCCTCTCAACCGAATCCAAAGGCACTCTTTCCTGGACCGTGGATCCTCGCCTGAGGCGCTTCAGCTTCGGAACTGAATCCTGACCTTGAGAGTCTGAGTCAAGGACAGTTAAGGTTTCAAAATCTTCATCGGTGACCTCGATATGATTCGTGGCGGACCGAGGTTTGTTTTCTTCGGTTTGGTTGAAATCAAAGCCTAGTGAGAATGAAGGTGGTTTGAAATCAGCCATTGGTGTGAAGGATTATTGGTTAGGGTTTGGATTGAAATGGGGAAAGTAAGTTTTTTTATTGATGTTTTTGAGGTCCTAGTTTGGATTGAAGCGGGGAGAGTGAGTTGAGAGGGAAATTACCATTTTACCCTCATGTGCATTGTACATGATAATTTTTAACTGAGATTTCTAACCTGGTTTGGTCTAAAGGACAAAACGTGTAAGATTTTGAAAGGTTAAGGACACCGCCTGTAAACTTTTAGCTAAAAGGACAGCGCCTGCAATTTGATGTAAACATAAAAGACAAAAGTTGTAATTTACTCTTAATTTTAATTGGAAACGTAAACGTTACCTTAAATATACTTTAATGAAAATTTATGTCGAAACGCAAACCTAGTTGAATTTATACCGACACATGCACAAAAATAAGCACGTAGTTAAAAAATGGTACGACTCGTTGCGGCGGTGTCGAAACATAAAGTGACTCGAATTTATACCGTCTAATGAAAATGTATTATATTTGACCTGACTCGTTTCCAAACAAAATTTACATCAAAATGTAGAGCAATTGGAAACGAACATAAAAATATGCACGAAAACGTTTTATATTTGACACAACTCATTTCCCCCCAAAAATAAATACTAAAATTTACGTCAAAACGTATAACAACTGAAAATGTACAATGTAAATTAACTTGAATTTATTTTGACACGTACATAAAATAAACAAGTAAAACTTGATTACAAAGTTTTCCGAAAATTAAAGGGTTATAAGTGTCGATGCTAAAAGTTTGATGATAAAAGAAAAATAAAAAACAATAAAAACACAAAAAAAAGTAAAAAAGTCAAAGTATTGTTCATCAAAATTGATAATTGTATTATGGATAATTTTGAATACTTATCACAACTATGTATTTGTGTTAATATATGAATATATGATATTTTTAATAAAATATGTAAGAAGATTATAAGGTTCTTTAATGTATTTGTGTTAATATATGATATTTTTAATAAAATACTATTAATAAGGCCACGCGCGTTGCGGCGTGGGTACATCGCAAACATCAAATAGATTAGCGCAAGCGTTATTTAATGTGTCAACCACATAAAAACGTGTTTTTGACGTGTCCGATATAACTCAATGTAACTTATATAAGCATTTAAATCAAATAACAAAATCCAAACAGGGTTGGTTCACGTAGTGGTGTTCCACCTAATAACTGCACAATCCTTACATTTTCATTAAGACTTAGTGGCATCAATACGCATAGTGACTCGTATGTCAAATCATAAACCAACTAAAAACGTAGATAAAAATAAGCACGAAAACGTATTATATTTGACCATGTTCATTAACATGAATTTATATTCACATGTACATATAAAAATGAGCATGTGCGAAAATAAAGTGTTTACATCAAAACGTATGACAACCTAAAACTTACATAAATATTATATTAGACCCGACTCATTTTCCGGAAAACTTTAAGTCGAAAATTTAAATGTGTACTGTTTGCGTCCAATGCCGATACATGAATATGTACCGAAATGTCCATAAAAATAAGCATGTGAGGAAATAATTTTTTTTTAAGTTAAAGAATGAAAATAAGGTGCTCGCGCGTTGTGGCGTGACATTTAAGGGCACATTATCGTTCGTTAAGTGCGCTGGCATGGTGATATTAACATGTTTAAGCACCCGAAAGAAACGTATAAAGATACGGTACAATTAAACGAAATGTATTAAGTTGTGACGAACCAACTACCCGTTTCGAATTTATAGGAACATGTAAACGTGATATAAACTAAAAACACAAAGGGAAAAAAGAATAAAAAATAAAAACCAAGGAATAAAAGTGAAAAGTTAGAAATTTAGATTATAGATTTGTTATTGTGTAACTATTAGAAGGAAAACAAATTAGTTAAAAAATGAGGGAGCCAAAATGAAAAATTTTAAGGGAGTCAAAATAGAAATTACATAAAGGACAAAATTGTAATTTTGAGTTGGATTGTCGATGGCCTTTGCCACCGACTTTGTAGTTTAAGTAAAAGTAGAATGTAAGAAGATTATAAAGTTCTTTAACATGTTTTAAGATAATTGCGGGAACCAATTTTCAAACTCGAAATTCCAAATCCAAAACTACAAGAAATGAAAATGAAATCTATGATTATGGCGGGTTGAATTTATACAATTGACACCGCATAATTTTTTCTCTTGCTGCTTAGTTATATACATACTTGTATATTGGTTCTTAACTTTCATTAATTACTAATTACTGTGATCAACTTTTACGTTTAACGTCTGTCACATATTTTTTAATTTTCACTAACCAGAGGGTGAAAAAATTCTATTAGTCTTTCTTAGAATGGCTATTTAACAAAATAAAATAAAAAAGTATAAACAACAATTTAATTTAGAGTAAAGGGCTCGTACATTTGATAAACTTCTTCTGCATTTCACGACGGAAGAGAGAGCTTTCAAAATCTTTCTTTTTGTGTGGTTATAAAAATCAAGCTTAAAATGATCGATATATTTTGACAATTTTGACAAGATTCTCTGGGATTTGTTTTTTTTTTTAATTTATTGTACCAACGGGTCCTAATATTTAGGGTTAATTAAGTTATTATATAAATCTATAATACTATAAAAAGGAGAAGTGATGTACAGACATGTAATTTTACATCGTGTCCAACACTTAAAGCGATATATACAACCATTGAAAGCTTGTTTTGTAAGGGTAAAATTGTGAAGAACTCAAGATTTTAAGACACTATGAGAATATAATAGTAAATTAAACCTACACCCCATACACAATCAATATTCTTTCCTTTCCTGCCCTCAACAGACATCCTTAAAATCAAACCCCCTTCCTTTGATTATGTCCACATTTAATTAGAAACTAGTTTAATACCCGTCCGTTGGACGGGTTACGCTAAAAGCGTAACAATGCCCTACATGTGTCATCCACTCCACCAGTATCCATTTTTAGGGCATCTACACCGCTTACAACCGCGAATCACCGTCGCTCTTCCCCAACCTGCGTCACCTACCAGCATCGACCACCACCGCTTTGCCCCAAATCGATGTCGGCGACATAACCACCGCCCATTCGAAAGCGCGTAGCTTTATCTGCTCATCAACCAAAACCCAAGCGATTTTTCCGTTTGAAATTAGGGCCCCAACACCTACGCTTGAACCTGGTTTTCGTCTGAAATTAGTTCTATACCCGTCCGGTGGACGGATATATAATTGGTATAATGATATAAGCACTTTATTTAGGTCCACCAGTTGTATCAATCACAGTCATACTCAATTTGTACATGAATTTCCCAATATCCCAGCACCAATTAGGCTTCATCGAACTCCCAAATTGGATTTTTTAAATATTGTTTTGGTATGAAATTAGATATAACAACCAATTATTAATGCTTCAATCATTTAGATTGCGGCTTATCTCAACCGAATAAGCAAACACCAACTCAACCTAACCTTTGGCACATAACTAAAATGATCCGTCTCAAACTGAACCATTTTACTTGTTTACCAAATCAACCAATCTCACAATGAAAAGTGAACTGTCTCGACTAAAAATTAGTAGATGGGACTGACTCGATCTTTGTCGATACATTTAGTGATCAAGCCTAGATAAAACATGGCTTCTTGTGGGAGAAGGCCTTCAATGAAAAAATAAGCATGTGAAAATGTGTGTTGGGCATAACATCTCCAAGAGCAAGAGGAATTGAGAAAACCACCTACAATTTACATGAAGTTACTTAAATATTCCACTTCTAGCATTCATCCGCTTGAGAAAATGGTCATTTGAAACACCCATCATAAGGGCAACATGGTTTCCAATTGTCAGCATGTAATAATATTGTTCCATAATCATAATTAACAAATTCATTATTTATAAAAAAGATTAAAAAATTTGACAAAAGGTGTTAGCAGGTCAACTTAGTTTGTTTTGACTTGAAACTCATAATAGAAAGTGATACGTTTCAACTCAAAAGTCAAAACCTTTTTGACCCATTAGCCAACCCATCCGACCCCCTATCTTGTCTTTGCTGTAATATTGTTTCACAATCATAATTAACAAAGTCAACATCTTTAAAAATAAATATAAAAATAGTAAATTGTGACGAAAGCTGTTAGCAGGTCAACTCGGTCCGTTTTGACTTCCAGACACATACCAAAAAGTGACATGTTTTAACTTAACCCTTTTTGACCCGTTACACAACGCCCGACCCCCATATTTTGTCTTCTCTACTCTCATAAGTATTCAATGCTCATGTTATGCATTTACAACCTAAACCAAGAATCAAGAAGGATACGTACCTGGGCACAGACCATAGTCGAAGCTTCACACTGTATAGGGTTCATTTTTCCCAAAAATAGAATAAGATCATATGGTCAAAATAATTAACCAAGTTGCTAAATTTATCATCCAAATCGAAAAGAAAAAAAATATGATTTTTGCAAGTATTTATGAAATACTGACTTTACAAGCATGTTGCTGCTACCACGTTTCATTCTTTTAAAAAAAGAGTATTAAAAGAAACCTTGGACGCCAACAACATTCCAACAGGAAATTTTTATCAGAACAGCTCACTGACAAAGTCGCATTACCATGGCTTTCCTTTGAACAAAGACAATAACCTGTGAACAATCACCTAAAAATGAAATATGCTTAGCACATACATGTGACAAGAAATATCATCAAAGTAATTAACTATTCAACATTTTTATTTCCTTGTCATGGAAATTTGTTTAGGGTTAAAATGCAACAACAATACTGACTAAAGTTAGCTGAAATGAAAAAAGCAAAGGGCTGGCAAAAGTCTTAAAAAAATAGTATACACAATTACACATCTATAGTAGCTTATGTTACATGTGCAGATGTGCTTTATCATACCTGTTTTCTAATTTGTTCTTAATACCAATTAATTACTTCAACACAAGCTAAATTTACCTACTCTTGATTCAAGATTCAAAAGAAGAGCAAGTTTGGTTTACTTTTTTGTACAATTGAGTTGTACCTAGTTGACTAAAGTCAGGGGCATATAGGTAAATTGGTTAGATAATAATATAATATTAGTATAAAGCCAAAAAAGAGTGATAGTTTAGCATCATAATAAGCTTACCTTCAACATTTTTTTTTGGATAAAGGGCATCGCCCAACAAACTATATAAAAAACCATGAAACAGAAATTACACCATCAAGGGGGCATACCCCCATATCATCCCCAAAAACAGGCTTTGGGGACAAAAAAAGAAACCATACAACCCCGTCTTGGGGTACAAAAGAATCGAACATTACTTTGAGTAATACACGTATACTCTCCTAACCTATCAAAGTTACAAAGCTCATAGAATTTCTTGTCCTCACAACGCATACCCATGGTGCATTTGTCATAATCGTCTTTAATCGGCTTGCATAAGGTGTCCCCTCCCCACTTGAGACAGCCATGAACCGCTAGCCAAACTTCTTGGGCCTTCAATAGACCGGGCCCAACTACTCTCCAATTAACCCATAAATGGGCCTTCAGCATACATTTTATTCCTGAGCCCAAATACATACAATGGGCCATGTTCTTCACGGGTCATTTACACAGCACCTGGGCCGCCACCTTAACCCAAAATTCAGGCAACATCATGCCTTCCAACCCAGACTTAGCCTTTGACTCCCCTATAGGACCCGGGCCAATATAGCAAATACAAAACCCAACTGTAACGTACACTAAGCCAGCCCAGTGTAATGTGCCAAAATTGTTCATCTACCTCACATCAGATCCACTTCCAAGCCTAAAGAGAACCCATAGAACCCAAACCTGGGCCTTCAGCAACAGAATCCCATAACCACTCCCACCCAAACAGTGGGTTTTCGATAGCCCAAACCAAAGAAATCATAAATGACTTGTAAAGAGATTAACGTCTTTCCGATGCATGACTCGCTTTCAAGCTTACGAAGCAAGTGCTGAACATGGAATCAAGTATCACAATGCTTTCTGAAAAAGTATTATAAAGAGACAGTTTAAATATCGAGTACATAATTTTTGAAAAAATAATGAATATTTTAAAAGCAATGAACATGCAACTTCTGATTATTTTAAAAGCAATGAACATGCAACTTCTGATTATTTTAATTGCACTTGTTTGTGTGTTTCTGAAACTAAAAAAAAAAAGAAATAAGAATGAAATTTGGGTTATGATATCTCTAAATGGGTCAAATGAAATGAAAGTTGGCCAAAGTGGTTTTTTTGAATTTTGACCAGCCCGGTTTGACCCGTTACCAAAAAATACCCATTTTGCAACCTCTACCCATTATAGAGCTTTGATTTACCTTATATGCCATCCTACTGTTTATATGATCGGAGTTGTTATAAAGTAGCATCCACATTTAATTGATCAGCCAATGATGTGCATCCTCCAGCAAGTTTCATTAAAACAAAAACGACCACCACTTGTAGGACAAAGAAGAAGAATAAAAATACAAATTATATAAAAATATGTTATAATAAAAATACTTGCTTATTGCATACATGTGGATCTTGAACTACAAGAAGAGCAGTTGAGCCACAAGTAAGCCCTACAGCTGAAAGCCAACGAAATAAAAATAACTGTTCTCCATATCCTTGGCTATCAAACCTCCAATCCCTGAAGAAACAGAACAATTTGTTAGATTTTTTTCACTCAAGTTCTTCAAATTTTAATACTATATGGCCAAACCCACCAGGTATCATAAGGCTCCAATAGTAAGAATATTTGCTTTTGTTGACTGGATCATTAAGGGAAGTGATGAAGCTCTGAAAGCTGAAAGAAAACAAAACTCAATCCTTCACAAACTTCAAAAGAAATATATAATCAAGTAACAAAATTGATATATGGTAATCTAGTTTATAGACCAACTATAAATCTATGAAGGAGATTTAGAGGAGCACATTGAGGTGGATTTCAAAACTTCAGATAAGTGTGTGAAAAAAATAGTAAGATTATATATAACATTGAAGTGTCATACCTTTTTATACATAAACCGAAAGAAATCACTCAAAGTTTGGAACACATTCCCAGCAAGATCATGTTAGTAGAGAAAAAAAAATAAAACATAATAAAACGCATTAAATAAACAAAGCTCAGGATAATATGAATATATGATATGATGTTGACAATACTCACTACATCATCAACACATCCAGTCTGATCATTACTGCTTGAATCCCCTCATCACCAAGTATTGAAGTAACCTTTTGCAGATTCTGAAACTTTTCATTTGCACCTATATATGCATATGAGCATGTTAGTAACAGGTAAACCTTGTTGAACATTAAACTGGTCACTTACGTTGTGTGAAGGCCTTCATCTGGATCGGGTCATCAACTACAACATCAAAGTCCTTACTCCTCGATCTCTACCTCATCTTTTTTTGTACTTACCCTGGTGATACATGGGAGAAAATAAGATGGCCAGAAAGTGGATAAGTAAAACAACAGAAACAAAATCTAAAAAATTGAATCGTAATCCAAAGGGAAAGAGGGGAAACCTAAAGAGGACAAGAGGGTTTGAGGAAACGATTTCCATGCCTTGCCTTGCTATGGAAATGACCATTTTCATGGAAATGGCCATTTTGGTTTCTTCTGCTCCAGACGGTTTCAAATTTCTCTGGTCAAACCTGCACATGCCACAAAAACCCCAAATTCAAACCCTAATGTTTTACACCAACGAATTCAAACAATAATGTAGAATGTAACGGATATATGAAGCAAAACATATAAAATGAATAAAAACATCTCAAAATCTGACATTTAGCCTAACCTAGAGCCAATGAAGTTTCTCTAGCTTTACCGAGTAGCCTGGCAGCGTCCTGCGATGGTGAAGATGATGGTTTAAACGGCGGTGATTGGAAACAACAGGAATGAAGGAATGAACCAGAAGACACAAAAAATTTAATTTCAGGCTAAGAACTCACTAACCTTGAACTCACTGGAGGTGAACTAAATTAGTAGAAGACGTCCTAGTGATAAACTAAACCAAGTGATGGAGGCTTGAGAACATAAAAATTTCAATCAGAGAAACCCTAATTTCAATCTAAATGCTTACCGAGTTGCGACTGAAGAACCCTTTAATGACCAGCCCACTGATTCAACTTTGCAGGGGTTGTGATTTAGATTGGCTGCAGCAGGTGGTGGGCGTTTGTGGTTCTCATAGACCAAACATGAGGGAAGATTGTGTTTATTTATGTGTATATAACTGTACACGGAGGTTATGTGCAGTGGAGGATTTATAATGGGTGGCCTAGGGTAGTTGGGGAGGAGAAATCGGGCAAACGTGGAGGGGAAACGTGAACCTACAAAGATGGGATGGAGAAGAGATGTAGTAAACTGCTAAAAACTTTGGTGAACCGCATAAAAACGGTTTTTGGGATAAATTAGGTTGTAACCACCAAAAAGTTGTGGAGATCATGTGTAGAAAAAGGTGGAACAAACCACTTGCTCAGAAAACCGTAAATAACCTCCCCGAACCGCCATCATAGCGGTTATTTTTGGGAGTTTAAACGGCTGAGATTTCATCTCAGCTTGATCCGACGATGAATATCGATTTAGAAAGCAGTTAGACTTAATGGGTTTAATATATATATAATTCCAAAGATCTTCCTCTTATTTTTCTTTGAGTGAATTTCAAGTTTTGTCCTTTATCTTTAGGCCACTTTGCAAGTTTTGTCCTTTATGTTTAAATTTGACGAGTTTTGTCCTTTATGTTTAAAAATCAAGCACGTTTTACCCTTTATGTTTAAAAATCAAACACGTTTTGTCCTTTATGTTTAAAAAATCAAGCACGTTTTGTCCTTAAAAATCAAGCATAAAGGACAAAACGTGCTTGATTTTTAAACATAAAGGACAAAACTCGTCAAATTTAAACATAAAGGAAAAAACTTGCAAAGTGGCCTAAAGATAAAGGACAAAACGTGCTTGATTTTAAACATAAAGGACAAATTCACTCTTTTTCTTTTCTCCAATATTACGATGTTTTGGATCTCCTGCTTCCCCTCAAAACTGAAAACTAGATATTTTTTTGGAACCCTAGCTTCTTCTTCAGCCACTCGCATAATCTGCCACCGCTTCCACCGACGACGGCAAATTTAGTGAATGGTGACGGTGGTGATAAAAACCAGGGTTCCGGCTGAACCTTACATTTTCTCTACAAGCCGATTAACTTCTTCAGATGAGTCTCTTGAAATTTTTGAATTTGTGCTCTTTTAACTTGTTGATTCTGTGTTTGTATCTAACTATTTGTGTCGTTCTTTCAACAATAGATGTGTTGTGCCTGTCTACTTTTTGACACTATATTAGGATTAAACTGGCTTTTAATTTTGCCATTCATACAGGAAACAGGTTTTCAGATTCTGAATAAACAGAATTGTTAAGTCTCATGAGGCAAAGTATCTCCCAAAGCAATGCATCAAATGGCCAAGTAATCGGCACCAGACAAACACCACATTTAACCAAGGTAAAAGCACAAGAATATTTTTATTAGAGGTGGTAAGATGTGGGCATGATGACTTTTAACCTGCCATTTGATCTATTTTTTTATCTAATTTTTTATTTTTATTTTTTTGTTTTGTGATTTGGCACAACCCAATTCGACCCTTATATAAGTAGTTTTGAAACTTGCACGATAGCGACAAAACGGACGAACCCGCCGCAACGCGCGGGCATGGGTTCTTATGCTTACACTTTCAATATGTGTACTCAATTTGATTGTTTATGATTATGTTGTGTGTGCCTATAGGTGAGGAACATGAGACGTTAAAGAAAAAGTATCAAGAAGAATGTCAAATGTTAAAGAAAACCAAGGTAATTGTAGCATAAATATGATGATAATTTCATTCTCGGTTATATATTTTGATTCTGTTAGTGTTGTTATAATATGAACACTTGATTTTACTGTGTTTGCAGAGGCTGTTTTTGCAGTGTCAGTGCTTCATGGATTCAATATGTGTATCTTTGCATATGGGCAAACTGGAACCGGAAAGACGTTTACAATGGAAGGAACTGCTGGGAGTTAACTACCGCACTTTGAAAGAGTTATTCAGGGTATCTAAGGAAAGGAGTGATATTATGAAATACCAACTATTTGTAAGCATGTTGGAGGTCTACAATGAGAAGATAAAAGACCTCTTAGTTGAAGATACTGACCATCCTGCTAAAAAGTAAGCTTGTTGACCATTCACTTAATTTTTAAAGAATTTACAAACCGCAGGTTGGATGAATTTTAAAAGCTTCTTGTTCTAATAAATCTTCGTGTTTAATTATTCTTTGTTTTAGTTACGATTGCTAG